>NC_134994.1:9015600-9641245 GCF_050947335.1 Megachile rotundata
GAGCTGCGACGAGCAGACTCTTCAACAACAACTCACTCAGCTCGAAGTTGCTGAGAACACCGAGGACACTGTCAGACGTACGAAACTCTTCTTATCGATTCTTTGGTTGAAATTAGCTTTGAGGTTGTGTCGAGTTAGCTTTAACTTCGAGCTTCTAACCTTCAGTCAGCCTTTGATTAATTGCCCATAAACCAGGTTGGTCTCAGCTAGATTTGCAGGATCTAACTCAGCCTTTATTTAATCGCAGCGGAATGTCAGACGACGGAGTACACGGATTGGTCCAGTTGTTCGGTGTCCTGTGGCAAAGGACTAAGAATGCGCACCAGATCCTATCTGATGCCAGAGAAAGCAGCGATGTTCAAATGCAACAGACAACTAGTTTCGAAGGAGATGTGTGTTGCGTCCGTCCCGGAGTGTCCGTAAGTGAACAATTATCTTGCAATGTCTTCGTCATATGAAGCGTACAAAATTTCAGAGGAGAAGAGGAGGCAGACGACGGTGGTTTATTCCCCGTGAACGACGCCGTTTGCAGAACCACGGAGTGGAGCGAGTGGTCCGAGTGCTCGTCATCTTGCGGTATAGGAATGAAGATAAGAACGAGGAAGTTCAACGATCGTATGGGTCGTAAGCGGTGTCCTCACGTCTCCCTCGTCGAGAGACAAAAATGCATGGAGCCACCTTGTCCACCTGGCTTGGAGGAGCAGATCGATCCTACGTGCAAGGTATATTAATTTACGTTTTCTGTCCAGGTTCTCGGAATTTAATACTCTCTGGTTCTATTAGACTGGATATCGAGTACCGGAGATGAATAATTCAAGTGCAAAGTTTTATTTGTAAGCTTGTAAACACTTGTACGTGTTCAAGGTAACTGATTGG
Source organism: Megachile rotundata (assembly GCF_050947335.1). Lineage (NCBI taxonomy): Eukaryota > Metazoa > Arthropoda > Insecta > Hymenoptera > Megachilidae > Megachile > Megachile rotundata. The sequence continues at coordinate 9,016,477 of NC_134994.1, forward strand.
TCTGATTGGTCTCCGTGCAGTGCATCCTGCGGAAAAGGAGTGAAGTTGAGGACCAGATTGTTGATGGTGGATCCAGCGCAGCAACAGGAATGCTCCTCGAAAATGGAGCTGCTTCAGCAACGACCGTGTTTGGTGCAAGCTGATTGCACGTTCGACATGGCCACTGCTAAAGGTAATACTTCGAGTAACTTTACTGTGATCTGGTAATCTTCATTTCGTCGTGTAGTGGTTTGCATGGAGGAAGCGGACCCTGGACCTTGCAGAGGATACTTTCAGAGGTGGGCGTTCGTTCCTCAGAAGCTGATGTGCGTACCCTTCGGTTATGGTGGCTGTCGCGGTAACAGGAATAACTTCTTGACAGCTGAGGAGTGCAACAACACCTGCGGCATTGTAAGCAAAATTATTACATTTATATTATATAAAGGGGATGCAAGTCATTCTTTGTTACATAAAGTATTGTCTAATTACTGGATTAAAATGGTGGTCTCAAGGAATCTTATTATGTAGATTCTCTTCATGTAGGCTTCTGAAAAATAAATAATGTTATTGGAATAAAATTTAATGGATTCTCAGGTGCGAGCAATTCTCAGCGGAGAACCCTTGAACGCCACAGTTCCTCAACAACCATCGATATCGCAATCTTTTGCACCTGTCGATTGCATCGTGAGTAATTGGTCACCCTGGACCCCGTGCAGCGTCACCTGTGGCACCGGCCGAGTTTCCAGCTACCGTACCATTAAAGTAAGTTATCGATATTACACTTAAGATGTATGCTTTTCTTAACGACGTTCGATGTTGAATATATAGCAAGACGCACAGAATGGAGGGCATCCCTGTCCCAAGAAGCTTCAACGACGCTCTAGATGTCAGCTCGCTCCCTGCGAATAAGTCCTTGATTCATTCGTAATTCTGTGAAACTGAATACAGTCGTGTTTGTGTATTATTTTTGTGAAATGAAATGAAATGAAATGAAAAGAATACGTTCTTGGACGTTTGTGTTGACGGGTACGAAATAAACCGATGTATCAGAATAAATGGTATTTTATTGATGGTCATTCGTGATCTTTCTACTCTCGATCGAGTCACCACTCGACCAGCTATGATCTCAAACGAATATTAAAATCGAACAGTTTAAAATCTATCGCGTATTACAATTTTGTTTCTCGTTTGTTGCTGATGAACGCAAACGAAATAATGGCCACGGGGAAACTTATGCTTCGGCTGAAATTTTCTTCAAAGCGAACCGTACAAATAATTGATCGTTTCGAAAGAGGCGGACACGTCGAAGCACATTTTGATTCTTAAATTACGGGTATAAATCAACTATTTCGTCTGCAACAAACAGCTTCGTCAAACTTCGACAAGCTCTCCGCTCGAAGCGCCAACGAATTCACGAATCGTTAAACAATAATACTAACCGCAAAATACTGAATCTCGAGATCCCTGTACCAGCACAATCTCTCTGTTCCAGTCCCCGATGGACCTCGTTCGCTACAAAATACCCGGAAACTCTCGTGCGATTGATGTTGCTTTGTCGGAAACGATATTTGAAATTCGATCGTTAAAAAACTTCGCTAAATTCGTACGACTATTACTCGTAATCAAGGTATTCCCGTTTACTCGTCTATTGTTTCAATTAATAAAATTTTTTTTGTTGGTTCCGCTCCGCTTTTATCGTTGATAGTTCCGTTTCTTCTTACAACAATATCATATATAGTAACCGTTCTCACAATATAACATTCACTACGACTTTTCTTGCCAAGTGGACATCTAAACTTTACATTTACAATTAATAATCTCATAAATAATACACGTAGGCGGTATGGTTACTATGCGCGCGACGTGTGTCAGGTACGCGATCACGACGAGGACTAGCGGAAAAGGAAGTGGTCGTTGTTGCTCGGAGGATGACGATGAAAATTCTTTCACTGTTCGCACACCTCCTCCTCAGCGCGTTGTTTCGCGCCCCTGACGGCGCGTAACATTAATAATAGTTATTATCATACGTACATGTAATATCTAGGAAGTAGTACGGATCTTAATCTCTTCTTTAGGCCTCTACACGACTACGCTACGGCTCGTTCTGTTTTGGTCGTGATACGTTTATCTCGTTTCTCCCTGTTTCGAATGACTATCGAAGAGAAAAGAAATGTACAAAATCCGCTTTTGACTAGAACGAAATTCTGCTAAAAACTCGCAAGAAACTCTCTGACACTTTGAATCGCGTACATAGATAGTCTCAAAAAAAAAAAAAAATAAAATAGTCTGACTAGAGTTCGTTTAACATCGAGATACAAAAAAGCGTACAAAAAGTATGGGTAGCGATGAAACAATTCGAATGCAAATACACGAAGAAAGTTTCGAGTCGCTTTGAATAGTATTCGAAGTTTTGAAGCCCTCGATATAATCGCAGGAAGGAGGAGCATGTGATATGCAAATTTTCAATTGCAATTAACCCCTTTGATCCGGCGCTTCTCGTCAGACGTAAATTGTCAACTCGCTCAGAAACCACGATCCAATTTGCGATATTGCGATCAAGAGCTCGAATAAAACTCGAAGCGATTCGAACAAAGACATGCAATATTTCGAATATCCATCACTAAACAGAGACAAATCAAAAGAGACAAAACTAGTTAACTAGAAAAACGAATAAGTTCCGATCTTCAAGGAGACCAGCTTCCTGAAGCGGTTAAATTGTTGGTCGCCCGAAATGACGATCCTTCTGCTTGTTTCACCAATAACACAATTAAATTGTCTCTTACAGATTAACATAGCTAAAATCGTGTCCTTCTTTCGCACCGGATCGTCCGACTAGTTTTGACTAGACTAGTTACCGTCGACCCACTTGCCCTCTTCCGTTCTGGCAGTAGTAGAGCAGTAGTAGTAAATAAGTAGTTATTAATGGGTCGTGGGATTGTACGTAACGGATCAAACCGTTTCCACGAAGATCGTTTACGAACGATGGAAACCGGCCAACTTTACCTACGATCGATGTGAAAACGTTCTCATCCATTACGATCTACGCACGGTACAAAATTATCGACAAGAAACCTCCGCTTATGGACGACGCTTTGGGGAGAGATTAACTTCGTGGACTCGCAATAAAATACCGTCGATAAATAAATCGATAAAGGACAGCTCCAAACGTATATTACTCCATATTTCATGTTTTCGTTCAACTCCTTCATGGAGCGTTCGTGGAAGTTTGTTCAGAAACTTCCCCACACGGTTGGATTAGCGGAAGAAGCCGAAGGAGGTCCAAAAATGATCCGAGTTGCTTTCCGTGAACCTCTAAAAGTTAATCTCCCCTGAAATAAGGAAGTTTCGCGCGTTAGAGCGATAACACTTCGCATCAATATTTACACTCTCTCCTCTCTTTCTCTCCGTTTTGATGAAGGGAACAGGGCCAGGATGAGTCGACGAGCGTTGTTCGTGATTAAACGCTTCTTAAAAACGATATAGTCTCGGCGTCGTGACGAGAAGGCATCATTGTGCGTGTGCCGACGACGACGCGATCTATCGTGATCCCAACATCGATCGAAATCGTCGTCCCAGCCTCATTCGGCTGATTGGAACGAAACTCGTGGACGATCGAGTTCCTTCCTTTTCGTTAACTGACGCGTCGCAACGTGGCGACCGACGGATCCTCTCAGAGCCATCCACCGGAAACGTCGTGACCGGATATCGGCTCGATGCCCGGCAATCGCTGCAGCTGCGTGGCCGAGCCGTTTCTCTTCATGGTCGCCGGCAGAGAACTGCTGGCTATCACGCTCTCCTCCGTCGTCGACGGGGTCAGAGGAACGGCAGGAACGACTATTCAACATAAATAAACCAAACTTTCCAGCTGCCGCTAGAATTTTCGTGTTTATCCTGACCTTGATACGAGTGCTTTTAGCTAGATTTTCAGGGACTCGTTAACTGCTCTCGCGAATGGACATTTATTGCGGTACTTGGAAATCGTACTTCAGGTAAATTCGAGATATACAAGTTTAACTTGATCAATTTTACGCCGGTTATTTTTAACCTTCTCGTGCACCAACTTCCTTCCGTTTCATACTTAGCTATCATATTCGTGCGGCGAATGTTCCTAACTAGGTTACATTCTTGAACATCATGAATAAAAGGTACGTTTATAAGGATTAAGCGTGTGAACTATCTCTATACACGAGAGGATTAAACACGTGTATTCTTTAACTCGCTGTTTCATGTAACCAGCACCAAAATATTCGATAAACAAAATCCAGGTTAAACTTCTGACAGCGAATTTACGCAAAGAAAGACTTACCAGGTTGCTCGCTAGCACTGGCTCCTTCGGGAGTGTCGATGCTAGGTTGCTGACTCTGCGTGGCTTCGTGTCGTCTCGGCGGAATCGGTTGTTGACTAACTTCCGGTCCCCTGGCTGGAACGCTGCTGGCTCTCTGCAACTGTTGCTTCTTCGACACCTTCGATATAAGAACCGAGGCGATCGGGTGTATCGGGTTCGTGCCGCTGCTGCTCCTCGTGCCCGGCGTCGAGGATCTGGAGTCCGAGAACGTTTTACGTTTCTTCCGCAGGGCTGCTAACGCGCCTAGACCGTGAGCGAACATGTGATGTCCCTCGTGATGATGCGAATGATGACTGTGATGTATGTGGTGGGTCTGGACTTCGTGACCGGGAGGCTCCAGGGAGGACTTCGAGTCCGTGGATCCTTCCGATCTGGATCCGCCGTCTTCGGACGCGGGCGAGTACACGGAGTCTTCTGAATGAGATCTACCTGAGAGGGAAGTTGCGAATCTGGGTTAACTGAACGCAAATTAAACTATTAAAAAGCAATGTCTATTAAGGTACTACTTAGAAATGCACATTACGTCTCGTGTAAGCTCGGTAATTAACTGTGAAATATTTCTTTGCGAGGTCCTTATCTCTGTATCATAAGCTACTGCTCTGAGCTTCGGATTATATGTACTTTTATGTTTCGGTGGTTTTATAATGTTCAAAGTATTATGGTCTGCTTGGAATGTATTTTAAAACGATTGTAACAGTCTTAGAGCAGTCGATAAGAAAATTTTGTTTCGAAACTCGAAGGTGGTATAATTAGTGATTGAAACTCCAACTTACCAATTAGCTTGGAGACTCTACCTCGAACTTTGGCCGCCTCGATAAGATTTTCCCAGCGTTTCTTTTTGGAGCTACTTCTGATCCTGCGGCTCTGTCTGCCGGAACCGAGTCCGGGCATACTATTGGTGCTAATGTGATGGGGACTTTTCTTGGGAGTGGCACCAGGACCAAATATGCCGCTCAAAGTGGAGCCAAAGAGCTCGTGAGAGTTCTCGTGCTGTGCCTGTTGAAGCGACGCTGTAAACTCATCAACCGGTGGCAAAGTGCCACTTCCGCTCGGCTGAGGGGCGATATTGAATCCTTTCATTAATCGCCGCTCCTTCTGACGGTTCTTCTTGCCCCCCGCACCTATGGACAGCTCTTTAAGGTAACCGTCTATGGGGCAAACAGAAAACCAAGGACTACGCTAAAGCGACTACTAAAAAACAGAAAGAAACTTCGACGAAAAGCTTTCGCGAAACTGTGCAGGTAATGGAGGACGTAACAGGCAAGTCGTGTTACCGATCGCGAAATTCGGTGGTTTTCTTAGTCGAGAGCTGAATAGCTTTCAACCACGAGATGCAATATTCGCGGCGGACGATGCTTAATCGCATTAATTAGTCCGACGTAGTTCACCGGATGATTAATAGCGTTCTCGGTAACGAACTTCGGAACTTTCGTCTACGAGCGTTGAAACTTGTGATCCCCTTCTTAACGTCATATTCTTGTCACGTCGGGGCTACAAAGTTTTCTCGCTTAAAGAACTCGCGACACAACTTGCCCGGTTCTGTGCAGGGGAAAGTAAAAATCTTTCTACGGAAATAATTTGCATCAGCGAAATCGTGTCGGTCGTGCTGATGGGCTCACCGGTTCCGGCACCGCTCGCTGTCGAGGTGTTCATGCCGGAGTTTTTCAGGATCTCGATCAACTCGCACCGAAAAGCGCTGATGTCTTGTTTTATCTCGTTCACGTCGTCTTCGGTGACACCCTCGCTTTCAGCCTTCCTCTGCTCCACCGTCACGTACCTTCGCACCAGATTTCTCATGATGCTTTGGTACCGGAAATCCCTCTCCGACGCCTGCTTAACCTTCCTCTGCAAAACACCGACACATTTTTTGATTCAATAAAATTCGATCCAAGGAGCAAAATACGAGTCCTTTGATCGACGAAACCATTGGGAAAAATTTAGGGCAGTTTTGACTGTGAACGTGGATTAAAGGAAAATTTGCAAGATATTCAGTCGAATGTAACCTTGAGATTTGTTTTCATCTCTCGAGTACGGGCAATAAATTTATAAGAAATCTAGGATTCAAAGAACATGGAAGGTCTTAAAAATACGGGATCCGAGTGTTGGCTGCATGCCATGCAGCTGCAGTTGGCAACTGCAGCGAGTTCTACCTTTCTAGAACTAACAATGATTTAACGAATTCACCGTTGGGACAACACGGGTATAATTCTTCTGATATTTCCCGCAATCGATAGCGCTGCAATTAAACCGGAATTAATCTCACTCTGATCGTCCGCATGTGCTCTTTCTTAGCAGCTCTGCTGTGACCGCACAGCTTCCGGTACAACCACTGGCCAATGTACCACGCGCTCTTCGGGGTGGGGATAATGTTGAAAGGGGGTGGAACCGTTCCGCCTTCTTCGAAATAGCTGATCCAAAGCTTGCTCCTGGCGAATTTCCATTCGATGTCGGCACGTTCCTGATTGGAATTAAACAATCAACGTTACCGGATTACCTTTGGATATTAATAATTCGCGAGCTATGCTAGAGTTAGTTACTACTGCGTAGATGTGGAGTATCATTTGAAATGAAAATTCTCAAATTTTGTCAGAGTAGCTCCATGTCTCTAATTTGAAAATTAAAGTAATAGCAAAAAGATACAAATTATTTCATTAGTACATCACGGTCATATTCGTGTATGGTTAGTTAAACGTTACATCTGTCTGGTATATCAAGGTTAATGGATGGAAATTTGTGTACACTCACGGAGATCAATTGATAGGAATGGTTCATCATGGCGATTAATAGATTCAACAACACCACGATATTGATGACCGAGTACGTCCCGAACATCAGCATACCCCAGAATCTCGTGAAAGCTTTGATACCGTCCAGCTCGAAGCTCTCCAGGTCGACTAATCCGAACACGGCCCAGAACAACGTCTGAGCAGTCTCGAACAGACTGTTGGATTAAAAGTCATAGACATCGAGAGTAAAAGCACCGCCACGATAGAAGGAAAATAACACATACTTTGCGAACCGTCGCCAAACGATGCAGGCATTCGAGTCGGTCGTAACACTAGCGTTAGGGGAATAAGACATCGCGGTGGGACAACGCTTCTTCTCCATGTCGGCGTAGTACCAAAGCAGCTGGTTCAGACCTGTAGCAGTTTTGTCGCAGAATATTATCTCGCGACGGAAAAATTTTATTACGAAGCAGAGTATTACGAAATTTTTAATAACAGATCGTTAGAGAAAATATTGCATTTTTAATAAAAATTACGTTGCGAAACTGGGTGAAATTATTTCGTATCCAGTTTTCGATTGAAGCTTTTAGGAAAAAAGTATTACTTTCCAAAGGTCTATTTACCACAGGAGAATGCGAACAGCACCAACACGTAGAGGAAGAAGAATTTCATAATGTCCATGACCATCCGGGACAAAGAGACTTGCAGGGGGCCGAGGTGAGGATTTACGGAGAAAATGTAGACGAGTTTCAAAGAGCTGAAAGAACACGAAATCTCCGGTTACTTTCAATTGCACGAGTAACCGAAAGGCGTGAAATTATAAATGGGACTACGAGTAAAGTTAAACCCGCGCTGAATGAGGGGTTACTAATTACGTCCAGCAGGAATTTACAGCGTAATGCGCAAAGCACGGTTCAAAGGAGATTTTTTAATTACTCTCCCTGGTGAACCTATGAAATTTCACCGACTGCAGAATTATCTGCGCGAATAATATTTAAGATACATCGTTTTCGCGTTGTAATACCGCAAGATAAAAAATTAAGGCGTCGAATTCTTTCAGGTAATCGTTGCATAAGATACGTTAAACAAGTTTCAAAGGGTATTTGCCGATAAGTACAATTTAATAATCTGACCTGAATATGTTGGCCGCGGAGAAAAGACCTTCTGAAATGAGCATCGGGTCCCACGTGTCCCACTGTTCGCGTTGCAATCCGATCACGGATCCCGGTTTTTGGCTCTCTATTTCTTTTTGTACCCTGTAATAGGCGACCACCCTTAACGCGACGGTCGCCACGTACAAGGAATTGGTAACGAAATCGATCACGTTCCACATGTCGTTCACGTATTCTTCGAGGCCGACGTCCCACAGTTGTTTTACCTCGGACCAAATCAAACCGGACACCCAGGCCAGGATGAACCTACAAGGTAGATTCGTATTTTGACTCCGATTTTCCTGGAGATCCCATGGCGATACAAACGAAAAAGATAAATTCGTATTTCCGCTCGAGTTCGAAATGAAATCGTTTCGAGGAACAGGAGAGCTACGGGTTTCTTTCGCGTTCTTATTTATTTAGATCCCTCGAAGTTCTCCAGAGAAATTTGAAAGGTTGGAAAATATTTTCTCATACAGTCGATTAATATAATTGAAAATGATTGATAAAAAATTACCACTCGACAATGGACGGTGCAGCACCCCTCTTCGTCGGCGCTGGCTCGTGTTCCACCACGTCGTGACCCATCCAATTGCCAATCACGCTTTCTATCCTTTGACTAGCCAGAATCAACATGACTGTGGACAAACACGTAACTGCGTCAGGTTTTGTAACAGCAATTGCAGACGATTACTTTCCTGTGAAACTGTTTGCTTTCTCGAACGAGCTGCACAATCTTCGAAAAAACAAACAGCGCTTTGAAACGCTACCAAATATTGCGACACGCGAAACACGCGTCCATATCTTCGAATTAAAATTAAATCGTAACATTGTCGCACAAGATGACTCCTGGCAGAAATCGTTTACAACGCTGTTGGAAAGTTTAAATATGATTTTAATCGAATGGTACACCGGAGATTACTTGGAAAGTTTGCAACATTGTTGGCAATTTAAAAAGTTCGCGTTAAATCTCAAAGGTTTAACTGTTTAATAGCGTTAGAGGATGTAAGCCTTCTCTATTGTTAACAATATAGCGGTTAGGTTATATTGAAAATCTGAAATATGGTGAATTGGAGAAATTCAGTGAAACAGTTATTAAATGTTTAAACTTTTGATAACATTGCTTCGGTAACACTGTCGATGTTACAAGGCTGGAGTGTCTGAATGAACTGAAGCTCATTGCGACATTGTTATAAAGTTTAGACGCCGTCTGGGTCACTTTGCAGCATTGTTGCAAGTTACGTCGAGTTTAGAACACTTGAATCGTTTGAGATCTATTAATACGCGGCGTTGCAACGTTTGCAGGGCATCAAACCTTTCGCATCGGAAGCGATTAGCTTACGGAGGATTCCGTTCTAATGAGAATTAGTAAGTGGCCAATTGGAGAGATTTGCGACGGGTAATCTCGGGGTTTCTGTTGGAATTGATTTTGACGAACAAGGCGGGAAAGCGTTATCCTCCGAATAATCAGGGGAAGGTGACCGCATTGTACAGCCGTCTGGATTAACTTGGCTTGTACCCGAACAATCTCCCGAAATTCCTGGGTCTCGGTCGCATCCTCGAGAACGTTACTCCGCCACGTTTCTCGCGACTCAAAATATCGTTAGTCTAACTTCGAGGTCAATTACGCTCTTCGAGGCTGTCGAGCACCGCGAGCTCCCTATTCACCTGATCCTTTGAGAGTACGTACTTCTTAACCCTTTTGTTGCAGCGAATTTCTACGTAAGTTTCTACCGTACCAGTTTCCCTCGGAATAACGTGAAAAACATATCAAGAACAGAGGTTGCAAGAAAAGCGGTTTTAATCTCGGCTTTCGACTTGAAGTTTCTCATTTCAAGTAGTGGTTACATCTTGAATGTATGAATGTTAAAATCGTATCAGTGTCCATGTATAAATGGAACAAGTGATATTTATTATACTTGCCATCGTTGACGGCACTGAAGGGTTACATCTGTTCTTACAGTCATATCGGGCTCCAAGATTTTTCTCCCGAGGTGCAAGAAGTAGACAAATGAGGGAGAAACGATTTGACGTGAAGGAATTCCGTATAATACGACGGAAGGGAAACTGGCTCGAAATGTTTATCGTTTCTCGGCGATCGCGGTTGATGTCTCAAATTTAGAGCATTACCGCGCTGCTATTATTGGTAGTGAGAGGTATTCGCGAGCCACGTTACCGCGGGAGAGTATTTGTAAACTGTTTAGACCGATGTTTGATTCCACGACGTGCCTAAAGGTAAAATACGCCGGAACGAGGTTAAACCGATTTGACAAGCTCTCGAATAAAAATCTTTACCGCAAACACTTTTCTGCAAATCCAATCCCCACTGTCGTTTCGAGAACTAGTAATTATCGTTCCAATCTCCATTCCTCTAAATTCCGTGTGATGGGGATTTAAAGAATGATTTAGGTTCCGAATCGAAGCGATTTTACGGTTAATGCCGAGGAACGTGTTAGAGAAACGGCTCTGTAGGAAGCGATCAAGGAAGGATACTCACAGAGGAAAGTAAAGTACGATGCCGAGTGACAGATGAACTTGATGAATGGTTTCCTCATGGTCTGTCCAACGACGCTGTGCGGGGCGATGATGTAAGCGACGCTGAAGAATGGGAAGAGCACACCGATCCGCACGATTTCCAACGCTTGGAGGACCATGTTTTTCCTGCGGAAGCCTGGAAGACCCTCGTACCAAATCGATGCCAGTAGCTGCTGCACGTTAGGATGCGCCACGAACTGGAAATTCCGGTAATCTAATATTGGTCGACAGTTTCCGGCCATATAGCTGAGAAATTCTACTTATTACGGTCTAATTTCGGAGTTACGACTCGTGGATGATCCTTCTCCCTTAACGACGTTACATCGAAACTTGTCTGCTTTCTGAAAGCTTCCGTTCGATTTGATCTTTCCGATAGGTATTTCGTTAACCTTAAAAACTTTCGAAAGGAAAAAGACACTTGGAGTCTGATTTTGTTTGTTTTGGAATATCTTGTTAATTCACTTTGTATCATGCACTCGGGAACTTGACCAGGGAGAAAAATATAGAAAAGATTCGATAACAAAGATCATGTTCGTCAAATTTAAGTCTGCAGGTTTAAATATGTACCTATGTTACAAGTATCAAGTGCAGCTTAATTAAGTCACTTTGTATCATGCACTTGGGAACTTGACCAGGGAGAAAAATATAGAAAAGATTCGATAACAAAGCTCATGCTCGTCAAATTTAAGTCTGTAGGTTTAAATATGTACCTATGTTACAAGTATCAAGTGCAGCTTAATTAAGTCACTTTGTATCATGCATTTGGGAATTTGACCAGGAAGAAAAATATAGAAAAGATTCGATAACAAAGATCATGTTCGTCAAATTTATGTCTGCAGGTTTAAATATGTACCTATGTTACAAGTATCAAGTGCAGCTTAATTAAGTCACTTTGTATCATGCACTTGGGAACTTGACCAGGGAGAAAAATATAGAAAAGATTCGATAACAAAGATCATGTTCGTCAAATTTAAGTCTGTAGGTTTAAATATGTACTTGTGTTACAAGTATCAACTGCAGTTTAATTAAGTGCAAATTCAAGTTAAATATAAGGATGGATTTCGTAGTGAAAGGTGTGCAATTTTAAGTTTGAAGAACCCCAAATTAGTTTCCTAAGCGACGAGTTTTGTCTCGGTAACAAGTAGATAAAAATACCGAACAGCCTCCGAACTTGAAATCCAATTATGAACGTTTCAGCTCTTAGCGAGTTAAAGTTAGATTCTGGACAGTGCATCGACTTATTTTCGCGAAGTTTTAAATGGAAAGTAATATTTAAGAGGCCCGAGGCAAGCTGCGTAAGAATCGGAAACGATTTGGTTTAAAAATGGAAAAAGTATTTTACCTTTTTCTGTCGAAGTTTAATAGCCAACTTCAAGCGATTCAGGTGCATCCTCTCGCCATGTTCGAAGGCAGGCCCCGTGGGATCGTGGTTCAAAAGTACCTCCAGCTCGTAGGAACTTCTCGTGTGATCCAACAGGGCAGTGGCGAAGTCCTGGCACTGTCTTCTAAGCTCCTGGAATCAGAACGTCGTTATTTTGACTTTTCACGAGCAAACTTCCTTCTCTTTTCTCGCTTAAACGCGAGTGGTAACGGTGTCTGAAAACTTTTTGGTACAACGAGTTGCCATTTCCCTCGAGCACGATCGAGAGATGTCGAATTTTCCGCGCCATGCATTTTCAAAAGAGTCGCGGAGACCTGTCGATTGTTTCGGGGGAAAAAATGTGGAGGAAAAAAAGTTTTCTTTCATCCGAGTCGTTTGTCAATCGAACAAGGGTCGTTCGACACTCCCGCGATGCAAGGGAGGGAAAAAGTGACGGGCAATTTTGCGGAAACTTTATTCGCCAGACGATGAAACGCGCCGAAAGGACAGGGATTTATTCCCCTTTTAACGATGACCCTTCAAGATTTTACGAGACTTTTTTACGTTGCACAAAAATAGATATCAAATTTTTTTCCGAGCTTACCGCATGAAATTCAATGGAGACAAATAGAATCTTTCCTCTTAAAGATATTGTCAAATACAGACTTCTATTGGATAGAAAAATAAATTGTTTATAAACAAACATTATTTCTCAATAATTAATAAATAAGGATATCGAATAGCGCATAGACCTCAATTCCCAGCATTCAACCGTCAATTCAATTATTGAAGTCACTGAAGTTTCACGAAATATCGGAGGCATTCAACGTTTAAGTAGGCACTCGTCGAATAAAAGAGCCGGATAAATATGTTTCCATGGATATCGTGAAACGTTTTGTGAAATATCAGTCTGAAAGGGCTGAGATAGATTGTCGTTGAGAGTCGAGGAAAAAAGCGGCGAAAGAAGGAGCCAGGAAGTTTCTAAGGAACGAAAAGAACAGGGGGATGATGCTTGGTCTCCTGTAATCTATTCTCGTTAATCGTTTGCCGGTCCACCCGTAGGCTTAATCAGTTTTCTATCAGGATGATTTATTTTCGTCCGGTCGTCATTGAAGGGATCATGGGATCCGAGCTACAGGGTGTCAGAAAATTAATCGCTTCATTTGCTCGAGGCTCCCCGTCAGACAATTATTCTGATGCTCCTCTGGATGTTTAGGCGAACGAATTCTTGATCTAACAGAAATGACACGAAGGATTGAAAATAAATTGCGAAAATTGGAAAATAAATTCACTGAATAATGAAAATAAATAATCACTGATTCGATACAGTGATGCGAGTCAATGTTTGGTCGTACACGTAGTTCGAAACAATTAATTAGCGTAATAACAACGAAATGTTGAGAATATTGGTGAAACTAGATGTCTCTCAGTTACAAATGAAGGGGAAAGCGCTTTATCCAGTGGCTTACACGGTTGTTTAATTGCACGTAATATCAGGTAAGTAGAACGATTCATTAATAGTCATCTTGATTATCTACCGAGAACTAATTTCCCTTGCTTTGAAGTTCTTTCAGAAGTCTCAATTACACTCGAGAGTTCAAGTCAACATTCAATTTACCGGTGGAAATGTGATCCCGTTCCGAGAAACGTGTCTGCGTATCCGCGAAGAGAAAAGTACATAAAACAATCGACCAACTTCTGAATTCCCCTTCTTTCTAACCCTTTTTCGACCCTCTTCTCCCGGTCATCCGCGTTCACGGTTCGGAAGGAAATTTTTACCTCGTGTCCCTGTTTCCGTACTTTCTCCTGGAAAAATTACAACGACGTTTTCGAGAAAACCTTCGCAAAATATGTAGCACGTGTTCCTTCGAAGCGGAAAGGAATAGGCTTTTCTCTTCATCGTATATTATTCCAGTCATTTATTTCTTTCGTCCGTGCACCCCTAAGATATATTCCAGAGCCCGCATCCAGCAAAGAAAGTTTGCAGATCATGGAAAGAATGGACAAAATTTCTCTTGAATTGTTTATCTGCCGAAAAAATATGTGGGTCGGGAAACGTCAGATGTCGACACGCGTCACTTTAGTTTTCAATTTGCAATATTTTTCGCGGAAAAAAACACGGAATTGGGGTATCGGTTCGTATCAATTTAGCAGATGTTGACTCGCACCGATTCTATTAGATATTTACTCGACCCACTTCGCTGAATATTGTTTCGCTTCACTTTAATAGCAAAGTTAGGGTGTAGAAAAAATATAGAGATGGAGTAGAAAGAGTAGAGTTATATTAATCTTTTAACCTACAACTTTTTGGACAACTGAAGAAAGTTAAAATTATAGATTTATTATTCAGTGAGTCTTACATGGATCACAATTAAAATTCAACAAAAAATTCAAGTGAAAAACACGAATGTAAATTACTACATTGTGTGTGTCACGAGTGTGTCACCTTATTATAGTACAAGGGGTTGGAGGTTCTTCGACAGCTCTTAAACTAGCAATTTTCGATCAACCCCATATCGATCTCCATAAAGATAAAAAATATTTGTCACCAAACACGATGTACATAATTTGTAAAATATTGCAAAATAATAAATCACTAAATATTGTAAAATCTATAAATATCGTAAAATAACGAATGTAGCAATCTCACCTGATATTCGCACTTAAATTCGTGTTCCAAAAACGACAGCCTCCGAAGTTCCCACGAGAGTTCGAACGCAGTCAAAATGGGGTCCTTGGAGGATAGAGCTATCAAGGATGGTGAAGCCAGAGCCCTGTAGGCGTTTATCCTGCTCCTGGAATGCCTGAGGGAGTCCTCCCTCCTGGACGTAACACATTCGTCGCACCTGTTTCGGAAAAATTCGACGATCATCGATCCTCTCTGTGTCAGGAAAATTAAACTTACCCGCAACGAACATCGTGAGGCATGGGCAGCGTGGATCCACGATCCAGAAGTATCTTAATGATCTCGTAATTGTCCCTGTGAGCCGACAGGATTAGGGGTGTGATGTCCGGGGTGAAAGTGGCGGTGTCCGACGGCAGGGCTTCCCAGCTCTGAACGAAGAAAATACAATTATTTTGCGACAGCTTTGTTTCATTTTTACGTGGCGGAAAGTGAAAGAGAATTAACACCTGTAGGAGCGCGGTAATCGCAGCGATAAATAATTCATTTATTGTTTATTTAAACTGCACGCCCGGACTACGCCATCCAGATATTAAATATGTATCTCAGAATTTACATAAACAGTGGATGTGGATTACGTCGGAATAATATTTACGCAATCGTGATGAAAATTATTCACATTGAAAACGCTACAATTATTTCGAGAGACTGTAAGCCGATTTTGAGAAAAAGCCAGATTAAACCCTCGTCCTTGTCTTTATTTTCCTCTCGCTTTTTTCCTTCGAAACCGATTCGACTAGCGAGCGGGAATGGAATCCGACGCTTTTCATCGGAGCCCGTTGTTAGTCCCGGTAACGAAAAACTCGGCGCTAAATCTGATTAAAATGTGGCTCGACCTATTTGTTGACTGAATCTACTTAACTGTCCTCTCGCTCGGCCGAAGACTGCAGCGAATTTCGATAAGTGAAACGCGATTACCAAGCCCGGAAAAATGCAATCACCGTTTAATTGCGAGACGAACTTCGTCGCTGAAATCAACGGGTCCTAAAGGGAGGGAAGTTCACAAAGGGTCATCGTACTTTCGAGGAAATGTCTACATGATGGGAACATCCATTGTACAGGGTGTTAACCGGTCGCTCGAGACTCAGGTGACTCACAACATCTCAATAAAATGAAAAAAAATTATCCATAAACGTTGTTCTACAAATTAATCCTCTTGCAAATACTTATCATTATTACTTAATTTTTTACGATGCATATAATTCACAAAAAAAGCAGTGTGATAATTTGTCTACTCAGTGAACTCAGGTTTATAAGCTCCTCCGTTTGAAGGTTAGGTTCACCTTGACTTAAAAACGATCAATCACCGGATTTACATTTATAAGCCGCGTTATTCGTCTTCGATTGTTATCAGCCACGAGTGTTTCGATTAACGATATCTCAACAGCCTGTTCAATGGATTGCAGTTCGAAGATGAAAGGAACTAACGTGAGGCTCTCCGTTTCGATGAAGACTTTCCTCGTGCTCCAACAGAACTTCGACCGCTTCGACGAATTCCTCGGAGATGGCATGGAGAAGAGCATCCTTCGTGTCGACTTTGTGCTCGATCAGAAGCTCCACCATTTCGAGGTTTTCGTTATCGATCGCCATCAGAAGGGCTGAACGTCCCAACGGATCCACGCAGTTGATGTTCATCTCGGTTTCGTGAGCCCCTTGTAGCATCCTGTAACATTCCACGTGTACCTTTGATAATTTGCTTCGTCTTCGGTTTTCTGTTATTTCTATGCTAATATAGGTCGTAACCGTTAATTTATAGTTTGTTGTCAGAAGCAAAAAAAGAGTTGATAGATTGTAGGACATCGTACGACACTGATTAACGACTTGAATTCATTATCGACATTTTTCACCTTCCGAGTCAGTTAGGCTCAAACACGTGTCGATCGATGAGATTTATAACCACTATTTCAAATATCGAATTGATTTCTAAAATTTTTTTATATAGTGCCACTTTCGAAACTATTTATTCTGACAATAATTTTATAAATTTCATATCGAACGAACAAATTAACCCCTTGGCTACTGTGGGCGCCTATAGGCGCTTAGAAATTTTGTGTTTGTATTACTGAGAGCACCTATAGGCGCCCACTTTTATACCAACAGTTTTTTCCTAGTGATTAAAAAATTTGTATAAAAAAGAGTTATGACGGCGTGTTATAACATTTGTCATTTGTATTATTCTTTGTACATAAAGGAAGGATAATAAACTGCATAGAAAGGCTTTAGCTTTGCTTTTTATAAATAAGAATATCTGACTTTTTATTATAATAAATAAGACCATAATCACATTTCATAGAAAAAGTCACCGTAGCGAAAAGGTTAATTTCCTCTGATTTTTGTGTCTGTACCGTGGAGATTTAAGGGCTGATTATTCAAATATTTCCCTTTGTACTTGAACGGACCAAATGAGAATTCCAGGGTCTTGTGCATCGCAAAATCCTCTATTAATTGCACCGCAGGGATGAAAATCGCCGTCAAGAATTCGAGGAAGAGTCGTGGATCGCGCAACGATTGTTCGCAGGATAATTAGATCCTTTGTGAGAGCAAAGGTGGCGTATCCGTTACGCCTCTCGACCTTGTTCGCGAGATTTCACATTCCCCTTTAATCCCAGCCGATTTCTAACCCACGCGGCCGTGAATATAGGTTTGCATGAAAGCCACGATCGTGTCGCTTCTGTGCACGGCTTGTTCTTGGCTTTCAAATTAACCATTGTAATACCCGGCGCAGTCGCGTTGAAAGCAATCGAAACAATACACACGTTATTTCTCGTTCATTTTCGTCTGATGAAAATTCGCATTCACCTCTGGCTGGCATTTTGATGCGTGGCAATTTTTGCGCCAGCTATTTGGGGCATCCTTTATTGTTTATCGCGTGAATACACGTTTGTGATTTTTTTTCATTTTCCTTTGTACCAGATTACAAACAAGCGTAACGAGATTAAAGCGAATGTTCAACTTGTTAAAAATAATAACGATAAATGAATACCTTGTATTGAAAAGCTTTATTCGATAAAAGATGTAGCATTTGTAACGAATATTGTAACCGTGGTATTCGTTGAAACTTTCATTCATTTCGATAATAAAATTTTGTTTGTATCATTACACGATTACTGTGGGAGAATCATTCGGAAAGATCTTCTCTAAAGGGAGGTTCCGTTAGTTTAATCTTTATCGCCACGTTAAACACGATCTTCCGGTTTGGAAAAGGTTAAAAGTCTCACCTTCTGACGGAGGCAACGTCCCCGCGCTCCACAGCGAGAAGGTATTTCTTCTCTTTGTAGGACAGACTGGCCATTTCCTGGTGCGGTCTCACCACATTCTCTTCTTCTATCATGCCGTGGATACTGTGCCTCTGAAACCATCGAAACTTTTCATTATACTCCCGCTGACGAAACTTTTGTAAACCCCAGTGAAACGATTCTTCCGCTTATTTCTTTTCCCAGCTATTTATCATTTTTCACGGAAGATTAATTCTTCTAGTGTCAGTCTACAAACAATACTTGGCTGGCGATAAAATATGGTCCATCGCAATCATGAATGTTACGTGTCAAAACTCCGAGGTATCAGTTGCGATTAAAAAGAGAAAATGGAGTCGAATCTCTAACGAATATTTCTGTTTTATATGAAATTCTGCGAACGATATTTACACACGAGACAAAAGAATTCGGTCGCGGATATATTTACTGAAAGATTCAAAGAATAGATGAAGTGCAAGTATGAAATGCTCCGAGGTGATATTTCGTGGACGTATATATGCGGCGGGTTTTAAAGGATTGATCAAAACGCGTTCCTTTCACGCCGTAGTCTCTTTGCGATTCACCTTTGAAGCTATCTTTTAGCGCTGGCAAATATTTGCGATATGCGAACGATATTGCATTCGGCTGATGCATTACGTCAGAATGTCTTGACATTTCGAATACGGAAATTTCTATGAATCTCTTCCGTGTAATTTTGAAAATTCCTATTTCTGGCCGAAAATGATGCTGCCGAACTTTGTTTACTGTTTCGGTGGAGACGGGGTGGCCGGGCTATGTTGAGGTTCTTGGTATTTTGGAGTGCCGGAGTTTGGAGATTTTAGAATTTGAAGATTTAGGAATTTGGGGACTTTGGAGTTTGGAGGCTTGGGAATTTGGGGGCTTGGGAATTTGGGGGCTTGGGGATTTGGGGACTTGGGAATATGGGGGCTTGGGAATTTGGGGGCTTGGAAATTTGGGGGCTTGGAAATTTGGGGACTTTGGAATTTGGAAGTTTGGGAATTTGGGGGCTTGGGAATTTGGGGGCTTGGGAATTTGGGGGCTTGGGAATTTGGGGACTTGGGAATTTGGGGGCTTGGGAATTTGGGGGCTTGGAAATTTGGGGGCTTGGAAATTTGGGGGCTTGGGAATTTGGGGGCTTGGGAATTTGGAAGCTTGGGAATTTGGGGACTTTGGAATTTGGGGGCTTGGGAATTTGGGGGCTTGGGAATTTGGAAGCTTGGGAATTTGGGGACTTTGGAATTTGGGGGCTTGGGAATTTGGGGGCTTGGGAATTTGAAGGCTTGGGAATTTGGGGGCTTGGGTATTTGGGAACTTGGGAATTTGGGGGCTTGGGAATTTGGGGGCTTGGGAATTTGGAAGCTTGGGAATTTGGGGACTTTGGAATTTGGGAGCTTGGGAATTTTGGAATTTGGGGACTTTGGAATTTGGGGGCTTGGGAATTTGGGGGCTTGGGAATTTGAAGGCTTGGGAATTTGGGGGCTTGGGAATTAGGGAACTTGGGAATTTGGGGGCTTGGGAATTTGGGGGCTTGGAAATTTGGGGGCTTGGAAATTTGGGGACTTGGGAATATGGGGGTTTGGGAATTTGAGGGCTTGGGAATTTAGGAACTTGGGAATTTGGGGACTTTGGAATTTGGGGACTTTGGAATTTGGGGGCTTGGGAATTTAGGAGCTTGGGAATTTGGAGGCTTGGGAATTTGGGAACTTGGGAATTTGGGGGCTTGAGAATTTGGGGGCTTGAGAATTTGGGGGCTTGGGAATATGGAGATTTGGGAATTTGGGGACTTGGGAAGTTGGAAATTTGGAAATCTAGAGACTTGGGAATTTGAGGACTTGAAAATTTGGGGATTTGGGAATTTGGAGATTTCTGAATTTGAAGAAATTGAGAATTTGGAATTTGAGAGTTTTAGCTTGGAAAAGTTAGGAAATTGGTAGCTTGAGAATTTGATACTTTAAGAATTCGAGGATCTGAGAACTTACAAATTTTAGAATTCGAAGATTTGAGAGTTCAAGAATCTGACAATTCAAAGATTTAAGATAACTGAACATCTAGAAACTTGAAGATTTGACAATTCAAGGATTCAACAACTAGAAAATGAATAAATCCTGTATTTTATAAGTTTCCAAACTCCTAAATCGAAATAAGAATCAAGCAATTGTCCCGAAGGAAAAAATCGAAACCGATCGAGCAGGTCGTAAAGTTTCATCTCATCCTGTAATAACGCGTTTAACGACCACGTTCCCGTTCCTATGATAGCTGTACAAGGTATTTTTTAGGCAATCGGCGATAAACAACCCTCGTTATTACGATCGGCTAGGTCGTATCGTCGCGACGGTGCTTTGATCTTCGCCACACGATCGAAACTCAACGAACCACGAAGTAGAGGCGCAGTTTTCGACTCGTTAGGCTCTTGAAGGATACAAAGAAACGTGGGTTGATATCACCGGCCGAGAAATCGAAGCTTTGGGTGGAAATTGGGACGATCGTAGGAGGAACGAGGGAAGCAATTAACGAGTCGGATAGCCCTCCATTGTTCGACGAGGAAACCTCTCGTTACGAGGCAACTTCTCGTTACGTCTGCCATTAGATTGTGGATCGGAAAAGAATACACGAACGCAACACGTAAAGAACAAACGCGAACGAAAACAATGACCTCGACGTTGCATTCGTAGTGCTAACGTTTATGCTTGCATACTTTCTTGCGAATGAAATGGGATCGACCGTTACGGATCGCGAAGCTTTTCTTACCTAGAACACTTGAGCTTCCGGATAAAAGCCGGAATACAAAGCGGAAAGTGTACAATAATGATTACGCTTCCTCTGCGCTTGTTCTTTTTTTAAATGCTCGATAGAATCGAGACAACATTGTTTCGTACACAAATTTTAGAGACGTATATCCATCAGAGAGAATCGATAACGGAAAAGACTATTAGAGGGAAGACTATACAAAAAGTTTTATATGTACATGCACGGGATTGTAAACTATGTGTAAGATAAGAGAAGTTACGGTAATGAGGGCAGATAGGAGGAACATAAGTGGATGCGAACTGGAGGGTCTTTAGGTTCGCTTGTAAATGTCTGCAGCCCCCATTGACGACCTGATAAGGGCTGAGTTGCGCTCAGCTGCTGAAGTTGGACATTTGTACAGTTACTGAACTTGACAAGCTGTGAACACGTGCAACTGAATTTGGGAAGTTCACAAACTTTTTGTTAAATCGTGAAATTAATTCTAGGTCATGAAGCTACAAGGTTGACATAAACATAAAAATAGTATCTGAAAGTTGGAGATAAGTTGTGAAGTGCAAACATTTTAAAGTAAATACAAGCTGGAAATATAGCTACGAATATAGTTACAAAGGTGGAAATATAGCTACGAATATTTCAGATGTGATCAAACAGTGGAGCAAGCATCCCTATTTCCTGACAGATCGCTACTCGAAGATTCTCCTCCAGGAAGAGGTACCATAATCCCAAAGCGGAATTTTCGCAACGAAACTAGATCTAACATTCCCGAGCAATTAAGTCACCCTTCGATTCTAACCATAGATCAGACCGCGTCCTTTGCGTACAAGGACGCGTTCGTCATGTGTGTACATATATCTGGTCCCAGTGGAAAAGGGTCGGCCTGGCAGGCAGGGCAACAGAGGACGACTGGGTTAGAGGAGGGTTGATGGACAGTGTTTGCCGAGGGTGTGGCGGCTCGACAATTAGGGTGTGCCCAGACAAACACTCGTTCGCTGTCAGTGTCGGCCCTTGGCACAGTATGTCATCTTCTTGAAGCTGAGAGGGGTAATCGCGGGCTCGCACGTATTCCTCGAGAGCCGCGAGTGCTTTCCACTTATGTCTCTAGCCTCATTACTTCCTACCGACTTTCTATACAACGTTTACCCTCGGTTTTCTTCCGTAACCTCTTTATTCCAGACACCGGCTAGACCAGGCACCTTAAGACCTAGACCGCGGAGTCTCGAGCTTTTCATTTATGCTTCAAGGGTGCAATAGCACTAGGTGAATATTACTGTTTAATCACTGTTACAGATTACCAATTCAAGTCTTCATGTGACATAAGCTTGTATGTCAGATAAAAACTTCTTCACTAGGACTATCAATAAGTACAGGTGAGAATACAACTCTTGGTTCAAGGTTGACATTAACCTTTGTTATACTTCGACAATTTGTACACACGTTACTTGCACTTGCAGTTATACTAAAGTTTTTAATACATTTTAATTTGGAGTGCAATTATAATTTGCAGAGTCAAGGATCGTTGAAAATAAGACATTTCTTAATATCTGTGTTAGTTCTGACTGGTGTTTCGAGGTGTTTCGAATAAAACTGTAGTACTTCCACGTTAAATAATCTTTTGTTCAAACCCCGTCAAATTTAACTTTAAAAAAGTTTATACAATCCGTCGTGACTTGGCCATTCGTCAAGAAGTAGGACGGATTGGCTTATTATAAAAGATTGAGAGAAGAAAATGAGGAAACGAAATAAGGCGGGTCGGGGTGCATCGGAAAGAATGGAAGAAAGCGGTTGAACGATAATCGCGTTACTACGTCGATCCAATTTGCGGAAGTTGCCATTGCGAATCACAAGTTCGTCCAGAGGGGGCGAACAGGGGGGTTCGTTCTTTTATTGTCTCCTCGAAAGTCGTCTCGAGGCTGACGATTATCTCGCGATCCTCCGGATCCTCGCGAACGAAGCAAACTGCCACGGCAACTTAATTACCCTCTCGAGATGAACCTTAACGATATTTCGATAATCACGGTTAATCTGATTTGGCTAATCAGCGAAGATTGCCTTTTAATCATGGAAAAAGAAATATAGGAAATCTCTTTTTCTCAATTGAAAACTTGACTATTTCCGACTTCATTGATGGAAAGCGTGTGTGTAAACGCTCGAAAGCTTTCTTTTTTATTGCCTCGTAAAAGTTGCACTAGGTTCACCGGATGTAACGATAAGCACGGTGGACAGCACTTGTCCCATTTAAACACGTGTTCATACATTACTTGATCGCGACACAATTTTTAACAAGCGTCACGCTCTACTTTATTAACTACGTCGAAAATACTGCACCTCCAGCTAGATTCCATTATTTCAAGAATAGAAATAACAGCAATTTTGACTGATGGTGGGTTGATCTTACCTTGACCTTTTCGTCGATCTTCCTAGGAGGTTGGTTTGAAGTTTGGGGCGGTGGCGGCGGTGCTTCGGGGTCAAAGCTAACGCGTTGCCCTGTACCCCGCAGGAAACCGCCACCGGCGCTCAAATTCCAAGGCCTCGTGTTTGTCCCCATCTTCAACAGGGTGTCGGCGCAATCCTCGTCTGGAACCCCGATTTCTTCACCGGCACCGGTTTCACCAGGGGATCTCGCGCCCCTGGTGACTTGCTCCTCATCTTCGTACGCGCTTTCTGAAACAGAAGTTATGCTACTAAACATTTCACTGTCAATAATCGGGAGACTCAATGGGGAAGGTACACACGAGAATCCCATTTTATCTCGGAAGCTTCCCTAAGTTATTACAACTTGTTGACAGTGCAAATTGATGTGCATACATTTATCTTCCATTGAATCTCTCAGAGAAACTCCGTAAGACGCTGTAGCATTATCATCGTTTGAGGTGTTATTATAATAATAATACCAATGTGTATCCTTAATAATAAATATCCTTAACACTAAACCTACTGACACGTGTACTTAATTTGAAATTAAAAATGAAGTTAAAAAATAAATAAGCAAACGATGAAACATAAATTAGTGCACACATTTATTCTTTATTCTGATTTCATGGAATGTACTTTAACAAAGTGTGTACCTTATAATAAGAAACTTGTGGAGCGGTCATTTGGTAGTTTTAGTGTTAATCTATTAATAACAAAAGTTAGCAAATGAAAAAATGAAGCAAAATGTTCGAATGAAGAACGCTATCTGCAGGAATTTGGAGTAGTGTATAACTGTTTCAGGGTACAAATAATCGATATCGGATACGGAGAGCACAATAGGCGATTACGTTCGATTTCAGCATTTTTGCGTCGGAGCGTGTTCGGTATTAAATCGAGCAGAAGTCGAGTTGGACGTATCACCCTCCCACGCAAGTTTCGTCATAACAGGCAGATCGTCATATCGTCGAGGATGCAAATAAAGAGTGCACGGAAAAATGGCGAGGACCTAGCATCCAGCGAAACGATGAAACGACCAACGGAACTGGATACACCCCGTTGGTAATCGAAACGGATGATGGATCGAGCGATATACTCTCCCTTATTGGTTTTACGCAAACATGCGCGACTGCAACTCTACGACGTCATTTTTAGGATTTTCCTTCGTTCTTGACAAAGATTTTCAATTCTTATATATTTCAGTCTGAACTGACTAGATTTGCACTGTGCTAATATAATGATAATGATAATAATCAATATGATAATAATATTTAATATTGAATGAACGGTATTTTGAAGTACTCGAGTCATGAAAATTTCAGCCATTTAAGCTTGATAAATTTAACCGAATTAAATATGCTTCTCGATGTATACGCTTTCGAAATAACCACGCATGACAGATTGATATTACTTTAATAACGTGACACAGGAAATTGAGAGTTTAATTCGTACAATTAAACCGTCGTAATCGTTAGTACAGTGTGCTGCACATATGGCTATTTCCACCGCGATTAACAACTCGAAGTTTGGACTCTGGTAAAATAAATCTGGTGAACAATTGAACATATCCGAAGACAATTCAGCAAATGAAAGCGGCCATCTTAGACACGGAACCTCATTCGACAGTTTTGTCGCTTCTTCTTTAGATGACTAAGATCATTACCTCTTTTTATCAGAAATTTTAGAAGAATGAATTATCAGAAGTTTTTACGTTGCGACACGTTTGCAGCGTGGTCGATTTTTCAATCGAAAAACACAATCGGCGACGGAAAAAGCTCAAACAAGTAATCGTTCGAAGCTTTGGGTCACATTTAACGACTGCATTGTTCCCAAGAATCGAGTTACTCTGTTCGCTGCCAAAGAAACGACGACTTCTTTTCAGCACCACGGGTATTATCGTAGCTCGTAGATCTTTTAATTCTTCCGCTTCATTTATTCGTACAACAAAGTTGTTTCTAAAAACACAATTAAACGATCTTCCGTTTCTAACGAAATACGTGTCGCGTTTCTTTCAATTAAGTTTCAAAATAATTTCTCCGGGGTGAAATTTCATTATCAGTTTATCGAGCGTCGCGCCATCGTGGCGTGGTTATGCAATCAGGTCGTTAGAGACCCGCGATTTACATAAGGAAAAACATGCGAGTATATACGCGTATTTCGCGCGAACAAAGGTGCAGATTGTGAAACAATTCGA
The DNA here is from genome assembly GCF_050947335.1 of Megachile rotundata. Classification (NCBI taxonomy): domain Eukaryota; kingdom Metazoa; phylum Arthropoda; class Insecta; order Hymenoptera; family Megachilidae; genus Megachile; species Megachile rotundata. The sequence goes on from NC_134994.1 coordinate 9,041,861, forward strand.
ACAACGACCCCGTTCAAAAGAATCTTAATTCACGGTAATGGAATTCCATTAAATCATTCGTCCGGACGTTCAATCAATTACTTCTGTTTATCCTGGCGTTGAGTCACAGATCGCCGAGGTCATATATTTTAAGGCCCTGTAGCCCCTAAGTTCTAAAATTAATAGTCTGAAAGTTCCAAGGTCCCAGGGTTCGGTCCTCGAAATTTCTACAATAATCTCGACAAAATAATAGTGGTCACAGGTAGTAGTTTATAAATCTAAGGCTAATCCAGTGCAATTGATTTTGATTATCCTAGGGTTATGGGGTACAGCTTGTTACTGTAGAGAACTCGAGGTTCACGCGGTGCAAACAGAAATAAAGTCGTTATTTTAAACGGCAGATTTATTTGGACGGATTCGACCATCGATTAGTCGGCGGATTCGAGCGTAAATTTCTAACGTAAGAAACTGTTGGTATAACGCTTATCTGTATAGCTATTCTTGCACCACTTCAATTTGAACATCTCACAATTTGTATTCCATCATCTTTCTGTTGCATTATTCCATCATTTCAGAGCGTTAATATTTAATGGCCGTGTTCGACCAAAAATAGTGATTTATCTCGGAATATTTCAGAAATTTGTACGTCCATTGTAGTTTCGAAGAAAAACGAGCTCCCTCATGATTCTTGTATCTCCCTGGTTCGTTTCGCAAACAACACCTGAATTTATTGACCCGAAGTTCCTGTATATGAATTCTCCGGTAACGACCAGACGATCTTGAACGGCGGAAAAGCAGGCTCCACGGAATCTGGACAGAGCGGAAGATCGATCATCCTCCTCGAAAATAGCTTCTCGTCCTCGAAAAATTCGCATCGCTCTCGGCGAACAACGAGAATCACGGTGCGTTTCGCGCTTATTTTTGATACGACCAGGCACTGGGTAACACGTCTGTGCATACACGAAAATCGTATATCCTTTATGCTCGTCTGCATGTTCACACACGCTGGCTTTATCGATCTAGCTTCTAGGCTGGAACACGCGATTCACGGTAAGCGCAACGACCCGTGGCCGAGGTCGAAGTTCGAGGAAACTGCACCGACAAGCTCCAATTGAAGATTCTCCGTGTCGTATATGCTAACACCTTTTGAACCCGTTCTATCACGCGATTATTATCGGATTATTCGGGCAAATATGTTTTCAAGAAAGAGCGTTGGATTAGCTGTGCATGAAATTGTCATGTGTTAATTATATGGTAGTTCATTACGAGGTACATAGTGATGTGTGAGAGTTACCAAGCGTAAAAATTATCACGCGTTAGATTTGTCAAATGTTGAGTTATCACAGGTAAGAGTTACCATGCGTGAGAATTGTCACGCATCAGAGTTATCACTCATTCTAGTCACCGCGAGTTTAAGATGTCACGTGGTAGAATCTCCACGCATTAGAGTTACCATGTGTTACTATCTCCACATGTTGGAGTTGTCACGCATCAGAGTTACCACGCATTCTAATCACCACGAGTTTGAGTTGTCACGTGGTAGAATCTCCACGCATTAGAGTTACCATGTGTTACTATCGCCATATGTTGGAGTTGTCACGCATCAGAGTTACCACGCATCCAGTCACCACGAACTTGAGTTGTTACGTGGTAGAGTCTTCACGCATTAGAGTTACCATGTGTTACTATCTCCACATGTTGGAGTTGTCATGCATCAAAGTTACTACGCATTCAGTCGCCACGAGCTTGAGTTGTCACGTGGTAGAATCTCCACGCATTAGAGTTACCATGTGTTACTATCTCCACATGTTGCAGTTGTCACGCATCAGAGTTACCACGAACTTGAGTTGTCACGTGGTAGAATCTCCACGCATTAGAGTTACCATGTGTTACTATCTCCACATGTTGGAGTTGTCACGCATCAGAGTTACCACGCATTCAGTCGCCACGAGCTTGAGTTATCACGTGCTAGAGTCACCACACAGTAAAGTTACCATGTGTTACTATCTCCACATGTTGCAGTTGTCACGTTACAGAGCTACCACGTATTCCAATCACCACGAGCTTAAGTTATCACGAGGTAGAATCCACACGTATTCAAGTTATCACGTGTCACAATCTACACGCGTTAGAATCACACATGAGAGTTGTCACGTGTTAGCGTCACCATGCATTAGACTGGTGATCATACGTTGCATGCGGTGGTGCATCACACGTTGCAATGTACATGAATTAAAATAACGTAAGCCACCGTGTACTAAACTTGTCACTCTTACAATCTCCATGAATTATAACCACCATACATTAAAATAACATATTAGACTCATTGCGATAAAATTGTCGACGCGTTAGAATTATGAGATGCCCGAGGTTTACAACGTGCTAAGGTCATCATACATTATATCATCGTATCTTCGCACTGTATCATTATGTAATTATCACATTAAAATCGCTACGTAACTTCCAACCCGTTATAATTAAAGTGAAGCAGCAGTAAAAAGTTACTTATGATAATGAGCCTGACTTCAAGATCATAAAAATCGAGTCTCATATTTTACATAATTAGCAGAGATTCTTGCGGCTATTATGGAGCAGGTGCTGAAAGGGTCGAGTGTGTATAGGAGGTCCTCCGCTAAGCGGCTAATAGACTCTCCGTCAAAGTTTCGAAATTTGCCGCGTAATCGGCGATCTAAAGCAAAACGGAAGTGCAGGTTGGCCTATGCGGCGATCGAGCCTACGTACTTCTGCACCTGTTGCATGCACCGCACCTGTGTAGCAAATCGTTTCCCAGAAGCTCGTATACTCGCATTAGCTTCTTGGAAACCTCGGAAGGACTTTGCTTTATTCTCTAATTAAATATCGCAAGAGGAAGTCGAACGAGGACGAAGGGAGAGCGTTTAAAATGGTGTCGTGGAGAGATAACTTTCGAAGAATGTACAGAGAGTGTCATAAAGAATGCATCCATGGTGTTCGCAGCGATAATTCGTTCATTACGCGATGTACGAAATTGACGGCTATTAGTGGGAGCATAATTGGCAAACGACCCTTATAGTTCGGCCACGCCATGATTACATCGTCGCTGTTTTCGTGCCGATTGTTCGTTCGCGTGCATCATGGTTCTCATTTTCTCTCTGCGCTCGCATGCGTAATTACGAGCGAATATTCACCCCTGGAATCGCTCGCGAATGAATATTGTTCGATCGATGGCCCGTGAGGACCACGCTAATTCCCTCGGTTATGCGTTCGCGTGCGAACATACATTCCCGGAATTATTGCGCAAACTTCTTGATTGGGAAAATACGGTGTATATTTCTGTAATGGCTACCCTACCATGCTACCCATATTTCAGCCCTGCAGTTTTCGATTACGTTGCAGATTTATTTGGAGATTTGGAAGTTGAAAGAGAATGTAGAAATTTAGGAATTTAGGGGTTTAAAAATTTATGGATTGGAAAATTTTTTAATTTTATATAAAAAATTGGAAATTGTGGAGGAATTTAATAACTTGGAAATGAGAACCACTGAAAATTTACAACCACTACAAGTTCTTAATAGTGACTTAACACGTTCAACAACAGCTATTACCACCATAACCATGTAATATTACACCGTTGAGACTCAACCAGCGTAATTCACGTTTTGCTAAATTCCGTATATTCGAATTCAAAAGTGCATCTTTGCTTTCATTTAAATTTCGCGAACGTTTAAGCACCCTCGAGTTCCGTGGAGTGAAAATGTTCCAGCAGCTGCGTTAATACGTGGACGTTGGAGAAACGACATTACGAGATGGGAGTTTATTGGACGAGTTTGTTCGTCGGGGGTGTCGTATTCTGAAAGAAGCTGTACAAACGTAACTGAAGGTAGAGGGACTCGGTCGGTTTACACTCGTAGTTCCCGGTAGAACGATTCCATTTAGCAAAGTAATAACAGCGCTATGTCGTCGCTTCTTTCGTTTCTCTTCTGGTCGTTCCACTTTTACTGCGAAAAATACCTTCATTTCAGCGTGACGAATCGCTGCAAGTCTTTCAGGTAAACACGAAAAAAAGAAAGGTAGCGCCGATAAATCTTATCGCTTTATTTACCCATCGACGTTCTTTGAACGGTTCCCTCATTTGCCTCGTTCGGTCGACGTTGATTTACGCGAATATTTTTAGTCCATTACAAGCATCCGCTGTTTCGTTTGCAGGAAACAATTCAACCCCGAATCTTCAGAACTGTGATAAAACAATTTGCTTAATAATATTAAGCGAACTTGTACAATTCGTTAAGAAATACAACGAGTTCCATAAATATTCTTGCAAGAAAGGTACTTGTTTCTTGAATGCTTGTTTTTTGAATGCAAAAATTTTTATCCAGAGGTCATCGTACTCGGGATCGTTTCGTAAGATAAATAAACACAGCAAAGGGCTTTATTATCGCCAGGATAAAGAATATTTAATTTAACCGGAATCTGCATGGAAATGAAATTCCTTGAAACCGGAAGTCTGGACGTCCGAGTGTTCTGAATTTTTTTCACCCGGCGCGATAAAAACACTGGTGGCTAGTAAAAAGTCAACGCGAAATTTTTACGAGGAGGATTATTTTCGATATGAATTGCCGTTGACGGATTACGATTTACGAATTCCAGAGGAACGTTTTTCTTCGACGAGTAAGCGGATGATATATCGCGTTGGAATTCTGCCCGGGAAACGGCGAAGATTATACGTGAACGTCGAGGGAAAAACCTGATAGCGATGCGAATTCGATACTGCGAAGTTCCTGGCAACTCGATTGGTATTGGGTTTCGTGAAAATTCGCCGAAAATTCCTTTCAACTTTTTGGTGATTCTTCGAAAGTTCATGAAATTGAATGAGCTTCGATGCGGTAACTGGTAGATTGAGGTTGATATGTTATAGTGCCTCGCGTTAGATCGCCATGCATTTCATCGTCACGTACGTCATCATCACGCGTTGGATCACCATGTGTGAGAGTTCCATGCGTTGGATCACCATGTGTGGAATTACTACGCGTTGGACCACCATGTGTGAGAGTTCCATGCGTTGGATCACCATATTTGAGAATTCCACGCGTTGGATCGCCATATGTGGAATTACCACGCATTGGACCACCATGTGTGAGAGTTCCATGCGTTGGATCACCATGTGTGGAATTACCACGCGGTGGATCACCATATGTGAGAGTTCCACGCGTTGGATCACCATATGTGAGAGTTCCACGTATTGGATCACCATGTGTGGAATTACCACGCGTTGGACCACCATGTGTGAAAGTTCCATGCGTTGGATCACCATGTGTGGAATTACCACGCATTGGATCACCATATGTGAGAGTTCCATGCGTTGGATTACCATATGTGAGAGTTCCACGCGTTGGATCACCATATGTGGAATTACCACGCGTTGGATCACCATGTGTGGAATTTCCACGCGTTGGATCACCATGTGTGGAATTACCACGCGTTGGATCACCATGTGTGAGAGTTCCACGCGTTAGATCGCCACGCATTTCATCACCACGCATTGGATCACTAATTCTATTACTATTCCATTGTGCATTAGATCTTCAAGTTGCATCACCACAAGTTAGATCATCACGCATTCCAACATCACGCGTTGCATAACCACGCGTTCAATCACCACATGTGTAGTCACGCGTTAAGTCCACCACGCGTGGTATAGCCGTAAGTTAACTCACCACGCGCTCCGTCACCATCCATTCCATTACCACGCGTTCCATCACTATCCACACGCTTCATTACGTTCCGTACCCACGTGATCCATCACTACACATGTGTATAGTCGACCACCAAGTATTCCTACCATCTCTACGGTGATATACCAAAAGCCTCAAAGGACAAAGAAAAAATTTCAACATCAAATGAGATCGAATCATCAATTTTATTATAATTACTTGATCGAACGTTTCATTTGTCACCAGTGACATTTCGGTTGCCTCGTTAAATTCAGGACCGTCAATGGTCAATAAATGTCCGCTGTGGGGACGGGTTCTTCTTTTTTTCTTTCCCTCCCTCTGACCTCGTTCTCCACTTCTTTTTTTTCGCCTCCACTTGGCCACCTAAATTCGTCGATCGGTAATATGTTTTCAAAACTCCCTTGTGCGAAGTCTCTTATGTAAGCGTGAATTTAAAGCTCTCTGTAATCGGGGTCAATGACGTTTGCAACATACGAAATGGCTGTTCAGATTTAACGAGAGTGTTTTATTTCTACGAGTAGGTTTTGATGGTTCAAGGAGCCATCGACGGTAATCGAATAATGCTGAAATTGATTGTAAAACAATACAAAACCGAAGAACAATTTTCAATAGGATAGCCATTCTATTTTAACCTTTTCAAACATTTTCAGGAACAGCTTAACCTTTTCAGGAATACTGTAATAATTTTTACTGTAATTACTCATGTTAATCCTTTGCACTCGAGAGGTGACTCTCAGTCACCATTTTATTTAATAAAATAATTTGAAATGATCATTTTTTAACTGATTCTATAATATGACACGTGTGATTTATAAACATAATGAAACAAAAAATAGTGGAAATTATTAGTAGAGAAATAATAACCTCAAAATAATTCATTTAACCTTTTAACTAAGTTTTGAAGTTGCTGTTTGCAAACAGTCAAATTACCTTCGAGTGCAAAGGGTTAAATCTGTAAGAATTGTATAAATAAATCTTAGGTGAATGTATGAAACACAAAAAGAATGGTAATGACCTTCCATTTTGTAGAAGATATGACTTTAATTACAGACTGAATATTTACCTCTAAAAGTAACTTTGAACATCCTCTAAGAGATTAAACTGCAAACCAATAGAAAAACAGAAAATATTTATCGCGTTATTTCTCATCGCTTAATCACGCGAAATCACGATTATTCGTCGTTTATCGCCGTATCTCGGACCCACCGGATGTACGCGTTTCATCCGCATCCGGTGGCTCTTAAGCCGGTATTGTAGAAAATCACGGTGGCGAAATTTCGCTGGTTGAAAGGCCTGGAAGTTTAGGACCCGTTAGCCTACAGGGATAATATTGTGGATCTATTGTGCGGTGACAAAATGGCGACGTTTATCGCGAGACGGTTCGCAAAATTTTCACCGTAGAAACGCGATTCGTGTCTCTTTTATCTTTTGACTCTACATTTCGTCTCCTGTTTGTTTCAATTCAACGTCGAGGATTCTCGGAAAAAAATAAACTCTCCGCTTCGCAAACACTCCGGGTTGTTTTGAATCATTTCCTCTACTGTTGTTTCGTTTGGTCGCGAAAATAATTGTCCCGCAATCTAATTCGACTAGAAACTTTGAAACTTTCGAGAGGACGCAGGAATTACAACTTTATACTTGCTGTCGGATCACGTGAACAGGTTGATTTCGTTAGGGAACCAACGTGACTTCTGCCTCGCTATCGTTCCTTTTCACCGTCACGCGAAAATGGGTCAACGTTCGTTGGAAAAAGGGCGAGGGTGTAATCGAGCGGAAGGGAAAAGGACGGCACATATCGTCGATGGAGCAATTTTCGAATCGTGTCTGTGTTTGGCACCGATGGCTCGCGTAAACGTCAACAACGTGGTCTTAATCACTCGTTTTCCAAATTCACTCTGCGTTAATTGGCCTCAAATTTCACCGTCAAATTTTAAATTCTAATTAGGAAAATCTCCATTGTGAATTACTCCGTAATTAAGGCTAGTTTTCATCATTTATGCAATATTCACATAAAATTAAGAAAGAAAATTTATAGAGAGTGAAGGATATGAAAATTTATATAGAGTGAAGGGTATGAAAATTTATAGAGAGTGAAGGGTATGAAAATTTATAGAACAAGGAATTTAGAAGCTTGACATAAGAATTCGCAGGTTAGGAAATTCGACGTCTCGGAAATTAGAGCACGGTTCCATAAAAGGAGTATGTTTGATCCTTTCTCGGCATCGTGTACGTAATCTTAGCCGTCGTTTCAGACGTTTCGAGAGTATCCCAATATTGGTCGGGACGATAAACGGATAGACTCCTTTCACTTTCTGAAAGCTTTCATCGGTCGTAAGGTGATCCTGTCAATCCGGAATCTCTTTTGGTGATGGTAGATTGAACGATAACCGAAATTATGGTCGTTAATCATCGAATATTTATTCCCCCTTCGTTCTTATATTCCTAGATCCACACATTCTTCTATGTCTCCACATCTCTACGCTCCTAAATTATCGTATATTCCTATATTCCTAAATTTCTACATCCTTAAATTCACTGTAAAAATTACCTATTAAACTTGACAATTAAAATTACCTATCAAACTACTCGAATATCTCTACGCTCCTAAATTATCGTATATTCCTATATTCCTAAATTTCTACATCCTTAAATTCACTGTAAAAATTACCTACTAAACTTGACAGTTAAAATTACCTATCAAACTACTCGAATATTTCTACGCTCCTAAATTATCGTATATTCCTATATTCCTAAATTTCTTCATCCTTAAATTCACTGTAAAAATTACCTATTAAGCTTGACAATTAAAATTACCTATCAAACTACTCGAATATCTCTACGCTTCTAAATTATCGTATATTCCTATATTCCTAAATTTCTACATCCTTAAATTCGCTGTAAAAATTACCTACTAAACTTGACAATTAAAATTACCTATCAAACTACTCGAATATTAGGATTATACTTTAATGTAAAACACAAATCTTGATTTTGACGACAGAGTCATAATTCACTGCTCAGTCACAAAACACGGTACATCGAGCACTGTTTGATCTAATCAGATTGTCCAAGTGAAACAAACAATAACGATGGTTGCAAATGATACAAAGAGAAACACGTTCTCTGTTCAAGTTTAATTGCATCGATCGAATCACGAGGGATTGCGTTTCATCGCGATCGCAAGACCTCGTTATGGCTTCGAGTACCATTTTGCTTCGTGGCTCTTCAAACAACGCGGAGAGTTTCACTCCGTCGCTCTTGTTCTCGAAATCCGCTCGACGATAACCGGGCTTTGCGATTTTTCGAATATTTGTTTCAATCGTGCATGCTCGCCGCGTTCCGCGCGATCAAGCTAATTAATTAGAGGAAACGAGTGCATCGATTTAATATTTCCGATATCCATTACATTTTTCGTGACTTCAGTTTGTCGCGTATTTCATATCAAGAGGAAGAAACAGGAATATCTCGCTCGATTACTTGCAATTAAAATTCATCGTAATCACGGAATTATACCGGAGAACGTTTTAGACTTCGTTCGATTATTTGCAATTAAAATTCAGTATAATCACAGTATCATATTATAAATTACATTAAAATATGACTATAAAAAATCAGTCGGATGATAAGTCAGTCAGGGTACATAGTCATTATACAAAAAAAATTAATCAGTATACATAGATGTAAAATACAGACTACTTTTTGTTACAATTTGTAATATTACGTGTCCAAGAGATTTCAACCCTTGCAATCCACAAAAAGAGTACATGGCTCCTCGAAAGATTTATATCAAAATTGGAGAACACTCGAGCATGTATTCTTTGGGTCACGATGGGACACTGTCGGCGATACCGAAACGAATATGCGAGAGAAATAGTTTTCCAGAAATCGGAAGAATCCGTGGAAGCACTATTTCAAGCACCTGAAACGATTGAACACGAGAGGAAGGGTGCAGCTAAGGGTGCTACCCCTTAAACTTTATGACTTTGATCGAGCTCTCCATTCTTTTTCACGGATATCGAACGAATCGTTCCTGTTTAATCCCCGTCGCTCTCTATTCTTCTCTCCTTTTTTTCGGCGGAGTATAAAAGAATCGAGGCTGAAACGAGGCCTCTTTAAAAACGAGGATTTATACTTCTCCGGCGTGAAATTTTCGGAAGACTGCGTCCCGATATAGAGAACTGAAATACGACCGGTTCGTTCTGTTATCTGCGAGCCATTTCGCCAAGTTTTGCACTGTTCCAAAAGAGAAACGGCAGTTTTATGCTTGAAAATTCGGACAACGTAACGTTTAATATTTTATCTTCACTGTCGTTCAATTAGCGGTTCGTCTTCGTATTAAGAATCAAATCTTAAAGGAGGATACGTACAAATATCTTCAGTAAAGGTTTCATAATTTTTAAAGATTTGTAACTGTGTATAACAAGCAATAACTATGGAGACAGAACAATTGGCAAAACGTTTAATAGACCAAGTAGATTTGTACCAGTGCCCGCAGAGGATTAAATTGTATACTACTGTGATTGTATTTATGCAATTCAAAATTATCGTCGGAACGACTGCATGGAATATCGTCTGTTATCGGCAGAATCGAAATCTGATTTGAAATAGTAAACAGTAGTCGATAACAGTTGTTACGGAGACAGAGATAATGGAGAAACGAGGACAGAACCGAAGGGTAACTTTTTCACATTTACTCGGCTGCCAATCGCACGCCATTGAAATCGCGAGACGTAAAAAGCTGAGGAATTACAGGAAGATATAAAATTAGATACTACAAATTGTACGACTTCGGAAACAGTTTCAGACAGTATTCACGTACGGTTTTTCAATATGAACTTCATGTTTGATTAACAAGTGCATTCCTCTCTTGTCATCTAAGCGATAAGGCAGCTATGATAATTGCATAAAATCAGAAATATTCAATTTAATGAAACGAAGTTGCTAAGTTTCAATTTTTCTCGCAATTTGAACCAACTATAATTTCGCAAAACTATCCTCAAGATTCCCTGCAGAAGAATAAACTTCCTGCAGTAAAACTTCCGAAGCGTATTTCAAATTTCGTGCTCCATGTAAGATTAGTTCGTTCGTCATCAACTTCCGCGATACAATCATTTTAAAATGCTTGAAACTTTCTCGGGAACGATCATCCTAAGAGCTTCTTTCCTCCATAGTTCAGAGGAGTAAAAAAAAGATGAACGTTAGCGCGTTCTTTGCGTTCTAACAGGATAATTAGATTACCCGATGCACCATTGTAACACGCTAACTGTAACAAAGTTTCCCTGCTTTCGTTTCCACCACTTACCCCCCAGTTCTCTCTCGGTTTCTTTCGCGCGCAACGTCCTAGTTTGCGAGCGACAAAACTAATTTCTTTCAGCCGGAGATTCGAGGTCTCAAAATCTGCTCGAGGCGCGAGATTCGACATCCACGTGACGTAAGCCTAATTGCAAGGGAGGTAAGCCTAATTGCATTATTTCGTATCCCCCGTTAACTAAAGACGATCAACTGATTGACCCAGATTCACCCCGAATTACCATACCCGACCTCGTCCCGCAAAGTGTTACACTCCAAACTAAGGGTGGACTCGAATGGACGTCCGGAAGATGCGAAACCGACCATGCATTCATTTCGCGAATGTATGGAGACAGATCTATTGCGGATAATTTACGTGACTCGATTCTGTGATACGAACATTATACAGGTAGGTACAAGTATGTGTACGAAAGGTTCATACGTAATGAGTTTTGTATTGTCGATAGTCTACGGATGATCATGTATACACATACGATATACATGTTACACCAAGAAATATGATATACATGTGACACCAAGAAACATGATACACATGTGACACCAAGAAACATGATACACATGTGACATCAAGAAATATGATATACATGTGACACCAAGAAACATGATACACATGTGACACCAAAAAACATGATATACATGTGACACCAAGAAACATGATACACATGTGACATCAAGAAATATGATACACATGTGACACCAAGAAACATGATACACATGTGACACCAAGAGACATGATATACATGTGACACCAAAAAACATGATACACATGTGACACCAAAAAACATGATACATATGTGGCACCAAGAAATATGATATACACGTGACACCAAAAAACATGATATACATGTGACACCAAGAAACATGATACACATGTGACACCAAGAAACATGATACACATGTGACACCAAGAAACATGATACACATGTGACACCAAAAAACATGATACATATGTGGCACCAAGAAATATGATATATATGTGACACCAAAAAACATGATATACATGTGACACCAAGAAACACCATGTGACCTATGCATAGATTGTGGATCTCGTAAACCTCGTAGCATGGAATTTTTACTTTGAAGACCATAATTAAGTTTAATTATAAATAATGGATATAGAAAGTCTTCTTTCCACTTCCTTCGAAAAATCATGAGTTCATTATCTTTCTTATCTATGACTTTTTTTTAAGATATTTTGTAAGACTAGCTTTGAAGGCAATCATGATGAATTCGCACATTAGACGTGAATAGCTAATAGCCGGAGGAATTTCGGGTCGCTTATCATCGGGACGATTGATGCGAGTACACGATCACACCAACACATTATCGCAACCAGTGACCCAGGAAACGTGTCCTTTCATCGATTAGTCTATTACGTTCTGTCACACCATGATTCCTATCCTTCCGACTATTACGTTGCCTGCTTTCACCTGGAACATGTTCGCCAGATACGCATATTTACTAGCCTTACCATGAATAATTGCTACCCGAACCTTACATAACTCGTGAAAATTAGAAATTAGAGATCTGAGAGTAACCTCGAATTTCTGAAACATCTGTGAAATAATAGCTCTGAAATGTTTATGAGAACTTTCGGTCCATTTAATTGTTCTCGATACATTCCTAAATGAAAGCGTCGTTACTGAACAAACACGAAATGGTAGAGAAGCAGTAGAAACGAATCGTTTGTGGTCAGACGAGGTAGTCCGAAGCCAGCTGGCTTGAAATCACACAGAAAAAGGTTCGTAGCAAAGGTTCTCGGGTTCAACCGCAGCATTCATTCCGTTCCTTCGAAAAGATCGCCGCCAGACAAAGGAACAGATAATTTATACTTCTACCAAACGTTTGTGTTTCGGAAAGAAGACTCGAATTGATCAGTCCGTTCGTAGGCTTACAGATTACACTTTCTTTTTTGCAGCGGAGAAATTAAAAAGTTGAACGCCAGCTAGGGTCAAACGTAACGACGCTCTGCTGTGTTAAGCTTGATGAATACCTTTTGCGCGTTGCTGGGGCAACTTACAAAGGACGTCTCATGATATTGGCTTTTCGCCAAGTTACATACACAGACGGTGGATCCATATTAAATACGTAATTAAGGATATGTAGGACGCATAGATTTTATTATCTTAATGATTAGTTACTGCAAAATAAAGCGAAAGTAAAAAGTGTCATAGTGCTGTTGCAATTTTTTGGACGTTGAATGGTTTGTGTAGTTCGCGTGATCTCTAGGCCACGCCAATCAAGATAAAGCAGCGATGAAAGGTTTAATGAGTCCGAAAATTAATTATCGTGGCAATTGACGGTAACGTAATTCAATTGCAAAGGCTCGGTTCGCGTTATAATTATAACGTCATAAACGCCAACGTGACCTGTTAAAGAGAACGCTACTATTGATAGATATTCAGCTCTCGGACCGATACAATTGAAAACGATCGATGCACGTCACACAGAATTTAAATGGCTAAATTCGCGATCAATATATATTGCAGAATGTTGTCGATATTTCAACAGCGACAATATTGATCTCCGTAACGATCTAACTATTTAATGAAACGTTATTGTTGCAAAGAAGTCCACGGATACTTGGAATTCAGGTTAACCCGGATTTTTTCAAGGTATAAACGATTCCGTGTACCGGGTCCTTTACGTCCGGCAAACTTTTCTAATTAAACGTGGCAGCGCAAGACGAGTAATAGGCCGCTCAATTATCATCGCGTTAACTTTGACTCTCGTCCCATTTTGCTTTTAATTTACGCTCTCAATCTATCGAGGAGCTTATCGATTCGCGGTAAAAACACCAGCAAAAAAACAGTTTCCTGTCTCTTTGATCCAGGCTGTGGTTTCACGACACGAAATTTATGCGAAAAATTTCGAAGCGGTTTTTTGTTAATACATGTTTTATGACCGGACACGCAGACTCTAGGTAGATCACATTTATCTCATTCAGAGTTCTTCGCGCTAAAACAGAGCATGCAGTTCTACCTCACGCGTCAAAGGAGCACCGCAGCAGCTACTTAATGAGCAGACTTCTCGTTAACGAAGATCTGCAGAGGTCTTTAATTAAATTCGTACCTCGTGTATCGTTCTTCGAGAAAAGCCGGGAATTTTCGTCGACAGATATTGCTTCTAGACGAGATACCGATTCGATTAAATGGCAATTATTAATGTGAGAGCCATCGAGACACGCCTGTTTCATTTGTGTCAATTATCACAATTTGCGTAACAAGTTTAATTACGGTTTGCGGTAGATGAATCGTGAAGATGTACATTGTAACGCATTGGGAATAGAACGTAATTCAACGTATAGGTTCATGGGTAATTTAACGCGTAGTATTTCTGTGGTAATACAAATCGTGGTGATTGAGAACGTAATCCAGTATGTAGTAATTCATGTGATAATCCAGCGTGTGGTAAACGCGTCGTAACTTAATGCAGTGATAGTCCAATCATTGGTAACTCGACGCGATGTAATCTAACCAGGTGCGATGCAGCGCGTAGTAATGTAACGTGAAGTAATCTAACGCGTAGTAATTCAACATGTGATAATCCAGCGTGTGGTAATCCAACGCGTCGTAACTTAATGCAGTGATAATCCAATCATTGGTAACTTAACGCGATGTAATCCAACGGGTTGCGATGCAGCGCGTAGTAATGTAACGTGAAGTAATCTAACGCGTAGTAATTCAACACGCGATAATCCAGCGTGTGGTAATCCACCGCGTCGTAATTTAATGCAGTGATGATCCAATCATTGGTAACTCGACGCGTTGTAATCTAACCGGTTGCGATGCAGCGCGTAGTAATGTAACGTGAAGTAATCTAACGCGTAGTAATTAAACACGTGATAATCCAGCGTGTGGTAATCCACCGCGTCGTAATTTAATGCAGTGATGATCCAATTATTGGTAACTCGACGCGATGTAATCTAACAGGTTGCGATGCAGCGCGTAGTAATGTAACGTGAAGTAATCTAACGCGTAGTAACGTAACGTGAAGTAATCTAACGCGTAATAACGTAACGTGTAATAATCTACCGCGCAGTAATCCGCTAAACAGTACAACATCTAACGTTATCTAACGAAATTTTGAACGCGAAATCTCCCTTCATCAATTTCTCACAAATCACTGAAAAAGAGAAAGTGTCTAAACATACAACTCCATTAGCATAAACATCCGCGACTTAATTCATTGGCTCCATGTTATCGCAAGGACTAACATCCGCGAATACAGTGGTTGAAAATTTAATTACATGCGTTCTGCGGGCAAGTCGGATGAATTTAATGCGACGGTTCGCCACGTTTTACGATCTTCGGTTAGAAATCTGCATACTCTCGAACAGGGAACACGCGTGAGTGAAACGGAGAGTAAAAATTTTCGAGACACATAATTTATGGTTACAGCGTACGCGATGGTTTCGCTTTCGCGTATAATTAAAAGCTACGGAATATTTCATGGGCAAAACTGGAGGAACCGCGTCGGCACTGTTCCACGCAAGCTGCTATCGTTAATTAGGATTAATTGCGTGGGAACGTCATTACGCAGCTTACGAGCTGATAACTTGGCAATTAACTAATAAGCCTATGGGCAGGTTTGCAGCTGTCGCGCGACTTATGATTACCAATCTCGTTGCTTGTTCTATTGTATTATCCCTTTATCGATGAAAACATGCATCAAGTCAATTTTCATGGTGCATCAAATTATTTTGCGATTCTGAGTATGTGTTGAGTATGTTGAGTATGTTGAGTACATTGAGTATATTGAGTATATTGAGTATATTGAGTATGTTGAGTATGTTGAGTATGTTGAGTATGTTGAGTATATTGAGTATATTGAATACATTGAGTACATTGAGTATATTGAATACATTGAGTATATTGAGTGCATTGAGTATATTGAGTATATTGAATACATTGAGAATATTGAGTATATTGAATACATTGAGTATATTGAGTATGTTGAATACATTGAGTATATTCAGTACATTGAGTACATTGAGTATGTTGAGTACATTGAGTATATTGAATACATTGAGTATATTGAGTGCATTGAGTATATTGAGTATATTGAATACATTGAATACATTGAGTATATTGAATACATTAAGTATATTGAGTATATTGAATACATTGAGTATATTGAGTATATTGAATACATTGAGTATATTGAGTATATTGAATACATTAAGTACATTGAGTATATTGAGTACATTGAATATATTGAGTATATTTAATACGTTGAGTACATTGACTACATTGACTACATTGACTACATTGAGTACATTGAGTACATTGAGTACATTGAGTACATTGAGTACATTGAGTACATTGAGTACATTGAGTACATTGAGTACATTGAGTACATTGATTACATTGAGTACATTAAGTACATTGAGTATATTGAGTATGTTATTCTTTAACGTAGCTTAACTTATTTCTACAAAGTACGACTTTAATAAGAGTAACAATTTTAAACTAAATAATCATCCTTCGGTCTTCAGAATATCACCAGTGTTGTCATTATTGGTTCGACCATAAAAATGTCATAGTAAAGTGCACTACGAAGAGTGCAGTATGTAAATCTTTCAATGAAGAAAGTTTTTCTGCACAGACTGAAACATCGGAGGTATCCTTGGAAGACAACGTCTGGCAAACGATTATTCCTGTCAGAAGCAATTCACGCCACTCGAAAGAGTGGAATGTATAAGCAAGCAGCTGTTGAATGCCGGGTTACACAACGCGTTTTCCATAAGTCTCTGTATCTCCGTGTTCCAATTCCGTTCCTATTCTTCGAATAATCAGCACCCTGTTATGCTGGACGAGATCCGCACCCAATGTCCTTCGATCCTATCAACTTTTTACGGTCTACCATGTTCAACGCCCTTGCATCCCCTGCGCGACTCTCTCGGGGGATATTTCTAAGAATCAACGAAATTGCACGGCCACCGGATTATTCTCTTTTTTTATCAACAGTATTCAGCTTCCGGGCAATAAGTCGAATATTTCGTTCGCAAATATTTTTTTCCATTTTATAGGTCGAATGTGTACGATATGCAGATACGAGAGAATTGTTGTTTGCACAAATATACGGCTAAATATTTTCGTTCTCGTGTTACATCGGTTTTGCTATTTTTTTCGAGGAATATCCGAAACTATTTGTAGCTTTAATACGTTATGTCACGGAGTGATCAACGTGCAAAAATTGCTCGAATGGGAAAAACATTCGGTATTATTTTCTTTTACAAAACAACCGCAAATTTCGATGTTCGCTGTGTGCATAGCAATTCCAATATGTTTGCCAGTGGACGTGTTAACACGATATCGAGGCACCTCATCAGCTATCGCACACTTTATTGCAGTCATTATACGTTTAATGGTTACTACAGGCAAAAAGAATTAATAGCAATTACGTTCACTTTTATCGGGACATACGTTTCGAAATACCCTGTATTTTCACTGGTCCCGGGTTTATGGTTAAGGCTCCACATCTCACCCATCTCGTGGAATGTCCTGACGGAAGTAGCTATCCGTCCTGGTTTTTCTTATCGGCGTCGTCAGGGATATCATATCGAGGCCCGAGAAGCTTCGCGAAAATAGGAAACAAATGACGCGAAAATGGCGAGGGTGTGGCAGAGATAAACGAGTTGTCGCTATTTCTTTTCGTAAAGGATATGTTGATTTAGAAGGGCGTCTTCGATAAGCTTTAACCTCGTTCAGAGCCTGCATCCATTTTTATCTGCGTTAAACTTCAGCTTTATATCCCGTAAATACCACTCTGCAATATTTCTATGTTATTAAATTGCATCTACATCGATCGAAATTATTCCGATATTCCGATATCGAACACATGTCGAACATTAATGCATTTTCACCAAAGTTTAAACTTATTATTCGTGTAGCATAAGTGCAATTCTGTAATGCTTTTATGTCATAAAATCTACTTTCTATGTCCCAAACTTTGCACGTATAAGTCATCTAACAGCTAGCTTTTATACTATGAATATTAATGAAACGTTTATACCGTTATTTTCATCACGCGCTCTAAATTGATGTACCATACCAATTTCGCGATACATTTCATCAAATTTCCGATCGCCAATAAATGTAAAAAATCCAGTTAAACAAAAAAATCGTATAAATTCAAAAAGAAAACTTTTACACTCGAAAGCATAAAATCATCGGGAAAATATTTTTACACGAAAGAGAGAGCGGTAGCCCAACCATTCGATATCGTGTCATAAATGTTATCGTAAGAGGCCTGGGCCCCCCGTTTCGCTTTCCAAAACGATCATTCATTGTGATCAACGACGTGCAACGAACACATGACCCACGATGTTAGTGTTGTCGTGCGCAAAGTATCGATCGCGAAAGAACGATCGAATATGCAACACGTTTTTTCGCCGCTGAAAATTCATATAACGCTGTAGATACCGAATCCCCTCACATATTCATGCACCTCGACCTGTTTCGTTGTTTTCGTTGACTTTCTAATCTTCTGCCGATACGAAATTAAAATTTTTAGGCGTCCCTACATTCTGGGTGCTTTGCCTGCAGGAAGTTTTACGGAAATGCAGATTTTTGAATAATTTGTCAGATGTTTTTTAAATTTTGAACTCCTAACTCATATTGGTTCATCCTTAAAATGTGGATTCATCAAATTTTTACATTCATAAATTCTCACACCCCTAAATTTCTACAGTCCCAATTTCCTACGTTTTCAATTTCCTATACCTCTAAATTTCTACATATCCAAATTTCTACACCCCCGAATTTTTACACCTCCAAATTTCTACGTCTCCAAATTCCTACACCCCCCAATTTCTACGTTTCCAATTTCCTACACCTCCAAATTTCTACACCCCCAAATTTCTACGCCTCCAAATTTCTACGTTTCCAATTTCCTACACCTCCAAATTTCTACACCCCCAAATTTCTATGCCTCCAAATTCCTACGTTTCCAATTTCCTACACCTCCAAATTTCTACACCCCCGAATTTCTACACTCCCAAATTTCGACGCCTCCAAATTCCTACACCCCCCAATTTCTACGTTTCCAATTTTCTACACCTCCAAATTTCTACACCCCCGAATTTCTACACCGCCGAATTTCTACACTCCCAAATTTCTACGCCTCCAAATTCCTACACCCCCCAATTTCTACGTTTCCAATTTCCTACACCTCCAAATTTCTACACCCCCAAATTTCTACGCCTCCAAATTTCTACGTTTCCAATTTCCTACACCTCCAAATTTCTACACCCCCAAATTTCTATGCCTCCAAATTCCTACGTTTCCAATTTCCTACACCTCCAAATTTCTACACCCCCGAATTTCTACACTTCCAAATTTCTACGCCTCCAAATTCCTACACCCCCCAAATTCTACGTTTCCAATTTTCTACACCTCCAAATTTCTACACCCCCGAATTTCTACACTCCCAAATTTCTGCACCCCCGAATTTCTACGCCTCCAAATTCCTACACCCCCCAATTCCTACGTTTCCAATTTCCTACACTCCCCAATTTCTACACCCCCGAATTTCCACACCCCCGAATTTCTATACCTCCAAATTTCTACACACCCCTAAACTTCTACGCTTCCAAATTCCTACACCCCCCAATTCCTACACTCCCAAATTCCTACACCCTCAAATTTCTAAATCCTCAAATTTCTACACTCCCCAATTTCTACACTCCCCGATTTCTACACCTCCAAAATTCCTACCGTCCCAAATTCCCACACCCCAAAATTTCCAACCTACCACCTCCCCATCTCCCAAAATCCTCCACCACCAACTCCATCATTTTCCACATGACATTATTTGAAAGAAAGCCTCGAGAGCCAAGCGTACGTTAACTGACTCCTTAGGCGATAAAACGTTTGCACCGTCAGGTTCGTGAGTGGGCGTTTCCGGTGCATCGTGCGAATTTATTAGGATCGCTCAGGGTCTATGAACGACCAGCGAGAAAAATCGATGCAACGCGGCCACGGAACACGCAACGCGAAGGAACCGACGGAGAAACGGAAGTTGGAACCTAGGTTAACCCCGTGGCAGCGTGAAATCACCTCTGGGGTAATGACACCATTTTTCTTCTTAGTCTTCAGTCACTGACACTGGGTTTAGTTATTAACCGTACCGACCTGGAAATTTATTCGTGACTTTTTATCGCGTATCTGTGCTGCCCCAATATTTAAATCCTTCTATTTTTATTTGCTTTTATTTCCCTTTCATTTTTCTCGTTAAATCGCGGTCTCTTTTTAAAACCTCGTTTCGCTACGTTTTAGAGGTTTTTACTGAAACTATTTTTTCACTTTGGAAATTAATAGATTGCCTGAAAATTTAATACCATATTTTTGATCGGTTATATTCCGTAATCGTATCAAATTCAACAAATCTAATTTCCAATTTACATTTTCAATTTTTATATAATACGAAAATTATTGATATAACCGAAAGCGAATACAAATGAAAGGCTTTCGAAGAGCGTTAATTTGCGTAACAAGTAGAAAATGAAACGTGCTAATAAACTTCCAATAGCTACAAAGTCGTGTGAGAGAAGTAGGACAGTTAGGCGGCAAGTGTCGAAGGAAGTGCAACAATAAACCCGGACATAAAATATTGAAAGCGATTCGTACGCTACCTGTACTCACCGATCTCCGGTATGTTCCTGTCATGATTTCCCTCGGTGGAAAACTGCAACAGAAAAAAGAACACACGGAAGATGAAAGTTGAACGATCGTCGCAAGTAGATTTCGATTCGCGAACCAACACATTTTTTCTCCGATAGAAATCGCATCGACTCGCGGTTCGTTTCGCGGGCACATTTTCTCTTTTTCATATTTCCCTGTTAATGGACCGCGTTCGATGGAATACCCTTTCGTCGAGGAGTCAAATGGATTGGAGGAGAGAAGCTTTTAGCATGGGACAGCATTCTATCGGGCAAGGAAAATTTATCGGTTTCCTGATGGCTGCAGTGATTCATGCTAATAAAATATTTCAACCCCTACTTGTACACCCTCGATTACCCCTATTTCGCGCTGCGGAACGTCCTCGCTTTTCTTATACGCGCTCGTTGTTTTGTATTATTTATTTCATTTTGTAGTTAATTTTGATATGATGTTGATATGGTCAGGTTTTTTTATTTGTTACTTTTATGAGATTTTTGGGAGCTTTGAAATTTTCGGGTTGTGAAGCTTCATGTCTCTTGATTTTGTTGAAAGTTCAGCTATTTTGAGGTTATGGAGCTTCATGTCTTTTGATTTTATTGAAAGTTCAACAATTTTGAGGTTATGAAGCTTCATGTCTCTTGATTTTGTTGAAAATTCAACAATTTTGAGGTTATGAAGCTTCATGTCTCTTGATTTTGTTGAAAGTTCAGCAATTTTGAGGTTATGAAGCTTCATGTCTCTTGATTTTGTTGAAAGTTCAGCAATTTTGAGGTTATGAAGCTTCATGTCTCTTGATTTTGTTGAAAGTTTAGCAATTTTGAGGTTATGAAGCTTCATGCCTTTTGATTTTGTTGAAAGTTCAGCTATTTTGAGGTTATGAAGCTTCATGTCTATTGATTTTTTTAGAGTTTTGATTGTTTGAAGTTATGAAGCTTGATATCTCTTGATTTTGTTCAGAGCTTTTTTAAATTTTGAGGTTATGAAGCTTCATGTCTTTTGATTTTGTTGAAAGTTCAGCAATTTTGAAGTTATGAAGCTTAATGTCTATTTATTTTTTTCAGAGTTTAGATTGTTTGAAGTTATGAAGCTTGATATCTCTTGATTTTGTTCAGAGTTTTTTGAAATTTTGAGGTTACGAAGCTTCATGTCTTTTGATTTTGTTGAAAGTTCAGCAATTTTGAAGTTATGAAGCTTCATGTCTATTGATTTTTTTCAGAGTTTAGATTGTTTGAGGTTACGAAGCTTGATATCTCTTGATTTTGTTCATAGCTTTAAAATTTTGAGGTTATGAAGCTTGGTATCTCGAGCCTTTCTCTACAATTTTGAACCATTAAGACCTCACAATATTTTGTATTTTAAAATTGCATACACGTGAGGACTTAGAACTCCGAATTAAATTCTGAAAATTTGTACTGAACAAAACCTTAAAATTCCACATTCCACTTTCAAACTTCTAAACCTTGAAACTTCAGAAAGTTTGCAAACCAAGTAATCATAAAATGGCTCCGAAAGTGTCTCGACAGAAGTCCTCCATTTAGAAACTCTGCTAATCGTCCATATAAAAGATTTGCAAAGAATATGCGTGATAAATTCACAGAATAAAAGACTAAACCGTTATCAGCGTGCATATATTTCGAAGGTCGTTCCCTGCCGCCTGGGAAATCGCTGTCTACGCAAAGGGAATGTAAAGATACCGTAGCGCGCAAACTACATCAGCGATTTCTGAAAGGGAGAAATCGAACGCGGAAGTTTCAGCGTACTTTTTACGAAATCCTTATATAAAGATTTTTCTTAAAAGAAGCGTGTCTTAACAAAACAGGTTCGTGCTCCTCAGGGACGTCTTGTTTTTCTCTCGGCAACGAGCGTCCAGAATGTCGAATAGTCTATGAATATTTCCTTGGAATACGAGGGAACTCACGAGAACCTATTTCTTACGTTTTATTTTCAAGTTAACTTCCTCCGAGCGATTTATCGTCGACGATTTTAACACTGTTCGATGCACCCGGGTTTAAACGGCAATTACCTTTCGTTCCGCTTTTTAAC
Organism: Megachile rotundata; assembly: GCF_050947335.1. Classification (NCBI taxonomy): domain Eukaryota; kingdom Metazoa; phylum Arthropoda; class Insecta; order Hymenoptera; family Megachilidae; genus Megachile; species Megachile rotundata. The sequence goes on from NC_134994.1 coordinate 9,064,569, forward strand.
TCGAATGTCCAAAATTGTTCCTGTGAAATTAATATTCAGAACGGTGCCGCGCGAGTTACCTTCAATGGACGGACGTATTCGAACGTTTCTAAAATGTGCGCACGAATCCTCCACGGAATTTGAATCACGCTTGGGTAATGTCTTTAACAGCAAACAATGTTTCAATTCTACGAATTCGCTGGCACTTCCTAATTTCTTTTACCGACTTAATTCACAAAGTAGAAGAAGGAAGGAGTTCGATGAAAGGAGAAGTAAATAGCAATTTTATTAGATGATCGCTTTAGCAGAAAGGATGATTTGCAATATGAATTCTATCTCGTATAATCAGGTAATATCCGACAGAACTGTTGATTCGATTTCTTCAAAGAACAGGTTCGTTCAAATTGAATTTAAATTAGGAACATTTATATTACCGATTGCTTTCGGAAGTTGCGTCAGAGGTAACTATTGCAGTGTTGAGACAAATAAGGGAAATCTAGATGTTACATTATGATTACATGAATTTCAGGATCCTTGATTATGCAAATAATTGGTATTAAACTCCACATCTGGTTTGAATGTAATTTTGAATTTTTGTGTCTGAAGGGTAATGTGCGTCGCGAGTGCGTCACGAGTGTATCATGACTCTGTGACGAGTGTGTCATGAATATGTCACGAGTGCGTCACGAGTGTGTCACGAGTGTGTCACGAGTGCGCCATGAATGTGTCACGAGTGTGTCATGAGTATGTTATGAGTGCGTCAAGAGTGCGTCAGGATTGGGTCATGAATATATCACGAGTGCGTCATGAGTGTGTCATGAGTCTGTGACATGTGTGTCACGAGTGCGTCATGAATGTGTCATGAATGTGTCATGAGTGTGTCATGAGTATGTCATGAGTATGTCACGAGTGCGTCAAGAGTGCGTCAGGAGTGGGTCATAAATATATCACGAGTGCGTCATGAGTGTGTCATGAGTCTGTGACGAGCGTGTCACGAGTGTGTCATGAGAGCATCACGAGTGCGTCACGAGTGCGTCACCATATTATAATCGAAACTAATTACAAAACCCTACCAAAATGTCACTCATACAACAAACAAAACTACCAATTCTAATCCCACCTTAATTTATCTTTCTTCCACGACAAATTTCGCCAACATCCAAGTCCCTAAGAATTTTTAAAAAATCTTCGTGAACAATACCAGTGATAATGTTTGATTTACGATCCATAAGTCCAGCATTCAAGCATGAGCTAGCGTTTTTCTATTGTTGCGATTCTAAAGTGCTTGATGGAGTTCCCTTTTCCATCTTCAATCGAGGTAGTCCTTTATCGTTCCTGGTGAAAAGATTCCACCAGGAATCCTTCTTTCGGTGAAAACATTCGTCGAACCGTGGAGCTTCATTTATTTCGCTCCGTTCGAAAGCGAGAAAAGAGAAATCTGGCAATATATAACCTTTGATATTTAACGTTGCGATTAACGCCTGCTTTTCCTCTATTTCTCACGCTTTCGATCGACTAATTGATATTTCCTCGGCTACCTTTTGGCGAGTCTTTTCAGAAACATTCCTGTCCAACACGTATTTTTCGCTGTCGAGCTCTGTTTCATGTGTCAACGAAGGAGAAAATGTCGTTTATCGACGGTTGATGGTTGGTTCGTGGAAAATCTACACGTTTCTCCTTTTCTCTTCTAAATGTATCGAAGTCTCAGGGGCTCAATTCATGATTGTTGGAGCAATTTAATGTTTCAGAAGATGATAGAAATTTAACGCGATGGAATGCAACGATGATACGGGTTATAGAAATTTAATGCGGGGGAATTTACCGCTTGGATATTTCACTACGGCGATTGAACGTGTGGAAATTCGATGTGATTAAATTTGATGCAGTTAGACATACTTTGCGTGGGAATTCGGCGCGTTCGAAATTCTATGTGTGCGAAGTCGGCGTGGTTGACATTCTACGCGTACGAATTCGACGCGTTTGGAAATTCTACGCGTGGTAATTCGACACGTTTGAAATCCATGCGTGGAAATTCGGCGCGCTTAGAAATTCCACGCGTCGAATTTCCACGCGAAGAAATTCGGTGCAATTAGAAATTCCACGCGTCGAATTTCCACGCGTAGAAATTCGGTGCAATTAGAAATTCCACGCGTCGAATTTCCACGCGTAGAAATTCGGCGCGCTTAGAAATTCCACGCGTCGAATTTCCACGCGTAGAAATTCGGTGCAATTAGAAATTCCACGCGTCGAATTTCCACGCGTAGAAATTCGGTGCAATTAGAAATTCCACGCGTCGAATTTCCACGCGTAGAAATTCGGTGCGATTAGAAACCCTACGCGTGGAAGTTCAACGCATCGAATTTCCACACGCCGAATTTCCACGCGTAGAATTTCCACGCATAGAGTTTCTAAACGCACCGAATTTACACGCGTAGAAATTCCACGCGTAAGGTTTCTAATCGTTCCGAATTTCCATGCATGGAGATTCCACGCGTCGAATTTCCACGCGTAGAAATTCGGTGCGATTAGAAACCTTACGCGTGGAAATTTTACGCGTCGAATTTCCACGCGTAGAAATTCGGAGCGAATAGAAACCTTACGCGTGGAAATTTTACGCGTCGAATTTCTACGCGTAGAAATTCGGAGCGAATAGAAACCTTACGCGTGGAAATTGTACGCGTCGAATTTCCATGCGTAGAAATTCGGTGCGATTAGAATCGCTACACGTGGGAATTCGGTGCGATTAGAAACCTTACGCGTGGAATTTCTACGCATGTAAATTCGGTGCGTTTAGAAACTCTATGCGTGGAAATTCCACGCGTGGAAATTCGATGTGTAGGAATTCAACGCGTGGAAATTCGACGCGTTTCGAATCCCTACGCATGGAAATTCTATGCATGGAAATTCGACACAATTAAAATACCTATGCGTGGAAATTCTACGCGTAGAAATTTAATAAAACTTGATACCATTCAATTGATTTCACTAGTGGATTACAGTGTATACGGATCACAGTGAAATAAAAATGAAAAGCGTTAATTACCGATCGATCGCCAGAATTAACTATGTGGACTCGATTTCCTGTTGGAGTCCTCCTTTCGCTATAGGATTATTAAATCGATGATTAATTAAACGCTAACATTTCGATGCGTGTTCGATAAAGCTTCAATTTAAATCGCTCCTTGTTAATACAGCGTTCCGAATACCGGACCAACGATCGATCCTTAATTACTAGATCACTCAGCAAACAAACGTTAAATTACCAGAGGAATCAATCACAAAGTTTTGTTCATCAAGATTCTTTTCCGGAGTCGACGAATTTCGCGTTTTATCAGTTGCATTATACAAGTTTTCACGTTAAGGAGTATGGCTGCCAAAAGGAGGAACAAGAAATTGGTAACTATCGAACGCTTAAGAAATTTATTACTCTTCTGCCCTACGAGCCTGTCTACTGTGTCGGAGCCTCGAGATTTATTCACGATTCCCGACAACTGGAATCGAATAAATCTTAAACGAATTTCGACTATTGCCATTTCATTGTTAACATCGATACATCTCGTTCCTTTCAAGGATGTAACCAGTTTTTGGTTCTGACCAACTTCGGGAACATAAATAATGTGGTGTGTGTGTACTTTGTAATTGTATGGTATGTGTGTGTTTGACATGGGTGCATAATATGAATGAAGCTTGCGTATGGTATGATTGAAGTTTGCATGTAATGAAGGTTGCTAGAAGATTGTCTTTTTGGTGCGATTGAATGTTTTGAGAAGAAGCTGAGAGGGCATTGCTTTGTGAGAGTTTGAGAGGAAAAGACGTGAGAATTTTGTAATTTGAGAAGTTTCATCTTTGTGTTGCAATTCATTAATTATACCCAGTAATATTTTGTTAATAAATTTCATGCATTATATTTAATTATTAGATATTATTCTACAATAATTTGTATTTAAGTATGCACTAAGTATGTATACATTAAAAAGTATTTATTCATAAATACATACATACATATTTTAATACATGTCTAGAATTTTGAGAAATAGTATTAGGTAAATGAAGTAACATTTTAAAAAGCGCAAATCTTCGTGATAGTTTGATGCATGGCAGGGTTCTATCAGGTTTCCGATATCGCCACTCATTGCATTTTTTCGCGATAGATCACGTTGGATCGCCACATTCAAGATTTCTATGAGCAAGATTTACGCGAGTAGGACTTATATGCGACAGAACTCGTTAGATTTTCATGCGGTGAATTTTTATTGCGTTATATTTACACGTGCGAAGTTTCCACGCGTTACAATTTTATTTGGCAAATTTCCATGCATGGAATTTCCATATGCGCTGAATTTTCATGTGTCGAATTCTCATGCGACAAATTTACAGCCGTCGAATTTTCACTCGTTGGGTTTGTGGGTTCTGAATTTCGACGCGTTGGATTTTTACTCGCATCGAATTTCCACGCTTAGAATTTCCACGCTTACAATTTCCACGCGTAGAATTTCCAAGCTTAGGGCTTCCAAACGCGCTGAATTTCCACGCGTCGAATTTCCATGTGTAGAATTTCCACGCGTAGAATTTCCACGCTTAGGGTTCCCAAACGCGCCGAATTTCCATGCGTTGAATTCCTACGCACCGAATTCCCATGCGTCGAATTTCCACGCGCTGAATTCCGACGCACCAAATTTCCACACCTCGAATTTCCAAGCGTAGAATTTCCATGCGTTGAATTCCTATGCACCGAATTCCCATGCGCCGAATTTCCACGCGTTGAATTCCTACGCCCCGAAATTCCAAGCGTAGAATTTCCACGCTTAGGGTTCCCAAACGCGCCGAATTTCCACGCGCTGAATTCCTACGCACCGAATTCCCATGCGCCGAATTTCCACGCGTTGAATTCCTACGCACCGAATTCCCATGCGCCGAATTTCCACGCGCTGAATTCCTACGCACCAAATTTCCACGCCCCGAATTTCCAAGTGTAGAATTTCCACGCGCTGAATTCCTACGCACCGAATTTCCCATGCGCCGAATTTCCACGCGTTGAATTCCTACGCACCGAATTCCCATGCGCCGAATTTCCACGCCCCAAAATTCCAAACGCAGAATTTCCACGCTTAGGGTTCCCAAACGCGCCGAATTTCCATGTGCCGAATTCCTACGCACTGAATTCCCATGCGCAGAATTTCCGCGGGCTGAATTCCTACGCACCAAATTTCCACGCCCCAAAATTCCAAGCGTAGGGTTTCCAAGAGCGTCCAACTTCCATAAGTTGAATTTCCACGCACTGAACAAATCTTTTCAGAAGAGCAATAACATCGAATAAATTTGAACCAATCCTTCATCAGTCTTTTCTCGCTCTTCGATACTGTCTACCCAAGCTCCTCAAGCTTTCCGTGCTTTATAACAAATAGCGTACGAAGCATTTCGGATCGAAGGACTCGAGGTAAGCTTGAACAGCTGCGAACTGTATCCAGGAATTCGTAGGATACCGGTGAGTAGCTCATTCTTTGGTTTCTCGTAGCTCGGGAGAGAATGAGGCAGAAGGAGAAGGTACTAATCCAGCAGGAACGACGCGACGCTTTGGTTAACGAACACGAAAACGATCGTCCGCGTAGCCGAAGGCTGTGGAAAACTCGTTTCCACGTAATGTTTGAACTCCTTAGAACTGTTATTTAAACGTCATCGGGAAAATCGATTTCCATTATTTCGCGAGATATTGCGCAAAGTTCTAAGTATACGTTTGATCATATTATCTGGAGCACGGAATACATCTTCCTTGTATTATTGATCTTTTATTCGATTTTTATTCTCTTTTTCATGGTACGTTTTATCGACATTCGGTGATATTGGGTGGATAATTGCGCGAATCGGAGGAACAAATTTTATTTGAAATTGTGGACGGGGAATTGAGATGAAAGATGGTGGTATGGGATTTTCTTGCAGAAGGTATTTTAGTTTTGATTATTCTATTTTTTTCTGGGGTGGTCAGAAATTATTTATTGTTTATTGTAGCTATTGTATATTGTCTAGTATAGCTGTTGTATATTTTATATTGTAACTATTGTGTAGTGTGTAATATATCTGTTGTATATTGTCTATTGTAACTATTGTGTTGATTGTCTATTATATGTATTTGTTATATATTGGTAAAATATCGTACGTCATATGAGGGTGCTATTTGGATCATGACAAAAACAATTTTGCACAAAATTTGTACATATACACACATGTCAGTCTCTCCTAACAAAAGTCATCAGCAACAAACACCAAAAAATACTCCTCAAACTCATCACAATTTTAATCTTCCAACTTACTCGGTTAAAAAGAGCAGTGGAATTAGAATCCTCTCTTCTCCAAATTCATGAATATTCTGACGACGCGAAATATAATACTAAACACCATCGATTTCTCGGCCCGTACACTTTCAAACTTGTCACGAAGAAATTTAATCCGAGTAAAATACGAAACGAGGTTTTTAGAGAACAGCGTACTCAGTCGATTTTCCACGAAAGGACCGATCGTAAAAGCACACCGCAGCAGGTAAACTATAAGTGAACGTGGCCAGGCCGTCCCAGTATAATTTGCATATAATTTGAATTAAACGGTCTCGCAAAAGAAAGGGTGGCACGTGGTGGATTGACCGTTGGCACGCGGCCAAAGATTTTTCCACCATTTTCTGATCCTTTCCTGCACGTTCGATCAACACGGAATCGAGGAAATCTAAAACTGAACGCTTATCTCTACAAATTTATTCAAGTGTACGTTGTTAAGAGATCAGGTAGGTTAAGACGTAGAGTTCGAGACATATAATCATAAAATCATGGAGTTAATCGGGCTACAGTTAGGTTAAGGCGACATAATTATAAAATCATGGAGTTAAATTGATCTACAGGCAGGCAAAGTCATAAACCTACCTTAGTTATTAATTTATCCCCAGATTAGGTTAACATCACCTTAACGTAGGACTTAACCTAAGTCCATGATGTGGAGTTTATCTACACAGATTATTATGTATGTATTATTTATATAAAAATTAAATTGTGGACTTAGGTTAAGTTCTAGGTTAAGGTCATGTTAAAGTCTGGAGATGAATTAAGGACCCCTCAATTCAGTTCAGTGCTTCAAGGTAGATTAAGCTTGTGGAATTAAGTTGAAGTCTACAATCGAATTAAGACCTAGTCAGACTAAAATTTACAGTTGAATTACAACAAAAATTAAATTGCAACTGCAAGAGTTATAGGCTCAGAGTTAGAGTTTACAGGTAGATTAGGACCTATTAGATCAAGGTTACATTAAGGATCAACTAGAGTTACATTAAGCTCTAAAATTATATTAAGACCTAGTCAACAAGCCCCAAACTCATATATAAAATAATTTCAACATTCACAAGACAACTCCTTTCTGAAGTTCTTCATAATTAATTCATGACGTATATATTTTTTTAGTATTTCAATTTTACACCTTCCGCTATAGATTGCATCGGATTGCGCGATTGATGCAACGTTTCTCGGCGTCCTATAATTATTCTATCCCGGTAACGCCTACTTTGTAAATTACCGCTGGAACTGTCATCTACAAACGTAACTATCGATCCATCCTTAGGACACGTATAACGATCAGACTCCAACGAGTGAGGGTCTTCTTCCAAGCATTTCCTTCAAGCTTGTCTACAACGCTAGGTTAAACGCCAACACTTGCACGCCCCTTTGCTCTTCTTAACCACGGTGGTACACTTCTGGACACTAATCCTGTACTTCTGCGGTAAATTCGTGCGATCTTGGGTATGAGAGGTCAATTTGTTCTTCCTGATCCCTTGATACTGAGCGTTCGTCCGTAACGTCGGTACTTCTCAGGTATGATTGAAGCGATTACCATCTAATTTTATGTAATTTCTGGCTTGTTGTTTTTGAGTATGTGTACGGATTAGCGGTAGCTCGAGAGAGTGCAATGTGTTACACTCTCAAGTATAACACAAGAGTGATGTGTTACTGATGGTGGTCTGTTCTTAGGGGTGGAAATTTTAGGAAATTGAAATTTAGAAATTTTTAAATTTTCAAGTTGGGGGGGTTTTGAATGTTTAAACTACCAAATTTTCAGATTTCTAAAATTTGGAATTCTGTGATTACTAAATTTCTGACGATTCAAGCTTCTACAGTAGTAAATTGCTGCATCCCCAAATTTCTACATTTTCAAATTCTGTCATCGCTAAATTACTACATCCCCAAATTTTTATGTCTACGAATTCCTACACTCCCAAATTCCTACGGTTCCAAATTCTTACACCCCCAAATTCCTACGTTTCCAAATTCTTGCACCCCCAAGTTACTACGTTTCCAAATTCTTACACCCTCAAATTCCTACGTTTCCAAATTCCTACGGCTCCAAATTCTTACACCCCCAAATTCCTACGTTTCCAAATTCTTACACCCCCAAATTCCTACGTTTCCAAATTCTTACACCCCCAAATTCCGACGTTTCCAAATTCTTACACCCCCAAATTCCTACGTTTCCAAATTCCTACACCCTCAAATTCCCACGTTTCCAAATTCCTACACCTCCAAATTCTTACACCCCCAAATTCCTACGTTTCCAAATTCTTACACCCCCAAATTCCTACGTTTCCAAATTCCTACACCCCCAAATTCCCACGTTTCCAAATTCCTACACCTCCAAATTCTTACACCTCCAAATTCCTACGTTTCCAAATTCTCACGTCTCCAAATTGCAACCCCCCCAAATTCCTACCTTCCAAAATTTTCACAGCCTAAAATTCCCCTCTCCCAAAATTTTTACACCCGCAAATTCCTACCAAACTCCCAAATTACCATCCCCATAAATCCCCAACGACTAAAACATGTAAGCTCCATAAAAATGAGTGTCAATTAAATATGGAAGAGGATCTTGACAGTTTAATTCCGTGAGCATTGTTTCCCCGACGACTCGTGTCAAAGTGACGAAGAATTAAGAGGGCAAAGTTCACTCGTCAAGCGGAACGTACAACGAGAGATCGAAGTCGATTTTCAAATAAACGACTGGCATGCCGGCCGCAGGCACTAGTCCGCAGCTGATTGCAGCCATTGTGCGTCTCTGAATCGAGTCCTTCTATGTTGTTGATCGCTGTTTAACCGAAATACAGGGATTCCCATGGTTCCCCGGGAAATCGAATCGGAAACCGGCGTGCTCGTTCGTTGTTCGACTGTTTATTTTTCGGCAAGGGTCAAGCTGTGCGCTCGTCGGCGCGTAAAAAGTAGAAAACAAGCAGCCCGAATCTGTACATCGTATCTTTCCTTTTTATACGTTCGACTGCGGGAAAAAATTTGCACCGGAAATCGGTGCAGCTTTTGGTAAAAATATTTGATGAGAGCGATATAGATTTTCCTGAAGGATTTTCATCGTTAAAACTGTTTTTTAAATAAATTTTAAAACACAGCTTTGCGTTTCATTTTATTTTCAAATTCTCGTCTCTGTAAACGAATATCATTTCTCGGCACTTTCGCGCAGCGGACAAAAGGGAAGTAATCCTTTTTAATCCCATCAACAGTTTGACGTCTCGCAATTTATTCCGAAAATTATTAGCCGAGCGCTTTAACGAACAATCTTTGTTATTAATAGCAATCTGCATACACGCTCTGGAATCCCGAATTGCCGGAGTATAAATATTTCCACGGTGTATAGCCGAAGGGTTAAAATAGACGCGATCGAGTTAACGCTGATTAGTTCAACGGAAATGCAACGAAAGATTTTAATAGAAACGCAAACTTCGTTATCACCCCTCGTTGCAAGCTCTACGATAACGCTACCCAGGCGCTCCGTTGCTCGTTTCGTCGATCGCGAAATATTTCCAACCTCGCAAAATTCAGCGAACTTATACTAGGTCGAATATCGCGGTCAAACAGTCAATTTTTTCAAACTGGCCAAAATTTCCCCCCTGTTAACTTTCCATATTTCTGTCAGACAGTTTTGCTAAACTTTCGTGAAAAGTTTGCCAACTTTTGCAAGACGCGTATGATTTCTCTGCACGTTCCATACGCGGCGACACGGAAACGCGAGATTTCGCATTCTTCGCATCGCTTCGTCAAGTAACTCGAGACATTATTTGCGCCATTCTTTATTGCGTTTATGTTCCTTAAATCGAGATTACGAAACTTTCGAGAGCTAAATCGGTGGCCCGTGGGGGACTCGAGGATTATAAATTTTAGGGAGGGTGGATATTTGGGAATTTGGGGATCTGGGAAGGTGGATATTTGGGAGTTGAGGAAGTGGAGGTATGGGGACTTTGGGGGTGTAAGGATTTGGGGACGTGAGAATTTTGGGATGTGAGGATTTGGAGATGTGAGAATTGGGGGGTGTGAGAATTTGGGGATCTGAGAATTTTGGGGGTGTCAGAATTTAGGGATGTGAGAATTTGGAAGTGTGAGAATTTGGGGATGTGGGGGTTTGGGGAGTTGAGAATTTGGGCATGTGAGGATTTAGGAATTTGACAATTGGGGGAGTTAAGAATTTGGGGGTGTAAAGATTTGGGGACGTGAGAATTTTGGGATGTGAGGATTTGAAGATGTAAGAATTGGGGCGTGTGAGAATTTGGGGATCTGAGAATTTTGGGGGTGTCAGAATTTAGGGATGTGAGAATTTGGGAATGTGGGGGTTTGGGGAGTTGAGAATTTGGGCATGTGAGGATTTAGGAATTTGACAATTGGGGGAGTTAAGAATTTGGGGGTGTGAGAATTTGGGGATGTGAGAATTTGGGGGTGTAAGGATTTGGGGACGTGAGAATTTTGGGATGTGTGGATTTGGAGATGTGAGAATTTGGGGATTTGAGAATTTTGAGGGTGTCAGAATTTAGGGATGTGAGAATTTGGGGATGTAGGGGTTTGGGGAGTTGAGAATTTGGGCACGTGAGGATTTAGGAATTTGCCAATTGGAGGAGTTGAGAATTTGGAGATATGAGAATTTGAGGACATGCGAATTTGAGGATCTAAAAATTTAAAGGCATGAGAATTTGTGGGTACGAAAATTGTATGAAAGCAATTTCTTCCAAATCCACAAAAATTCTTGAATCTCACCAACCTTCCGTCGTCCCCACATCCTCTAATCTCCACGAACTTCTAACCTCCTCGCAGCTTCTTGATCGATTGCAATCTGAGACACATCTAAAGCAGGTGCAACACGATTCGGAGCACAGTCTCCCTTATTCCACGGACGCATCTATCAGTTCGATCGAAAAGAACGCTCGTTAGCGATGCCATTAGGAGACAGTCTCGCGGCCGAGGCTTTCAGTTCCAATTAGTCTCGTATTCACCGACGAGTTCCAATCGCGGCTGTGCCGGAAGCCGACAGGAAACAGCAACGGGAAAGAGTAGCGTAATACTACGCTACTGCCACTCAACTTTGTCTAGCGACGCGGTAAAAGCGACAGAAACGGCTTTCAGCGTGTCGAGTTCAAGATAAGCCACGTACCCTTCCCTCCACTTGTCTTTTTTTCCTCCACCCTCGTTCTACTATTCTCTTTTTCCTTCCCTCAATGTTCGAGCGGCGTTTTCGTTTCTGCTAGCGAGAGTAGGTAAACGCGGAGTGGAAAACAGAACGCGAGGAAAAGCAGTAAGAGCTTGTTTACCCTTTGTCTTTTTTATTCCCTGGACACAATCGGAAGGTGTGAAGGGACCATTGTCGATTCTCGAGACTCGTGCTTCGTCATAACATATAACATGAATTATGAATTTGAGATTATCATACGTATTTTCATACAATCGTTAACAGCACAGATAATTGTTAAAGTTAAGAAATTTTACAAGAAATTTCCATACGATTTCCGCACGAATGACCCAGTTTCCTCGCACATAAATTATCATGGAAATAGTATCGTGGTTTAATTTTTATGCAAACATTTCGTACAAAATAAATTGTGGCACAATCGCAGCAATGTCCGGATTTAAATATACAAACCCCTTGTATCCTATATTTCACGCTCGAAGCTGCTTCGACTTCCGTTTCCGTCCTCGTTAAATAAAGGAAACGGAAACGCTTTCATTGTAGTTACGGTCTCGAGTTAACGCAGCTAAGACCAAAAGAAGCAACGCGAGAAAACAACAGCGATAACGGGGTCGAAACGGATGGTTCAAAGAGGATCATAGCGAACCCGATTCGTTTGGCACGAGCCACATTTCGGGGCGCTAGCTCGCTGTTTTTCGCTCGATCGCTTCTAAGAACGATCCTGGGCCGATCAACACGATACGTATGCACCTCCTTCGGTTTCGCTCGGAATCTCTTTGAATTCCGCGTCCACCGTTCGACAATCCATGAATCTTCCCGGAAATTCCATCTGGATCGATCCTTTGGCGGAAGCTCTAACGAACGCGTCCACCCAAACATTCAGATTAATTTGGATAGCTGTGTTTTCTCATAAGATGCTTCAGTTTGGGAAAATTGATGTTTCATGTCCTCATAAATTATTCAAGCTAAAGCAACATTAAGATTCATAATAATTTCTTTCAATTATGAAAATTGTTAGGAAGCTTTGTTAAATGTTAAACTTCATGCAGATGAATTATTGTATAAACTGGCTTATGGTACTGTCAAGGATATTTCATACTGTCATAATTGTCGAAATTATATAATTTAGCTACTTTTGTAGTTCAGTTTCAATTTATAAATTAAATTTTTATGGACTAATTTATTAAAATCTAGAATTAAGTGTTTGAAACTCAGTAAAGCAATAGCGGAAACCTCGCAGATATAAATTAATTTTAATAATTTTAAATAATGAATCCATCTTCTTTTTTAATTTTAAAACACGACCCGAAACCTGAATAAACCCACATGACCAAAGAGCATTGCATAACAACTCCTTTCATCACATCGCATCTGATCGCATCTCGAATGCACTTTGGTGCACACAGTGATCGAGTTTTTATTCAGCCGTTGAAGAAGTCTAAAACGAAGGTTATTTATAGACGGGGAATGAAAAGTGGCAGTCTGACCCAAATCGTCGGAGATAATTGCAGGATTCCCGAAGACACGAGCTGACACGTTGAGGACATGAATAGACAATCGAATTGACGTATAATTTCGTCTTTCTGTCCAACCTTTCGAACTAACTCGAAGACAATAGTAGTGATCTATTCAGAGGATCAACCGTCGCCTTCATGCCTCGGCTAGGACTCGGAACGCGGCGTTTCTGTTAATTAGTACACCGTCCGCGCGAGTAATTAAGAGAATGCAGTCGAGACGATGGGAGAAGCGCAGCGTGTTGCGCGTTGCAGCACATCCAATTTTAGAGTGGACATTATCTCTAAGCTCTTTAGTCTGCGCCTTCGTCCTGCAGACGAATTAAGCCGACGAGAGTGCGGGGATTCGCCACGTCTTTCTACGCGGTTCGAGGGCTCGTTATCATCCGGACAGGTGGGAAATCTCGCGTGTTAAAAATGGATACGATAATTTCTTTCCCGCGTAAAGCTCTTTTCTCGCGGAGGATTATAGTGTTCTGATAGGCTTTTAAATAATTCGGCCTTGTGTAAGATTTATGGGTTCTTGATTTTTATGATTTGGGGGAAGATTTTAGGGTCGGTGGGAAAATTGATGTTTAATTTGGGGGGATTGAGTTACAGTTGCAATTCGATACGATGAAATTCGGGTTGCAATTCGGGACATTGAAATTTGACACACTGCAACTCTCAGCGCATTGTACCTCAACGCGTTGTAATTCGATACGCTAGAATTCGGGGCGTTGCAATTCGGAACGTTGAAATTTGGCACGCTGCAACTCTCAGCGCACTGCAACTCGGCGCGTTGCAATTCGATACATTGCGAATCGGAGCGTTGAAATTTGGCACGCTGCAACTCTCAGCGCACTGCAACTCGGCGTGCTGCAATTCGATACGCTAGAATTCGGGGCGTTGCAATTCGGAACGTTGAAATTTGACACGCTGCAACTCTCAGCGCACTGCAACACGGCGCGCTGCAATTCGATACGCTAGAATTCGGGGCGTTGCAATTCGGAATTTTGAAATTTGACGCCCTGCAACTCTCAGCGCACTGCAACTCGGCGCGTTGCAATTCGATACACTGTGATTCGGAGCGTTGAAATTTGATACGCTGAAACTCTCAACGCACTGCAACTCGGCGCGCTGCACTTCAATGCGCTAGAATTTGAGGCGTTGCAATTCGGAGGGTTGAAATTTGACGCCCTGCAACTCTCAGCGCAATGCAACTCGGTGCATTGCAATTCGATACACTGCGATTCGGAACGCTGAAATTTGGCACGCTGCAACTCTCAGCACACTGCAACTCGATGCGTTGCAATTCGATGTGCTGCAACTCGGGGCGTTGCAATTCGGAACGTTGAAATTTAACACGCTGCAACTCTCAGCACACTGCAACTCGATGCGTTGCAATTCGATGCGCTGCAACTCGGGGCGTTGCAATTCGGAACGTTGAAATTTAACACGCTGCAACTCTCAGCGCACTGCAACTGTCAGTGCACTGCAGCTCGGTGCATTGTAATTCGATACGCTACAATTCAAAGCGTTGCAATTCGATACGCTACGATTTAGAGCGTTGAAATTCGACACCTTGAAATTCGATACGCTACAACTCTCAGCGCGCTGCAACTGGGTGCGTTGAAATTCGATACATTCTAATTCTACGCGTAGAAATCCGATGCGTAATATAATGCGCTGCAACTTGATACATTGCAATTCGACGCGAGCTGTAACTCAACGCCCAATACTTCCACTCGTTCCAATGCAACACATTACAATTCGTTACAATTATAATCCAGTACAACTCAACGTGCTGCAGTATCACGTGTTGTAACTCGCTGCAATTAGATTCAACCCACGTATGCATTGTAATTCAACGGAATTTAACTCGTTGATTGAAAATCGTTGAAGTAATCGTACACAAATTCAATTGAACTTGCAATTTTAAATTTCAGTGCAACTTAATTAAACTATGCAGATAATGCAACGATGCATATATGAACACGATGTATGAGAGAATTGAAAGAACGCGTAACTTCAGAGTGAATTATAGTATCATTAAATTCCGAATTTGTGAAATATTCCATAATCGCGTCTCACACTTCGCCTGACGTTCACAATTAACCGAAGCTTCCGGAACAGCCAACGGGATACCGAACGAACTTTGCGGGCAGCTTGTGTTCCCGGATCACGAACCATCGAACCAGAAGGTCTAACCTCGGGAACAAAGTTACTATGCCGGACCGGATAATCTAAAACTATCCAGAATGCCATAGAGTTGCTGCCACGAGTTCCACCGCTCATCCATTAACGCGAAGAACAAGGCATCGGGTTCTATTTAATTACGAAACCTCTTCGAATCTCTTTTCTGCATCTACCTCATTTCTCTCCGGATTTTTATCAAGTACTCTATTAATAAATCCCTTTTAAGAAAGAGGGTTGTAACGGTTATAAAAGTGAAAAGATTGAGCGATAAAATACGAATAAATTGATAATGGCGACGATGACAGATTCGTGTAATTTCGAGCGATTCGAAAGCAGGAAAGAGCACGAGTGCACGCGTTCTGGATAGTCCGCAGCTGTTGTTGAACTTGCGAACGCCCACGTGAAGCTCTCGTGTTTCATTCAACGACTCTCCTCAACACGTTTACGAGCTCCGTCGAATCGGCCATTATGTTTCCGCAACGTCTACGAAATTAGCAGCCTGGTTTCATCCCCCGTTTTCAAGTTCGACACAGTCGGACGCGCAAATCGTCGCAGAAACGAATTATATTCATCCGACAATGAAGTTCTTTTTAATAAAGAGACTTGCGACAGATCGTGGAATCAAAGGAGTGGCCCTTTTAGGCAAATTAATGGAAGAAAATAAAAGCCCGTTTATCTTTGATGTGTCGACCCTCTCGAAGCAAACATTTAATTGTCATTTGAGGTTTACCAAGGGTAAAATATCATTACGTAATTTTTAATTTTACTTTTTATTTTGTATATCATAAATAATGATGAAATTTTATCTCCGGAAAAATGCCGCATCAAAGATAAATGAGTTTACGTTCCATTTTACGGTACGTTGATTCGGAGCTACTTTCAATTATTAATTTCTTCTGGAAAAACGAAGGAAAGAATGAATAATAAATTCCATTAACGTGCTACTTAATTAGAGTTTCCTTTCGTAACATATTTCAACGCGTTAAATTACTAATCATTTTCTCGCATCGGTTTTTAGGATTATTAAGCAGAATTGTCGTAATCGAACGTGTTCCATCGATTGCTGCAAATCGGGGGCGTTTATTCTGGATGCGCGCGGTAGACGATAAATCATCCCTGAAATTTCGCTGTGTAGAACGTTTCACCGGCTACACGTGGGTAACGTCGTTATAATAACTCGCCTTTGTGTTTCCGTGGAAATCGCGGTCGCAGAGAAGAATTGTTTTAGGCGTACAAATGGAAAACGTCTGAAAAACAGCGACAAAAGGGAATTTAAGCACTGCTTCCGGCTAACAAAATTTCAAAGGTAATCTTCGCGAAACTTTGTCCCGAATAGCGTAAAATAGGCGGTGATATAAGAGGCTCTTTCTCTTCTGACAATTTTTTAATTTAATCCCTTGTACATTTTTGGCGAGATTAATTGTAAATCATGATACACTTATATTTTGACTGTGATCGATTTTACTGAAATTTTTAATGTATGCTTCAATTATAACTTGCATAATCAATGATTACATAATATCGACATAATATTTCAACTTTCTCTGTCTGTTTTAATATTGTACCTACAATGAAGCATCAAAACAGTAACTCACAGTGCAAGGCGTTAACAATTCGAGAAAAATAAATACTCCTTTACATTTCGTTCTCTAAGCATTCAAGTGCTGTCACGATCAATTGAACACTCATCTTGTAAGACGTTTGCAAATACGAATAATAAAAAAAGTTTTCGCAATGAAAACGTTTGACTATCAGCGCTTCTGTAAGTCTAGCTCGGCCAAAGACAAAAGGGCTCCGACGAGAACAACGAGAGGATGCTTGAAGCGTCGGCGCTTCAATTTCGTTGGTAATTGCACGCCTCCAACTTCATTTTCTCCCTCTTGCGGAAGACTAATTGCGTTCCGAGTGTGAACGTTTCGAATTTCGTCGGGGCCATCACCTTTTACGAGATTCGATTGATGTATCTCCTATTACGCAAAATTAATTACGGCGTAGCATTATAAATCTTGCCAATTTCATATTTCAATTCCAGGAGAAAATTAGAAATTTCATAAAAATATCCTCATCATAAAAATTCAATCAGCTGGACTTTGGATAGTATAATTAATTTTGATCACGTTGACTTGATTTAATGTGTAGTTATTATTTGATACTGTTTTGTGATTCAATATTTAACAAGAGTTTAATATTCCGGCTGAATTCGAGGGTGCACTATTTGGGGCAATTGTATTTGGAGAGATGCAATTCGATGCGTCGACGCGTTGCAATTCAATATGATTGAATTCGACGCGCTGCGAATCAACGTAATCGAATTCGACGCAATTCTGAATCAACGTGACCGAATTCGGGTAATGTAATTCTACGTGATACAATTCGGTGCGCTGCAACTCGGCGCGTTGCAATTTGGTAGGTTGCAACTTGGAATATGGAGATTCGGTGCGTTGGATCTCTGTGCGATCGAATTCGACGCTTTGCAACTCGATAGGGTGCAATTCGGTGCGTTGCAACTTGGTGCAATTGAATTTGGTACGTTGCAATTCGGTGCATTGCAATTCGGTGCGTTAAAATTCGAGGCGTTGCAACTCGGTGCAATGGAATTCTTAGCGTTGCGATTCGGTGCAATGGAATTCCGTGCGTTGCAATTCGATGCGTTGCAACTAGGTGCTATGGAATTCGACGCGTTGCAATTCGGTGCGTTGCAACTCGGTGCAATGGAACTCAACGCGCTGCAATTCGATGCGTTGCATTTCGGTGCGTTGCAACTCGGTGCGATGGAATTCGACGCGTTGCGATTCGGTGCAATGGAATTCGGTGCGTTGCAATTCGATGCGTTGCAACTCGGTGCGATGGAATTCGACGCGTTGCAATTCGGTGCGATGGAATTCGGCGCGTTGCAATTCGGTGCGTTGCAATTCGGTGCAGTGGAACTCAACGCGCTGCAATTCGATGCGTTGCATTTCGGTGCGTTGTAACTCGGTGCGATGGAATTCGACGCGTTGCGATTCGGTGCAATGGAATTCGGTGCGTTGCAATTCGATGCGTTGCAACTCGGCGCGTTGCAATTCGGTGCGTTACAATTCGGTGCGTTGCAACTCGGTGCAATGAAACTCAACGCGCTGCAATTCGGTGCGTTGCAATTCGGTGCAATGGAACTCAACGCGCTGCAATTCGGTGCGTTGCAATTCGATGCGTTGCAACTCGGTGCAATGGAATTCGATGCGTTGCAATTCGGTGCGTTGCAACTCGGTGCAACGGAATTCGACGCGTTGCAATTCCGTGCATTGCAACTCGGTGCAATGAAATTCGATGCGTTGCAATTCAGTGCGTTGTAACTCGGTGCAATCAAATCCAGCGCACTGCACTTCGGTGCGTTGCATATCAATGCAATTGAATTCGACACACTGACTTTGATACAACTGAACTCAACGCGTTGCAACTCCGCACATTGCACTTTGATGCACCTGAACTCAACGCATTGCAGTTAAACATAAAGTAATTCAACGCAATACATATAATCACATTCACTCCTCTCAAAGTGCATAATTAGAAATTAATTTATTCGCTGAAATCAACTACCAAAGAATATGGTACTTAAACGAAACGGTCTATAACATATAACAATCAAAGTAAATTGAAAAGATAGTGGATCCATCGTGAGGGAGAGGGATATGGTACACAACTTCATCAGCGGAATTTTTCGCGCACCCATTCAATTACACGACTCTCCTACGTGTCACCATTAAGGTTACCACGGTTTCCCGAAGGAAATTGGTCCACTTCTTCCCGGAGAAGTTTCATGCTCCGCCAAACATTTGTGCCAGCCAATAAAAAGTGCTGCTATTACGGTTATAACCTGTGTTGGAAGACAACAGAAATATCCGTTAACATGTCTTCCATGGAGGGCATCGTCTAGCGTCATAAATTTAAGAAAAAATTGGGAACGTTAACTTGCTAATGGAGTTTAAATACATTTAAAATTGAATTATGTGGAGTATGTAAGACGCTCGAGTTGTAAAAAGAATTTATTAGACAAGTTCGGTAAACGATTTACATTCGCTTAGGTTTGTTGATACGAGAAGATAAGTGTTCATTAACGATCTAATAAAAATCAGTTTACTACGCGATTATTCTTATCGATTTGATTGCGTTATCTATTATTAAATATAGAAATAGAATTTCATTGAATTCACCGGTTATGAAATAATAACAAGATTCTGGAAATGAAGCTTACGGTTAAACTTCTGACACGCTCTTTTATTTATGCGTTGATTTAAACCCTTCGGCGCAAATAGCTTCTGGGTTTGGATCTGACAATTCATTTACGCTCTGATCGAACAGCACCGATAATTGTGCAATTGCACATGGAATTTAATTAACCCGACGATCCGTGGCGAACTGTTGACATTTGTTTGTTCAACGTGCAAAGAAACGTATCCGCTTGAAGAGTTCGCCAAACAATGGTCCTGTCGTCATAGCTTGACTTTTCGATTTTCGGGGAAAATTAATGTCTACCGTTTCTGATCTTAATTTCTAAAATTTGATGTACTATTTGGTACATGTAGTTTAACCAGTTAGTTATTTCTGACGAATGTACTTGTGAAGAAATGTCAACTGATGAAATGGGACAAAGTGGTTCATAATTAAACAGTGTGAATACTAGATGAATATCAAGATTAATATAATCAGAAAAGTACCTAGAATATTACTAGAAAACTACAGTATAATTAGAATATTTAAATGAGCAGTTAAAAACTGAGGGAACGAAACAAAAATAGTCTAATATGAAATATAAAATATCTCACTGTGCCTGATACGATTCTAAAGAATCTTTTATGGACGTTTATACGACGTTTCTCCCGAGGTTTCACCAAACACACGTTATTTTTGATCCAACTCTCGCGATACATCAGTTTTTAATTCACCAGAATCGAATCAGGGTCTGACTCATCCGTTCAGGAATATTTTAGGACCCGACAAAACGTTTCAAGCCTCTTGATGGAATTTATGAACCTTGTTAACCCATATACAACACTGATAACTTCGTTTCAACCTTCGCTCTATCTTCCTCCTCATTGAATATTGTATAACGAGGAAGATATTTTTTAATCTCGCTAAATCAACCG
The DNA here is from genome assembly GCF_050947335.1 of Megachile rotundata. Taxonomy (NCBI): domain Eukaryota; kingdom Metazoa; phylum Arthropoda; class Insecta; order Hymenoptera; family Megachilidae; genus Megachile; species Megachile rotundata. The sequence goes on from NC_134994.1 coordinate 9,084,847, forward strand.
CCAGAAAGTTACTTCGTCCCGGTATCAATCGACTCGACACCACAGGATCTTGTCTCGGAGAAATTAGGTTCTCTGTGGAGGATATTAAATGAGCGGTTACAGTGCCGTAGACGCAAGGAGGACGCTGCGAGGGGTCCTGTGTAAGGATTATTACCAGCATGTTTCGTGCTATTGAGACATAACTGCCTTTACACGGACAAGGGGTATTAAAGTCTATTTTTATAAAACGTCAATTAGGGTGAGGACAATTGGGGGGTTCGTTTTGTGCGAATTTGCAATTTGGAAATTTAGAAATTTGGCGTTTTAGGGTTGTGGGAAATTTGGAGCGTGAAGATTTGGGGGTGTGAGAATTTTGGGATGTGAGGATTTGGGGTTGTGAGAATTTTGGGGATGTCAGAATTTGGAGATGTGAGAATTTGGAGGTGTGAGAATTTGGACATGTGAGAATTTGGGGATGTGAGAATTTGGACATGTGAGGATTTGCACATGTGAGGATTTGGGGATGTGAGGATTTGGGGATGTGAGAATTTGGACATGTGAGAATTTGGGGATGTGAGGATTTGGACATGTGAGGATTTGCACATGTGAGGATTTGGGGATGTGAGAATTTGGACATGTGAGGATTTGGGGATGTGAGAATTTGGACATGTGAGAATTTAGGGATGTGAGGACTTGCACATGTGAGGATTTGGGGATGTGAGAATTTGGGGATGTGAGAATTTGGACATGTGAGGATTTGCACATGTGAGGATTTGGGGATGTGAGGATTTGGGGATGTGAGAATTTGGACATGTGAGAATTTGGGGATGTGAGGATTTGGACATGTGAGGATTTGCACATGTGAGGATTTGGGGATGTGAGAATTTGGACATGTGAGGATTTGGGGATGTGAGAATTTGGACATGTGAGAATTTAGGGATGTGAGGACTTGCACATGTGAGGATTTGGGGATGTGAGGATTTAGGGATGTGAGAATTTGGACATGTGAGGATTTGAGGATGTGAGGATTTGGGGATGTGAGGATTTGGACATGTGAGGATTTGCACATGTGAGGATTTGGGGATGTGAGAATTTGGACATGTGAGGATTTGCACATGTGAGGATTTGGGGATGTGAGAATTTGGACATGTGAGAATTTAGGGATGTGAGGACTTGCACATGTGAGGATTTGGGGATGTGAGGATTTAGGGATGTGAGAATTTGGACATGTGAGGATTTGAGGATGTGAAGATTTGCACATGTGAGGATTTGCATATGTGAGGATTTGAACATGTGAGAATGTGGACATGTGAGAATGTGAACATGTGAGAATGTGGACATGTGACAATTTGTAAATTTGACACTTGAAGGAGTTGAGAATTTAGGGATGTTTGAATTTCAGTATCTGAGAATTTGAGGATTTAAGAAGTTCAGCATTTGGAAATTTCAGAATTTGAGAACATACAAAATCTCATATTTAGAAATCTCTAAATATAAAAATTTAGAACCCCCTACTTATAACATTCAGAAAACGTATTTCCTCAAACTTTAACCCCCAAAAGCTCCGTCCAGCCCGTCAATACAACAGTAATTGAATTTCCTAAATAACGCGCGAAATTTGGTGTTCGATACTCAATTTGTGATGGCGTATTTTTCTTTCTCTCATTTATTCGACCCTCGTGGGACCCCCTGGCGCCATCGAAACGCAAACACCATTACCAACCCTGGCGCGTGTATCGGGTCTTCAGGTATGTCAACGGAATGAAAGGAGGGAAATCGAAGTTGGGGTAGATTTTCATTCCCTACCTGCGGAAATAGAATATGGAAAAACTTATATGAACGTGAGCCGAAAGTTTTCTGAAGGTATTGTTTTCCGTTGAAAGTTGCACGTGCTCGTGCAACGGGCTAATAAGATTTTCCTAAAATCTTTCGTGGTAGCGTGATACGTGCCTAACAAACGATTCGCGTGTGCAGGAAATGATCTCACGATTTCACTCGAGAATAAATCGGTGGCAATTCGTGTCATAAATTCGAAACGTAACGCAGTAATTTGTCGAAACAACGATATCGATGATATTGACAATATTTATTTCGTTAAAAATATTTCTCTTAAATTGACGGGGATGATGTAACGAACAAGAGGTGGAAGTTTTCAGATACGTCGAAGTGGATTAACGGAGAGATTTGATGTGGATGGAAAAATACTTTCAATGGAATATCTGTCAAGCACTGAATACCTTTCTTGTTCGGAAAGCATTCGTTTCATTGATTATTTTGACATATATACCTTCAACAAGTGGAAGACAATTAATCTTCCATAAAAACAAACCTCGACATCGAGGACAGGAGATAGGCAAATAGCCGAACATTCACTGTAATTATGGGCTTCCGCGGTTTCGTGTCGCCGTTAGGCAACGACTATATACGACGGGTATCACATTTATCTAATAATCAAAGATAAATGAACGTCCGGACGCATTAGTCGCGATATCGATCTGCAAATGAGAATCAGGATTTGTGAAACGGGTTAAAACGCTTTCGACCATAGTGAACAATCCTAAACTGTTATTTTCCAATTTACGATTGCGATCGCAAATCGTGCGCTTAATTTCAACGCGCTTTGATTTCTACAAATATGCATTTCACATTTGGGTTTCCGTGCGTTTGCACACACTCCATTTTCACGCATCGAAAACTTAATTTCAAATGCATTTATATGCGTTTAGATTTTCATTTGGATTTCTGCACTTGGATTATCACGCAATCGCCATGCGTTGTCTATGCATTGAATTATCATGTGTGGGAGTTCCACGTGTTGAATTACTATGTATTAGATTATCACGCGTTGGATGACCGGCGTTGAATTACCACGCATCGAATTACCATGTGTGAAAGTTCCACACGTGGACTCTCCATACGTGGAATTATCATGCATCGAATTACCACGTGTGAGAGTTCCATGCGTGGACTCTCCATACGTGGAATTACCACGCGTTAGATCACCATGTGTGGAATTACCACGCGTTGGATCACCATGTGTGGAATTACCACGCGTTGGATCACCACATGTGAGAGTTGTACGCGTTGGGTCCCCACATGTGAGAGTTCCATGCGTTGGATCACCACATGTGAGAGTTCCACGCGTTGGATCACCACATGTGAGGAATTACCACGCGTTGGATCACCACATGTGAGAGTTCCATGCGTTGAATCACCAAGCGTTGAAATACCACGCGTTGGATCACCACATGTGAGAGTTCCACGCGTTGCATCGCCACATGTGAGAGTTCCACGCGTTGGATCACCACATGTGAGGAATTACCACGCGTTGGATCATCACATGTGAGAGTTCCACGCGTTGGATCACCACATGTGAGGAATTACCACGCGTTGGATCATCACATGTGAGAGTTCCATGCGTTGAATCGCCAAGCATTGAATTACCACGCATTGGATCACCATGTGTGGAATTACCACGCGTTGGATCACCACATGTGAGAGTTCTATGCGTTGGGTCCCCACATGTGAGAGTTCCATGCGTTGGATCACCATATGTGAGAGTTCCATGCATTGTATCACTATATGTGAGAGTTCCATGCGTTGAATCACTATGAGTAGGATCACCACACATTACATCTCCACACATGTAATTACCACAAGTAAGACTTCCAAGCATTGCCTCAATTCGAGTAGAACTTCCACGAGACAAATTATCCCAAGTTAAATCACCTTGCATTATACACCGCATTCTTACATCTTCACTATCAAATCCCTACTATCAATAAAAGGTAGCAATATATCATCTAACAAAGCCCCAAATCCCCAGCGCCACTAACACGAAGTATTTCAATCAACGCAGCAAGTTAATATGAAGTAATGGATTTAAAATTGACATAAAATCGATGTGTCCACTTTTTCCGCTGTCATCGATAAATTTGTCCGTACGCAACGGAACTTGTTGCTCTGGAATCTGTCCAGACAGACACCCGCAATAACTCTTTCGATCGATCATGTTACCGAAATCCGACGGATCGGTAGTAGATTCTCGACAGTCGATTTGGAGGAAACAGTCGCAGAGATCTAAACGAGCGTGGAATCGTGTCGGATACGCGGTTCATCGATCTCCGAGAAAAAAGAGAAGAATGACGAGTCTAAGAGCGGAGCGGAAAATAAACGAGGAGTTGACTGAATTCAAGGTTTCCATCGTTGCCGCGGTTTCAGGTGGCTTCATCAATTTTGTTTTAGCCACATCGATGAAAAATCGAAGGAAAATATTCCACGGCAAAAATGGAACGTTCGATGAACATCCATGAAGTTCCATTCCTGCAAATATTAGTCCATCAATTTTGTTTTTCCACCCGGAAAATTGATCAAATCGAATTTTCATCGGTGTGTTTTTTAGGAAAAGATGGACGGCGGTCTGCGGAACTTCCGAGAAATAAAGGAACTTCGCTTTACGATAATCTTAGGGGATTCTCTTGCCGTAGGAATAAGGCTGGTTAAGTACGAGGAAAAGAGGGGTCGTGAATGGCCGCAGGGAATCAATGACGATGGCGTCGCTCTGGGGCGTCGACGTTTAACTACACCCTACAACATTTCTCGCGAAATTCATACTTACGCGAATATTGCACGGAAATACTGAAATGACGCAAACTTTTGTTTTCAAACTACGAATACTTCCAAAGTAATTTTTTCCGCTTTTAGCGAATACTATGGGAATTTCAAGGTTAACTGAAAATGTTTGGTGGTCTCTTGGTTCTTTATGGGTTTCTTAGGTCCATCGTTTAACTTCTAGGTTCTGTTTAGTTCAATAGGAACTTTAGCTCAATTGCTAATTAAATTCGTTAGATTTGGTTCTTAAGCTTTCTATACAATTTTCTGATGATTATTCAGCAAACTTTCATATATCCAAATTCTGAAATCTCTAAATTCCCAAAACTAAAATCCTCGCATCACAAAATTGAAAGCAATTTATAATCTCCCTCAGTCTGGCATATTTAAACATTTGCGATAGGTTACCGGAAAGCTAGTTCGGATACACTTCCGGAAAGCGATGTTCGCACGTGTACACAGCTATCGTAGCTATTTGCATGCGTGCAATTTGTATGCGAGTTGCCGACGCGTATGCAGATTAGCGAGCACCGCTCGTTTTGCCAGAAATATCAACTTCACGAGCGTGTAACACGGTGGCGAATATCAACCGCGTAAAATTGCAAACGAGCGAACCTGATTTTTTCGTCTCTATTCGCGAATTTCTCGTTCGTGCAAAATTCCCTCGTGAAGAATTCGATCGAGCATTTAAAGACCGATAACGAACCAGCGAATCAATTTAGCGACCACGTAATCGTCGGGAAATCGTTCACGACCCGATTTTTGCAGGTTGTATATATCATATTATATAAATTCCTGGGGTCCGAGGCTCGCCGATAAATTCCCGACAGTGAAAATCCATTCGCGTGCTCTCTGCGGTGACAGTCGTAAACAATGGAAGATCGAACGATTCCCGATAAAATCGCGCTGGTAATTAAGGATAAAGCGTTTGCACGCCGCGAGTTTTTGTTTTTCGAGGACACGAAACTTTCGCGGAATCTGCTAAACAGCCTCCCATCCCCGTGGATGCAATTACGTTTCACAAGGGACACCGTGTGCGCCAACAACTCTGCGAGCTAATTTTGTTAAGCTCGTTAAATGTATTCTACTCACGAATCCGTCGCGCTTAATCTGCGTTTAACGAGCTGTCTATCATTAGTTTTTAAGCGTTGTTCGATACGCGCAAGAATTCGGCGGTGTGATTAACGTCTAACATAAGTGGAACCCGGTAAATTATTCTGTATCTCTCGACATAAAAGTTGCAAGAAAAATTCGCTGCATTTGTACGAAGCAGATATGAAGTTAATTGCATCCACATTGTGGAAAAAAGTCGAGTGCTATTTTTTACTTCGAGTTTCATTTTTTCATTACGCTGAAAGTTTTCCTACGTAATCACCGAATTTGTGCAAACATTAACGCGACACGAATACCGTGCTCCCTTGAGCAATCAATTTAATCGTTCGTGACGTCACAAGACAGATGAGAGATGTCGTCATGGAAGACGGAGAACGTGTTCAACTTTGAAGCGACCTGTACGTAGCACGAACACGTATAACCCGGTGTTACACGTATGTACACGGGAATATTAGTACAATCCCCGCGTGTCTATTACGAGCGCAACCAACCACCGAAATTGTTTCATCCTAATCGTCATCTCCGGATCGTGGATTACGCGACGCCTAATTTCGTGGCTGTGTAAACAAACCCAATATGAGCGACACGACAGCAAGCCATCCTCTTCCCGTAAGACGTGGCATTTAATTTCCGGAATATGGCTCAGGACCTGTCGCGACAGCGAAACTCGGGCCGTTTTTCTTAAATTTCACTTCGGAGGAGAAACGTGAACGACAGGTATAGCGATCGGAGGATATTGCCATGGTATATTGGAATTCCATGAAATATTGCTACTATTTCAAGAAAATTAGCAAGCTGCCTGCATCTTTAACTGTTCTGGATTTATGGATCGGTTGAATTATCTACCGAATTCTCAAATTCAAGCTTCAACAAATTTACGAATTTTCAGAGTCTTTTATATTTCTAAATTAATCCTCAAACTTGTAAGTTCTTCATCCTCAAATTTAAATAATTTAAGTACGTTTGAGGAACGTGTTTTTATATTATTTCGACACGATTAATAGCTGTGAAAATATTCCGGCCTAAGAGTTAGAGTAGCCACGGATGACCCAAATAATTGAGTGCTCTGATAACCCCGATTCGACCGCCGTGGAAACAGGATAATTCGCTCGTGGGTTAAAGTACGAAGATGAGGGTGAAAAAAAAGGGAGTCAAAGTTAAAAGTTTCTCGGAGTAGTATATCCCCACTTTTCGTCCTCTCGTTGCGGCATGGTATTTTAACGAGAACTTTTGTGCATGCCGCTGAAAGGGAGAACTCGAAGCTCGCCGTTTTGAGGCGAAAAGAAAAAAAGATGACATGACAAAAATGCATCCGGATAATAAAGCCGTTGAAACCACAAAGGTATTGCAAATTGCTTCCATTTTAACCCTTCTGCAATATTCCGGTTTATATGAACGAATTTAAAGGTTCCTAATGTCATTTTCCTCTTCGTCCTTAAATATCTACATCCTCAAATATTTAAATCGCAAGATTTCTGTAAAGAAATTTCTATGCAGACATAGAAACTGATAATAAATATTAGAGCAACACTATGATCCTTGATCAAACATCTAGATCCTCAAATATTTAAATCGTAAGATTTCTGTAAAGAAATTTCTATGCAGACATAGAAACTAATCATAAATATTAGAGCAACACTATGATCCTTGGTCAAATATCTAGATCCTCAAATATTTAAATCGTAAGATTTCTAAAAAGAAACGTAGACGTAGAAACTAATCATAAATGTTAGAGTGGGTCTATGATCCTTGATCAAATAGTAAATATTAGCTGTAGGGTTTCAATTTAATTTGATCATAGACTGAATCGAAGCCGTGTATCGATATCATAAGTCAAAGGGTTAATCAAGATTGCGCAAGAGGATTAAGGCGACGAAAGTTGACTTCAAAGGCAGTAGCTTTCGCAAACGATTGCTCGAGGCGTAGCGTACCGGAGCAGAAATCCCTGGGAAACGTCGGTAAATTCGCGTAAACATGTCGTCGCAGCCGATCAGAGCGAGCTAGAATTTACAGATTGATGTTTGTGTACGAATCGACGAGCCAGCATGTTCGAATAAAATGTCAGAAGTCTCCACTTACGTCGTGCTGTCTCCAAACAAACTAAAATTGGAGAACCGTTCGAGGAATTTGAGAAACGAGATGTACGATTAACGATTGCGTGATCCATAAAATTAATAACGAGAACAGCTTTGAGTAAGGATAAAAGAGACTTTAGAAATAAAGATCAGAGAAACTTGATCCTCGCGAGAGAAAAATAAGGGCATACACGTTAGAAGGACGAAATGGCGACACAAAGCTGCTCCCTCTGTACATTACAAATGTAAATGGTCGCTTTCCTACCAGATGGTTCTAAAGTACATCTCATTTCGATTCAAGGGGTTGTCGCTTTTCGCGCGTTCTCCCTAGCGACAGCTCCCATTTCGAAAATTCCATTCTCCGTTCCTTCCACGATTCCCACGGAAAATTCAGCCGGCGTTTCCTTCTCTTATCCGACATGTTACTGAAAAATCTATCTACGATCGGAACAGAAAATGGTTCTGTCTTACCTGATGCCGATTAACCTCCATACTTCTCGAGAAAAATATTCAGAACTCGGACAACGCTTCGGGAGTATCCAATTTTGCACGAGTATCCAATTTAGAAATAAACGCGTCATTTATCAAGTGTTGACAATCCAGATTAATACACAACAGACGCTGCAGTACAAGGATTAATTATGCTACTCGTAGTAAACCGAGACAGTAGCTGGTTCAAACAATGCAACCGACTAACGGAGAACGAATTTATTCGTTGCGTGTCGTCTGTAGGGCGGTTTATCAGACAATGAACGAGAAATCCTCCGGCTGAAACTGGAGATCGTGCAGTTAGATTAAGAAGTACACGCGAAGATCGATGAGAACGAAATCGTAGTCCTTCGAGGCTATTTATCAACGGGGAAGCTGCACGGTGCGCTATTCTATTTAAAGAAATGTTAAGAGGAAATCGACGGGGTAAATAACATTATGTCGTAATTAGAATCGAGACTTGATCAACATACGGAGAAATTATACAGATGACTATTAATCGGAGCAATGTTATATTTATCTTGTTACACGAACTTTCGTATGCAAATTGTAAACGTTGCGAATGAATTTTTCGTTTTTACAACCCTGTTGCAATATAACGATAGCTGTTCCCATGCATGAGGGTTTCCTTCATTAAAAGAGTCAACAGCATAATAAATTACCTAAAAATTTTTAGAAAATGTGGCTGGTGTGGTAATTAATTTTTTGTTTAAGTTTGTACGTTTTTCCTGGGCGAATTTATCGTTCCTATTATTCGTACCGCTAATTACATTTAAATTTCAAAGGGTTGAATACGAGTCCAATGTTTACCCTCCTTTTAAACTGCACAGGATTCATAGTATGTCAAAACCTACCGACTGTGTGGGTATTAACGTATCACCGGTGGAAACAGGTCACGTGAAACATGTATAACGCTAAATGGTCAAACAATTCATCGTAGAAAAAACTATGTCGTATATTTGTCGCCCGCGAATTATGGGTTACAGGATGGTTAGGTGTGAAATTTACGATTCTTCCAACCTACAGCGGTTTAGTTTAGACACATCGATGTCAGCTAATTCACATTAATAAAACGAGCAGATACTCTAAACTGTTTTTAATCCGAACTAGCATATAAGTGTCGGGCTCGAATTAATTTACGATCGGAACGATTTACGGTCGTTCGAATGATGGAAATAATTCCCTCGGTATATGAGGAATTTCAATCAATTTTTGATCGAAACGTTGCGTAGCGGCAGGTTAACCGCTTCACATTTTTTCATTATTCGAATTCGCAGGGGATGTCAAAGTATAGCTGCTAAATATAGGTAGTCTTTGAAGTAAGCTTATGGTCAAAACACTTATTTCATCTATTAACTATTATAAATTACAGTCGTGACCTAATACAGAGTCTAATTAAAATTTATCATTATTGTAACCAAGTCCAGAATTTCAATAACAATGTTGATTATCAAATTTCCATCTCGCAAACTTGAACGTGATTCGTAGATTCGAACAGTTTCGAAGTGGAAGCAATTAAGGGCGTTCGATCAATTTCCCGCGTTTCCTCAGTAACCCTAACCATTCGATCAACGTGACACGCTTTCAAATTTTTCCCGACCCTCGAACGTTCGGGGTCGAAATGGTTAACCGTAGGATGAAAGTTTTGCGACTTCTTCCGGCAGAGTAGACGTTTCTGAACCAGTCGTCTTAAGGAGTACACCCGTGATTGACGATCGACCGATGGAAACTTTACCAATATTCGAACGCCATATTTCTCAGAAGATGAAATGGGAGGCGAAACACCTCGAGAAAGAGGGTTGCAGCAACAAAGTGGAGACCCGTGCTTATCTCCAGAAATTCTTCCTTTACCCGGCCGCGGGCTTTGAATTTTCCACGAACGAAACTTTCGTAACGTTAAGTAATTGTTTGAGTGTATACTCGAAGAATTTTCGTAGTTTTGCAAACGAAATAACCACGACGGTAATGAAAATGTCAAAGAAGCGGGGTCAAGAGGAGCCCATTCTTGACCGCAGTCACCCTCTGTATATTCCGTGTGCCGGTTCGCAACTTTGTTTAACTTCCCGTGTGCCGGCGTGTTTCGTTGCGAGCCGTGATCCAATTTACCCTTGAATGCTTTATGCGTTTTCCGACCAACTGCGAATGCAACTTCGCTGTTTCGTTTATCCTACGGTTGCGGCAAGAAAGCTGCTGAACTTCTTCGCAAGTCAAATGTGTACGAAATGTCTGTAACTTATTTGAACCCTTGGAACATTTCAAAATTTCGCAACGAAGTATCGCATTAATAATTTCGTAAAATTCTTCGCTTAAAACGTCCAAAGTTTCCCGAAGTAACGAAGTACCGCCTTAATAATTTAGCTAAATTTCTCCTCTGGGTATATTTCGCAAAATAACGTAAGAGCGTATCAAAAATTTAGCTAAATCCTTCGTCCAAAATTTATTTTAAAAAACCACGAAACAATCTCTGTGTCGACAAAGAAAGCTTGAAAATGTTCGAACTTCCTATCGACCACCCCCATCGATTCGTCTCAGAAACTTGGGAACCGTCAGGAACGGTATCGCAGCGGAGTAAATAAACTGACCTTGACTTTCTGGCATTTCCGGGCTGCGATGGATCTTGATTGCTTTCTGAGCGCCTCCAGAGGAAACCGCTTTCCACGGGATGCGTTTCACAGATGGTCTCCACCACCGCACTTCCTTCAACTTCACACTGTCGTTCGTGAAAAACTATCACCTGACCCGGTCACGAGACGAGAGGATCAACGGTGCTCACCAGGAACACCGAGAGGGCAACCGGAGCTGACATACGCGGTCGTTGCACGCGTCCTACGTGTCGCACGGTAGCACCAGTGATTAAGATACATTCAAGAGAAGGATCGAATCACGTTACGAGGACGAAAAATAAGCGGAGGACGTAAAAGACCCGTTGGACGAATCGGTCGCGGCGCGGTCTGGGCGGTGACTGAGCGAACCGAGTAGTCTCGCCGCACGGCATCTCACCCCCACCCCTTCTTTCTGTCTCGATATATCTGTTTCTCTCTTACACCGTTGTCTCGACATCCTGTGAGTCCGATGGATACTGTTTTTCGACCACCCGCTTCTGGATTTCCCGCCCGCCATTCGACGCTGTTGTTATTTACTTCTTTGCAGATAACTTATTGCTAACACTCTTTTCTTGCAACTTTTCTTCAACGTTGCACGGAAAATGTCTTTCGAACTTTTTTAACTTCCGTATTTCTTACGGTTCATGAAAATTAGGATTTAAAACTGATGATCTATAAATTTTCCCTACTGTGAGAGTAAGTCTTTATGACTTTATGATGGATATCCACAATAGTTAATGATCTATCCTCCTCACGAGGAAGAATTAATTGCAAATTATTGTAACTGACAGTTTGTTAGAAAAAGCTCCATTAGGAAGATTACTGAAAGGATAAAAATTTAAGAATCTGCCAATCGTTTTTTTTCAGAACGGCAAATGCTAAGCATCTTTATTTGCAATTAGAAAATGCACTGATTAAAAAATTGCACTCGAATTACTGCAGAAATGGTGCAACAGTAATGTTCCCTGAGTTCAGTGAAAAAGGACGTAGATGACCAGACATATTTTACAAACAATCATTCAAAGCTTGAACCTATTTCCCTGTTTCTTTAGTTGAATTAACAATTATTTCTAGCTAGTTCTTTCGTATTCCGTGTATTTGCACAAACGAGTCAGAAATGGACGAAACAATATCATAGGTAAAATAATAGAGCCTCCAGCAATCGACCTAAATACATATAGTTAATTATGAAAGTATACGTAACTCTATAATAACATCGAATTCGACTTCTAATTTCTAGTGCACGAATTTAATGATCTTCAACGGTTAAAATTAAACGAGAGAACATCTTCGATTCCTGTTGGCCGATGCTCGAATAACATTAACGACAACGTTTCTTTAACCTTAATTGCTATCCGGAACGTTTCTTTCGGTTGATTATGCCGCGTTCGGGTGTCTGTTAATTGGAAGCTGTTCGAAATGGTCGAGACTCGTTGGGACTCGATTTCCCGTGATGGCACCATCTATTTCTGTCATTATAAACGCTATTTCCACCAAGTGGATGTCCGGTGTTTCCGAACTTCTCACGGCTGCATATTTCACGAAATTTTATTCTGGAACGTGCTTGAAGTCCGCGCGAATGGGATTAACGAAGGGGAACTGGCTCAATCAGAAGCTTCGATGTCTGTCGACTTCTTGTGACTGAAAGGGTCGAAGAAAAAACGAAGCGATAGACACGGTAGAAAATTGAATTTCAGTTAGCCTCGATACCTGAAGCTCCTTGAACATTCGCGACGTCTATTTCCTGACATTTGAAGCTCCCTTTAGAATTATTACCGTTATTACTTTCCCTTTTATTTGCAGCTGGAAATTTCGAGAGTTTGAAATTTACGAATTTGGAATTTTAGAAATGTGGAAAGAATATGAAAAGTAACCACCTTGATTTGTATCTAGTGCAGGTTTCACTTGTACATCTGCTCTCTTTGTTTTTATCAAACGAAACAGCCACCTTAAGAATGCTCTTCATGAAAATACTCGAGCCATTTATCTCTAAAAAAAAGTCCATCTACTTCTCTGGAAAAAAGAACGCGTCCCTCTGAAACCTCTTCCACCCCTAAAACCATGTAAATTCATTCTTCCCCTACAAAATAATGCAATCTCTTATCCACCCCTCTGTTTTCCTTTTTTCTAAATAACAGCTCATTTATTTGCAAGAAATTGCGGTCAAAGTTCGACCGCCATTTTCTCGTCAGTTTTAATTTAATCAGTCCAATATCGGGGCAGACTTCGTTAAATTATGCGCATGCATATTAAACGACTCGTCACGAGACAATTTTTAAGGCTACTCTTTATTCGTCGTGCCACGGCTAATTGTTCTTGGGGAAAAATGTAAATTCTTCGGCACAATTCTCTTTGCGAGAACACCGAGACACGGTCGACAAGTTTCCTCGTTGAAACTTAACTAGGGTACTCGACGCCGGATCGGTTAAGGATGCGCGATTACGCGTCGAGACGCTCTTAATCGTCCTACGTCGACTTCGCCTATCGTTCCCAACGGCAGCTCAACTTTCCACGATCCTGTGTGTTTCTAAACTTCCTCTTCCTGCTTTAAGATTCTCTTTCTGAATTCTAATATAATGCGAGCCAGAAATTCAGCCTCGTGACATTTTAGTAAATTGGAAAGGAACTTTCTTCCGCCTCTTTCGATTATTATATCTCTGGTCATAAAAATCAAATTTCACAAGTGTCAAGTACGACGGTCAAGATGGCCACTGTACAGTATAAAACCTTTCCCGCGATAATATAACACGTGACGATCTGACACTTACTTAATCAATCATGATTTAATAAAATTCTTACCTTGAAATTTCATAAACGTATCAAGTAAACCGTATGATTCTTAACGAGATGAAATACATGTCACAACCTAATCACTGTAACACCACACTTGTCCACGATAATTTTCTTTTTAAACAATAACTTTATAACGCACAAACGTCAAGTTTAAAGCACGAATAATTTCGATTTGAATGAATTTCCGCGTCACAGATCGAAGTGCCATCTGGACCCCTTCGGTAATAGTTCAAAAAAATATTTCGACTGTGACAGATTTTTGGGCAATAATGCGCGCAACTGTTTGATGTAACAAGGTGAAAATTGAATTCGTTTAATTATTTTCTTTGGGTCAAAAATCAATGAAAATGGCAACGAGTATTTCAAGCGAAAATGGTAAGTGAATTGTGGTTGATTTTAAGGTTAAAGTATAGTTGTACACAATTCAGTAAGTTGCTTCCTTTTATACAAGTTGCGATGAAACAAAAATGCCCGTACATGGAAAAATGTTATCGGAAAAATCCGATTCATTTCAACGAGATGTCACATCCACATTGTGAGTATTGGTTGTTTGTTTTCATTTTTATGGATTAAGACTGTTACAGTCATTAAACAATATGAATATTTGTGTTGCAGTGGAAAAAATTATAAAAGATCAGCTGGAGGGTGAAATACGGATACCTGAAAAACTTGATTTTGAATGTTCTGATCGGTCACTTTTAGTAGATCAATTAAAGGTCTTACAGATGGTGCTAAGGAAACAGAAAACTAACACGGACAGTTCTTTATCAATCACACAGTCAACTTCTCAAGTAGGCAGCTCAAATTCAACAGTATCTGATGCTATCAGTAATCCTAATCAAGAATTGAAAGATAAGGTAGAAAAACACAAACAAGCAATGGCTATAAGGAGGGAATCTAAGTTGAAAGAAATGGATGAACAGGGTGAAGCACTTTATAAATTTTCTAATAGCAGCGCAGACTCAGCTAAGGTCCATACAATGAAGGATAAGCTTCATAAACTCAAAATTGCTGAAGACAATATGGAGCAAGGTGGTCCTTCGCAAGAGAAGAAGAGGAGCAATAGTGGATTTAATGATAATGGTAGAGAGAACAAGAAGTCAAAATCATTTCATAATAAAAAAAATGAAGAGGTTCAAGAATGTCCCCAAAGTGCAAATAATAGCACAAATGATACTACCTCGAAAGGAAAATCCTTGATGGATATTTTTCAATCGTGCAGCTCAACGAAATCCAGAATTGAAGTCAGAGAGAAAGCTATTGAGATGATGAAGCGACAAGGCTTTAATGTTTCTGTGGTAGAACCAGGAAATTTTGCCATGAAATATGCTCTTTCAGCTCCGTATCACCTATTTTTTACAAGAATTCAAAATTCAAAATCAACACATGACCAACCATTCTCCATAACATTTCCTGAAATCTTAGATAGAAGTCTGGGAGAAATAGTTAATAGTTTGCATATTAACTTTATGGTTGATGTTGGATGGTTATGTTTGCAATATTTATTAGCTGGGCAACGTACAGACATGTTAATTTTATATGGGGATAGAGTAGATGAAGAAAAGCTTAGTTTAAACATTACCATGATACCTGTACAAATGCCAACAAAGTTTGGTTGTCATCACACTAAGATTATGATTCTAAAGTACAAAGACGACGGTATACGAGTTGTAGTCTCTACAGCAAATTTATATTCAGATGATTGGGAGAATAGAACACAAGGGTCAGTCAAGGTCATTTTATGTTTCTTCTTGTCAAATATCGGGCCTTAGCAAATAAATGATGCAATTGATTTTGTTGCTCAGACTTTGGATATCGCCACACCTTCCACCGTTGCCGGAATCAGCAAACACCAATGACGGGGAATCACCTACAGGATTCAAGAAGGACCTGCTCCTTTACTTGAATAAATATAGACAGCCAGCAATAACAGAATGGACGAGTGCCGTTCGAAGAGCCGACTTCTCCTCCGTGAACGTGTTCTTCATAGCTTCCGTCCCGGGAAGGCACAAAGGCGTCGAGTACGATAGCTGGGGCCACAGAAAATTAGGTTATGTTCTGTCTAAGCATGCTACATTGCCTCCAGACGCTCCACGATGGACATTGGTTGCTCAAAGTTCCAGTATCGGTAGCTTAGGTCCAAGTTACGAAAGTTGGCTCCTGAAAGAAATAACATCCTCGATGTCGAAGGAATCGCCATCTAATCTGAAGAGTCATCCAAACTTCCAATTCATTTATCCTTCTATAAATAATTACAAGCAAAGTTTCGATTGCAGAGTCGGATCGTGTTGCTTACCGTACAGTCTCCAGACACATTCCAAGCAAGAATGGATAGAATCTTACATGTAGTGAGTTATTAGATTCAAAATCCATAGCTCAGCAGCTGGTAATTGTTTTACTGAAGAATATTTAACTTCCATAGTCAATGGAAAGCCACGCGAACGGCGAGAGACAAAGCAATGCCTCACATAAAATCATACACAAGATTCTCGCCAGACATGAAGAAGATTCCTTGGTTTGTTTTGACTAGTGCCAATTTAAGCAAGGCTGCGTGGGGCACAGTGGGCAAGGATTCCCATTATATCATGAACTACGAGGGAGGAGTTATATTTATTCCAAAATTTATCGTACGTGAACGTTGATGTATAGTAACGTTTGTGAAGTCAACAGAACATATAATCTATTCTCTTTGCAGATTGGTTCGACGACATTTCCTGTCCAAGAAGAGGAAAATGGCGTCCCAGTTTTTCCTATTCCCTACGATCTACCTCCCACCAAATACCAGAGCGGAGATAAGCCGTTCGTCATGGAGTTCTTCTATTCGTAAAAATGAAAGTCGTACCAGATCATGTTACTATTTTTAAAAGATTAGATTATCATCGCAATGCGTAATGTACAAGTGAATTTTTATAATAAATACGATATTAACACGACGTCGCAATAAAGAGCGATTCTATTCTGGGTTCACGGTCTGCTTCATCAGGCCAACAGAAATACGAGTTTTAACGTATAATCGAATAGTCGTACGTCGAGTAGCAGAATTTTTATGACCTCTGAAATTTCCGCGTCGCGCGTGACTTCATTTTCGATTCACTCCCGTGCCGATTTCGTGGCTGCTCGTTCGCGGACCACGCGTTTTCCATAAAACATCAGCAGGAAAGCGTTTCCTGACCAGCGGTCTTTTGTCGTGGCGTAGTATTGCCTGTGCATGCCGCGCCTTCAAACAGCGTCTAACGAAGTTTTGCTTGCTCGTATTCTCGTGGCAATTACACACATGCTGTAACTCTCATTGGCGTAATTATGACTTTTGTTCTGGTGTGGCGCAAGCCCGTGGCTTTATCAGTAGTGTCAATATCCCATACTAAGCGTGACTAAGCGCTTTTCGGAAGTATATTTAACGACTTAGAAATTTGGGAAGAATTGGCAATTTGGAAAATTAAGTTTAGAAATTTAGAAATTGGGACTTGATGATTTGAATATTTCTAATGCGAGGTGATCTGCCGCCTACGTCTCTTGCGTTACGCATGAAGGGTCGGTTCGTTTTCTTTGGAGGGGAGAGGTTAGATCAATTCTGATTCCTCTTCGGATACGTCAATGCGTGATGTATATAAATTTTGCAAAACAGCCAATACCAGTTATCACTTACAATATTTTATCCTCTGACCAAGTATGCAATCAAACGAGTATTTTATTCAAATGAATTAAAATTGGTTCAGCTGATCTGAGAAAATTGTAATATAATTTAACCAGTGTTTTCAGCGAACGAACAACAGCGGTTATTTTAAGGAAATCATAACACGTTCCATTTTTATTATAAATTTGAAAGTCTCACCGAATCAAGGCCATAATTGTTGTAATCGTACGTCATTTCGGCGAAAAAAAAACCATAAGACGATATTCGCAAAGAATTCGCAAAAAGGAGACAGAGAAAACATGTTTTTGTTGTTCTCAAAGTTGTTATAAAATACGACCTATAACATTATGTTAATGAGAGGTGTTAACAGCGACATCAATTACGATTTATGCGTAACTTTTCTATCTCCGGTAGGCTATTTAACATCCCATAACGAGCGGCTTTATTAATAAAATATCGAAGAAACCCACGATCGGCCTATTATAAACACTAATCTCGCGGTGGCTGTAAAAGCGAACGGAAGCATGTTCCACGGATCAGCGCGGTTGACATGAAACCATAAAAGTCGAAGGACACCGAATTTTCAATGAAATTATCAACAGATACTTTTACGCGATTACCAATTTCTCCTGACCGATCATCGCCGCTTTCAAAATCGGAATCATTTCTCGATTTGAAGGCGGCAACTTTCTAACGTGTTATTTTGAAATTCCGGAAGACAAACGAGCCAGTTTTATCGCTCGGACCATCATCCGGCGTGTTTCTCGCGACACATCGACCAGGGTCAAGCGTCCTTCTCCGTCCACGGCAGGGAGTTCGGTTTTTCATTAAGAAATAAGGCAAGGATTTTGACGTCAACACTAGGCGAGTCTTCGCCTCCCACTAAAGCCCGGCTTCACGGTTGGATGTCCTCGGCGCAGATGCGACTTCTGGAAGGGCACGTCTGGACGCCCGCTACAAGCACGGCGTCGACGAGGAAGCCAGGAACAGGTCGATCAGTCAGTCCGTGAGATGTCGTCGACACGAGCGGACACTTCTTGAAGCCCTTGGTGTCGTCTGCGCGTGTGTGGTGCCGTGTCTGCGTGTTCGCAAGCATGTGCAAACGCGTGTTGTCGTGAGCAGACCACCAAACCGAAGCTTCCGCGGATTTTCCTTCTGGCAGAGTGCCGACACTCCTGGACGACGTCGTCGGTGCAACGGGGATCCGAGCGATAAGGTCCACATCGCGGTAGATAGCCTACTATCGCCGGAGAAGTCTCTTAGTCCGCGGTGGTACCACGACAGTGGCGCGTCGCGAACCTCGTCGTAGAACGCCGCAGTTTCGAGCAATTTTCGGAGAATCACGAGCAACAGAAAACGTGTCCTGCCTGACAATTGCGCACCTTCGATTCATCAGGGAAAGTAGGTTTCTTTCGAAATTTTCATTTGTAAACTTCGCCGTTCGAACGAGATCCGAGTTCGCAGTGGAGTTCGTTTTTTCATAAAAGTTTTCCTTAATCGTCGCGACTCATCATCGATCGGTTTACGCATCGACGGATGCGAGGCAATTACCGGCAGACTGGGCGCGTGGCTCGTCCGTGCCTATTTTTGACGCCTCGGCCAACATCCATTGCCAGCTGGCCGCTCTTCGTGTTTGCGGATTCATTTATGAACGAAAGAGTTTCCTCGAGTCCGTTCTTTTCGAACATGTGTACGAAATCGTTGCATCCTTATCAATGAGTATCAACGTAGTTTCGATTATAATCTGCTGTCTTTAGCTGCGAGGCGTTAACTTAAGCGGAATATTCCGCGTGTATTAATGAACACCGCAGACAAATTCTAAGTAAAGAGTGTGTTTGCTGTCAAACGTTTCCTATTATTCGTGTTGCAGATTCGACGTAGCTCATCATCGGAGGAACGCAAGTGGTCAAGCATTATCGAACATGATCCGATGATGCCTCACAAAATGAGTCTGCCCGTCCAACGATTCATCCGCGATTGTTTGTCATGCTAGTCGTGCCACGCAACTTTTCATCGGCTAGAAAGCAGCCAGAAAACGCTGTCAGTCTCGACCACGAATCGATAAAGCGGAGCGTGGTGGTTCTACGGCGGTGGAGAGATTCCAAAGTCTGACCAGACGGCTCTCCCTTTTCTGCTCCTACAAAGGGAAGAAAGACCGTTATCAAAATGTTAACTTGCTGGGTGTTGACCGGCGTCTTCGGGGCCATTGTGTTGCTCTACGGCCTAATAGAGGTTCACTACTTCTTGCGCATGTTCTTCACCGTGCTCTTTGCGCGGTTCTGCAAGAAAAAGGCACACATCCTTGATGAGACTACCGTATACGGTACGTTGAATTTTTCATACGCGAGACGAAGGGATGACTTGTTTGCAATTATTTTATTTGTGTTAAGTGGACACTCGTAAATGGACGAGTTTCGTGGAAGTAGTGTCTAGAATTTCTTTTAGGAATCGTGTGTTAGATGTAGCACTTGGTAATGCGAGATGATTTGAAGAGGTGGGGATTCAACGCGTCATCTAATGTTTTGAGATCCACGTGGAGATTTTAGACGCGGGAAAATCTCATGTGTCTGAGTGGTAAATTAGCGAGTGACGACACGTGAAAATCCAGTTCATGGAAATTTAACGCATGGCAATTCAACGGGTGGAGACCCCATTCGTGGAATTCTCGTTTCTAGAGATTCAACGCTTGGTAATTGGACGCGTGAAATTGCCACGCGCCGAAATTCAATGCATGGAAATCACATGGGTTGTATTTCAAAGCGTGGGGATTCAGTCTTTAGGGATCCAACGCATGGAATTCTTACGCTTAGTTATCTAACGTGTCGAAAACCAATGCTTGGAATTCGAATGCGTGAAATTTCCATGTGTTGCACTGTACAGAAATCCCATATGATCCAAAGCGTGTACACACAATCTGCAGTGAACCCATGAAAATTTAATACGTGATTAACGCGAGGTTATCCAACGCGTGGATATCTAGCGCGTAACTATCCAGCACGCAACTACGTATGCCTTTCTACATTTCCAACTCGTGACAATAATACAGTGTACCAACAGCCACTTTTATGAATGATTGCGTAGTACAAATGATGCTCATCTTACAAGATGACAGTGTAGTAATGTTGAATTATTGGCTACATGATCGGTACAAGATTATTATTCAGGAACGTAGAGATTCCATGAAAATGCATTTCATAGTCCCTCCATGTCGCTACGTAAGTCCAGAATCCTTACAATTTGCCGACTTATCTCGGTCTCGTTGCCGGGAACCTTGACCTACCATGCGCGAATCAGTTGGCCGGCTGGCTGGTTGCTCGTGTCGCAAATCCGCGCTAGTATTGATTGCACGCCACGATGCAGCTAAATTTCACCAAACTGGACCGACCAAATTCAAACGTAAACACAACTTGTGGAATTTATGATTCCCGTAGTCTGCAGACGTCATTATACTGGCACGAGTTGACCTCACGTTGAGGGTTGCTGTGCATATTGCTTGTTTTTCGCCAACTCCAGTCTTAAATGTCCCCATTGGGCTCTTCAGCCAGATGGGCAAATTGAATGATCAGCGTTTTGAAATTCTCACGATCAGTATACAAATATATTTTTGATATAGTATCATATTAGTTGAGGATCTCTAAAATGACAAGCATCGATCATCTGAGAGCTTTGTGAAGTTCCTGATACTGTATCAAAGTTTGTCAGATAAATAAATGGATATAAATTCTACGATGATAGGTGTTCTTCGTCACAAGATTTCAAACAGTACAACAATGTTTAAAGATTCTCCAAATCTTCGTACTTTAAGATTCTCTGAATTTTTAGCGTGCACGACCATGTAGACCGTGGTTGTACACCTGTTTTGTTAATATAGTTACCGACCTATGCATCTTCGTCACGCTGCGCGATTCCAACGAGGAATAATAAATCTTCGAAACATATATTGTGTCTGGGTATTCTGACTAATGCTAATCTTTTATTTAACAGTCCTTGCAGCGGATCAGGAAACCGAATGACGCTACTCATACCTTCTTTTCCCGATCTTCCATACCGTCGTCTAGCGTCCGATCAACCTGACCGCGTCAACTCGACATCGTGGGTGTCAAATAATACATGCGAAACTTGTAAAACAAGTATAAAAAATTTGCCGCGACTACGTTACTTAAAATTCCAAGAAACTTTAGTGGTGTCTCGATATGAAATGTTATACGGGGTGGAAAAAAGACCCTTTTAGTAGTCGTACATTTGCGGAAAACTATTTTGTAATCGGAATAGCAAACCGGCTTTGTTTTTGCTTGTTGTGTATTCATATTTCCGTCATATCTGTTTGTAGGTATTTTGCACTTGCAAAATTAAGAATGTCTTGACAATTAACAAAATTTGAATTGTAAAACGAGCGAAATAATGCAGCACGTGTATTCCTAGATTCCTAAGTCCCTCTATCGCTAATTTCTTCATACCAACTCTTAATAAGAATTTCAACTTGTCTTACTCCTTCATTGATGTTGATTCAATGACCATCTGCATTTTTCGAGCTCTTATCTCTTCCGTATCGAAGTTGTTGAAGCGAAGTTCCCAGGATAGGAATCTAATATCTTTAAGCACGATCGAAAGCTCTCGTGCTCGTTTTCGCAATTTCGATAGCAATTATCTGTATCCAATAAGTGCAAATCATATTCATAACCGGTAACGGCTCTGTTTCCAAGAAACGTGCAATCGTGAAGTATAGTTAACGACTTTCGGTATGATAACAAATCGAATATTTGACGAGTCGTACTAATATTTGATGTTCTTTAGGTATCTGCACCACGACGGACGTGGACACGCTTCTCTATCACATGAACAACTCGAGGTATCTCCGTGAGCTCGATTTTGCCAGGGCGGATTTCTACGAACGCACGAACCTGTACCGCGAAATCTGCTCCCAAGGATCCGGCGTCGTTCAGGGTGCGGCGACCATCCGTTATCGTCGCTTCGTGAAGCCTTTGTCCATCTTCAAAATAACTTCTAAGGTATATTCCGGCGAGAAATCGTATTACAGATTAACGTTCGTTGTACTTTGACCAATCACCTCGAAGAATCCCTAGAAGACTTTTCTTCCCGCGGTTACTCTGCAAACAAATATAACTCTCTCGTCTTAAATCATTAAACTTGGCAAATATACTTTTCATTTCGAGAAACAGACATCGCTAATTTTAATCAAAATAAACACAAGCTTGATCGCCATAAAATGAAACTAAATAAAAATATCAGATATGGTAAAGAAGGAACATCTGCCTAACTGATATTTGTAGCTAATTTGAAAATAAATGTCAAAGCTCGATAAAATTTCATACTCGTAATTTGTTTATTTTTCCACTGTTTAATCGATGAAACGTCGGTAGTTTCTTAACAGCATTTTAGAAGCCGACGGCCAATCATGACGGTGCTAATGAAGTGCCATAATTACGTATGCTTTCGGTGGACGTATGACGTAGTGCGTCGAAAATTTATTCCATCCTTCTCGGTATCTCTTTTATCGCGGTGCAAGCAGAATGCAAATTGAACCTCAATTACGTTCCTTTTCGTTCCTTGCCAATAAGGAACCAATTACATCGATATCGATGTTATTCGACGAACGCTTTCGAATGATACTTTTATCGCGAAAAATACGTGGGCGAAGTATCTTTTCTCTTCGTTTCTATTTTCAGATCATATACTGGGACGAGAAGTCCGTGTTCATGGAACATCGGTTCATTACACCCAGTGACGGATTCGTCAGGGCCATTGCAATCTGTAGGCAGAAACTTTTGGATTGCAGTGCAGAGGCTGTCATTGGCTCCTTGATGGAACGAGGAGTGAAACAAAACGGTGTTGAGGCTGGTGTAACTCAGGTAATTCCTTTTCTAGTACACGTCTTCGGTATCTTTGTTAGAGAAAAAAGATTGGAATCATATCTATCACCTATGTACACATTTAACGATAATATAAAATATTGACTTTGTAAAAGGCTAACAGCAATCCTCTCGCTATAATAGCAAAAAATAAACTATCAAGTGTAGTATTTTTACCTTATCACCGTTACATAATTCCTTAACAAGAATTCTCATGGCGATTATGTCACATTAAATCCCCTGATTCCTTAGATATCACTCGGGGGATTCGTAATTACCTCACCGATATCAGTAAATAATCTCGAAGATTAAACATGCAAAGAGATACGGTGTAATTATCGACAAAGAAGGATATCTAAATTATGTAAAATTTAAATGAGTAATTATCGACTCGATCACGGTCGGTTCGCTTATAAAGTAATAAATGTGGGCGTTACAGATACCTCACGTGAGGCCGCAAATGCCACCGGAAGTAGCAAGATGGTTGGAGAGCAACGAGATCTCATCGGCGCTCCTTCGTCAGTCAGCTGCAGTGGCGACCAATTGCTGACAAACGGAGGAGACGGCGTCCACAGCGAATGGCGCCGTTTCCGCTTCCGTCTACGCGACCACGACCGTGTAGGGTCGAAAGTGAAGCCGTTTCGTCGGATCTCGTCCGACTCGTAGCCGACTGTTCGAGAATCAATTTTTACGGTGAAGGAGATACGGGTGATCGCGTTAAGTTTGAAAGTTTTATATGGTTGTAAACTGCTCGTCGATCGAGTCAAGGGTCAAAGTGGCTTCGTCGCTTGAAACTTGACATCCGTCCGCCTGGAAAATTGATTCAGCCTAACGAAGACGTTGTGTCGAAAGTGTCTACGATAGGAGAAAGTACAGAAATAGAACGAAACTATTTTACTAGCGATTGTACGCCTCGAGCGATGGCTTTCGAACTTTTCGGTTTGACAACAGTGGGACTGCGCTCTGGAGAAGCTGCAACCGTGGAACGGGCTGCTACAGTTCGTCGAGCGAACATTTGCGATTGTAATCGACGATTTTACTGTTAATGAGCTTCCAAAGCTTCGACGGTCGCGGTTGTTGAATATTCTCCGTTGAAAGTAATCGTCAGGCGGTTATTCGCTACTTCCTTTTTTAAACGCGCCGCGCGAACGGCGTCGGTAATGAATCGCGGGAACACAGATTCTACGAAAGTCGCAGGATACTGGAAATGCAAGAACAATCAGAAGTCGAGAGTATTTATACATACAGTGTTGTCTCGAAAATTAACCATCGATGCAACCGACGCTTAGAAGCTTCGTAGATATGTGGTTGTTCCTCGTTCGCTCGCGACAGCCAAGGAAATTTCTATTGTAGAGATTCGGAATTTAAGAAATCACGAGTGGTACCTTTCGAGACAGCACTATACTTCTATACACAGGTGCCTTTATGTACAAGTCACGAATGGGATCTCTTCCTGCGATTATAGACAGCCTTAAGACATCGGAACTAGCGAGAAACGTGAACACCTTTGTGATAGAGAAAATATTACAACTTTGAACTTTGAAAATCTGTGAAAGCTTTATCTACAAATGTTTATCGCTGTACGTAGTCTCGTGGCTGACTTATTTCAGTTTCAAATGTTCGACTGCATTTTTAACGAGGTTTTAATGTCGTTCCCGTGTCGAAGCGAGGTTTACAGTAAAGTTTTTAAATATATTTGTACAGCCTTCCATTACCGACGCTACTTGCACGGCCGGTTCCTTCGAAGATATTCCACCGAATTTCGAACGAAACCAATACCGTAGTTTTGGTCATTTAATGTAGCCAATCTCGACAGCTATATAGCATTACGCACCTGATGAAACGTTACCATAACTTCTAGATGATAAATAATGTCACATCTGTCGAAATAATACTGTGTCGATCGTGTCGAGAACACGTGATTGTCCGGAAAGATGAATAAATTATTCTTTAGATGGTTAAAGCGTTTTTTATTCTCCCTTGAAAAGTTAGACAAGTCGTTACACAACTGTAAGAATTTCACAGTCCATCAAGGGTAATTGAATGTTTCATAAAAAGTTAATCCTCAAAGTGCAAATGTTAATTAATAACCTTTCATTTATTCCCTTGATTTATTATATTATCTACATATTTACTACATCTATATATTTGCTACTATTCTCACACACGTACGTGTACACCTGTACACGTCGGAACATTTATCTCCTTTGAAAACACGATTGAAAACTTTTTAACGTAAGATCATTATTAGCTGTATTAATTATTAATTTTACACGAAATAAATGAAATGTAAATGGGAATCGGTTGTCGGGTCATTTTAAGCTGATGTTACTTATTTTTTGTACCTTTCGATTTGCATACGTATTGAACATTGCTACTTACGTTTATTCCAGTGATATCCGCTGAACCATGGTGTACATTTATCTCGTACTTCTTGCTCTTTATGTGTTACTCGATGTGAACTATTTTATTCGAACCTTATTCTCTATCTACGTGCTGCACTATCTCCGGGGGAGGCTGAAGGTCCTCGATGAATCCAACTCCTACGGTAATTTCATTTTTATTCATTAATTAAGAAGTGACATTCTTATTGCACGTAAAGATACATCATTAGAATCTGTAAATTAATAGACAACCGGAATAAATACCTTTGTACATTAAATATAATTTATGAAGTAATGATTCAACAAAAAAATAGTGAATATTATGCCTCAAGAGTAGTTTCCGCAATTCAAAATGGCGATGAAATATGCGTCACGCATTTAAAGACGTTTGAAAAACGAAAAGACCATTGTATTCCAATGATCAAAGTCGTATATCCATCTACACGATTTAACTACCGTAATTAAAAAATAAAATAGAAGTGTAACCTTTTGGCTTTTTATTCGTCATTGTTTTTATACTGCTTTTGTACTGTTGATTTTTATTGGAAGGTCATTTAATTTTTTTGCTAGGAATATGCACCCCGCAGGATATGGATAGAAACGGTTGCATGAACAATGCGAGATATCTTCGAGAATTGGATTTTGCGCGGTTTCTTCATTCTAGTAGAAATGGACTCTTTTGGGCAGTTATCAAAAAGGGTACAACCGTAGTAGGAGCTTCCGTGAGCCATTACTATCATGGCATTCCTGTTTTTACGCCCTACAGAATTGTCACTAAGGTAAGCAATGCATTCAACTATAATTTAAACCTAGGAGCTTGTAACTAAACTGCAACTCCATTTTGATAAGCTCAATATTCAGAAGTTAAATTCGGTGCAATATTTAAAGGTTAAATTCAATGCAATATTTAAAGGTTAAATTCAATGCAATATTCAAGAGTTACATTCGATGCAACAAGTTACTTTTATTTTCGCAGGCGCTGTACTGGGAAGAGAAATACATATATATGCATCAAAAGTGCATCACTCTACACGACAATCTTGTTCGCGCTGAATCTGTCACCAAGCAAGTTTTGATAGGACCGGAGATAAACATGATCAAAATCGTTACGGATCTGGAGCCGAACACTCATTCTCCTGACCTATCGGAGGATCTGAAATTGTGGATCGAATCCTTGGAAGAAACATCGAAAAAGTTTAGAAAGAACTATTGAAGTGTTATGTGAGTGATTTTATTGAGTTTGTTTTGTTTAAAATCTGGGATGATGCGGAAATGTATATCATAAAATACTGTCACAAGGAAAAATGTATTTTTAAATTAATGTATTGGTTCCAAGAAATCTTAACAGGTAAAAGAATTGATTTAAAATAAAAGAATATTTAATTCGCAAATGTGAGTGTTCCTTGAAGGAATTCTTTTTAGTCGCGCGTTCAACCACTAGACGGTGCTAGCTGTATTGTTTCGGTATCAATAAGCGCTGATGTGTCGAGA
Source organism: Megachile rotundata (assembly GCF_050947335.1). NCBI lineage: Eukaryota > Metazoa > Arthropoda > Insecta > Hymenoptera > Megachilidae > Megachile > Megachile rotundata. The sequence goes on from NC_134994.1 coordinate 9,111,889, forward strand.
TTTGAAAATTTGATAAAACATGAAATTTAAAAACACGGCGTCTTAAAAATTTAGAAGCGTAAACCTTGAAAAGTTGAAACATCTAAAAATTTGAATATTAGCAATTTTTTACTCTGCCGTATAAATTTACATTTTGATGAAAAGTCCATCTAAAGAATTTAACGACACAGCAAATAATTATCGATACGTAAGGATTTTTATAAATAACCCACCTGTGAAAAAGCGAAAGAAAAACGCGTAACGATTATGTAGAAATTTTTGAAGATGTCGGACTAACATATTTTGATCGAGTTATAAGTCGACACGAGACCGCATTCACAAAAACGTTAGAGCTCGAGGAGAAACAAGTTACCGCTTTATACGTCGTTCGGAGCGACTTCGCACTTTGGAATATAACTGGAACTCACAGTCTTCTTTCGACAGTGACTACGTGAACGTCGGTCAGCGTTGTTTGTGCCTGTTAATACCGGAAACACAGAAACATGGTGTGCGCCTGCTTAATCACGGTACTTCTATTCCTGTACATGGTTTTCGATGTGCACTACTTCTTGAGGATCTTTTTCACAATTATCACCGGCAAGCTCTTCCAGAAGAAGATAAAACTCTTTGATACTACCACCATCTACGGTAATCTGTCATTTTTTTTATTAAAAGGGAACTTCACTTTTGTGTCATGTTTGAAGGGGTTTCAAATGCGTTTCGGTTTTGGAACGAGATGTTAATACGGTTCCAATCAAGAAATTTTTTATTTTCCTTCATTTTTTTTGTTCATACTTTTCCAGCAAGAATCTTTTATTTTTCGGTAGTCTTTAATCTCTCGAGTTAATACTCCAAATGTTCGAGGATTTTATTCTGCAATTTTCTGCAAACATTATTCACTGATTTCAAGGACCTTTTTAGTTCATTTACGTTTTACAGAGCAAGAACCTTTAACTGTCGTAACGGTTATCCTACATTATCGACACAGATGTTACGTCTGTATGTAGTCCAAGTACCGAATCTTTCCGTTACTTTAAAATGCACGTAAACATTGTTTAAATGCATTTCGCAAATGGAATTTGACACAAAATACTTTCGCATCAAATTTCCTTCATTAAGTTTTGTCGCTCGAAGCTGTTTAACCATTAATGAGCACCGTGCTTAATCACAATGGAAATATGCGATAACCAGTGCGATTATAAGTAGATATTGTGTTATGTATTTATAAATCGCTTTCAAGTCAATGAAACGATTGAATAATGACTCGCATGAATAAAAAATGCGGGAAAAAATGTTACGCGTAGAGGATTTGTACGCGTGGACACATTGGAGCGACTAAAATATGTATATATGGATTTATTTATTATACGAAAAAAAAAGTCAAAAGAAATCTTTATTCTACTACTATTGTTTTTCTATTTTAGGAATATGTTTAACGCAGGATGTGGACCTGTTCCTAAAGCACATGAACAACGCGAGGTACCTTCGCGAATTGGATTTCGCACGTTTCCACTTTTACGATAGATCTGGACTTTATGCAGCTATTTTGAAAAGAGGCGGCGGAGCAGTGCAAGGAGCTTCCTCGATCCGTTACCGTCGTGCAATTCCTATTTTCTCACCGTACAAGGTCACTACTAAGGTAAATAATACATTAGATGCACTTACGATTTTCTTTTAATTGTTTGTCAACGACAATGGTAATTACTGTATCAACATACGAACGGAGATTACGGATTATTGACAGTGATGTTCCCGATGATCCATTACAATATTTCTATGTTCATAGCTACTTTACTGGGAAGGCAAGAACTTTTACATCGAGAATCAATTCATCACTTTGAGCGACAATTTCGTTCGTGCCGTGATTCTCAGCAAGCAAACCTCGACAGGAATACAAGCTTCCATGGCTGAAATCGTCGCGGACGTCGATCCGAACGCTCGTCTTCCTGAACTGTCCAAGGATCTCGAATTGTGGATTAACTCCATGGAGATTTCCTCTAAAAAGTTTAGGAAACAGGAGTAGATTTTTAATTTTTATATTTTGTTTAATCTGTTGCGATCTACGGTTTTAATAAAGCGGTATTAAGTCATATTCTCATCATTTTCATTTTAGACGATAAATTATGATAACTGGTTTCTTGTAATTCGATGTCGAAATCTTTGATTATGTGGAAACTTGAGCAAGAGGTTATAACGGAGAAAGTTATTTTTTCATCAGATCGTTCTACTTACGCTTAAAGAACGCGGAGAATGCTTATTTTTTTAAGAAAGTCTTCGCCATAGTTTTATCACCTATTGCTGGAGGTCGCTAGTAGTGCCATCCTTCATGTCTGGGTACTTTGTAATCTGGACAAGCGTTTTGAAAATTCGAATGTATAAATCTCGAATATACGGAAATTCATGGTCTTGAAAGTTTACAAGTTGGAATTCGGAATTTGGAATATTTGAAGACTTGAAAAATCGAATGTGGACTTGAGAACTTATAAATTTGAAACTTGCGAATTTCAATACTCTAGCTTGGAATGTTCGAAGCTTGGAAATTTGAATCTTTCAAATTTGACAGACATAAAAATTTGAACCTTTCAAATTTCACAGACTTAAGAATTCAAAATTGATAAATTATGAAGTTTGAAACTTCGGACCATCAAATATTTAAAAATTTGAAATTGTCTGAAGAACCCCTCGTTGCTGCAAAGAACACATCAGGAAGGTGAAAATCAGCGCTTTCTCCGAAAAATGTAACGACGGTCCATTTCTCTGCAGCGATCTATGTGGTATTTTCACGGTTACCGTCAGATGGCGACTTTCGTTTCGCGATGACTGATGGAGAACGGATGTGCGAGAGTTGTGCGCGTTTCTCTCGTGCAGTCGATCCGGGAACTCGAAACCTGTCGCGAACACGAGCCGACCTTTGACTCTGCTCTCCATGAACCTCCGTTCATCGTCAAACAGCTCTTGACAGTGTCTGTCGATCGTGCATCGGACGGTTCTCCTCTTACCGGTAAGTCGTGTCAGCGTGTTTGAACTTCCATCTTCCGGTTTCACCGGCTTCCGTCTTTTTAAATTTCTCCCGCAAATCGATCTGTTTCTGTTACATTAATATTCGCCTTACGTCTAACAATGAGCTGTGCACATTTTCACGAACGAAATTCTGTCGTGTAACTTACGTCGATGTTTATATTACTAGTGTGCTACTAATGTTGAACCTTGTTCGCGTAAATAAATTTGGTTGCGTTTGAACCTACTGATCCGTGATGAAGCAGTTAATTTAATTGGCTAATTATGTATCGAAGAATGTGCATAAATAATTCAGTATAATAGTTGTATCGCAAACAGTAATTAAAGTAAATTATCTCTGCAACACGTGACGAATATAGCAACAATGATATTAGAAGATATTTCTCACATGTTTTTATTTTATTTAATCATTAGCTGTCAATAACATATACGTCGTTGTTTATAGATCCGAATACATATTGACATACTATTATTTCACTGAAATCATGAAAACAATGAATTATTTATCAAGTATCGACGGCCAATATTCGACGTTGCATAATGGAGCACAAAAGGTTTACTCCGCGTTATAAATTAATTATGGTAACAGCAGAATGTATCTTTTACAAAGGGTCAGCGGTGTCGGCGGATACGCAAGCGTGTCGTTTTACGGAATTTCGCGATGCGAGCATAAATTAAAAGCTGGTCAATGAATAATCACGATTGGGACGAGTTACCGTCGCAGTTGACCTTTTTTTGTACGCTTCAATCGTGTCGATACAAATTCATTTACGCTTGCGATACAGCTCAAAAATAGTTCTTACCTATTGTAGGTAGCATTTGCATTTGCGTGATCTTTTGCGAAAGCGCACACGGATTAAATTACGCAATTACTGCTGGAAAATTCCTACGTGGATTTCTATTGTTTCCTGGCAGGTTTTCATATTATATGATAAAACACGTAGGTTTGACTATTGCGACGAAAATGCGGCAAGATGTGAAATTCAGAGAAGATGAAAGTATCGTTAGTTATTAATTTAAAAATATATGTTTTCAAACAATCTGGGGTTCATAAGCCTTATATCAGTACATTTCTGTTATCATAGTGTATACAATAAGAGTGATCGCAGTTCGATACCTCGCAAATCACGCTGTAATCGTTGCAAATTTCTTCTCACCTCGATTAGCGTAGAAAATTACTCTCGGCAAGGCTGCGAGCAATTTTGAAGCCTATTCCGCGATCTCTATTAATCCCGCCGATTAAGTCCGCGACGGGAAGAATTAATTCGCAGCCAGAAAAATGGACTTAACACTTTGATGGTCGCGTATTTCGTGAACTCTTTGACTCTTACAATTTGTTGTCCTTGTGACGCGGTCGGATGTGACCATGGACAAGGGCACCACATGAGAACGGTGCAGTCGAGATATGTTGGGGATTTGATTGTGGATCAAATTTGGGAATCTGAAAATTTGAGGATTTGAACATTTGGAAAATTTGGAATTTTTCATTGCGGAACAATAAGGTATTTGGTGAGAAAATGCATCAGGCATATGTGGAGCCTGTTACGTAAGGCAATCGAGACCTCGTATTACATAATAATGATTATGAACGAATCTCATAATCAAGCTAATGCGAATTGTCCAATGACACTAACGCAACCCCATTCCCCATGGTTAATGACTACATGAGAAACAGTTGTCAGTGTCGCAAACCGATGCTCCGTCGAGTGCACTTGTACCGTTACATTTATTTAAATTACATCCTTCAGACTCTTTGATCAGAATTTCAGATTTTGACAATTGCCGCCATTTTTAGAGAACAATTGTGCCAGACATTAATCTTTTCGAGGCGAAGTGGCACAGCGTGCAGTTACGCGTTTGGAAGTCAGCTTTTTAATGATCCCCGATTAGAACAGGTTTCTAGATCAAGGACCATAATCTTCCCCACACGCGGGGGATTAGAAACGTTAATTAAGTGTCGCGATGCGGGCCGTTTCGATAATCCTCGAGGAGATCGCGATATCGAGGAAATCGATCGTGCGAACTGAACGTACGTCGATTTCTCTTCCCATGTTTCTCTTCGCGCCAACAATTGTTCGCAGAATTTTGCTTTTTTTTAGCATCCTCTGCTTTCTGATCTCGTGGGAAATCCTTGAAACTTTCCTTCTGAAAAACAATCGCGTGCACACGTCGGTTAATAGGTACGAAAACTGATTAGCACGCAATTTTTGGGATCAGAAAAGATTTAACAATTCTTTTTTTGATTTTTTGTAGAGACAAAAATGTGAGTGAGATGCAAGATAACTTTTGGACTTGATAGTATGTCGAGTTAGTGATGGATCACAGTGTTAGAACTTTTGGCAATATAACAAGTGGCGATGCAGCACGACATCTATGTCAGGAGCGACAATAATGTAAAAAGCGATTTAATGTTCACATTGAAAGGTGTCCAAAGATTGAATGTACAGAAAAAAAAGTTTCTGAAATTCCCATAATCCCTCATTCGGAAAGCTGATCACGCGTGCGTCGCAAGGGATCAAGGGACACGGCGATGGCACCGATACTTGCGGCCCTTTGTTCGATCCTCCATTATGTCACGTGGGAGGACGAGCACACACGCGGTCGCATATCGTCTCACGATTAACGAGCGCATTGTAATAAATTAGGAATTATGACGCTGCTCCCTCTTCGCCCTCGGCTCCTTTCGCCCGGCTCAATTGATGCGTCGCGTTTTTCTCTAACGATCTCCCTCCGCTGCGATCGTGGACAATTCGATGATTGCATCTATTGTCATAATAGCGATTGCGCATGACGTAGAATATTTTCTCTAAACAATGCTAGAAGCAATCTCTTTGTCAACTTTGATTCCCAATTTAAAATTAACTGATTTCTTTTCAACTATCCTTCCTTTCAATTTTCTTTCAATCCAATCTTCGAATTACAAGGGTCGAAATTTGAATCCTGATTCAAGACGTATAAACTCGTCGCTTTTCCACGATTACGTCACGTGGGATAGCGTGTAGGAGCGTAAACGCGATGGCGTATCATAATGCGAGAAAGAACGATAGCCAGGAGGGGTGAAAGGGAGAAAGAGAAAAAGAATCGTGTCGCGTTAACTCTTACGTTTAAGCACCGTCCACAACGTGTCGACGTGGCGACGAGCGGGGAGATCATAGATGATGGCAAATTGTCCGCAATTGGCAGGAAGTCGTGGCAAGGGGGACCGTTTCTACGCCCCCTTGCGCTCTCTTCGCTGTTCATTAGAGCCACCGCGTTTGCGGTTCCATTTCGCTCGCTACGAATTGATTTCAAGTACGATTAACCCCGTTAACGCGCTTCCCTTCTCGATCTCGCCTTCGCCAAATTTTCTTCCCTCGTTTTGACACAGGAAACTCGTCGCACTTTGAAAAACACGTTCTTTCGATATAACATGCCATTAACCCCCTAAGACATGTTAAACTATTTCAAAAATTTTTTTTAATGAAAGGATTCTTGGTATTAATTATATTTCACCTGTAACAATTATATGAATAAATCTTGAAAAAATTTATAATTGCAGGAACATTACATATTTGCAGGGATATTACATACATGTGGAATATGTGTATACATGTATACTTATGTGTACATATGTAGCAGATATTTTATCAATATTAAGAGTTACAATTTTCCTTTGAGATTTCATAAGTTCCTCCGACTGTGTTGAACAATTTGAAGTAATGGATTCGATAATATCTGACCCAGACCTAACCTGTATCAGGTAACGAGTTCAGTTAGCAAGTGGTACGGCGTGTTACGCAAAAGATTTGTTTGATCGCGCGATAAGATGAATCAATATTACGTAACCTTGCTAACCAAATTCCGATAAACGTATTAAGGGACAAGAAACGCTGGCATAAATTGTTTCATCGACTCCTACAAGACGTAGAACCGTGTTCATGCATTTTTACAGGTGTCTATTAGCTATTTCATGAGCTGCCATTACTTTCCTTTTGCGGTCCATTATAAATTTTATGACCGAGCTATTATTTTCCATTGGTTATATTATATGATACAGAGAAAAGTATACAATGATGTTCGAAATTTAATATTTTTACAATTACTATTTTAATTTAATAAAATCTAATACTTCGTTTTAAGAGTAAAATTGGAGTGTAAAGAATAATTTTAAGCGTCGAATATCAACGTTATTTTAAGCAGGACAGTAGGTGTTCAGAACTCGAGAACTGCGTCTTTTCTCGATTTAATGCGATTCAAAAACGTAGAAACCGGTGACTCGTCGAAACGACCGAAGTCACCCTTGACTGCTCGAGATAAGGCTTGTCACGTCGTTCTTCTTCGTTCTCACCTGTGCAAAGAAACTCGCGCCTCGATGGTTGAAACGAGAAATCCAAGTTAACCGATTCGTTCAGTTGTCAAAAGCGTATCTCATTCGAGAACAGCGTGCAGCGAGAAATTGTTCTTTTCCGTCTGACGCGTCCATAAAGCGATTTCTCTTCCGTAATTCGTTCGAAATTCAACACATTTATCAAAATTTCTACAAACCTCTCGTTTGAACCGCATGAATATAAAATTCTTGAAATTTGATCAAATTCTTAGTCTCCTCAATATTTACAATTAATGTAAGTTTCTTCATAAAATGACAAAGCAAACCAGCAGAAATTTGGACGAAGTAAATTGCACGAAAAGCGATGATTCACTGTAATCGTTTATACTGCGATTTTGCAGAGGAAGAAAATCGTAATCTCACGGATCTTTTATTCAACGATTAGACGCACTATCCATTATTTACAGGCTATCATACATGTTTAATGCATGCAAAAAGCATCTGTTTCCTAGACTTCCTTTATGGCGACCTTATGGAACTTTTTTCTCAACAGACATTATAACCTTCGATTAAATCGAAAAACGAGTGTGTCTTATTACGCCATTTTCTCTGTGATGGTCGGATTGAAAGCTTCTAACTTAACTCCGCTATATTAGTCTTAACTCTTCTGCAGAGTTTTAAAACGTTGCGTCTAAACGTTCGAGAGGAAAACACGAGGGCAGATTTCCGGCGACCTTGGGTCTTACACGTTTCTCAGCAGGCATCCGTAGGAAAGTGACGTCCACGCGTGAGCAGACGTTACCTCTAGCGGACCCACGCGATCACGATCGCGATTGTGTATGAGTGAGAGGCCGCTGTCGGCATAGTGTCCCGTTAGGGGACCTAGAAGGCCCAGAAGGGGCCACAGCCAATCCTATCAACCTGGTTTCGAACACACCGGAACGGATCCTCGTTCGATGAGGATCGTCTGTCAACCGGTCATCGATTCTTTCGCTACGATTTTCGCACTTCCGCGTTGTTTAATCGTGACCTTCGCCTTAACTGTCGTGCAACCATGAGATATTGAACGTTGAAGCACTGTAAGTCGATAACGGAAGTATTTTTCGTCCTCGCGTTAGTATTCAGGTATTCGGTGTGCAGTAAGATGATGTATTGAATAGTTGACGGTGAAAGTAATTTTCACACGTGTTATCTGCTCAGATATCTCAAGTATTATCAAGGCTATTGTGCTGTGGATAACATAGTGTCGAAGAATTGTGGTATTCACACGCTTGTATAATTTCAAATGTGCAGCTTCACGGAAGTGATCATAGAGTAGTATTCATTCATGTATTCAATTGTATCCATATATTATTTGTTCAAACACGTGTTGTTGAAATGTTTGAAAACCATCATAGTTGACTACGAGACGTTGCTATTCGAGTATTCACAAGTTATTCGATCGGCGACTTGTTAAAATTGTAGAAGCGTTCAGAAGCGATGAAAAGCGATCGAACGATGAAAAGTTGATCGCGGTGTTGATATTCAACCAGGCAGTGGCGATTTCGTGCGTTGTTAGTGAAACAGAAGCCACAGCGATCCTCGGGGAATAAAGATATCTGTCGGCTGGCTTTTCGTGAGACAGCCCGCATTCGAGCGGAATACGTAATCGTCACGTGTGCTTGTGCAGCTTTATCTTCATCTCCTGCTGCTTCTACTTATTCCTTCTTCTCGTTGCTCGTGTTGGTTTCGTTGGTGGTCAAGGCATTTCTCGGTAATTCGGAGCGACTCGCAGTTCTCGTGCATCCTCTCGATTCGCGTGTTGTTTTGCGATCTTGGATACATTGAGCGCGGCTCTCGAGTCAAGTTTGATTGATCGAGAGTAAACAGTGAAAGTTCTTGAGGTACAGTTAACTATTTGCCAATACTAACGACTTAATGAATGCCTCTAACTTAATGAACGCGATTAGGATGAGATAATTGTATACACTTATCTGGAAACGTTCTGAACTGTTTATTTAAGGTTGCCTTCGATTTGTAGAAATAACTTGGCTCGTTTAAAATTTTTCTAATATACTTCGGTTTTGCAATTATTTCGATCACAGTGTACGACTGCGCTCCTATTATGTATTTAAATGTCATGAAGAATTTTTGAAAAAGTCTAAGAAAACGAAGATTTAAATTTCGCGCCAATACGTGGTTTTCGTCGGAGTATTTTTACGACCCTTTTAAAGAAACAGTCGACGAAAATAACCTGGAAACAGCGGAGAATCATCGTGTATCGTTTCTGGTGTTTCCAGGAATCACAGCCAGTTTGAGCGAGGACAAAGGTTGCGAAGGATCGAGCCATGGGCCGCACAGGATACACGTGCATCAGGCACGTCTTCTGCTCCCTCAACGTTCTCATATGGGTACGTAACACGTACTTCTCGATACAGCAAATAATTCCTAAGTTCCTTTACAATAAAATAATCATTTGAAAAAACCAATGAAGAACCAGTTATAAAAGTAAATATCCTTCATATGAAAGCAACTCTATGAGCAATTGCTGATCAGATTACGGAGTTACTATGTACAGCTGTTCTCTCATCTCCGCATTCATTCGTAATTCACCGAGCAGCAATTACTGCACGCAACATTCAATGTCATTTATTTCATCATCGACCATAATAAGCCTCTATAACAGGTTAAAAATAAATATTGTTAGCTGATGCGAATTTCAGAGCATTCTTCAGCAATTTATCAAACTGTGGAAGTCTAGAAATACTAGAAAATGTATGAAGTTGAAAAGATAATTTCTGGTCCTTGCTTTAGGGAGTGGACATCGTTGCACGCCGCTGTACTCTCGCGACCCAATATATACCGGTTTTATCGATGAACAGAACGTTGCATGATAAAGAATCAGCCGGGAGGAATGAATGGAGATCGAGAGATTAAACACCGATCGATTTACGTGATTCGCGAAACTGGTACCGTTAAACATTTTTGCAGCGAACATAACGGCCGTGCAAAAAGACCAACATGGTCGATTAGCAGACCGACTGCATTCTCGCGCGAAATTACCGATGCAATTTCAACGCGACCAAGCGTACAATTAAGGGCAGTGCAACAAGACCGCTGAAAATTGCGAACGTGTTCCGCGTCGAAACCGCGCCGATTCTTTTCCGCTTCGTCCACGTAAATGAACGGTATTATTTTTGCTAGCCATTTGCTTCGAAACGCTTTAAATCTTGAGAGAAAGATTCGCAAGAAAGGTTTTCGTTAGACGCGTGCCTCGCGAGCATGTTGTTCGGTACCGTAAGTTCATAGCTCATAGAGCACGGTTCAATGTCCTATTTAAGGCCGGTGCACGACGGAACCGACGATTTTAAGTGGTACGATAAATTCGAGAGAAGAGACCGAGCATGTCGGAATGCAACGAGAATGACAATGCGCATCGATTTAATCGCACGCGTGGGCTGTTCCTGCTTCTTCCTCTTAATTCTACCCTGCTCTGTCGATGATTTATGTTTCGGAATTATTTAACATTTTATCCTATTAAGCAACGGTAGTTTATTTTTTGCAACGGTAGACTCTTCTGATAATTTTCTACGGGTAAAAGTACCAAACCGAAAGTATGTACAAGAACAAATGAGAAGTTATGTGGTTCACAGTTTCTTTCTTTCGGAGGAAGTCATCCTTGCATTTGTACGATTGATACTATTCTAACCCAACGCTTAAATTACCTACTTTCGAACTAGTTCGACCGGATTGAATAACGCGGCCCGTGGTTACCACACTGATGCTAATTTACAGCAGTTTGATGATATCGCTAGGGTCAACACTCTGTCGACGACGTTTCTGCCCGAAGCGTTGTGCTAGATTATCCGCTTGTCTTATCTGCACGGTTGTCCCACTTTAAAAAACGTATTTCTGATTGACCAGATAGAAACCGTTGTATTACTAATCTTAACTTACATATTTGTAAACAAACTTAAAGAGAACTGTTGCATGGAGAAAATGCACTAATCAATAAATCTAGATGTAACTTAAGCTTAAGAGGATTTAACAATCCAGAAATTGAGGGATTCACAAATTGTGGACATTGATATATTTAGAAGATTGGAAATTTGGAAGTTGGAATTTGATCAGAAGCTGAGAAACTTGAGAAGTTCGATTTGAATTTAAACATGCTAAAAGTACGAAATTTATGAATTCATATATTTTATGCCAAAAGTCCTCTTCACTAGTCCACATCCAAAAGTCTACGTTCGATATAACGAGTCTGTGTTGTATATAACGAGAAAGTTCATACGCAGACAAAGGAATGGATGGAAATCGCAAATGGGAGACAACAATCGCTTTAATCTCGCGGGTCTAACAGGGCAGTAAATTACTGAACCTCGACAATCAGGGAAAGGTCAATATCCCTAATCACGCTGTCACCGACACACAACTTAGCTCAAAGCCTCGCTGCATTACATCGGAGACTCCCTATCCCATAACTTCGCTATAAATCCATTCCCATCAGTGCAAAACTACAATCGCAGAAGTGAACTCGGTATTTTTGAAAGAAAAATACGTTTCACAGTCGACCGCATTCAGGCCAACAACCGTTCTGACTCCAGTAATTTCCTTTACAGTTATGCGCTTGCGGAATTTTGGGTGCAGGCCTATGGCTGCGATTGGCTTACTCCGGTTATACAACCTTGGTGCCGCAGTATAGTCTCGCGTCAGCTGACTCGTTGCTGCTCGCTGCCGGATGCGTGACCTTCGTCATCGCCTTCTTCGGATGCTGCGGTGCTTGGTTTCAGTCGAGATGCATGTTAATCACGGTACGTAACCTTCGACGGAGTTCTACCTTTACTACGACCCTTTCATTCTGACCGATCATGTTTCCCTTGCAGTACTTCGGTTTGGTGATACTGATGTTCCTGGCTGAGTTCATGCTAGGCACTCTGGCCTTCATCTTCAGGGACCATCTGGCTAAGAGCCTGAAGGAGGAGCTGCTGGTCGGTATTGAGACGCATTATGATCAGATCAGGGAACCTGGGACGCTGCCTGCTATTTGGGACCACATACACACCGAGGTGAACGCGTCTCTTTATTTTAGTCCATTATGAATTGATGGTAAAAACGAATAGTTGATTGGGTAGATTGTTTGGCGTATCGTTAGGTAAGATCTGTGTGCAGGGTAAAGTGATGGGAGAGCTGTGTCTTTGATTCAAATGACATGATACGATAATATGATCATTGTATGAAATATGATACAGTCCTAAACAGATACCAGCTGATTTTTATTAATCTGATAAATTTGTGATCATAGAGTTATGTCAAATCTGTTGTATCAGATTTGAGGTGCATTCTGTTCTGACTGAAAACCGATTTCACCCGACTGCTTGAAAACGTCTTAACTCGATTCGAATTTAACGGTGGAAGTTAGAATACCAGAAACGTTTTAGGATTCGAAGTAGTCTCAGAATCCCAAATCGATCTCGCTCGACTTTTACCGACCCCCTTCGGCATCAGCCTACTTTCTTTCCACGATTTTCTAATTTTCCGTGTCAATTTCAGTTCCACTGTTGCGGTGTACGGGACTACACGGACTGGTTCCAGATCAACGCGTGGCCATCGGAGAATCGTGTACCCGACTCTTGTTGCATACAGAGAGAACGATATTGCGGTCGTTTGGACGCGGAGGGACACAACAAGGAGTTGTGGTACAAGGAAGGCTGTGCGACGGCAATTCAAATGTGGCTGGTTACCAGGCTCCATGTGGTCGGCATTGTGGGTCTGGTGGTCGCTTTCCTTCAGCTGTTCGGACAAGTAGCGAGCATGATCTTGTTCTGCACCGTCAGGCACAAAAGGTCGTCTCACACGTACAAGAGCTACGACACCACGAACACCTAGAATTTCCGATGGATCTTGGACGAAACGAGTGTCTGAGGTCCGTGAAGAAACATAACAAGAACAGTCGTACCGTGCGCGGTGATGATCACGATCTTCTTCGCGTTCGAAGAAGATTTCGATTGTTAAGCCTGTCCTGTGAGAATAACTCTTCTCGTTGTCTTCCCGATAAGATAACGCATTCCTTCTTCTGTTCAAGTTCGAGTAGGGCCAACAAATCGTTGCGTTAAGATCGTGGAAATTTCTGTTTATCATCGAGCAAGAAAGTGGAGCGAAATGATTAACGAGCACAGCTTAAGAGATACGTACGACGAGTCATTAGGCTAATGGGCCATTAGCGTTGATAAACGAGTCCTTCTTCAGCCGACGACCAATAACGCTCGGTTCTCAACGAAACCTACTGTTAATTCGTACTCCGACGTTGTATACGCGTAAGATTCGAAAGAAACAAAATGGTTTCAACGTAGTATGTTATCTTGCATGCGAATCTGTTTATTTACTAGGTGTTATCACACGCATACCAAAATTGCTGTTCGCACGATCGTTTAAAACGTGTCTGCTCGCGAACACGCAAGTATTTTTATTCGTTTTAAGGTTGTTTGACATCGAGTCGATACAGCTACGGGAAACACAGAGACTCCTTCGCTTAGCTTTAAATCCGCGGCTGTGTCGATCGAACGTTTTTATTTGTATATTTATTTAATCACGCTGTCGCGTAGTTAGCGACCCTGCAGCACGTTTCATGTTTGTTCCACACGTTCACTGATTCGGCGGAAAATGGAAGAACACTGTAAATTATTTTCACTGACGCAGTTTAACTTAGGAAACGTGTCGGAATAGCGGCAGCTCGTTTATACGTATATCGTTTAATAAATAATATATTTATGCAATGTCCTTTCGCAACACTTTGTATTTCTTTCTGGTTTGCACCTTTGCTGATTTTTTTAATCGTGCAATTATATTCTTGAATGATGATTAGACTGTTTGTGCATTAATGACCGATGTCCGAGAAGTATAACATGAGTCTGTACATCATATGATTATTTTGTAGACTTCGATAAATGTTTACCTACAGTTCAGAGATATAAGAGTGAAAAACACATGGTTGATTTACATGTATTACATCAATGTTTCCACGATAGACTTTGTTCATGACGAGAATTAAATCTAAGGATTCGGAAAAAAGAGAATCTTGAAAAGCTACGGACACCACAAAAGAAATCTTCAATATCCAAAAGCTTCGGTAAACAAAATAAACAATTTATTAAACTAGGAGTAACAACGTAAACAACCGACTATATCATTCATCCCATCATTCGAGGCCCACCAGCTTCGCCCCAACATGGTTCAACGCCTCCGTGAGTCCACGAGAAGTGGTCTTAGCAGCATTTCGTGGAAACTGAAAACAATCATTTTTTATTATAACGAAACTATCATCTTATATATCAAATGCTTACATCTACGATAGCGTTCAAAAAGTTGCTGAATCCCTCGAAGCTGTTGACCAACGCTCTGCCAATCCCAATAAACTTGTCGCCAGTGTTGCCATATTTGTCCTGCTCCTTGATACCATCGACAATTGGTGTTGGTTTCAAGAAGGACTCCAAAAGCCCTGCCGCAGGCCTAGGAACTGGTTTCTCGAAGAAACTTTGGGCAGATTCGTTTTCTAGCCTCACTGTTTCTCTAGCGTTGGGTCGGGTGTTTGTCACTGGAGGTGGGTGAGAGTCCAAGGTTACTGAAGATGGCTGGACTTCTAGGCTCCTTTCTTGTAGCATTGTAGATTCAGTCTTCGGTTCGGTAGTGTGTGACTTGCTTGTCCCGACCTGATAGACAATATATAAAACAATATTAGTTCATTCCTGCTATGACGAAGATAACAGTAAATTATCTTCATTTGTGAAAAGCTCAAAGTTGCAAACAGTTGATTCGAGAATCTTTGATTAGATTGTTATTAAAATGGCTGGATTTGTCTTTCAATACTTTTGTCATCAAATTTTTCCACGTTTCACAATCTATTTGATATGCAACAACCTAATACGCGGTTAGAATATTCCAGGTTTAACTTCGATCATCAGGATTCTTCTAAGATAATCACCTGCGCGTGCTCGGAAATTGTTATTAAAAATATGCTACGTTATTACTTATTAAAATTGCGTTACGTTCTAAGAAATATGAAATGTATATAACATTTCGTGGATCGTTGCATCGACCGATCAATTAAACAAGTTTTATTTGACCTCGACAACTTTTACGCATAATATTTTTTGCATCCCGTCCGGCTCGTTAATCACTCTTGCTACACATGATAGGAAAACGGCAACCTTGTGCCGGATAATTGTGAAACGACCGTCGCCAGGTAATCCGGTGTACTCGATCAGCTTCTTCGTGATTCCTAAAAACCGTCCACATATCGGTGGGAGAGGCGAAGGTTAATCAAGAGAGTGGGCCAATTACCTCCGCACGATCGGCTATGATGTTTCTGGCCAACGTGACAGAATTGACGAATCTTCCAGTTCCTATTCGTATCGCGTCCACGAAACGGCCTAACAACTCCTATAAAAGCCGAAACACAAATTTGACGCGCTGACAATTCGACGCACTGTACATTCGACGTCCTACAAATTCGACGCGTAGCAAACTCTACGTGTTGCAAATTCGACGCGCTGCGAACTCGACGCGCTGCAAATTCGATGCGCTGCAAATTCGACGCGTTGCAAATTCTATGCATAGCAAATTCGACGCATAGCAAATTCCACGCGTAGCAAATTCAAAGCGTAGCACATTCGACGCGCTGTGAACTCGAAGCGCTGCAAATTCGACGCGCTGCAAATTCGACGCGTTGCAAAATCAACGCGCAGCAAACTCTACGCGTAGCAAATTCGATGCATAGCAAATTCGACGCATAGCAAATTCCACGCGTAGCGAATTCGACGCGCTGCGAACTCGACGCGCTGCGAACTCGACGCGTTGCATATTCGACGCGTTGCAAATTCGACGCGCAGCAAATTCGACGCGCAGCAAATTCGACGCGCTGCGAACTCCACGCGCTGAAAATTCGACGCGCTGCAATTTCGACGCGTTGCAAATTCGACGCGCAGCAAACTCTACGCGTAGCAAATTCGACGCGCTGCGAACTCGAAGCGCTGCAAATTCGACGCGTTGCAAATTCAACGCGCAGCAAACTCTTCGCATAGCAAACTTTACGCGTAGCAAATTCTATGCATAACAAATTCGACGCATAGCAAATTCCACGCGTAGCAAATTCGACGCGCTGCGAACTCGAAGCGCTGCAAATTCGACGCGCAGCAAATTCGACGCGCTGTGAACTCGACGCGCAGCAAATTCAACGCGCCGCAAGCTTCATACATATTAAATTCAACGCACTGCTATTTAATGCATTACTATTCAACGCGTGGTATCTCAACAATTTACAATTGAACCCCTATTAAATGCGTTCAGAACCAAAGGACCGATGTCAATATTAACAACCCGTTTTTTTTAATTTGATATTTTTAATTTGATTTTAAGGACATTCCTCATCATCTACACTTATAGACATATTGTTATTATGAGATGAATGACAAGCTCAAATAATCATAAATCACGAAACTCACGTGAATTTGTTCCAACGTTGACGACACTCGTGAGTCGAAGGTTCTTATAGTATTACCGGTGTTCAAAGTGAATTTTGTAGGTTGTTCTGCAGGTCGAGCGATCGATAGATCGAAAGAGCACAGTATGATCAAAACACAGATGTGTGGAAGCCTCACCCTTAGTGCACACATCGTTCTGCAAAGTCATGGAGAATGCAAGTTAAATGATTTCATAAATGAAAGTCTCTATCGTTCACAGAAATGTACTCACTACGAGATTGCTTGTGGATTCGTTGATATGAAATTTTTTTGATGCACCAGAAATACAGAGATGCGGAGAAAGATACAGCAATGTTTTGTAGCTCGAAGTTCGTCGACGACTAAAGAATTTCGCTGTTTCATTACAAACTTGCCTTACGGTCTTGCGACATGCTTACTTTCTCTTTCGATTTGCTCCTCGTTAGCGGCACGTACGTGGATTGAGCGAGTTTTGAACGGTGATAAGTGTTTGTCCGAAAATTCGATTGATATCGAGGAAATTATTATAGACAATGTTCTCCATCGATTGGAGTTAGGGTAGCTGCCCTTGATGGCTCAAAGTGATAGTGAACTTGAGAAGTATACGCTTATACTTTCGCAGAATGTTTCATTTATGATGTAGGGTGTCAAATATTAGAATAGAAGACAAAATGATAGCACAAAAGATAAAATAGCAGAACTCTGTAGATCGTATGTATTGTAGATGCAGAAAATTATTATTGGGAAGACTTTTTAATTTGCAAAATTTTAATGTACAAATTTAAACGTTTTTATGATTCTTAAACAATAGCTGCAGACACAAGAATTTGTTACAATTCGGAATATTGCAAATTCAACGCGTTGTAATTCAACTTATTGCAATTCCACGCATCCTAATTTGGGGTGTTGGATTTCGGTGCATTTTAATTCAACGCGTTGCAATTTCGACACATTGCAAATTCAATGCGTTGTAATTCAACATATTGTAATTCCACGCATTCTAATTTGGGGTGTTGGATTTCGGTGCATTTTAATTCAACGCGTTGCAATTTCGACACGCTGCAAATTCAACGCGTTGTAATTCAACATATTGCAATTCCACGCATCCTAATTTGGGGTGTTGGACTTTGGTGCATTTTAATTCAACGCGTTGAAATTTCGACACATTGCAAATTCAACGCATTGTAATGCAATATATTGCAATTCCATGCATCCTAATTTGGTATGTTGGATTTCGGTGCATTTTAGTTCAACGCGTTGCAATTTCGACACGTTGCATATTCAACGCGGTGTAATTCAAAATATTACAATTCCACGCATCCTAATTTGGGGTGTTGGACTTCGGTGCATTTTAGTTCAACGCGTCGCAATTTCGACACATTGCAAATTCAACGCGTTGTAATTCAATATATTGCAATTCCACGCATCTTAATTTGGGGTGTTGGACTTCGGTGCATTTTAGTTCAACGCGTTGCAATTTCGACACATTGCAAATTCAACTCGTTGTAATTCAACATATTGCAATTCCACGCATCCTAATTTGGGGTGTTGGACTTCGGTGCATTTTAGTTCAACGCATCGCAATTTCGACACATTGCAATTTCAACGCGTTGTAATTTCGACGCGTTACACTTCAGCGCATTGCATTTCCACACGCTGTAATTCGGCAGATTGCAATTCAGCGCGTTGCACTTCGACGCGCTGCATTTTGGTGCGCTATACTTTCACGCGTCTTGGATACACAGTTGAACTGCACTGTTGAAATGCACCTTACAATAAGTGAACTTTTTGTATTTCACTTTGATAAGTCAGTACTTTTATTAAAAAGCGAAACCTCGTTTACGTTTAACAAATTTATTTAAGAAATCTCTAAAAAAATATGTATACAAGATAAGTACGATTTTACCACTAAACTAGATAAAATAATTTAACAATATTGTTAAGAGGCATTGTTCTTTAAGAAGTCGTTGACAGCACCCAACGTCGAAATCGGTATCTGAAAGGAATTGCTTGAATTAGAATTAAAGAATACCACAAAACCATTGCACTATGATTTGTCAGTCAGTCAGAACTAATTACACAATATTAAAACAGGCGAGGAATGTTAAAATGTTATATCAATTTGGTATCAGTCATTGACTACGCAAATTGAACTCCAAATTGAAGTGCGTTAATGCAAGTAAAATTGGTCATTGAAGTGCGTCACAAGACTCAAAATAGTGCAAGGGGTTAGTGTATGTCAGCGTCAACGTATTTTGGAGGATCATCGAGGGCAATTAGCCTGCGCTATTTTGCCTTTGAACCATTTATGATAGGGATAGACTGCGTGTAGTCTGAGCGGAAGGTTGTTTATGACTAAGTTTCCATCGAGGGTTCAAATCGGGTCAGAGTCGGGTTTGAGTCGCGGGTTGGAGTTGCAGCAGGATTGAACATTACCAACTGCACAAAGTCAACTACCATATTCTGACATGTAAAGCTGAGCAATATTAATTTTACAATATCAAAATAACATACAAAAATTATTTTTCAGATTACAAGATCGCCGACAAAAAGTAATAATAACCTCTTCTACACCGATTAATACAGCATGTGATACACAATGCAATTTGGATTTGTTATGTTGGCAACATGAACTCGACTTTTGTCGTTTCCACCGAACCTCAATTGAACGCTACCCTAAAATTTTGTAGGGTAGAGTTCAACTAAACCTTTGGTGTTTCCACCGTAAAAGCGCTCACCCCAACCCGACTCTAACCCGACTCTGACCCGATTTGAACCCTCGATGGAAACGTAGTCTATGAGAGTCCAAGTGAGGCGATGGCTATTGACTTGGAGTCGTATGGTCATCAGATGTCACAGGACTTTGTGTTTTGTTAGTTTTTGATATTGTAGAAAAGGATAGATAGTTTGTTATTGAATTGCTTAGTTGAATAGGAACGTTGTTCCTTGAGGATCTGGCCACGTAGCAGTGAGGCAAGGATGTCTTTGATAAGAGGACTGAGTTTGACCTCTCGGCACTTACCCCAGCACCTTAATTGGGAACGGTTCTCTTTTCTAAAAAATATCTAACATGTATAAATACTATTTTTATATACCTTAAAAATATCGTCGAAGAAATGATCACCATTGTCATTTTCTATGGGTACGCCATTTTTATCCAACATGGGTCTATTTGAGGTATACATTGGCACCTGACGACGTTTTCGGTCCTTTTTCTGAGGAGTTTCTTGAGACTCCACGGATGAATTTATGGTGATGTACTTAGTGGGTCCCCAAACTCGTTTCCTGACTCTCCATAAGGGTCGTCCGAACTTTACTCGATGAGGACGTTGCTCTGGAAAATGTATCGGATTAGTTATCTTAATTTAATCAAGAAAAGTTGTCATCTTACCAAGTTGCACAACTTCGTTGACTTGGTTGGGTAAAGGAGGAACTAAGGGTGCCTCCAATATTGCACCACCCACAACTGTTTGCGGAACTGGAATCGCGGAAAGGGGGTTGAAAACACTGGCTGCTGCTGGGGGTGTTTGGACGGGGTGTACATCACGTTCCTAACATAATTTGGTAAGAAATTATTTCTACGTCGTGGCCTTAAAAAATTTGTCTCGTTTTTGTACCTCAAATTTGTTCTTCGTATTTCGCGTAACAAAATATTTTTTTCACTTTGATGTCATTGTTAAATTACCTGTCACACTCGTTGATAAAGTATAATTCTTTATTACAAAAGACAAAGGAACGAAATAAACAATTTTATTATTATATCAATTACATTATATAAGTATTCTATAAATGTACACTAAAATTAAAATTGAGCAAAGCGTGGAACTCGTATTTCCATGGCAAATAAACATAACAAGGTCGGTAACAAACGCATAAAAAGCCACTGGTTTAAACAGACCGGCAGATCCTTTAGATCATTTCGAGTCATTTACCTCTTTGCTCGCCGCGGGCACAACTTGTTTAGAAGTCTCGGTCGATCCTGCTTCCTCGGCCAGTGCCTAAAAAATTCATCCTTGAAAGTCAATCACGTCGCAATACCGTCTAAAGACGGAAGTAACCAATATACCTGCTTTATTTTATGCTGTTTTTTTCCACCGTGAGAAATGATTTGGATGTTGCTTGTACCTTTGCTTGGGTTTCCTCCATTTTGTGCGTTTGAGGTACTGGGTTCATTTGGATTATTCGATCCAGTACTTCCACTTGTAGATACTCCAACACCATGGTCACCCACTTTTGCACCGGCGTATAAACCACCACTGGCTGGGGTTGCCGATCTTCCACTTCCGTCTAGAAGACCGCCTAGACCGGCTCCTACTTCCGATCTTCCGTGTCCGAGACCTGCTCTGGCGTAGAGACCTCCTCCTGTTGAAAAATTGACTTTTTAGTGATTTAAAGATGAGAGATATGGGTTCGTGGATCGTAAAGACGATGAATAGCAAATTCAGTGGGTTGTATGTCGGAGTATTGCAAATTTGACGTGCTGCAAATTTGACGCGTAGCAAATTCGATGCACCGCAAATTCGACGCGTGGAAAATTCGACGCATTGCAAATTCAACACGACGCAAATTCGACACATTGCAAATTCAACGCGCTGCAAATTCAACGCGCTGCAAATTCAACGCGTAGCAAATTCAACGCATTGCAAATTCGACGCACCGCAAATTCTACGCGTAGCAAATTCGACGCGCCGCAAATTCTACGCGTAGCAAATTCTACGCGTAGCAAATTCGGTGCATAGAAAA
Source organism: Megachile rotundata (assembly GCF_050947335.1). Lineage (NCBI taxonomy): Eukaryota > Metazoa > Arthropoda > Insecta > Hymenoptera > Megachilidae > Megachile > Megachile rotundata. Next base: position 9,133,411 of record NC_134994.1, read on the forward strand.
TTCGACGCATAGTAAATTCCACGCGTAGCAAATATGACGCGCTGCGAACTTGAAGCGCTGCAAATTCGACGCGCTGCAAATTCAACGCGTAGCAAGTTGAACGCGTGACAAATTCAATGCGTTGCAAATTCGACGCTTTGTAAACTCGACGCGTAGCAAATTCAGCGTATTGCAAATTCGACGCACCGCAAATTCTACGCGTAGCAAATTCGACGCGCCGTAAATTCTACGCGTAGCAAATTCGACGCGCTGTAAATTTGACGCTCAGCAAACTCGACGCGTAGCAAATTCAACGCATAGTAAATTCGCCTCGTTGCAAATTCAATGCGCTACAAATTCAAAGCGTAGCAAATTCAACGCATTGCAAATTCGACGCGCAGCAAATTCGACGCGCAGCAAATTTGACGCTCAGCAAATTCAACGCACCGCAAACTCAATACGTTGACAATTCGATGCATTGCGAGTTCAATACGTTGCAACCCCATGCGCTGAAATTTGACGCGTTGCAATTCGACACAGTGTAACTCGGCGCACCGTAACTCCATGCGCCTTAATTCAGCGCATTGCACTTCGGCGCGCCGCAGTTCAAAGCATTACAGTTCCAAGCGAAATTCAACACGTCGCAATTCAACTTGTAGCAATAGGGAGCGCCGCAGTGCAACGCGTTGCAATTTGTCACGCTACTATTCAATGCATTGTAATTTGTCACGCTACTATTCAACGCTTGCACATACAACGTTGATATTCAAAGCGTTGCAATTCAAGACGTTCATACTTAAAGCATCTTGTCGAGTACACATTTGTAACCCCTCACAATTCGACCCAAACTACACCTTACATTTCGTCTGAATATAATTTGCGTTACAATTAAACGCAGTACATTTCAATATAGCACTGTTAGACGCTCTACAGTTTCCCGTCTATGCATTGCATTCCATAATTTAATTCATCGCATTGCAATTCAGCGTGTCGCAATTGCAGTGTCTATTCAATGCTGATATAACTTGTTAGACTACACTGCCAGGTGACGAAACACTTAACTGAGTGCTATTCCTATTTAAAGTGGTAATTAGTGATATACTAACCAGCAGTCGCGTCGTCACCACCGAGAGCTCCACCCAAACCAGCTCCTGCATGTGCACCCCATGGTGTTCCAACGCTAGCATGGAGTCCACCCCCTGCTTTGGCGCCTCCAAGAAGTCCTCCTAATCCGGCAGCCGCGTGATAGCCTCCGAAATTGAATCTGATACCTCCGTTGGTGAATTGAATGAATGGTAGCTGCAAAATTGTTACGTAACCAGTTTAATATCTTCAATATTACTTTCTATTAATTACATATCGAAAATATGGGAGAAATCGACCTCGATGGATGGAAGATTTCGTCACGATTCGGAGAAATATGACTGTTGTAGCTTTGTTCTGGTAAAAATGTATGGTGTCATTAAGGATATACGTGAAGTCGATGCTTTACTCGAGAACTGTACGCTCTTTGCGAAATTTGAGTTTTTATATTGAGAGAGAGAGTTTTATACAATATGCAACGCGCCGATATCCAACGCGTGGAAATCCAACGCGCCGATATCCAACGCGTCGATACCCAACGCGTGGAAATCCAACGCGCCGATATCCAAGGCGTCGATATCTAACGCGCCGATATCCAACGCGTCGATACCCAACGCGTGGAAATCCATCGCGCCGATATCTAACGCGTCGATACCCAACGCGCCGATATCCAACGCGTCGATATCCAACGCGTGGAAATCCAACGCGCCGATATCCAACGCGTCGATATCTAACGCGCCGATATCCATCGCGTGGAAATCCAACGCGCCGATATCCAACACGTGGAAATCCAACGCGTCGATACCCAACGCGTGGAAATCCAACGCGCTGATATCCATCGCGTGGAAATCCAACGCGCCGATATCCAACACGTGGAAATCCAACGCGCCGATATCCAACGCGTGGAAATGTAATGCGCCGATATCCAACGCGTGGAAATCCAACGCGCCGATACCCAACGCGCCGATATCCAATGCGTCGATACCCAACGTGCCGATATCCAACGCGTCGATACCCAACGCGTAGAAATTCAACGACCACCGAAAGCTACTTTGAAATACTTTACAACACTTCAATATTTGTGCATTAAACGTAAGTCATCGATGTAAATTGCTTAACACGTGGCACGATAAGCTGCAACCTATTTGTAAGCAATATGTTTGGAAAAATTAGTTCGATGACTTGCTAAATTGTAGCTCGATACATTGTAGATGTTTACTATTTATGAAGTGGCCATGACCTTGCTGATCAATTCGTATCTATTAATTGCAACGATTGTTGCACATGATCGTCTAGATGTGCATACTCTATGGACGAATACTTCCGCCAGCCTTTCTCTTCGCGTGGTTGCGTTTGAAAATTACCTAACCGTTTTCCACTGCAGTTCCTTTCTTTTATGTAGACACTTTTTTGTTCACCTGCTGTTCCAGCAATTAGAATTTTATAATTTGAAACTTATTATTAGTTCACTTTGTAATTTGATCATAGTCGGTTTAGTTTGTAATTTGATAATTGTCAGTTTACTTAGCAGTTAGATTAATCAGTAAAGTGTATAGTGCTACTACTTTTTTCCAAAAGATTGATTCCTTCATAAATACCACTTTTTATAATTTAATTATAGAACAGATTTTACAATTTAGTTATTGAAAACCTTAAAATTCACTAGTTTACTTAATTAGCACTTAATTAATTCTGCAAGCATCTCTTAAAATCAAAAAAAGTCAAAGACCTTGCAGTCAAAAAGTCCATATTCATGTGCAAATATTTGTTACTTATCACTGGACTTAGCAGAAAAAAAGCAAATATCCAAAATCCAAATATAGCTATTACGTTGTCCATCAAACCCGAATTAGCTTTCAAATTACCTTTGAAATTTGCGAGTATCAGGAAAAGACAATAAGTCTTCGAACAAAGAGAACGGCAAACAAAGAGTATTTTAAAAAGAAACTCACCCCGGAAGAATCCTGGCCGTTGCCGCCATTTTGCGGCATTCCGCGCACAATGGCGAAGAGACAAACAAGGAGAAGCACAACAACCTTGCTGCACAGCATCTTTCGATCAACTGACTAGCACCTCGAGCCGCCCCACGGTTTACTAGCGTTTTCTAAAAAGACCTCGAAGGCATCTCTCTGCTTTGCCCAGCGGGAAGGGATAAAGTTGTCTGACGTAGCCTTTGAAAAGAAGAAGAAGTTGTCCGGTCAGTCGCGGTTACTTCGTGACTGACTGGGAACTTATCGTTGAATCGCACGATTGTGCATTGAATGTACTATGATTGTGGGGGTCAAGGTCGTTCTGCGTCGTTAGTTTGTTCGCAAATGGCGTGAAATGAAGAGTTCATGGTCGTTCATGGAAAAGAAATTGCACGCGGTAGGATTTTGGAGATTTGGAGATTTGGGACTTTTGGACTTTGGAGTTTTAGGACTTCAAAATTTTTGGAACTTTGGAATTTTTGGAACTTTGGAAGTTTAGGAGTTTGGGATTTTTGGGATTTTTGGATTTTGGAGTTTTAGGACTTTGGAATTTTTGGAACTTTTGGACTTTGGGATTTTGGAGGTTTAGGAGTTTGGGACTTTTGGGATTTTTGGACTTTGGAGTTTTAGGAACTTTTGGACTTTGGAATTTTGGAAGTTTAGGAGTTTGGGACTTTTGGGATTTTTGGACTTTGGAATTTTGGAAGTTTAGGAGTTTGGGACTTTTGGGATTTTTGGACTTTGGAATTTTGGAAGTTTAGGAGTTTGGGACTTTTGGGATTTTTGGACTTTGGAATTTTTGGAATTTTTGGACTTTGGGATTTTGGAAGTTTAGGAGTTTGGGACTTTTGGGATTTTTGGACTTTGGAATTTTAGGACTTTGGAATTTTTGGAACTTTTGAACTTTGGGACTTTGGAATTTTTTCACTCTTACAAAAGTAGAACTTCGGAATTTTTGGAATTCTTGGAATGTGTGGAGTTTTCTAAGAAGAATACACATTTACAGTCAATTTAGGGTTTAGAGCTTGTAATTAATTTTTGTTAATATTTGTCATTTTCTTTATGATAGTATCAAACTTCCTCAATTATATTTTGTACTCGGATCTCCGTACAATTTATTTTATAATTCTATTTATTTATAGTCAGTGTTAAATTAAAAAGATGAAGCGACTCTAAGACTAATCACACATGCAACTTCGTTTTTATGCACGAAGACGTCACTGATGCCTGCAATTTCAGCCAATACGGTAATTATTTTGTCTCGTTGCAAATTATTCCTGAATTATAATATCCGAGCAGACGCACGTAAACTGCCACGTACGCAAGGTTAAATGATTCATGCGAACAATTCAATCGGCTAGTTTATAGAGAAAATTATTTTGTACTCTAAAGATTCTTTTCTCGAAGAGAATTTCGTAGCTGCGTCTAACTCTAGTTCGGGTACAATGAACTTAACAGTAATCATAATCGCCAGTGGCTTTGATTTGAATTAATAAAATATACGCCAGTGAAAGGTTGTCGATTTAACGGTATTTTTAGTCTGTCAGTCAGGATGACTGGGCAATATGTGGATCTCGGAAGAAAACATTAATTGTGTATGGATCAGAATTTGGTGTTAAATTTATAAATATTTATGAGCGTGGGGAGGATGTTTTCAATACTTTGGTGTATTTTAGATCATCTTTGTAACAACTTTAGTTGAAATTTATATATTGACGAATTGACAAATTGACTAGCTGGAGAATTGAAAAATTGAAAAATTGAATAATTGAAAAATTGACAAATTGACTTGTTGAATAATTGAAAAATTGAAAAATTGAAAAATTGACAAATTGACAAATTGAATAATTGACAAATTGAATAATTGACAAATTTAATAATAGACAAATTTAATAATAGACAAATTGAATAATTGACAAATTGAATAATTGACAAATTGAATAATTGGCAAATTGAATAATTGACAAATTGAATAATTGACAAATTGAATAATTGACAAATTGAATAATTGACAAATTGAATAATTGACAAATTGAATAATTGACAAATTGAATAATTGACAAATTGAATAATTGGCAAATTGAATAATTGACAAATTGAATAATTGACAAATTGAATAATTGACAAATAGAATAATTGACAAATTGAATAATTGACAAATTGACAAATTAACAAATTGAAAAATTGACGAAGTAAAAAATTGACTAACGTCAAGATTTTCCCCAGACCCGTAAGCTGTAGAGCCAGTCATAACAACTTGGTATTCAGACAAATTGTGGATAACATTCAGACAAACATGGAAAAAAAGAAGAAACAAGATTAACTTCATATATCTGCATCCAATTACTTTTTTTTATCATCATTTTGATCTCGTTTCTACTAACGTCATCAATATCATTTCTGTAAAACACCAGTCATTCTTCTTACTCAGCAGACATTGACTATTTCGTGGAAACGTCATTAAAATGAACGTCAAAACTATCTCATGGTCAAATACAAACCTGCTTTTCCTGGTTCCTTGAAATATTAATCAGGTTATGGAAATTTCTTTTCTCTGTGTCACCGCTGAAAATAAATGAGTGCATGGAACGTTTAGGAAAGGGTACTATAGAAAATTACTGGATTCACTATGAATCATATTTTGTGAGGTATGCTGTTGCGAAAATTTCTGAATATCTTCTAAGGTCTTCCAAGTTCAGTGTTTCTCAGATTTCCCCAGTTTCTAAAATCCCAAACTTCCACGGTTCCAAATTATAAAAATTTTGAAGTTCTAAAGAACCAAAATCCCAAAATCCAAAAATCTCAAAAGCCCCAAAGTTTCATAGTTCTACGATTTCGAAGTCCCTAGCTTCTAACATCTCAAAGTCCAAAATCCCAAAATCCCAAAGTTCTTTATTTTATTTCCCACCCGCAGAAATTAAATTGTCTCCACAAAATATTTGCATTCGTAAGGTGATAGAAGTTACGATCGTTTTAGACAAAGAAATAGGAAGTTTATTTCAATTCAAAGCGGCACGCGCACACGTGCTGTTCCTTTTCGTCCACGATGTAACGCTCGAATAATATGGGCATTTTTCACAGCAATCGCGTTGACTCGCATGTCAATTCACAAATTTTTCGTGACTTCCGTACAAACTTGTCCTTGCAGATTTTTCGAGAACCTCACTCAGAAACTATAAATCATGCACACGTGTTTTCGCGATACAAATCAAAGTCGAAAACACATTTAGAACTCGTATTAATCGCTTTCATTAAGATATAGAAACAGTAATTGCGCTGCGCATTCATAAGCAATTTAAACACTGATAATATCTTTTGCTGTTATCTTATCATAATTTCCAATAAGTATTATGAATCTTGCTCATTGTGTTTGCTTCACTTTCGCATACCTTTCATTAACATGTTGGAAGTCATTAGTGCTATAAATTTAATACAATCGAGGCAGGAAATTCTTTAATTTTATGCAATACATAAGTATTATACTTATGCAAGATATTGCGTCCAAATTTAAATTTGCAGAGTTGGAAGATTTCTGACGATTTTATGTGTGGTCATACATCGTGGAGATTTAATGCATGCAGATGCTATGCATGGTAATTTGTGGTCGGAGAGACAATGCATGGAAATGTACTGTGTGGAAGTACAATGTGTGGAGATTTGACGAGAGAGAATACGGCGCGTTGAAGTTTAATGTGAGAAAATTCAATGCATTGATATCCCGCGCGTCGGTATGCAGCGCGTCGGTATCCAACGCGTCGGTATCCAGCGCGTCGGTATTCAACGCGTCGGTATCCAGCGCGTCGATATCCAACGCGTCGATATCTAACGCGTCGGTATCCAGCGCGTCGGTATCCAACGCGTAGAAATCCAACGCATCGATACCGAACGCGTAGAAATCCAACGCGTCGATATGCAGCGCATCAATACCCAACGCGTCGGTATTCAACGCGTCGCTACTTCACGTGTGTAAATTCGACGAGTGGAATTCTAATGCGTAGAAATACAATGCGTGGAAGTGCAATGCGTGGAAATCCAACGCGCCGATATCCAACGCATGGAAATCCAAGGCATCCATACCCAACGCGTGGAAATCCAACGCGCCGATATCCAACGCGTAGAAATCCAACGCGTCGATATGCAGCGCATCGATATCCAATGCGTCGGTATTTAACGCGTCGCTACTCTGCGTGTGTAAATTCGACGAGTCGAATTCTAATGCGTAGAAATACAATGCGTGGAAATGCTATGCGTGGAAATCCAACGCGCCGATATCCAACACATGGAAATCCAAGGCATCCATACCCAACGCGTGGAAATCCAACGCGCCGATATCCAACGCGTAGAAATCCAACGCATCGATACCCAACGCGTAGAAATCCAACTCGTCGACATCCAGCGCATCGATACCCAATGCGTCGGTATCCATCGCGTCGGTATCCAACGCGTCGGTATTCAACGCGTCGCTACTCCACGTGTATAAATTAGACGAGTGGAATTATAATGCGTAGAAATACAATTCGTAGAAGTGTAACGCGTGGAAATCCAACGCGCCGATATCCAACGCGTGGAAATCCAGCGCGCCGATATCCAACGCATCGATGTCCAACGCGTAGAAATCCAACGCGTCGATACCCAACGCGTAGAAATCTAACGTGTCGATACCTAACGCGTCGATATCCAACGCATCGATACCTAAAGCGTAAATATACAATAACTGGAGATCCACTGCATACAAATTCACCTCATAAATTTCCCAAACATTAAACTCCAACGCATGAAGACCCAACATTTACCACACACCGCATATAACAAATGTCCCAGATAAAACGAAAGTTTACCATAGTTATCATAATGTTTTCCAATTTTCCTTCGTCGAACACTCCACATTTTTACCGAGCATAAACAGTAACGAAATGATTCATTCTCTTAAGCTTATCGGCGTTACGATGACTCTGTAAAATTGTTCACACGTTATATAATTCTGTGCTAATACTGTTTTTTTTAATTTCCATACGAACACGAAAGCCAACGTACATTATCAGTTTTTTGATTTTAGCCTTAACAATATTGCCTTGTCTTTCAAGACTGAAACGATATTCTGTTGCTCTTGGCTGCAATTTTGTTCTCCAGCGGTGCATCTTCTTCGAATCTGGGTCTGTCTCTTGAACTTGCAATTTTGTGCTGTATTTTGTATCCGTTCGATATGTCGTCTTTGGGAGCGATTTTGTTTTGTATGGTAATCTCTGCTTGCGTTGGTCGAGAGCCGTAGAGGGATCCGAAACCAGCGGTGATGCCGTGCCAGGAGTAGTTCGTGTCTTCTTCTACGTTCTCGTGGACTTCGTAGGTGTTTTGGTTGTTTGTGCTTCCGTGACTTCCGTGGCTTCCAAGGGGACCTAGAACAAATTTTTTGATATTCATGGATCGAAGTACAAATACATGCAACTATGGGTGCAGAACAACGCTACATGTGCGAATAATTTGCAATAAAAATCATGAACTATTTTGATGAACGATGGTATTTAATACCAAGGTGAAACGCTAGAAACGACACGCAGCTAATTATTCCAAATACTATTTCATTTTCTAATACGATCTCTCTCACCTTAATAAACTACCGTAAAATAAATATAGTGATCAATACAACGCTTGGAGATTCGACGAGAGAGAATACGGCGCGCAGAAGTTTGATGCGTGGAAATCTAACGCGTCGGTATCCAACGCGGCGATATCTAACGCGTCGGTATTCAACGCGTCGGTGTTCAACGCGTCGGTATTCAACGCGTCGGTGTTCAATGCGTCGGTATTCAACGCGGGTAAGTTCGACGAGTGGAGGTGTAATGCATAGAAATACAATAGGTGGAAATCCAACGCGTGGAAATCCAACGCGCCGATACCTAACGCGTCGATACTCAACGCGTCGATACCCAACGCGTCGATATCTCACGCGTCGATATCTCACGCATCGGTATCCAACGCGTCGATATCCAGCGCGTCGGTATTCAACGCGTCGATATTCAACGCGGGTAAATTCGACGAGTGGAAGTCTAATGCATAGAAATACAATCGGTGGAAATCCAACGCGTGGAAATCTAACGCTTAGAAATCCAACGCGCCGATACCTAACGCGTCGATACCCAACGTATGGAAATTCAACGCTTAGAAATCCAACGCGCCGATACCTAACGCGTCGATATCCAACGCGTGGAAATCCAACGCTTAGAAATCCAACGCGTCGATACCCAACGCGTGGAAATCCAACGCTTAGAAATCCAACGCGCCGATACCTAACGCGTCGATATCCAACGCGTGGAAATCCAACGCTTAGAAATCCAACGCGCCGATACCTAACGCGTCGATATCCAACGCGTGGAAATCCAACGCTTAGAAATCCAACGCGTCGATACCCAACGCGTGGAAATCCAACGCTTAGAAATCCAACGCGTCGATACCTAACGCGTCGATATCCAACGCGTGGAAATCCAACGCTTAGAAATCCAACGCGTCGATACCCAACGCGTGGAAATCCAACGCTTAGAAATCCAACGCGCCGATACCTAACGCGTCGATATCCAACGCGTGGAAATCCAACGCTTAGAAATCCAACGCATCGATACCTAACGCGTCGATACCCAACGCGTGGAAATCCAACGCTTAGAAATCCAACGCGCCGATACCTAACGCGTCGATACCCAATGCGTCGATATCTTACGCGTCGGTATTGAATCCGTCGATATTCAACGCGGGTAAGTTCGACAAGTGGAAGTCTAATGCATCGAAACACAATGGGTGGAAATCCAACGCGCCGATACCTAACGCGTCGATATTCAACGCGATGTTACGCAATACTAGAAATCTATAGCACCCTTTACTATCATCTACATAAATACAAATATTTACCATGACCACCATGACCGCCATTCCCACCATGCCCACCATGACCACCATGCCCATGGCCACCGTGACCACCAAAAACACCTTGAATACTACCTAAAATCCCATGATTACCAACCAGGAAGGTTAAGCTGTTCAAACCGAACGGATCTTTATCCTTTGTCTTGAAGGTCTTCTTCATTTGCTGTTGCTTTATACGTTGCTGTTGCAGTTGCTCTCTTTGCGCCCTTTGTCGTTCTCTTTGAGCTATTATTCTCTCTCTGCGTTCCTGTCGTATGCGTTGCAAGTCATCCGTTTGACGTCTTTGGCCTGACGTTGCTTTTACTAAATTGCCGACAGCTTCCAGGGTTGAGACGGGAATCTTAAATGTACAGACAAATGTATAGACACTCTTTATATTGCCGCTAGCAGTACATAGTTTATATAGAATAAATAGAATATAATAAGATTCTAAATGGAATAAAATACCGTACCTGTAAAACGCTGTCGACGAGTTGCGAATTTTCCGGACTGAATGACTGAGCGGCTGCTGCTGTCTGCCTGATGGCCGTGATCGGTATCTAAAATTGCATAAAATTTAATTTTAATACAAGTATATATATTTAATATAACTACAAAGAACATAGAAGTCTTACATTAAAAATTTTGTCTATCACCTGACCACCTTGTTCAGGATAATTCTGTCGTTTCATTCTGTGAAGCATCTGCAATAAAATGTACAATTTTTGACAGGTGTGTCTCTTTCAAAAGAAGGAGGCCTACATAACGAAATCATGGTTATAAATTCGTAGATGCGGGTTAAAAGTTTGGCGATGCCCACAGGGATTCAGCTGCTCGTATACCCACGTTCTTTGCCAACTTTCACTTTTACATTTCACTACATATAAAGAACGTCAAATGATTTACTGCCTGGTGATCGAAAGGTCATCGTATCTTGTGTCTTCGATCTCGCACTGAATTTCTTCTGTTGGGAATTTATTTTCTGTTGAGGGATTGAACCTTCATTTTGTTTTCAGAATGTATTCCTTTATTTTCTAAATAGTTTAGGAATTCTTTATTTTGAACTTTTTAAAGGAGGAATTATGTTTAACATTTTGATTTGTTCAAATTACTTTCGAAATCTGAAATTCAACTACCCTTGTCTGTTCTAAATCAAATCTTTTCCTTCTTCAAGTTTAATATAGAATTCTAAATATTATTATTGCTCCGCAAATTGTTAAAATGTGAAACAGTAGACAACGCTCATCAACAACACCGACCAGTTAATCTTACAATACGAATAACAACAAGATTGAAAATAAATTACCTACTCCTTAGATTACCTTTGAAATCGATTTGTATAATAGAATTTTGCTCTATAATTAAATATAACGACAATAAAAATTGAAATTAAGAATGGTACAAGTGCGAAATAGAAATAGAAATGAAACTCACCCCCTCCGAAGCAACGACGCAAACCAAAGCAGCAAACACAACGCACTTTCTCCCCAACATTTCAGTGACACGTTCGATTTGATCCTCTTGATCAACAAACTGCAAGAAATGTTCGATCCACGGATCTATAAGGGTGACTGCAAGATCCCACGCCAACGATCGACCAATCACAACCTCAGACTTACCGATCTTCACGCAATACTTTTCGATCACCGATCCTTTCTATTTCACGTAATCTTCGTACACACTGTCAGCCCCTCCTTTGCTTCTTTCACCGAGCGTTACGTAGGCGGAATCACTGTTATAAAATCTGTTTGAAAAGTGCATCTCCTGAATATGTAACTGACTGCATATGCAATCGTAATAAACACATTAAATCTTTTTTCTTTTTGCAACTTCGAAAGTAGCTCTTTACTATTTATGATGGAGTGACACTAGCAAGGGAATATAGAAAGAAGATATTTTGAAGAGGTAATCTACAGACAGATGCAAATGGTGAGTCAACAGATCTGAAATAACACTTTGCAAGATTCACTGACGTTTATGTTAGATTCTAGGTAAGTCAGTAAATTGATTAATAAAAGATTACACTGCATCCATGTTTTGCTATAAGCTCGTTGACATCAAAATTGCAAAACAGAAAAGAGTTCAGAATAAAAATTGCTCACCTATAATACTACTCACCAATACTTGCAGACAAAGACTTTCAGACACTCGATGCAGTTAACGAAAGACGCTCCAAGAAGCACCTCGTCCGTTCAATTTTTCAGAGGAATCCACGCCACTCCGGTGATCCACATACATATAAGGGCGAGTCAGAGATTTCACAGCACTCACCGACCAATCGAAAGCAGCCAAAGGTGCTTTCTACTCACCGCAATCGGACTTCTCGAATTCGCGTGATACCTACCTGTTTTCCTGATCACCCGTACGTGGGTCGCTTTGTTACATAAATATTCGGGCGATGATCTTTCGAAGTGACGTAACGTGGGCCAGATACAAACTGATGATGTTTTGAAACAAATCGTCCTTGAGCTCGATTCGTATTAGGATGACTGAATTTTCTTGTCGAGTTTAGAGAGAACCTAACCGAGAACTAAAAGTATACTTCTCCTACAATATAGATAAATGAAAAATCCCCTAAATAAAAGGTGACTTATCCACTGTTACACTCTCTATGTTAGACTCTTCCTAGATTCTAAGTGTTGTTGATTGAGTTCTAAGTCAACAAGTTTCAAGTTTCGAATGTACGTTTTAATCCAAGTCGTAAAAAGTCTTTGGCTACAAGCTAACGAAATATACATCGATTTCTATGAATTAATCTTGTAGTTCCTTTTCAGTAGGCATTGGGATTGTCTTGGAGGTACATGCCCACCTGTTTGCCCAAGTCTTTTTGAAACTCCTTCACGTTCACCTCCGATTGCTGGAAAATTAAAGAACTTCAGTAATCACTGACTTTCTGAATTGCTCAACAAGATAAAACTTCGTCTCACGTTCAACGCATCCTTCCACTCGATGTTGAACAGTCTAACGAGACCCAGAACGTTTCTCCTGATTAATCTCTGTAGGCTACCTCTAGTTAACGTGAAGTTCATGCTAGGTCTTGGTGTGGTCGTGATCGATGAACTGGTCGCGTTTCCGGTTGTGTTTGTAGAATTAATGGCTGTTAATGCACTCGTCATGGAAGCCTGGGTGGCTGAGTCGGGTGCGATATTATTGTTGATGATTTCGGTGATCTGTTTGATCGCTGATGACGTGTCATTGATTGTCTGAAATTAGAAATTTACAGTTTGTCGTGCAAATAACACGTAATGGTTTGAATAGATAACATTTGATATGTAATAATAGATATGGAATTTCAATCTAAAGAATGAAATCGTACTTCGAACGTGACCCTCGCCAAGGTCCAAAAGAACCCTGGTTTATGCTTTCGAACCTCTCGAACAACCCTTTTCGACTCTTCAGGTATGATTTTCTCCCCAATCGCGTTGGTATCAAGGTCCTTCTCGTTCGAGTCTTCAGACAACAACTTATCAAGTATTTTAAACTTCTCCAAAATCTCCTCCTCTCTCGAATCACTTTCCTCGACCTCTTTCGAGTCCTCTTGTTTCTCAAGATTCGGTCCAAAGTAATTATATGGTAGGTGGTCAGTTTCAGGTACTCTTTCAGTGTTTGGCAAGCTTCGATAATTTAATTCTAAGCTGGGTGGTCGCTGGTATGTCACAGGTGCTTCATGACCGATCGACGATTGATATCGTGGAAGTTCTGGCACGTGATGCAGCGGATACAATTGGCGATCCACCGGATTGTACGTTTCATAATTCATCCAGTATGGTGGCTGAGGGTCGCTGTGGAGGGGGTGCACGATACACAATAGCGATATGCCAGTCAGGAACAAATTAATCGGCGGCACCTGCATCTGTAATCAAACGCTCTTTATTAATCGTCGAGTTCTGATATGACGCGAAAGCAAAAGGTACACAAGTATGTCTGAACACGTGAGTTTCAACAGGGACAGTAATTCTGCTCCTGTGTTTCAATAGGCACAGTAATTCTATTTAAATGACACTCATTTAAGTGACACTTTTAATTAGGGTGTTTTATCTAACTTGTGTGTTTTAGTTAACTTGCTTTAATATTCATTTAATTTTGATTTGATTTAATACGTGATATTAACTAGTTTGAGTATGAAATTGATTTTTGTCACTGGCAGCCAACGTTTCAATTAATAATTTGATATTAACTAGTTTGGATATGAAATTGATTTTTGTCACTGGCAGCCAAAGTTTCAACTAATAATTTGATATTAACTAGTTTGAATATGAAATTGATTGTTGTCACTGGCAGCCAAAGTTTTAATTAATAATTTGATATTAACTAGTTTGAATATGAAATTGATTTTTGTCACTGGCAGCCAAAGTTTTAATTAATAATTTGATATTAACTAGTTTGAATATGAAATTGATTGTTGTCACTGGCAACCAAAGTTTCAATTAATAATTTAGCATTAACTAGTTTGAATATGAAATTGATTTTTGTCACTGGCAGCCAAAGTTTCAACTAATAATTTGATATTAACTAGTTTGAATATGAAATTGATTGTTGTCACTGGCAGCCAAAGTTTTAATTAATAATTTGATATTAACTAGTTTAGATATGAAATTGATTTTTGTCACTGGCAGCCAACGTTTCAATTAATAATTTGATATTAACTAGTTTGAATATGAAATTGATTTTTGTCACTGGCAGCCAACGTTTCAATTAATAATTTGATATTAACTAGTTTGAATATGAAATTGATTTTTGTCACTGGCAGCCAAAGTTTTAATTAATAATTTGATATTAACTAGTTTGAATATGAAATTGATTGTTGTCACTGGCAGCCAAAGTTTTAATTAATAATTTGATATTAACTAGTTTGGATATGAAATTGATTGTAACGATCACTTTTAACTAATAATTAATTGACAATGATTGTAATAGAAGGTAAGAAATGAATGACAATAAAATCGAGATACTTGCAGTGCCATGAATTCGCGCGCAAGTCCCAGGAACTCGATCCACCGGTTCGACCATAATGAAAGAAGGAAATCGAAGAACTAATGGAACCGCGATTGCCAGAAGGCGTTGGCCATTTTCTCGCGAAATAAGTAGTTAATCGTACACGGTATTCGCGTGATTCCCATCACGTAAGCCGAGAATCCCGCCAGGAAAATGGGAAACGCGATTAAAGGCGATTCGTATTCGACTCGAGATTCGATTTAAAGCGTACCATCCATTGGCCAACTATCGACTCGCGGGAAATTCACCCACAAGCACATTCGTGTGAAACACGTGTGTGCACGGCAGTCAAGCGTGCGTCGAGGAACAACGAAACGAGGAAATTTCAAAAACAGGATTTACCCGCGCATCAGCGTCGCGCTTTCACTGTTTCCACTTTCCAGCGCACTTGAAAAATGATCGATTAACGCGATGCAGCTGTGCGCGAGGTTCGATCAAACACGCGATTCGATGGAACGGGAGGCAGACGGAGAACGACTGGTCAGTAACGATCGAAATTCAGTCTGTGGAGGGTCCCTGGCCCAGTGGTTGGTCTCCTGCTCCATTTTCACCGGACGTGACCTCCGAGAAGACGCGTGCAGGGAATTCACTAGCGGCGATATTTCGGGACTTTCGAAACGATCGTTCTTGGATTTTCGTCATCGTTTTCGATGTAATTGCGATTGCGATATACTGGCTACACTGGGCTTTCGTTGGTCGATGTGATGGTGTGTTGCTTTGTGGATGGTGGGATTTTATGGTTGGAATTACTTTTTGGATTTTTGGGAGTTTGGGATTTTGGGAGTTTGGGATTTTGGGTTCTTGGGAGTTTGGAATCTTGGGAGTTAGGGATCTTGAGAGTTTGGGATCTTGGGAGTTTGGGATTTTGGGATTTTGGGATTTTGGGAGTTTGGGAGTTTGGGATTTTGGGGGTTTGGGATCTTGGGATTTTGGGATTTTGGGATTTTGGGATTTTGGGAGTTTGAGATCTTGGGAGTTTGGGACCTTGGGAGTTTGGGATTTTGGGATTTTGGGAGTTTGGGATCTTGAGAGTTTGGGATTTTGGGAGTTTGGGATCTTGGGAGTTTGGATTCTTGAGAGTTTGGGATTTTGGGATTTTGGGATTTTGGGATTTTGGGATTTTGGGAGTTTTGAGATCTTGGGAGTTTGGGACCTTGGGAGTTTGGGATTTTGGGAGTTTGGGATTTTGGGAGTTTGGGATCTTGGGAGTTTGGGATCTTGGAAGTTTGGGATCTTGGGAGTTTGGGATCTTGGAAGTTTCGATTCTTGGGAGTTTGGATTCTTGGGAGCTTGAAATTTTGGGATTTTGGGAGTTTGAGATCTTGGAAGTTTGGAATCTTGGGAGTTTGGGATCTTGGGAGTTTGGGAGTTTGGGATTTTGGGAGTTTGGGATCTTGGGAGTTTGGAATCTTGGGAGTTTGGGATCTTGGGATTTTGGGAGTCTTGGGAATTTGGGATTTTGGGAGTTTGAGATTTTGGGAGTTTGGGATCTTGGAAGTTTGGGATTTTGGGAGTCTGGGACTTTGGAAATTAGGGGTTTTGGTGCTTTGCGAATCTGCAATTTTAGACTTTGGAAGTTTAGGAATTTAGGAATTTAGAAGTTTAGAAGTTTAGAAGTTTAGAAATTTAGGAATTTAGAAGTTTAGGAGTTTAGGAGTTTAGGAGTTTAGGAGTTTAGGAGTTTAGAAGTTTAAGAGTTTAGGAGTTTAGGAGCTTAGGAGTTTAGGAGCTTAGGAGTTTATGATATTGAGATTTTGAGATTTTGGGATAAAGTTTTGGAACATCAAGAGTTTGATACCGTAATAAACAATGCAACAAAAAATTACCATTTTCGAATTACAGAATTATCTCCAATTATATTATAGAGTTATCTATGATCAGAATAGTTTGCAACTATGTAGCAAAAATAATCAGCGACTGCAATATAAAACTTGCAGTAAGCGTTGCGTTACCTGAATTCGAACACGAGGTCACCCAGTTTTTCCACATTCCGCAAATGTACCTGTTTCGATCGTTTCAGCCCTTTGCAATGATTAGGAACTATTAGAACGCATTAGGTAATCGATAGTCATCACGTAATACCAATTAAGGTGAAATCAAAGCTGCCGATCGGGTTGGAAAATTAATATGCTTGATAATGGTTCGTTACGAATGAATTCTCACGATACTTAATATTATGTTAATGCTTAGAATAATTCTAAACGATATGAAACAATCATATGTGTAAATGATACGTGTCTGATACATTTGTTATAGGAATTTTCTAGTTGTCTTAAGTGTAAACATTTGATTCTTTACTGTTATTGCCCTTATCGAGATTGGAAAATGATTCAGTTAACACACATGACCATTTTTCACTACCATACGCTTGTGTAAACCACTGGACCAGCAACTGAAACTTTCTACGGAAGTTTCACGAGTTATCGAGCAGGAATTTCTGTCGATTACGCGATCACGTGAAAGGTGAACCGATCGTTAAATGCATTTAACTCTTACAGAACTTTGGACCAGTAGACGACCATTTTTGATGTGTAATTTATGTATTTTATTTAACCTTGTGTCAGGTAACCTCGACAGGTAACTCAATTTCTACATTTCCTATGTTTTATTCAAATCGATAATGAACGACATGAAAAAAATAAAGGTACTAATTAAATGTAATGATATATCTCACTAAACCTGTCGACTTCAATGTCCTCTCCTTCTTCCTTTCTTCTAATTACACAGCAAGTCAACCCATGATTATTCCAGTGACATCATCCAAATAAGTTCAACCAACAAATGTCACACCTTCACAAACTGACTCACTCAGAAGTTAGATAATGACACTCAAATGTGTGCATATAGTGGTAAAGATCGAGTGAATTTATTCGCGATGAAAAGACCGTGCAGTGTGCGTGCAGCTCGCACTTAGGTAGAATTGATACTTGACGTTTGAAACAGAAGCACGTGGACCGGGTTACGCTCGCCTCAAGGATCTTTCACTTTCACTGTTCGCTGTCACGCGACCACGTGTTTCAAACACAGATCGCTTCATAGATCGCTTTTTATTGGTCCTTTCAACTTTTAGATTGACTCGATTGCATATGAAGGGAGTTTATTAATTTATCAATTTTCCGATTTGCTAATTTAAGTTTAGCATTTTGTAGTTCTTTGGTATTCTCACTTTTGGAGTTTCTGAATTTCCAATTTCCCAGTTTCCCAATTTCCCAATTTCCCAATTTCTTAATTTTCCATTTTTCCAATTTCCAAATCTTCCAATTTCCCAATCTCTCAATTTCCAAATCTCTCAATTTCCCAATCTTCCAATTTCCCAATCTCCCAATCTCCCAATCTCCCAATCTCCCAATTTCCCAATTTCCCAATTTCTTAATTTTCCATTTTTCCAATTTCCCAATCTTCCAATTTCCCAATCTCCCAATTTCCCAATCTTCCAATTTCCCAATCTTCCAATTTCCCAATCTCCCAATTTCCCAATCTTCCAATTTCCCACTTTCCCAATTTCCCACTTTCCCAATTTCCCAATTTCCCAGTTTCCCAATCTCTCAATTTCCAAATCTCTCAATTTCCCAATCTTCCAATTTCCCAATCTTCCAATTTCCCAATCTCCCAATTTCCCAATCTTCCAATTTCCCACTTTCCCAATTTCCCAGTTTCCCAATTTCCCAATTTCCCAGTTTCCCAATCTCTCAATTTCCAAATCTCTCAATTTCCCAATCTTCCAATTTCCCAATCTCTCAATTTCCAAATCTCTCAATTTCCCAATATCCCAATTTCCCAATCTCCCAATTTCCCAATCTCCCAATTTCCCAATCTCCCAATTTCCCAATCTCCCAATTTCCCAATCTCCCAATTTCCCAATCTCCCAATTTCCCAATTTCCCAATCTTCCAATTTCCCAATCTCTCAATTTCCAAATCTCCCAGTTTTCCAATCTCCCAATTTCCCATCTCCCTATCTCCTTATCTCCCTATCTCCCTATCTCCCTATCTCCCTATCTCCCTATCTTTCTATCTCCCTATCTCCCTATCTCCCTATCTCCCTATCTCCCTATCTCCCTATCTCCCTACCTCCCAATTTTCCCCCATCCCACAATTTGATAAAATTAAACTCTTCAGACATAAAGATAGTACCCATAAATAGTACCGTTTTCCTTCGATGACAACTGTTTCACTTTCTACTCACTTTTATTTGCTCCGCACACACAATTGTTGCGCAATCTGCTGTCCCACCAATTCTTATGCAATTCCTCGTTATCTTCTCGCGTGCAGCTGATTCCTCTGCCTATAAGAAACAACCCATATAATTTTGTACAAAGATCTTTAACTACGAACCAAATAATCCATTGTTGTACCCAATTTTCCGTGAAAACTGAAACCGTGAGTGTTCCTTACAACTTCCAGAAAGGACTTCGTGACAGTGACTGCAGACCTAGATCGTTCTAATATCTCAATAACTCTGCTGCAAAAAGGAATAAAAAAGTAAAATCCTTGTACCGTAATTTAGCGTGTCATTCATGTTTGAATGTCGTGTTCTCTGACCAATGCATTGATTTCGTTTCTCGTTCGAGGATGTGTATGAATATAGAACACAAATTTGGGTACGTGGTATATGAAGTTTCACCCGTCAGACATTTCGGCAATGTGTTGTATAATAGTACGGGGACGATTTGGTTTTTACGTAATGACTTCGTAATGAGTTATGAAATAGTCAACGAGGATACTTTGAACTCTGAAGGAATCTACGAATTCGAGAACTGAAGTGGGAATATATGTATGGAAAATTTATGTAGTTTTTCGATGGAAAATTTTAGGATCATTCTTTATATTTTTTTTTAGTTATTGATAGTATAGACATGATGGTATAGTACACTTTAATTATATTGTAGTAGTAGAGCGGGAGTAGTGATAGATTGGTACAGTTGCTGATATACTGAGTTTGAGGGCGAGTGGCAATATCATGCGTGGAAAATACGGGGTGTAGGGTATACAACGCGTGGTGATTCTACGAGTGGAGAATACAGCGCGTAGAGAATACAACGCGTGGCGATTACAGCGCGTGGAGAATACAACGCGTGGTGATTCCACGAGTGGAGAATACAGCGCGTGGAGAATACAACGCGTGGAGAATACAATGCGTGGAAAATTCAACGCGTGGCGATTACAGCGCGTGGAGAATACAACGCGTGGTGATTCCACGAGTGGAGAATACAACGCGTGGAGAATACAACGCATGGAGAATTCAACGCGTGGCGATTACAGCGCGTGGAGAATACAACGCGTGGTGATTCCACGAGTGAAGAATACAACGCGTGGTAATTCCACGAGTGGAGAATACAGCGCGCAGAGAATACAACGCGTAGAGAATACGACGCATGGCGATTACAACGCATAGAGAATACCACGCGTAGTAATTCTATACTTGAAGAATACAACGCGTGGAAAATTCAATGCGTTGAGAACTCGATGCATGGCGAATACAACGCGTAACAATTCTACGCATAGTGAATCCCTAACACCACAATCTTAACGAAACACAAAAATCTCCAAAACCCGTGTCTCCAAAAAAATTCATAAAAATTGTATAATAAAAAAATGTATTGTTACAAAATTCCTACCTTAACGATAGACCAAAAGTCAATGAAGTTTCTTCAGCGATTACTCTCGCAGTTTCCGGGTATGCAGGGGATCCACGCAACAGCTCCGCGCAAGAACAAGTGCATCTTGTTGGACGGCAGAGCCGACACTAACGAGATGAGTCCCACTGTCTCCCGATGCCTGGAATCACTCACGAAGGTCGTTCGCGTTTTTACGAAAGATCTGTCTACGTTCAAGGAAAGAATTGACGAAATTCCGGTAACATACCCTCCTTCCCACTCCTCTGTTCTTGTGGTGAATCACTCGCGGACGAAAATACAGGATACTTTGAATAGAAATGGTATGTGGAAAATTGGGAAATCTTGGCTGACGTAAATTGAATGTAAGTGGGATTGTTAATCATAAATGTTTTTGTGAATAGATTGTATTTTGAGAAATACTGCTTGAAGATTGTAGTTACAGTACTTATTTAATGCGTAATAGTGAACTGGTTTATTTAAGCAAAAATTGAAATTTGATTTTGATATTGTTATTTAAAGGATGTAGAATTTATATTAAAAGGATGAAGATGTTTGTACAATTTAAAGAATGTGATAAATTTGTTTTTAAAGAATTATGTTTGCAAAGAATATTAATATTCACATTTATCAATAAAATTAATCACATTCGTTAATAAGAATCAATCACTTTCATGAACGCAATATTCAAAGTCTACACAAATCTATCTGCACAAAGTCTACAAATTTAACTTAAGATTTGTCTATAAAGTACCATCTGCTTATCTGAATTATTTATCCAATCTCATACAAAACCTCCTATTAAATTTTAAAAAATTCGTGGATAACAAACGACCTCTCACTATATTGCCGATCTCAGTACACAGACTTATGCATCTACCAGCGCCTAGCAGAATGCAAACTTTTCAACTCCTACGTCCATCCAGTAGCACCTACAAAGGCAGTTTCTTACAACTCATAAAATAAGTCATGGGAACAGTAACCAATTTTGCATGAATGACCAATGTTGTCAGAGGATCGTAATGGTTACAATGGCGAACACTTTGTACTATGACTACGAGTATCATAGAAACGGGAACGTGTCTTACATGGAAATTATTCATCTAGCTCATCGGTGTCGGTAGATCTGGGTCAAATCTCTTCACGCGACCTTCTGTTGATAAATTAGCTGAATTTTTATTGAGATAAATGATGATGAATGTGATTAATTGTCTTCTAGGAAGCTTACTCTTTTCTTTTAGAATTTATTCACTTTTTTGTTGTGTGAGCTAAAGTGCAAGGACTCTAGATTCTATCTAGTTCTGTTTTAGACTTCCTAGGTACATTCTTAGACTTGTTAGGTTGTTCCTAGAATTTCCCTGAATTTTTTCAAGATTTTCCTAAAGGTTCCATCTTCTATAATTATTTTTAGTGACATATTTTACAATTATTTTAATTAATTAAAACGATGCAGTCAAATTCAATCATTGTGCATCAATTATGTGCAATCTTGTATTGCATGCATAAAGGATAAAAAAGAACAAATATAGTTTATGAATAATTTATTTATCTACAAAAGTATCGATACAAAACTACATAAAAAAATACATTGTAAATGTATCTTACATCTTCCATACGCTTCCAATCGATTCACGTGTTCAAACGCGTTCTATTTTGTATTAAACTTACGCAAGTACTAAAAAAAAAAGAATTGTTGCATGGGAATCACGGCTGCGTGATAATTATACCGGAACGTTGAGCAATTAAAACCAGTGTGTTAATCAGGTTTCGTAGGTTACGCTTTAAATATCGATTAACGTATTGATAGAGCTATTTAATAATGTATATTTGTACCGTCATACCTCGCATAAAAAACTTACGTACGGATTAAATTGTTCCTTCTATTCAAAGAAAAGTTTTTGGTTTATTAATAACTGATTTAATAAATTAACACTCGGAATATCAGAAATCGTTAAGCAAATAACAAATTGTATGCTCTAACTCGTAGATCCGTCTGGTTTGCTTATCTAGAAAGTATCTCGCAGGTGCAAACGATTTCTCGCCGGAAGGTAAAGTGACAAGTATTGCATTTGGAAGAAAAGGAAGGAAATTGGAGGAGAATTTTCTTTTCGTAAAAATTGTGCGGTTGATCAGGAACAATATTGGTTAATTGCGAGTTCTGATACGGGTTTGAACATATTTTTAATGTGCATTGGCGTAGTTAGGATATTTCTTGTTCTGGATTAATCAAGTTTCAAACCTTCAAATTTCCATATCTTTCAATTCTCGAATTTCCGAATTTCCATATCCTCTAATTCTCAAGCTTGCAAATTCTCATATCCTCCAATTTCCAAGCTTGCAAATTCTCATATTCCCCAATTTCCAAGCTTCCAAATTCTCATATTGCCCAATTTCCAAGCTTCTGAATTTTCATATCCCCCAATTTCCAAGCTTTCAAATTCTCATCTCCCCCAATTCCCAAATTTCTAAATTTTCAAGTCCCCCAATTCCCACGCTTGCAAATTCTCATATCCTCCAATTTCCACTCTTTCAAATTCTTATATTCCCCAATTTCCAAGCTTCCAAATTTTCAAACCCCCAATTTCCAAGCTTTCAAATTCCGATATCCCCCAATTCCCAAATTTCCAAATTTCCAAGTCCCCCAACTCCCAAGCATCCAAATTCCCATATCCCCCAATTCCCAAATTTCCAAATTTCCAAATTTCCAAATTTCCAAATTCCCATATCCCTTAATTCCCAAATTTCCAAATTTCCAAATTCCCATATCCCTCAATTCCCAAACTCCTAAATTTCCAAATCCCCCAATTCCCAAACTCTCAAATTTCCAAATTCTCAATTCCCACATCCCCCAATTCTCAAGCTTCCAAATTTCCAAATTCCCAATTCCCACGTCCCCCAATTCCAAACCTTCAAATTTCCATATCCCCCAATATCCAACCCTTCAAATCTCCAAATCCCCAATTCCAAACCTTCAAATTTCCATATCCCGCAATATCCAACCCTTCAAATCTCCAAATCCCCCAACTCTCAAACTTCCAAACCCCAAAATCTCCAATCCCCAAATAAAAAATTCCCAAATTCTCCAACCCTCGCATTCTGCAATCCAAATCCTAGCTACGCCAATGACCATCAGATTTCATCGCAGTAATCGTTTGATCTAAAATATGGTACATAGTACTTCCTGAACAGCTGCATTCTTACGAGCATTTAAGCTTATGGCAACGCTATAGGAAATCGTCAAACGATTTATATAATCGCAATCTTAGCTGGAAATCAATTTGCCTGTCGTTGGACGAGACTAACCATCAAAATCCAACGCAAGATACCTGAATTATTCTTGTACGTAATAAAATTTTCTAAATTGCCATCCTATCTTAACAGACTATATACACGGGTCTCTGGTCCTCTTGATTTTAAGACGAGCAGAGTCCTCGTTCCCTGAAGCGATCGTTGAGCTATTTGTCTCGAATCCTCGAGTTGTTAATGGTGCTTGTCCGATGGTAGTCCTTTGATGGCGAACGCTCCACGGAAGAAGGGTTTGAACACTTCTAGTACTGTCTGTGTTCTGCGGGCTGAGTTCTGAAAAGTGTTAAGAAAATTAGTGCTCAACAAAATTGTGCACGTGAAAATGTCAGATAACGGAGCAATTTGTAACGTTTAGCATGCATGGAAACTAGTCGAGATTTTGCAATGAAGTATAGTGAAAGGATTAGAACCGACGTCGAACGCTCGCGTATTTTTAGATGGCGAATAAAATGAAAAATTAAAGCATACAACCATCTTGAGACTTGTCAGAAACTTTTATGGTTAATTCATTATCGTTAATGAAATTTTGTGATGTAAAATGTGAAACCAGTTGTCAATCGTTAACCGAAGCACGAGAGAAGAAAATACATTTATAACAAATTTATCGATAGTAAATTGTTCAATTGCTAAACATCCGAATAACGAGTCACTCTGAATTCATTTTTGAACACATTGAAATTATGTAAATAGGCAACTTAATTTGCATCTGTATCACGTTCTATGTCACTGACCGATAAAAATCAGTAACGTTTACAACTTACTAGTATGACGCTACTGATGATTTTGCTGATATTGGTAATTAGGGTGAAACCAGTGCCGAACGCTTGCGCCGGTACCTCCAAGGACACTTTCATCCTATCGAACTCGGGGATATCCTCCGTGGTAGTAGAGACCGTAGCCTGAACAGCCAAAAAAATAAACTAATGAAGCCGTACGCTTAACCTCTCTATAATTATAAATACGGTGAAAGAGAGAACGGGATCGATGCGAGGAGACACGTTTCTCTATCTATTTATATCGCGGATGCAGGATCTATCGACGTGTGCCACATAACGTTCGATCTGCTAGAGTTAACTGTTCAATTATTCACTGTTTAACGCGACCTTTAATGGACAATCATTGTTTGACAATCATTAGATAGATAGGTTCATCTGCTTTGAAATTTTACAATTGAATATCGATTAAAATTTTATTTGTCGAGTTTGAAGAGATGAACATTCAGACACCTCTGTCCTGAAGATCTCTGAAGATCTTTTCCTGTTCTAATTAGCAACTAATCATCAATTTATTAAAATAACTAGATCTACTTATTCCAAAGAGGACAAGGAATGAAGGTGCACTCGTACACAAAGAACGTGATTTATTTAACATCCATATTATCATTACCATGGTCAACATTATCATAAGAGTGTACTTGAGAACCGTCAGGTATATCTATTTACATGATTCGCACAGCGTTCGAGATCACATCCCGGTGTGCAACTCCTAAAACATTATTTACAGCTCGCAACTGCGACGAATCGATTTCACAGGGGACATCTCGATGGCGGCGTTAGACCAGAAGTTAGTCTCTCGCTTTTTGTAAACATAGATTACTGTGTCGGGGAGGGCGTAATGGGGAGATCCTTTATCGGCGGTGCTAAAAAGAAAAATTCACGTCGTACAATTTTGTCTGCTTCTGTTTGCATAGCGCGTCCATCGGTTTTAGTTTGCTTTTGGTTTTTTAGTTGGTTGGTTTTTTAGCGTCAGGGATCCTCTGTCAAGCGTGCGTTGCTGCTCGATCGCCCTTACGGGTCCAAAGTCGATGGTCCTCCGTCTCCATTTTCTCATACATTTCTAAGCCGCATAATACGCCCTTTCCGTGTGCGGTGGGTCGTATTCGTACTGTTTATGCACAACACTCATTTTAATCAGCGAGTTCAGCTTAAGCGTACGCTCGCGCTTGGACGATGACCCTGATCATCCAAGCGCGATGTTACATCGGAAGGAAGCTTGTTAGATCACTTAGAAGTTAGCGCTAGGGTTAGGTTAGCAGGCTGGATCTAGAAACTTAGCAATCTCTAACAATCTTAGAGCAATCGGTTAAACTGGAACATCCTTTAGCATAAAACCTGCATGCAACGATTAGCATTCATAGGATTAAACGAGAGCATCGAAAGTCTTCTGCTTCTGAATCGCTCCTGTCGAAGGCTACTTTCATTCTGTACCGATGACTTTCGAACGTCGAACAGGAAACAAGCAATTGGTGGGCACAGAAAGACTAGTTACATCCACGGTGAACATCCAAATTAGTCGCCACATACAGCAGCCGTATAACATTGAACAAGAACATGAAGTAGACAGAGAAAAGAAAGGAAACTGTTATTTTGAGCCTACCCCTCCGCCTATGCTCCCGAATGATCCACTCTCGTGGCTCGGTGAGTCGTGATGACCGCTGCCGTGGTTTTGGCTCAAGGACGACAGACTACCGAGTTTCGAGCTTAAGATGTTCCCCAGAATTGCAGCCGTGCTTCCTAGTCCACCGTGGTCGGCTGAAATACCCGCATTTTGTTTAGGTAAACAACGTGAGACTTGGTGATTAGGACTTGAACGGACCTTTCAAGGGTGGTTTATAGAGATAAAGATCATCAACTGTTGTTGGATCTATTTTAGACAGGAAAATGGTTCTACTATTACTGACATATTGTCACGTCTATTGGTATTGACACAGTGGAACATTGAAATTACAATGTTTCAAGGAGAATGAAGTTAGCACGGAGTATGGACTTTTGGACTTAAGAATAGAGTCAGTAGACTTAATTGTAACGTAGAAGCTAGAGTCTCTGTTTCAACCTTAGTTTAGTTAATAACGTCAGAGTAGAATCAGTAGAGTGATTGTAACTTATAACTCAGCTAGAGTCTCTGTTTCAGCCATAGTGAAATTAGGACCTGACCAGACAGAATCAAGACTTCAAATTCTCAGTGTCAGTATTTTTACAAATCCTATAATCTCCTAAATGTCTACACCCATGAAAGTTCTGTTCAAGAAACCGTAATTACCCTTACCTCCACCCTCATGCGGGTGGTGTTCGTGTTTCGCGGCAGCACCAGCCGACAAACCACCAGCGATGGAGCTCAAAGGTGCAAGTTTCGATACCAAAGCTCCAGCGAAACCTGTCTTAGCGCCATTGATGAACGTTGTGGCGCTGTTTATCACTGGACCGATACTTCCGCTGGCTGCTTTGATCTTCGCCGCCACAAGTTCGCTGATGAATTTACTGGTAGCCGAATGTTTCGCGTCGATTCCGTACGCGGCGTTTTTCACCTTATTAGCTTCGTCCAGCGCTGACAGAGCCTTGGTTTTTGAGTCTAGGAAGGAGTCCAATTTCTGGAATGGAATTCCGATGTCAAGGATATGTTGTAACTTTCAAGATGTAAATGTTGAAGTTGTCTTACACCAAAGACGAAGTTTATGATCCCGTTTGACACTCCCAGCTTCACGACACCGATTTTCCTTTTGTCTCTGTTGGATCTGTCGTCGTCCGCAGCTTGGTCATCTTCAAGTTCCACGAGGTACACCTAATCGAACAGATTGTTTCAGCGTTTTCCTAGGAGGAAATTCAGAGCTTACCCGTTAAACGCGAAAGATCGAATTAAGTAACGGGCGAAAGGAGAGAAAGGTGAGGATATTATCGTTCAGATAGCACCAGTGAAACTTTGAGATTGTGACTCGAAGTGATACTCATTACCTCCAGTGCTAAGTCACGATACTTTGATAGTTCACGATACCTTAATATATTGGATTGCACCTTCATAAATGTCATATTCTGAAGAGAGACTCAACGTGTCAGCGTTGCAGCTTCATCTGGGGTTGAATGCACATTCCACGCTGTCAAAGTCTATTATTTCAATTTTATATATATTTCTACTTTTATGCTATATTTACATAAACGATCAAAAACAGTTTGGTTATTGACACAACATTTAATCATGCTGATCGACAGACATTTGACACATGCAACGTGCTCACATGTGACAGATTAAAATAGGACATGTACAGCAAGAATGTTTTAATTAGACGATTTTGAAACGAAGGACAAGACAAGTAAAAGAAGGCCGGAAATCTATACTAGAAACACGTATAGGTACAAATCGACGAGAGAAACGGGAAAAAGGTTTCGTTGCGTACGACCACGTGTCCGCTTCAGAATTTTAGTTACGCGCGCATGTCCGGCTCAACATGTCCGCGCTGCTGAACTTAGTCAACCACTTTCACTCTTTGCTCGTTCCTCGCGGTTCTCTCTTTTTCGTTCGTTACGTTTACACCGGCTGTTTCTGTGTCCTTTGCCCCGAGAACGAGGTTCAAGTCGCAAATTTTCGTTTCGTCACCGACAAGATAGAACTTCAAAATAGCTTTCACTTTCTTCGCATTTCAATTCCGATAACGCTCGCGATTTTCGTGTCGATTGACCCCACCGGCTTGTTAAATTCATTCATTTGGATCACGAATTTAACAGACACGAAGAAAGTCTGTAGGACACGTAACTCGACTATTCAGGTGCTGGACATTTATTCTATTAATATATGATAACTAAATAATTTTTATAGACTTGAGATTAAGTTTGCAGGTACTTATATCATTAATAAAGTTGCAACATGTCTGATTACAACCCTGTAGCTGTTGACACGTTGAATACAGTAAACTTTGACTAAACTTCACTTCTCCTTATGATAATTTCAGTCAGGTATTTTTAAAATTGCGTTAATTGACATACTTCTGTAAAAAACTACACAATTCAACACATCTAGTTTCTCAACAAAAGATACAATGTTTGCTTCAAAATAAAAATTAATGTTGATAAAGTACGATAATAAAGAATTGAAAAGTATGACACAAAAATAATAGGCTTTTAAGAGGGAAATCTATCCAGCAAAATAACAAATTTCTATTATTAGAAATCTCACTCTTCGCAAACATGAAAGTGTCAACTAGCAGCTAGGTATTCCAATTAATACAGTTGAAATCATGATTTTACGTAATGTTGCTATTCCTCTCGCATCAATTTGCATCATCGTGCGCATCGAAGAATCCGAGACTTCCTGACACTCGACACAAAAACTCCTCGAGGAACGAAGCATACTTTCTCTGATCGATCGATCTTCGAAGACGTTAATGAATCTCTTACCTCGTTCAAAGGATTGAGATCCTCCGACTCTGCTTCCCTCTTGACGACCGGCCCGGAAGCTGCGTACGCGACCAGCACCGTCAAACCGAACAGCACGTAGGTTATCCTCATGTTGTCTTCTATATTTAATCCTGAGAAAAGCAAGGAACGATAAAACGTGAACACTGGAATGACACCTTTAAACCCGTGTCGAAATGTCAAGTGAAAGGACACTAACAAGATTTTGTCAGGCAATTATACAAGTGTCGCGAAGCGTAACGAAATACAAGTGTCTGTATAAGCGTAATTGAATAAAAATATAAAACGCGATAATGATAAGTGTTTCGTGTAGATTCCGAATGAAAGTTTTAATCGTAAAACAAAGTTTGAAAGACCGGCCGGTGGAAGAATTTACCGCGATCCTTGAGGTGACACGTGGGAGTATGGAAGCACGTGGTTGAATTAGAGAAAGAAGAAAAAGGAAGAAAGGCGTCGATCAACTTACGAACAGAGAGTGCGTGTAGCAGCGCGAGTGCGTGAGATGTGTACCTGACGGAGCTCGAGGCTCGTTTGAGGACCACGGTGAAGGAGATCCCGATGTCTTAGCAAGCCGAAGGGGAAACGAAGCCAAGCATGTGTGCCCCTTCGAGAATCGAGAATCGAGCTTCGAGAATCGCACGCCTTTACCTACCAGGTGGGAGGCAGCTTCGATTTGCTCCGCGAATCCCACGCAACCTCGTTCTCTCGGCTCTTGAAATAGCCAGATCTGTCCCGCGAGTGCCACCACGCGAGTTTACGCAACCCTAGCGGAAGATCCCCTAGAAACGGGGATGGCATTTCAAAGTCGAATCCTTTGTGGATCGAGGACTCGTATCGTGGGATCGAGCAAAAGTGGGGCAAGTCATCGGTGCGTAGAAAAATATATTGTGCAATGAGGTGAAAACAAAATGTTATTCAAGATTTTTGAATCGCTGTCATAGTGAGATTGCAATTTGAGAAGTGATGTAAGAATGTTTAAATTTGTGAGCGATTTGGAACGTGATTCGTGTACAACTTGTGTGACGAAGAGGGTTCTAGAAGAGCGAATTATGTAATATTATTCTGGATTCTTTGAAGAAAATTCTTTTTGTAAAGTAATTTGTGTACAAAGCTATTGTTGATTGTAATGTGTATTGTTGGGAAGGAAGAAAAGATGGGTATTGTCCTTTTGAGAACAAGATTCTGATTGCTTAAGGAAGACAATTTTCTGCATTGTATTTTAAAGTAATATTCGTACTAATTCTTCCTGTCAATAGTTTTATAATTTTATAGTAGAATAAGATGATTGCATACAGTATCCTTGCTCAGTGCAAATAAAAATTTGCTCAGTCAAAATTTATAAAATTTTCTGACGTAGTCTTTAATTTCGATATCTCCCGTTCGCAAATATAATCGTAAAATTATACAACTAAGAAGGAAAGTAGGAACACCCACTTATATAATTAAATATTTATACGCGAGTCGATGCGTTCGTCGATCCCGATTTGGCGACCTAACCTAAAATGGTCGACACAAAGCGTTACTGTTTGATTATCGATGTAGCTATTACGACTAATTATAATTTTATTTTCGACGCCCGGTGCACTGTCGCTTTCTCGCTGTTATCTCATACAACGTAGCATCGTAATGCCAATTACGCAACGTCCAGTTTCTCCAAATTAGACCATTCGCCTTTCTCGCTTTACATATTGTACCGTGTAACGAGGACGTGACAAAAACTCGATCTTATTGCTTTAATTAAAACCAGCTACTTTGTATGCCACATTATTTTTACTATCACCGTGACTAACACCTTGAATGTATGTTTTATGGAGACTTCTGCAATCTTATGTTTATTGCTGACTTGATTAGCCTATTATGAATCGTTCTTGTTTCTACAAAATACTATGCTAGATCTTGAAGATTGCATACATACTATAACTCTTTGAAAGTATGTGAATTTTATTTTAATCTTATTTACGAAAACATTTGAGAAACATTGTGTCATGTGATGAACCTATATAATTCTGTCCCTTGTGTTTACACGAGTTACTCGTAGATTTTAACCCTTGAAGTCAAGGATAATGGTGTAAAGTGTTTGTGAGCACATAACACTAGTACACATCAAAGTAGTAACAGCTTTTCTCGTTTCAAGACTGCTTTATGGAATTTCTCAGAGGAAATAATTTAGCGAGCACTAAAACCACTGTTTATCAAAAATTAGATCTTAAGAATTGCACACTTGGTACTTGGAGAACCAGATGAAGTAATTTGGTTAGTAATTATACTTGCTCGCTTCGATCGTAAATGCTAATTGGAACAAACGGTACTTTCACCTTGACCATAATCTTGAAAGTACTAGGAATTTTCCGAATATTCAGAATACGAGATCTTTCATTATGATAAAGAAACAAGAATTTTTCGTAAACCACATTTTCTATCATAACAGTATTAACTTATAGCAGCTGAAACATATGTTTATTCCATAATAAACGTTTGCATATAAAACCTTTGTACATAAATTTCATAAGAAATGATAACATGTCTTTGAACCCATTTCCTATGTTTACATCAATAAATAAATTACTACAAATTAAAGTAACTCATTAATTTTGTAACATCGGTATTTCAACAATTTCGAAAGGCCTATTGAAATCTCGCGTTCTGTTAAATCGTAATAAATAACGAATATCAGAAGCTGAATTAATACGACTAGCTGACGTTATCGTGAAATTCGAAAGTACGATTCGAAATGCGACCCACGGACTGGCCGATAGAAATGATCAAGGACGCGTTTCCCTAGTTGGTTCTTGAATGCAACTGAATCGACGCTTGTGTCGGCTAATTCGAGCGCAGTCGGCGACCAACACGATACCCTACGTGCTCGAATTACTTTATTCGATTCTTAGTTTTCCCTTAGAACGTTACGAAACTTAGTAAAAATTATTACCATTGAGGTTTGATGCCACTAGGTTTAGATGAGGCAGGTAGGTGTAGTGCAGAAATGCAGAAATCTTTAGTATCATATGATAAAAGGTATTAGGGCTTTAGCATAATGTGCTGAAAGGTGGTTAATCTTTACTGTATTTTAGAAGACATTATAAGTTTACTATTTCATATAAAGACTGATCTTAACTTAATAAACTTAAGTACCGAAACTTAATGTTTTGAACTTCAATATATCTAGATACCAATGTACTCACATTAAAGTAGTAAATTTAATCTAAAAAACCAATAAGTTCAGCACCTCTTAAGGTGTTAGAAAACTTTGGTATTCGATTGATTGATTGATTGATTCTTGTTACGGGCATCGACTACTGTCATTAGCCCGTTGGTATTCGAAGAAGTATACGAGTATTAGTATTCTGTGGCAAAAGAATGGTTCAAACAATTTCGTGCATAATATATTTCAACTTCGAAGGTGGTCCTTGACTGAATTTCATGGAAGACGCGGTCAGTAGAGAAGATACGAGAGAATTATGTTAATTGTAGAGCACGCGAGCAAGCTTTGAATTTTAGGGAAACTTGCGTAATTGCGCTCATTCTGAAATACTTATTAATACTCATCACGTATCGAAGTGGGTCCACGTTACGAAAGTGTCGACATCACGGACGACAATAAAACGTTTATCCTTAATCGTCAAAGTACAACTTTTCACGAACAGGAAATTCATAAAAATTAATGGTTCAAACAAAACTTGCTCACCATAGTTTAAACAACAGAAAGAATTACTGCATAAAGAATTAGCATTCGAAGTTATCATAACAGTTTCACCATAACTCCGCTTTTAAAAATACACCTAAAACGCTAAGATTAATGGCTAAATATTTTAAGATAAGCTCATAACATCGAAAGTGCGAATGCTATTTTAGAAAGGAGGTTTCGTCATCAACGATGGTTATCTCGTTCACAAAGTAAACAAAATAAACTTTTAAATACCATCGCTAAGAAAAAAGAAAATGGAGTAGAAATGCACGGGCGTGGAAACAGGCCATTTAAGTAGTACAAATATTGTGTAGTCAGACAGCCCGGTCGTCCTGTGGTGCCACACAGCGTCCAAATACAGAATCACGTCAGGTATTTCAATATCACGACAGGGTCAATGCAGTCCAATTCACAATTTTATTTATTTATTTATTTTTCTTAGCAGAGTATTTATATCAAGCATTTATTTTATCAAAATTTGCAAATTTGTACGCAAATGGGCTCATTTATATTTTTAACTGCGATGAGTATTTTTATAGAATTTTTTCTAAACATAAATATATCACTTTGGATAATTATACAGTAACCTAATTGTTAGTAATTCTTGTTACAACAAATATTGGATCTTAAAATTCCATCACAGAAGTTGGTGATTGCAGTTGATCGTTGAAGGTCAATAATTAATTGCAAGAGTGTAGTTTTAACCCTTAACTGGGGTTTAGAAAAGTGTACCTGGGGTCTGTCAAAGACCAGTTAAGGGTTAAGTTGGATACTGTAGTCGGTAATTTGACCATTACCTTAGACACTAAAAGAACAGATAGAAACTGAAGCTCATAATACAAAAAAGAAAGAGGAACTCATGAAAGAAGCCGGAAGATACGTTACGTAAAGCCAGTATCGGTTTGCCGAATATGAAAGTCGATATCCGAGCGCGAAAGGCAACGGTACACCAAACGTTTCGGGAGTAAAATGGACCTTTTTGCGATCCCCGAAAAGTGGAACAAGGCAGAGAACGAAACGTCCACAGCCGGTTCCGGGGCGAGTGGGTTTACGCAACTATCTGATTCAAAAAGAAAGTGGATGCTCCGGTTCCTCTCATAAATTCGCGTCGCTTGGTCACGATCGATATTCCAACAGGCTCGTACAACCTTGTAATACATTACATCAGAAGTTGCACTTCCTTAACAAGATCTCATCGATTTCGATAAATTCGCGAAGCACGCTCGCGCGACGAGAAAGTTGTAACTTTCCACGCGGTTGGAAAAAGTGCAAACATTCGTGATTTTCTTTTCTATGCGCGTATGATATCTATGAAATTATCCTAGGCGCCGATTAGACAGATACGTTTACTCACCCGTCTCGTTCACCTCGAAGGCTCCAAAGATCGTCAACGATATTGCAACGCGTGCGTTTTTTCCACCGCTTAATCAGATCAAACGGTTAACTCGACGGGACGATAACTGGTTTGCCGACAAAAGTTGTACCCTTCTGAAATTATGTCGACAAAAAATCGCCGCAAAAACTGATAGAAAGTATTGTAGTCATTCCACTTTGAGGGGAACGGGAATGATATATAGTCACACACGAGAATATATAAAATGTTTTTTTCGTCGCACAGAGGTTCTCAATTTCTGATCGATCACAATCACCATCACTGCTTTTCGACACTCAACGCAGAAATCCGACACGGAATCGGCGTACCGTTTCTAACGCGAAGCCGATACGTCGCTGCGAGACGGTGCCGGAATAGAGACGAAGAGACGGCCGACGCGAACGAGAAGGAAAGTCATGGGGAAATTGGTCGAACGGCACGTTGCTTCTGTCCACGGCGACGAAGGTGGGCGAAATTTATGGCGTAATTCCAATAAGTGCGTCACGCACAGCCAATCCACCTTTTTCATCTGCGTTTCCTGACACCCTGAAGATTGACGTGGCTCGCAATTATCTGCTGACAGATAATCTTCTTGCGCAAGGCGAAGAAATGAGAGGTTAAGTGGAGCGATGGGTCTAAGTCCACTTTCATACTGGATATGCGAGGATAAAATGGGGATGGTTTGGAAATTTTTTATTTTTAACTTGGTACAAATTTCTGAGTACATTTTTATATTTTATGTTTATATTTTAAGTTTGAAGTTCTATATTTTTAATTTATGAATTCTTTGTTTCTGGGACTATAATCTCTAAATTTTTTATTACTCAAATTATGTAACTTTAAGTTAGCAAATTCAGAAATGCTCAAATCTTTGAATTCAAGGTTTCAAGTTCCTAATTCCTTAATCCCTAGCTTTCCAAATTCCCAAATTTCCAAAATTTTTAACCTCTAATTGTGGGCCCAAAATTTCTAAATTTCCAAATTCCTAAGTTTTTAAATTTCCAATCTCCAAATTCGAAAATTCTCAATTTCCCAAATCCCCAAATTTAAAAATCTCCTAATCCCCAAATTCCAAAATTCTCAATTTCCCAAATCCTCAAATTTAAGAATCTTCAAATCCTCAAATTTAAAAATCTCCAAATTCCAGAATTCCCAATTTCCCAAATTCCCAAATCCCTAAATTTCGAAATTTCCAATCTCCAAATTCCAAAATTCTCAATTTCCTAAATCCTCAAATTTAAGAATCTCCAAATCTCCAAATTCCAGAATTCTCAATTTCCCAAATCCCCAAATCCCTAAATTTCGAAATTTCCAATCCCCAAATTGCAAAATTATCAATTCTTTAAATCCCCAAATTTAAAAATCTCCAAATTCCAAAATTCTCAATTTCCCAAATCCCCAAATTTAAAAATCTCCCAATCTCCAAATTCCAAAATTCTCAATTTCCCAAATTCCCAAATCCCTAAATTTCAAAATTTCCAATCCCCAAATTGCAAAATTCTCAATTTCCCAAATCCTCAAATTTAAGAATCTCCGAATCCCCAAATTCCAAAATTATCAATTCCCTAAATCCCCAAATTTAGAAATCTCCCAATCTCCAAATTCCAACATTCCCAATTTCCCAAATCCCCAAATCCCCAAATCCCTAAATTTCGAAATTTCTAATCCCCAAATTGCAAAATTATCAATTCTTTAAATCCCCAAATTTAGAAATCTCCAAATTCCAAAATTCTCAATTTCCCAAATCCCCAAATTTAAAAATCTCCAAATTCCAAATTCCAAAATTCTCAATTTCCCAAATCCCCAAATCCCTAAATTTCGAAATTTCCAATCCCCAAATTGCAAAATTCTCAATTTCTCAAATCCCCAAATTTAAAAATCTCCCAATCCCTAAATTCCAAAATTCTCAATTTCCCAAATCCCCAAATCCCCAAATCCCCAAATCCCTAAATTCCGAAATTTCCAATCTCCAAATCCCAAAACACTTCGCATACAATGCAAGGTAACACGTAATTGTTTCATTAGTGCGTTCTAACCCACTTTCACGCGTTTCAGAAGGTTGTTCTTAGTCACATCTGTCCACTTTCTCGATCGCATCGATTTGACCAAGTAAGTCGTCATCCGAGGTATCGATCGATGGACCATGGCATTCAACACTTTCCCTTTCACGAATTCGCACGGTTGCCATCACAAAGACTATTGGCGATATAATAGCGGAGAAGCCAACGAGCTTCTTCCTCGCAGTTTAGGTTGAATACCTTTACGTAACACATGCTCGTGTCCGTGCGTTACACGTATCCTTACGTATCTCAGTCGCGTGTAATGACTTCACGTGACCATTAGGATTGATAGTAATGGGTATTAGATACTCGTATCTAAAAATTTGTTTGATCGGTGGAATATTTCGGGAAATTTTATTTGAAAGGTAAAATTTTATTTCAAGGTAAAATTTTGTGGAATTTTAAGGTTAGATATGAAACTTTGTATGTATAGGTTTTATTTTCTATCTCTTAGTATTATTTAGCAATATTAGTACGACATGTATTGAGTGAATGTATTGACAAATCAACTTCTACTTATTTTTTTCAATCTCGAACAGATTTCGATTCTTACTTATTAAATTTAAACTTTCTTATAACTTCTATCTTTCTGCGTTCAATTACTATTACTTTGCATTTACCATGCATCAATTACTATTATTACATGCTTCTAAGTGCAGCTACGATCAATTATATACTTCCAACTACTATCAATTATCTGCTATTACGTATACTAATCACAAACTTCCAGTAACCTTTCAATAACCTTCCAGTGACCAGTAGCCAATTATCAACCTTCACCATATTATTTTTCAATGATCAATTTTGAACAAGATCTATAATCAGCTCGTAGCCATCGCTAGCTCATGCATATTCGTAAGCCGAATAAATATATCATCCTTCACTTTCTCTATAGAGCGCTGTCACGAAACTTCCTATACTATTTTTGCGAATCGTTTTCCCATATGAACGTCCGCGCGAGTTACATTGATTCGATACTTAATTTCCTCCGAAAAAAAGAGCAGTAACATGCCGGTTACGACATGGACGTAAGATGTTTCCGGGCCGGTGAAAGTCCACGTTAATCGTTCCATGAAAACGTCTCTCCGGATCCTCCCGAAAGATCGTAATTGTGTCACGCGGAAAGAAGTCCAAAGTGTGAATCAGTGAATCGACATTACTGATTCGTGGATGTAGTCCATCTTCGGGGAATGTTAGATCTCACATTACTGAAAGAAGCGTTGCTAATTGCAGAAACGAGTCTATTGCGATTGCATGTCCCGTTTCGCAATTTTTGTAAATTGATTTGTTGGAAAAATTTGATCGAGCAAAGTATAGAATTTACAACCTGTGTCGCAATGTATGATAAAACTTGTAGTGTCACCATAAAAATTGTTCTCGATCATTTAGGTATAGCGGGATAATTAAAATGAAATAAGAAACGGGTTTTTAATATTTATTCATATTGCACTGACGTTCGGTATTTTATGGAGGTTTCCTAAGACTATTAATATTATTTTGCAAACTTTTGTAAATTTCCAAGGAATTCAACAATATGGAACATTAAGTTCTTATTTTAATTTAGTTCCTACGCCAATGATACTTTCTGCGAGTCAGTTATTTCAGAATTCCAACGCCTCTAAATAACAGTTATCCTATAAGAACATTGTTATTTCGTTACGTAAACCTTCATACGAGCCGTTTACGTAATTATTATACGAAAACATTCGTCGGATGAAAATGAAATTTCACTTTCCTTCTGTAACTCGTTTTAGAACATCTAGTCGTTTAATATATTCTAGAAAGCAGGTTCTGTTCAACAATAAATCACACTTAATCGCGAAGAATAATATGTAAAAAACAAAAAAAGTGTATCAATTTTCGACAACTTCGGAAGTGTGACTCGTTAGGCTAAAGGTTAGTCTCGTTTGAAATGACACGTAACAATGCATGAATAGAAAGCGAAAGTAAAAGTCCTTCGGATCGTTGCATAATACTCGAACTTGTGAAATTTCCGGATGAAATGATACGTGGTCCAAGACCTTAAACTTTGCAGCTGCCTCGTATGATTTCCAATACATTTTTCGCTCGAGAAGTATTCCTGAACGTTATTAACAATTTCTTATTGGGGGTTGGAATTTTGGAAAATGGGAAATTGGGAAATTGGGAAATTTGGGAAATTTGGGAAATTGGGAGATTTGGAGATTGAAAGATTGGGAGATTGGGAATTTGAGAGATTGGAAAATTGGAAGATTGAGAAATTGGGAGATTGGGAAATTGGGAGATTGGGAAATTGGGAGATTGGGAAATTGGGAGTTTGGGAAATTGGGAGACTGGGGAATTGAGAGATTGGGAAATTGGGAGATTGGGAAATTGAGAGATTTGGAAATTGAGAGATTGGGAAATTGAGAGATTGGGAAATTGAGAGATTTGGAAATTGAGAGATTGGGAAATTGGAAGATTGGGAAATTGGGAGATTGGGAAATTGGGAGATTGGGAAATTGGGAGACTGGGGAATTGGGAGATTGGGAAATTGGAAGATTGGGAAATTGGGAGATTGGGAAATTGGAAGATTGGGAAATTGGAAGATTGGGAAATTGAGAGATTGGGAAATTGAGAGATTGGGAAATTGAGAGATTGGGAAATTGGGAGATTGGGAAATTGGGAGATTGGGAAATTGGAAGATCGAGAAATTGGAAGATTGGGAAATCGGAAGATTGGGAAATTGGAAGATTGGGAAATTGGGAAATTGGGAAATTGGAAAACTGGGAAATTGGGAAATTGGAAAATTGGAAAATTGGAAAATTGGAAAATTGGAAAATTGGGAAATTGGGAAATTGAGAGATTGGGAAATTGAGAGATTGGTAAATTGGGAGATCTACATTGCAATGAATTAGATATTTCAGGTTTTAAGCTACAGCAGCTACAAACAAGAATATGACATTTAAAAATTATAACGAACCAGCTTTGATTGCGAATTCTGTACATTTTTCGAAAGTAACTCGTCAGTTTTTCTGAGCAATATATCTCGCACGCAAGTACTTGGAATCATTAAAAACCACGAACGGAAATAAACGTTTTATTTATTGGGTGCGATATGTGTAGCAATATAAGGTAATGGGCGAATAAGATGCCCGTCGCAGAGCTAATATATATGCGAAAATGATTTGTGAAATCAGTGCTAAATGCGAACATGTCACGGTATATCGCCGATCTGAATTAATTACAAGGTTTACATAAACAAATATGGAAAGTGTTAGAATCCATTAAAACAGCAGTAAAAGCAGAACTAATCTTGTCTTTTCTAAGGCTTTCAATAACTAGCATTGTATACAAATGAATGGACGCGGCCAATCGTGAAACACAATGAAACCGGCGATAAATTATACACAAACGTGAATGGAGCAATTTATTATTGACGCAATGAACTGGTGCGTTGACCTTTTGCACAACGAAGTGCGATTAAAAAAAAATGCTAATGAGGATCTTGTGAAATTTTGAAACTGTCAGATGAAAACGGTGATACGGTGACATAGAGATAAAGTCCAGGAACTTTTTCTGTAAGTGCGGATGGACTCATGTTAATTCGCAGGTAATTAGTCGGGGAATTCTGCGAGGTTGTGAAAGATGTCTTTCTTGAGGTCAACCCTGAAACAGAAAAATTTATCGGTTAACGGAGAGGAATATCATCGGTGAGGTTATGTTTCAGTAGAAGTGAATTTCTAAATTTTCAAATTTCCCAATTTACCAATTTCCCAGTTTTACAATCTCCCAGTTTCCCAATCTCCCAATTTCTTAATCTCCCAGTTTCACAATCCCCCAATTTCCCAATCTCCCAGTTTCCCAATTTCCCAGTTACCCAATTTTCCAATTTCTCAATTTCCCAATTGCCCAATTTCTCAATCTCCTAATTTCCCCATTTCCCCATTTCCCAATTTCCCAATTTCCCAATCACCCAGTTTTCCAATCTCCCAGTTTCCCAATTTCCCAATTTCCCAATTTCCCAATTTCCCAATTTCCCAATCTCCCAATTTCCCAGTTTCCCAATTTCCCAATCTCTCAATTTCCCAATCTCCCAATTTCCCAGTTTCCCAATTTCCCAATCTCTCAAATTTCCAATCTCCCAATTTCCCAGTTTCCCAATTTCCCAATCTCTCAAATTTCCAATCTCTCAAATTTCCAATCTCCCAGTTTCCCAATTTCCCAATTTCCCAATTTCCCAATTTCCCAATTTCCCAATTTCCCAATTTCCCAATTTCCCAATTTCCCAATCTCCCAATTTCCCAGTTTCCCAATTTCCCAATCTCTCAATTTCCCAATCTCCCAATTTCCCAGTTTCCCAATTTCCCAATCTCTCAAATTTCCAATCTCCCAATTTCCCAGTTTCCCAATTTCCCAATCTCTCAAATTTCCAATCTCTCAAATTTCCAATCTCCCAGTTTCGCAATCTCCCAGTTTCCCAATCTCCCAGTTTCCCAGTTTCCCAGTATCCCAATTTCCCAATTTCCCAATTTCCCAATTTCCCAATTTCCCAATCTCTCAATTTCCTAATCTCCCAATGTCCCAATCTCCCAGTTTCCCACTCTCCCAATTTCCAAATTTCCCCATTTCCCCATTTCCCCATTTCCCAATTTCCCAATCTCCCAATAAAACAACTCCTCTCACAATACCACAACTTGCAATTCCACGAATTACTCAACCAATTACTCAATTAAAAAGAAAGAAGTAATGATTTGTATCAAGATCAGCGTCCCACTTGCAGTAAATACTTCCCGACAAAAAAGTCCGCATTTCTTCACCGGCGACAATGAATTTTCCGATTACATATGTAGCCTCACAGTCGTAATATTGTGAAATATCGAAACGGACTATAACGGGTCGATCTTTGATCTTGTAACAGGTACTTGCAATTTTCTTATGGCCACGTTACACAAACCGTAATTGATTTCTTTCGAGCGTAGTCAAGATTGAGATCATGCGTCCATCTAATAAACATGAAGCGAAACGTGAATCAAAATGAATCAAAGTTGAATAATACATTTTAAATTAATGTTACTGTACTTTCTTCGAGATACAATTTTCATACATTCATGTTTTGATATCGAAGCTGTACAAGTTTCACTATTATCTGTGCCACCATTTTAGACTGGATTTGCGGAATACAAAATGGCGGATAGTGTCCTCGTTGAGAAGCTTATTCTCAGTTAAGTTTCAATTTAAATATAAATGGTTAACATTGGTAAATTTATGTTTGAAAGAGAAATTTACACGAACACCATTTCTACCAGTAATTATTCGATGATTAAACTTCTTATAACATTACGAAATACGACAGCACATCGAATAAAAAAACTTGTTCATAAATATTCGACGAGGCAACTAGAAATCGGAAACGGTTGACGGTAAAAGGTGTCGTTACGGCAACAATTAATTGCAATTAGCTCTTCGTTCCATCACGAAGACTGTTCTCTAGATGAAGAACGAGCATGACAGGTCCGAAAGGCTACTGTGACAAACAGGAACGACAAAAAATTTTGCAAACGAGATCCAAGGGTCAAACTGTGTTTTAGCTTTCTTTTCTAAATGGAAAGTGACTGGCCTTCGAGATTGACGTCCGATCTTTGCGCTCTGTTATTATGCAAAAGACCGTGGAAAACGGTCGACCACTTATTTACTATGATATAGAACGCTTTATGGCTGGACACCGCTCGGTTATATTCTACTTGTTCCTTGTATTATTCTGAAATTCTTAATCGTATAACCTGTTTGTAGATGATGGCGCTGTG
The DNA here is from genome assembly GCF_050947335.1 of Megachile rotundata. Classification (NCBI taxonomy): domain Eukaryota; kingdom Metazoa; phylum Arthropoda; class Insecta; order Hymenoptera; family Megachilidae; genus Megachile; species Megachile rotundata. The sequence continues at coordinate 9,175,313 of NC_134994.1, forward strand.
ATTAAAATTCGGGAGGAGTGGACTTATAGTAGAGAGAGGTCATTCGAATTTTTGGCTTTTGGGGATTTCGGAGATTGGGAATTTTGGGAATTTGGGGAAGGTGGAGGGGCGGAATATTGGGAAATTGAGAATTTTGGGAGATGAGTATTTGGGATTTGGGAATTGGGGATTTGGGGAGTTGGAAATTTGAGTATTGGAGATTAAGGAATTTGGGGATTTAGGGATATGGGGATGTAGGGATTTGGGGATGTGGAGATTTGGAGATGTAGGGATTTGGGGATGTGGAGATTTGGAGATGTAGGGATTTGGGGATGTGTGGATGTGGAGATGTGAGGATGTGGACATGTGGGGATGTGAGGATGTGGGGATGGAATATTAGGAAATTGAGAATTTTGGAAGATGAGTATTTGGGGTTTGAGAATTGGGGATTTGGAGAGTTGGAAATTTGAGTATTGGAGATTAAGGAATTTGGGGATTTAGGGATATGGTGATGTAGGGATTTGGAGATGTGGAGATTTGGGGATGTGAGGATGTGGAGATGTGAGGATGTGGACATGTGGGGATGTGGGGATGCGGGGATGTGAGAATGTAGACATATGGACATGTGGGGATGTGGACATGTGGACATGTGGGGATGTGGACATGTGGACATGTGGGGATGTGAGGATGTGGAGATGTGAGGATGTGGACATGCAGACATGTGGACATGTGGGGATGTGGGGATGTGAGGATGTGGGGATATGAGGATGTGGAGACGTGAGGATGTGGACATGTAGGGATGTGGGAATGTGAAGATGTAGAGATGTGAGGATGTAGAGACGTGAGGATATGGACATGTGGGGTTGTGGGGATGTGAGAATGTGAGGATGTGGAGATGTGAGGATGTGGACATGTGGGGATGTATGGGTTTAGAGATGTCAAAATTGAGCGATGTGCAAATGAGGTATGTAGGTATGTGAGAATATAGAAATTTGAGGATTTGAGAATTCAAAGATCTGAACATTTGCTGATTTCTGAATTTGAGGATTGTCAATTTGGAAACTTAAAGCTCCACAACTTAAGAATCGAAGCTCCATTAATTCACTATCTAAAAATCCATAAATCTGACAACTCATAAATACACAAACTTGTAATCCTAAAAACTTGAGAATTCGACAAGCTTCATACCTCTCCACATATGCAATTTCAAAATGATCAAACCTTCCATCTTCAAAGCCCACAATACCTTCCTAGTTGCAACTCAACCTAACCTTCCTATTAAAACCCTCAGCTTTCTCATACCATATTTGAGACACTATCAAGGAAAATACTCGAGCCACTAAAACCGTAAGGAAACATGAAATGAAACGTGAAAAATGAAATTTCCATGGCATAAATCGTGCGTTAACATTTCCATCGGTTCGTTGATACCGCCGTGACTTTCACGGTCCGATAACGATGGCAAGTGTACGGATCTGGTAAGGCGAGTTGCTTGTGGGTGGTACCGGTAACAGACACGGAATACAACGATCTTCCGTGTTTATTCGTAGGTCAAACAGTGAAATATGCTTTCACCTTGCAACTTCACGGGCAGCCTCGACCGTGAATGGTAAAACGCGATTATGAACCACACGCCGTGTAGTGTGCTACAATGAAGTAATCTGCGATCGAAAACTAATTGCACTTATCTTAATAGTACCTTGAAACCGCAGCTCAATTAACGATTGTTGCAATCGTTATAATTTATCGTTTAGCCAACTCTTTGCGTGCGAATGCAAACGCGTTACATTTGCTCTTTAGTAAAACGAATTCATGGATAAAATTATTGCAATGATTTTATTATTATTTTGTATGCTGTATTGATTGGTAATGATGGGTAAAAATATTGTGAATCACTTCTGGTTGACACTGGAGATGCTGGACGCTCCTGAACAAAATGGCGGCGGGAAAGAACCACGACCACTCCTTAATACTTTTCAGATTTAGCATCGGGAAATTAGAATTTTAATTCACAAGATTTATAAGTTTGGTATCTTTAAGAATTGGAAGAGAAACGCGATGTAATTTAAAAATTTGAAAACTGCAAGTTTGCATATTAAATTCGAAGATGCCTATTTATAGACTCCCATAAATCATTTCTAGGAATGAAAATCATAATTCGAGTGAAATCGAAGTATCTAAATGCATTTATCAATAAAAGTTACATCACGGTATTTAAACATTCTAGAAAAGATTTCGAAATTCGCCTACATCTTCCAAATATCGCGAATAAATTATCCAACCTTTCGAAATCTTTAAATTGAAACAGGACTTAATTAACTTTAAAGAAGAACGGACTGCGATAAAGAAAGGATTCAGCGTTGAGTAACTAGGATTGGCCAACAAATTGCACGTTCGAAATTCATTTAAATAGGTGGAGATTCAAGGCGAATAAATATGTTTTTGTGTTTCGTCGAGTTTGAAATGATTAAATCTGTTTAAAAGATCATCGTGGGCGGTGAGAGTGGATTCGGTAACGCGTGTCTTTTGTAAGGGCGGAACGACTACGGTTACGTCAGGTGCGAAATTGTATCCATTCGAAAGCGGAACTTCCGACATTGTATTTCATTTTTGAATCATGTAACCTCATATCTTGTTGCTATATGTTCCTGTACGGATATAACATCCGCAAACAGAGTGATGAAATATTATAATACAAAAAGATTTCTTTAATAACTTAAAGTTAGAACAAGATCTTAACTGTGCAGTGATCGAACCCATAACTCTATAGACATTAAATTATGAAAGCGTTAATAATGTAAAACATATATCATAAACGTACACTACATCTTCATGTACGACATTGTTAAATAAAAAAAATATATGTGTCAATGCCAAAGAGGTTACAGCACGTGCTTACAGAAACATCATTTATTATCTCATACCACTGATTTACAGTTACGTCTTTCACAAAAGAAGCTGTACAGGAAATTTGAAAAAAGAGTAGCCGTGAATAAATGAAGCGGTGAAGCATAATTGATTTAGGTCGAATTGAAAGTGCGTCAGTGACGTATCCTGCATCCTTGAATTATCCTCGCGTTGTAGTAAATGATTAACCTGTATCAACTATTGCAAAATAAACTACCGCAATTATCCTACAACAGTCTACTTAATGTTCCACTTTATCTTTTCATTTACGTTGCAAATTTTATTTCATACTGAACATTGAATTATGTGAACAATTAACAGGTGTTTGGAACATCTTTATTTTTTTACATAAAGTTTGTACAGAGAGTCTATGGTATTGGTAGAGGAACAAAGAGGAAGATAACACGTTGAATGATCGATGGTCATTGCCATATATTTAGTGTGCGATGTAGTTATATAAGTCGTTGTATTTCTATGCGTTTTATTCTTGCGCGATGCGTCGTTGTGTGTCGTAGTTCTACGTGTGGGATTTCTACGCATCGAAGTAGAACGCGTTGTGTTCCTATGCGCTGTATTCCTACGCGTCGAATTCCTGCGCATGGAATTCCTACGCGCCGAAGTTCTGCGCATCGAATTCCTACGCGTCGAAGTTCTGCGCATCGAATTCCTACGCGTCGAATTTCTGCGCATCGAAATTCAACGCGTCGAAGTTCTGCGCATCGAATTCCCACGCGTTGTATTCCCTACGCGTCGAATTTCTGCGCATCGAATTCCCACGCGTTGTATTCCTTGCGCGTCGAATTCCTGCGCATGGAATTCCTACGCGTTGAAGTTCTGCGCATCGAACTCCTACGCGTCGAATTTCTGCGCATCGAATTCCCACGCGTTGTATTCCTTGCGCGTCGAATTCCTGCGCATGGAATTCCTACGCGTCGAAGTTTTGCGCATCCAATTCCCACGCGTTGTATTCCTTGCGCGTCGAATTCCTGCGCATCCAATTCCCACGCGTTGTATTCTTTGCGCGTCGAATTCCAGCGCATCGAATTCCTAAGCGTCGAATTCCTGCGCATTCAATTCCCACGCGTTGTATTCCCTACGCGTCGAATTTCTGCGCATCGAATTCCCACGCGTTGTATTCCTTGCGCGTCGAATTCCTGCGCATGGAATTCCTACGCGTTGAAGTTCTGCGCATCGAACTCCTACGCGTCGAATTTCTGCGCATCGAATTCCCACGCGTTGTATTCCTTGCGCGTCGAATTCCTGCGCATGGAATTCCTACGCGTCGAAGTTTTGCGCATCCAATTCCCACGCGTTGTATTCCTTGCGCGTCGAATTCCTGCGCATCCAATTCCCACGCGTTGTATTCTTTGCGCGTCGAATTCCAGCGCATCGAATTCCTAAGCGTCGAATTCCTGCGCATTCAATTCCCACGCGTTGTATTCCCTGCGCGTCGAATTCCTGCGCATCCAATTAACACACGTTGTATTCCTTGCGCGTCGAATTCCTGCGCATCGAATTCCTACGCACCGTATTTCTGCGCATCGAATTCCTACGCGCCGTATTCCCATGCGCTGTACTCCCACGCGTCGAATTCCCACGCACCGAATAACTACGCGTTGTATCCCTACCCGCCGAATTCTCACGCGTCGAAGTCCAACGTGTGGTATTCCTACGCGTTGTATCCCCATGCATCATATTCCTTTGCGCTGCATTCCTACGCGTTGTACCCCACGCGTTATATGCCCTCCCATTGCATCGCCTTCTATCGTATTTCTACGCGTTGCATCCTCACACATCAAATTTCTACGTACATCACCACACAATCCACTATCTAACATACAAACCCTTCCTAAAACTGACTCCGCCCAATAATTTCAAAATCTCCCAATCTAAAATAAAATTTTGCTCCGACAAACTAGACATTCAACGTGTTATTTTTGTTCACAGTCTCAAGAATCGTTTCGGGTTGCTAGTAGTAATACTAATGGAGTCGCTAGGAGGAACCGCGAAAGCTTGCATCGGACGAGGTGCACCATAAGTAGGACGTGGTGTAGAATAAGAGGGACGAGGTGTACTATAAGAGGGGCGTGGTGGACCATAAGAAGGACGTGGTGGACCATAACTAGGCGATGGATCCTCGCCACTATTTGAGGAAGAGCTCAGAACCCCGGTGACGACGTTCACTAACGACCCGACCAATTTTACAACAGAATTAAGAATGTCTTTGACCGAATCGCCAAGCGTCGCAAGCGGGTTCGGTTGCTTGGGTGGCACTGCAGCCTGGAAAATTGAGAAGAGTGTAAAAGAGTGGCGGTGAGTTCCCGGAAGCGTTTTAAAGGGCTTGGGAACTGAAAATAAGCGTGGAGAAGTATTTAGAGAAAATAAGATGAGAGAGAGTAATTAGAAGAGTAGACTCACGTAGGTGTTGGTAGAAGGTCTACCTTCACTGTAACTGTCGGCACCATAGCTGGGGCGGCCATAGTCCTTGTGACCGCTGGAGGCTGCACTGGTGCCAGCTATGGTTCCTGCGACCACAGCTTTTACGAGACCCATGACGTCCGAATTGCCGTCAGCTGCGGAATACTGGAAGAAATTCAAATATTAGTACACTGTTTAAATAGTACTCTTATTGTCAGAGGTTCAAGTAGAGCTTGGTTGAAACGTTTTGTTAGTTTTCTAAGAACAAAATCTTAAAATGTTACTAAGAATCATTAGTTTCTAAGAAGTAGTCATAATTAGTTTCGCTAGGAGAGTGACTATATGTTGTCACAGAGGTGTACCGTGGTATATACGACACAATTTGGTGGTGAAACGATTTATTAGAAAAGAACAGTTAACAGAAAATGCATACTTTGCTAAGACTAGAGAGAACTCCGGCGACGAGATTCGATAGTTGGGACATTTTTCCAGGTCCGATAGGCTGAAAACATTAAACGACGAGGATTATACTTCATGTAATTTCGTTTAGGAGAAATAAGTATGATAACGATCACCTGAAGCAACGAAGCTAGCACACTGTTTAGTAGGTCCGTGACCGATGACCCACCTTGACCTATGGGCTAAAATTCACGTCGTTAAACATCAAATAGATATCTAGAAACCAGGGTACTTACGTTACTGATTTGTCGACTCAATGGCATAATCAGTGGACCAACAAGAGGTCCAATTAACGGGGCAATTGTCTGAATAAGCGGTGTCAGAATTGCCGCTGAATCCGTTGGTCCATCTTCGTTCTAAAATCGGAATTTTTTTTATAATTTTGCGTTTTATCAGTCAGAATTTTTTTAGAATTTTTAAGGTAACTCACTTCGCTAAGTTTTAGTAATATGGGCACTAATATTCCCGGAATGTCGAATCCTGGGTTCTCACCGTCTCCCTACGGAAGGTGGGAATTTTAGATGGTTTTCTATGATGATTTCATAGAAAATTTACCTCAGATAATTCCTCGAGGAACGGAAGCGCAGCACTGAACACGTCAGCTAAGTCCGCGTCTGATTCAGGCTGAAAGAGAAATTATGATGTAAAGTCTTCGAAGTCTCACAATCTTATCCAAAATTTCACAATCATTGAGTATGAAATTAAATCTTAAAATGTAAAAATACAGTAACTCTAAAGTAACCGAGTCCTACAATTTAAATTAATTTTAACAAAGTCCAAAAATCCTAAACTTCCAGTATTAATTTCTTAAACTTCCAAAACTATAAAATCCTATCAAAGTTCAAAACCTCTAAAGTTTTAAATTTCTAAACTCCTAAATTCTTAAGGTCCTAATACTCTTGCGTCATAAATAAAATTCCAATTTCTAGTCCTAAATTCTTACGTCACTAAGATCCTCCAAAATCGGTGCTGCAATATTAAACAACTCGAGAAGAGCCTGGACGAAACCACCTTCCTCTTCGTCGTCTTCCTCGCTTTCGCTGCTTGAACTTTCGTTGGAGCCATTATCATCGTTTCCTTCATTGCTCTCGACGTCGTCCTTTCCGTTGTCGTCTTCGTCGTCGTCGTTCTTCTCGGTGCTCTCTTCGCTCTTACCGTCACTTCCGTTATCGTCACTCCCGTTATCGTCATCCTGTAAGTTTGATCTCGTTGCAATGAATTCGAAATTTGTATTTAAGCAAGCGAAACTTTTTTATTGAAACATGCTCACGTAATTGCAACGGTAACGTAATTTTTAACAGTTAGAATAAATAAAAAACAATTGACGTCGAAATTAATCAATCAGACAAGATAATCTACCACCGTTCTCGCTACACCGGTATAAAGTCTGTATTTAAAATAAAAATTGTTAATATTAAACGTACGTAAAAAATGAACTATCGTACACCTGAGTCTGTGCTAAAAATTTGAAAGCTAACCTGCGCAATTTATTATCTAATCTGCATAATTTGTGAAATATAGATAATTTAAAATCGACTATTATAATGACAAGTTTGTATAATCGTGAGTGAACGTGTTCTCCGGATATGAGTACAGTTAAAAAAAGAATTGAAAGTTGTTCGTGTGTCGCAATCTAGTTGTCCATATGTATTGAAAAAAAAGGCTGTATTAATTAATGAGAATACGTACACGTTTACTATTAATCATACCGATTATTCGAAATCACTTGCACAACAGGTCGTACAGAAAAATATCAAGAAAAATGATAAAACTGGAAAGTCAACGTACCTCAATTTCCTGCGCCAGTGACGTCTGACCACGTCTTCCTTGTTTCAACGCTGACTGAAATAAACGGAATCGACTTCAATAAGTTCCCATGAATAGTTCGTTCAATGAAACAGAAAGTTGGTATAGGTGACCTTTCCATAAAAAAATTCAGAAATGTATACAAATGACCTTTCTATAGGTGCGTTTATTATTGCGCGAAAAGGCCTGACATATTCGAAAATGTTTCTTTTAATAAATACATTATTTATTCATTTTATTTCGTTCGCATTGTAAAGCATTTTCATCCTCCTCGATAAAAAGGTAGGACAAGTTTAATTGCGAAACGACCTAATCGACCTAAAAAGATGGTCCATCGAAAAGGTAAAGAGTTGCAGAGTGTGTCTTCATCTGTGTCAACTCGTCGAATTTTATTATGCAACGCATTTCATTTTTATTGATTCTACGATGTGCCATTTCAAGAATTGAGTACGTTAAAATATGCATCGGGGACCCATCAGAAATATCGAAAAATTAATTATTTATAATACCATGGATTTGCAAACTTGAGTATTTAATTTGACATCTTATTGGTGTGCCAGCGTACTCCCGCTATATTGCCATGTTGGAGAGATGCGTCCTAGGAGTTGATAATGTAGTGGATTAATTAGTGCATTCAGAAGACTTTAAAGTGGTAGGTGATGTAACGTGAGAAGGTTTGGTAATATAATATGAGGGAATACAACACGTAGGTAATTCGATACGTTGAATACACAACGCGTAGATAATTCGATACGTGGAATCTGCAACGCGTAGGTAATTCGATACGTCAAATACACAACGCGTAGGTAATTCAATACGTAGAATACACAGCGCGTAGGTAATTCGATACGTAGAATACACAACGCGTAGGTAATTGGATACGTCGAGTACACAACGCGTAGGTAATTGGATTCGTCGAATACACAACGCGTAGGTAATTCGATACGTCGAATACTCAATGCGTAGATAATTCGATACGTAGAATCTGCAACGCGTAGGTAATTCGATACATTGAATACACAACGCGTAGATAATTCGATACGTGGAATCTGCAACGCGAAGGTAATTCGATACGTCGAATACACAACGCGTAGGTAATTCGATACGTAGAATCTGCAACGCGTAGGTAATTCGATACATTGAATACACAATGCGTAGGTAATTCGACACGTCGAATACACAACGCGTAGGTAATTCGATGCGTAGAATCTGCAACGCGTAGGTAATTGGATACGTCGAATACACAACGCGAAGGTAATTTGATACGTAGAATCTGCAACGCGTAGGTAATTCGATGCATTGAATACACAATGCGTAGGTAATTCGATACGTTGAATACACAACGCGTAGGTAATTCGATACGTGGAATCTGCAACGCGAAGGTAATTCGATACGTCGAATACACAACGCGTAGATATTTCGATACGTAGAATATACAACGCGTAGGAAATACAATGTACAGTAATTCAACACGTGTGAAACACAATGCACAGAATATAAACGTTCACTATACCCTAATTTCCTCTACTCCTATTTAACCCTCAACGGCATCAAGTACCATCTACCATCTTAATCTCCATTTCAGTAATCAACCAATTTCCACTTGAACCTCTATCACTACCAAACTTACCGGCGGCCTTTTGTTGTACGCATTCTGCGTTCTCGGAGGCGGATACCTTTGAGCCACAGGAACTTTCTGAGCGACCGGAGCTCTCTGAGTCGTCGTCTTCTTTTGAGAGTCCAACGGAGGAGGCTTCAGATCCGTCGTCAAGCTATTATTATTCCTCAACGCCGCGAAGGTCTTCAAGAACTGACCCACAACCGACGGTCCCTTACTCTTCTTCTTTGTTTGCTTCTTCGAAGATTCCTGCTTCTTCCCTTTACTCTTCTTCTCTTCTTTCTTATCGTTCGTGGTGAACGTCACCTCTTTGTCGTCCTCGAACACCACGTTTATCTGCCCAGACTCGTTCGTCAACGTATAATTGGTGTCGAAGTACGGTGGAAACTCGTCGGGAGGATCTCTGGTCGGTATCAAGACATATTTGTCTCTGTCGCTTCTCCATGTCGTCGTTTCTCCCGCGTTTTCTCTCGTGAACGTGATCACAGCCTCGAAGGGAACCTTCAGAAGCGGTTTTACGTTGACTGTCGAGTTTCTTTGAGGCTCGACGCTTCGTATCGGTATCGGGATTTTATCATTGAAAATCGGGTTATTAGTAGTGAAGCTAGCGTTCAGATTAAAAAACGCCAGATTGTTAGGAACCTTCCTCTCTACGCCATCGAAAAAATATCTAGTAACGAAAGGATCATTCGGGTTCTTAATGTTGTCAGTCGTAGCAACAGGAAGATAAGTCCTCGCGGGAGTCGTGGCAAGGCTCAAATTTTTCGGCAGAAGATTATTGTTCTTCAAATCAGGCAGTCCAGGGTCGGGCAACGGCGGAACAAAGTACTGCGGTTCCGATATCTTCGGACTATTAAAAATATTCTTGAACGACTCCTTAGGTAAATTTATATTCGCCGATATCTCCAGCGGACTGGGAATAGTGGTATCAAAAAATCCCAAGTTGGTGAAACTCGGAGTCTGTTTGAACAAACTATTCGAAGTAACTCCATTGATCGCCAACGTCGAGAAGTGTGGACTGACAAATTGTTTCTCCACAATCGGAAAGTTTCCGTGTCTCACAGGAACTCTGATCATCTCTGACCGTCGGCCATTTTCTAACGGCCTCACGGTCGCGGGAAGCTCCACATTTTTCATGTTGAGATTATTCACGTTCCCCGCGTATCTCACGTTCTGGTTCATGTTCATCAAATTACGAACACCCATTTGGTTGACCTGCGGGTTCCTCTGCAAATCCCTCATAATTTGAGGTTGCACCGTATTGTCGAAAGCTGCGTCTGGAGCCTTGGTGTTGCCAGTAGCATTAGGGTCTTTTATGGTAGTTAACGTGATATTGATCCTGGAGGCCATTAGACCCATCACGTACTTCGCCCACGCGACCAGATCGTCCTTCGAGGCGATTTTCAAGGGCAGTTGGATCTCCAGGATCTTTGGGACGGTGGAGAAACCAGCTGAGGCGTTTTCCGGTGAACGTTTGATAGGCGGTGCGGGCATTGAAATCACCAGGTTCGTTACTATGAGCATCATAATCGGGTAGGACCTCGGTAGCCTTCCTAATAGGAACAACATTCTGGGGTCTCTAAGTGTAAAATCTCTAACACGACGAATTGTAATTATTCAGAATCCATTTTTTAGGTAACCTTCGTTGCTCGATTTCGTTCACTCTAAACACTGTAAAAACGTCCAAGTGAAGAACGAAAACCGACACTCTGACATTTCTCAAAATTGCTACTATCTGTATTTTCTCTGCAACATCGTGATTTCACATTATCGAAAGTGAACGGAAGGAAAAGTCGACGACAAAACGCGACGAGGAAACTGAACCGACGCCTCGAAAAAATGCTCGTTTTATAGCGGTTGACCAATAGATCGTCCCTTTCCTTTGTGATCGTGGAAGCGTGCACAGTTCATCGTCGATCGGGATATTGGCACTCTTAATGACAGTGCCGCGGCTCCGTTCACTTCCGCAGTTGCGTTCGTCATCATCAGCGTGCAATTACCAGGAGAAGGTACGAGACACGCGAACTACAATCGATAACAAACTTTCTCGACGCAACGGACACTGTTTAACCTGAAAAACGTGCGCAAACGTTTTGCGGAGACCACGTCATTCCACGATTTACTAATCCTTTTGCGTTACATTGTAATATGACTTTCATTACTTGCTAGATTTACTGATATGTAGTTATTATGACTGCACGCGAACTGTTACGTGCGGAGTAGGAATATGGTACGAAGAGAATATGGATTTTGTAGAAAAATGATGTTGAGAAAAATGATGTAGAGGGAAATGTCTTATTAGTTTTGTTTTAATGTCTCAATTCAAGAAGAGAGATTCGAGGAGTTTGGAACCTAAGAGGTTTGGACCTTGTGAAGTTTGGAAACTTGAATTGAAGACTAGGAGAGTTTGGGACTTGGAAAGTGAACCTAAGGAGTTCTGAACCCGGGGAAGGTGGAACTTGTGGAGTTGTAGGACTGGATGAGTTTGAAACTATGAAAGTTTGGAACTTAAGAAGTTTGGAACTCGTACAGTTGTGGGACTTGATAAGGTCAAAATTAGGAGAGTTTATAACTTGGGGAGTTTGGGACTTGAAAAACTTGAAACTTAGGAAATTTAGAACTTGGGGAGTGGAACCCAAGAGAGTTTAGAACTTGAAGAAATAGAAACTTGACAAGTTCGAAATTTGAGGAGTGTGGTACTTGAGAAGTTTGGAAATTGAATTTAAAATTTGAGAAGTGGGGCCTAGGGATTCTGAAACCTAGAAAGTTTCAAATTTGTAGAGTCTGAAGGTTTCGAGTTGAAAGTGCACTTGACCTTGAAATTTCAGAAAATAGAGATCCAGAGAGATTAAATAAACTTTGGGAAAGACTAGAAAAAACAATCGCCCATTGCAACAGTCTCAATCAACAAACAGTGAACTTGATCTGCCGACACTCAGAGAACAAAGCAAGGTTAGCTCCCATGCAGATGAAAGTTAAATTCCATTATTGTTTCATAAATTTCATTCTATTCCAACTACCTCCATAAAGCGTACATTACCTTGTACTATAATTATTTTCATAATAACAACATTAATCTATTCATGACAAACATGAAAAAAATACAAGTACAAGTGATAAAGAATATTAAATTAATCGTATCATTCCGCCTTCGCTGAATAATCCTACAGTCAATATCTTAATTTCATGCTAATTATATGCTTGAATCGATAGAAAACAAAATAAAAAAGTCTCCAGGTTGAAAACCCACCGTCCTACAGAATCGGAAGATGAGGTCAAGAAAAACCAGAAGAACGCAACTAATAAAACTTAAACGACACAAGGAAAAATAACGATCATTTTTTTCGATCTAAATTACAGTATCTTATAGTAACGTTAGAATAAGCAACGTATTACGTCTTGATCGAGATCACGAAGCATCCTCGAACAGGTTTCGCAACGAGTCTCAAACCCGAGGCGTTTTACAACGAACACCGTTAGATCGGTTTACTGACCAGCCTCAAAGTAGTCTTGTATCGATCGCATCCTACTTCTATCGATCACGTTTTATGGTATGAGTTCTCTCAAGGTCGACTTACTCGATTTGTATTACAATTCCTGGACCGTACAATCATGGCAATTCCTGAAACGTTCTCATTTGTGCAATGGTTGCATCATGATAGACTTGTTTATGTCTCTAAACTTGTTTGAGCTACATTGCCTCTGCTGGAAAAACACTTCAAAACAAGTTGAAGAAATGTAACTTTATTTCGGTTTGAAGATGATAAAAGAGACGAGAGACGGCTTGGTCAGAGATTCGAAAGTCGAGTGGTATGCAGGAGATGGAGGTGTGGAATTGGATGAGGTTGAACATAGGAGAAGTTGGACGAAATTGGAACTTGGGGAGTTTGGGACTTGGAGAGATTGAATCTTGAGAGATTTAGAACTTGGAGAGTGGGACCCAGGAGAGTTTGGAACTTGAGAAGTTTGGAACTTGGAGAGTTTGGTACTTGGGATGTTTGGAACTTGGGAAGCTTGGAACTTGAGGAGTGGGACCTAGGAGAGTTTGGAACTTGGGAAGCTTGGAACTTGAGGAGTTTAAAATTTGAGAAGTGGGACCTAGGAGAATTTGGAACTTGAGAAGTGGGACCCAGGAGAGTTTGGAACTTGGAGAGTTTGGTACTTGGGATGTTTGGAACTTGGGAAGCTTGGAACTTGAGGAGTGGGACCTAGGAGAGTTTGGAACTTGGGAAGCTTGGAACTTGAGGAGTTTAAAATTTGAGAAGTGGGACCTAGGAGAATTTGGAACTTGAGAAGTGGGACCCAGGAGAGTTTGGAACTTGGAGAGTTTGGTACTTGGGATGTTTGGAACTTGGGAAGCTTGGAACTTGACGAGTGGGACCTAGGAGAGTTTGGAACTTGGGAAGTTTGGAACTTGAGGAGTGGGATCTAGGAGAGTTTGGAACTTGGAAAGCTTGGAGCTTCAGGAGTGGGACCTAGGAGAGTTTGGAACTTGGGAAGTTTGGAACTTGAGGAGTCCAGAATTTAGGAGGTGGGACCTAGGAGAGTTTGGAACTTGGGAAACTTGGAACTTGAGGAGTGGGACCCAGGAGAGTTTGGAACTTGGAGAGTTTAGTACTTGGGATGTTTGGAACTTGGGAAGTTTGGAACTTGAGGAGTGGGACCTAGGAAAGTTTGGAACTTGGGAAGCTTGGAACTTGAGGAGTAGGACCCAGGAGAGTTTAGTACTTGGGATGTTTGGAACTTGGGAAGCTTGAAACTTGAGGAGTGGGACCTAGGAGAGTTTGGAACTTGAGGAGTGGGACCTAGGAGAGTTTGAAACTTGGGAAGGTTGGAACTTGGGAAGCTTGGAACTTGAGGAGTGGGACCTAGGAGAGTTTGGAACTTGGAAAGTTTGGAACTTGAGGAGTGGGACCTAGGAGAGTTTGGAACTTGGGAAGTTTGGAACTTGAGAAGTTTGGAACTTGAGGAATTTAAAATTTGAGAAATGGGACCTGTGAGAGTTTGGAACTTGGTGAGTCTAAAATTTAGAGATCAGAATCCAAAGAGTAACCTACATTCACCTCAATTTTCGACAGTCACTCCTCCAACACTTCCAAGTGACTCCACGTGTCGATCAATGACACCAAACGAAAAGGTTACCTTTTGAATCTAGGTTCCTTGCTCAACACGAATCTCCTCTGCAAGAACAGTGCGAATCCTGATCGAAGATTAATAGTCACCTTTTCAACATAATCGCAAGGACCATTCCTGGAACCGGTCCTCTGTTACTCGAAATGCTTTCCTCTTCGACTCACATACCATGAATGAAACGTTTTTTATTACGTTACAAAAATTAACTTCTTTCAAAACGATCATGATATCTAAATTATCTACTTAGCAATAAATATTGATCTCGAACTTCAGATATAATCGCTCAGGTAATTTCCTGTTCACTGTTATTAATCGAAGTCAAGTATCTTGAAGTGCATATCTTTCCCGCCTTGAAATACTTCGTCATGCTGAGCGAACTTCATAAATTATCCGATTTTGCTTGAAAAAGCGTCAGTCTGAAAACGTACTCGGAAGAACAAGTTCAGTGAACCTATTCTACTCGGATCATCCGAATGCTTTCAATCTCGAATTTCACGCGTGTCATCGAGAAATCATACGTGGGCCTTTCACTTTTTTATGCGTTACGAAATCTCATAAAGGTGTGATAAATAACGTTTCCTGTTCGACGACTAAAAGAGTGGATTAATTGCTCCGCGAAGTGAAACGAAGTTAAATTTTCGGCGAAAAGGTTTCGTAAATAGTGGTAAACAATTGCGTCGCTTCCTTCCTGGTCATCTCGTAACGACAATCGCAATTAAGCGGCTTTCACGATCAGAAAATCATGCTGTTATTAATAAGTATATTTATATGTTTTAACGTCGCTTCAACGAGCACGGACCAGACGGAAAACGGTGAAATACGTGACATTACTTTCTACCCGGCTAATGGATGGTCTACGTAGAATTTTATTGCGACGTATGCATCGTGTTATTAGATTTTTCCTTTTCTTCAAAGTATCATTCGCGTGTTATGGAAAGTAAAATTGAATCATTCTTCACGATTTTTTGCAGAGTTTCGACACTCTTTTTCTGTCTTATAAATTTAACTGGATGGAAATTATATGTTTTAACGACGGTGGATTAACTGTTTAGTTGTAATAATGCAAACCGGTGGAAAATAGTTTTCCAACGTATTCCAACGGAAATCACAAAATCATAGCGATCTTAGCAAAAACTGGTTTGCTCGGAATTCGCGTGAACTTATCGACTTATTTCATAGATTGTAATCACGGTGCACCTTTCATTTTGCGATTTCGTCGACGAGATCGTTGTTTCGCACGTAGTATGTCTTATGACATTTAACTTTTATTTCGTTTCATAAAATGTACAGCAAGAGTTATAGATATTTAACTCTGTTATTCGTTTAAGTATACCTAGCAGAATCGAGCTTTATTTACAGATACTTCATAATAATGTTAATAAAAGGTGAACAGAGGTGTCTCCGTCTAGTGAACGTACAGACAAGTAGAAATAATCGAAGACACGAGCTATCGATTCTGTAGTGGTTCGCGCTGTCGGTAATATCGCTATCTGATCGATAGTCATTGAACAACTTCTCCATTTCAAAATTTTACTCTTTCACTATTTCTCTTTACTTAATAATGGACGAATATCTTCACACAAAATAGACTTAATTCACAAACTCATTGTAGCACCTTCATGTGTAAATTTAAAAGTAAAATTTCATACACAAATTTAGAAGAATAAATAGTTTGAAATAATACCAGAAGTATGACTTGTTAAGTACACTTGTTTGTATTTCTCTTTACTTAATAATGGACGAATATCTTCACACAAAATAGACTTAATTCACAAACTCATTGTAGCACCTTCATGTGTGAGTTTAAAAGTAAAATTTCATACACAAATTTAGAAGAATAAATAGTTTGAAATAATACCAGAAGTATGACTTGTTAAGTACACTTGTTTGTATTTCTCTTTACTTAATAATGGACGAATATCTTCACACAAAATAGACTTAATTCACAAACTCATTGTAGCACCCTCATGTGTGAATTTAAAAGTAAAATTTCATACACAAATTTAGAAGAATAAATAATTTGAAATAATACCAGAAGTATGACTTGTTAAGTACACTTGTTTGTATTTCTCTTTACTTAATAATGGACGAATATCTTCACACAAAATAGACTTAATTCACAAACTCATTGTAGCACCTTCATGTGTGAGTTTAAAAGTAAAATTTCATACACAAATTTCGAAGAATAAATAGTTTGAAATAATACCAGAAGTATGACTTGTTAAGTACACTTGTTTGTACATAAATTAAAAGTCATTTCCTTTGTCGTGCAATATTTTAATTACTCAATCTTCTAACAGTAATGGTTACGAAAGTTGACAATTCTAAAAACTTTCAGTATTTGGAAACCAAGTTGAAAACTAGGTTGAAAGTGTAAGTACGCAAAGAACGCGAAAAGCATGAAAACGGTGCCATAAAAAGAAAAATCCCGCCACGTGTGCGTGGATTGAGCCGTGGAGGGCATAATCGGTTTCACTTTTACACAGAGTAACGAGCATCGGATAATAAACAAGTTCACGCGTGAAACTTGAGTTTTAGACGCAATCGAAAATACGTGTGAAACGCTCCTGAGTGCAACGGTTTCATGCAAATACGTTGGCTGCAAGGTTAGCAACATTCGCGGAGTGATCAATCGTGAAATATCGATGTTCGATACTAAATCAGTTTATGAGTTACGAAATATTCGATTACTACGTGATAAACAGCGCTGTAC
Source organism: Megachile rotundata (assembly GCF_050947335.1). Taxonomy (NCBI): domain Eukaryota; kingdom Metazoa; phylum Arthropoda; class Insecta; order Hymenoptera; family Megachilidae; genus Megachile; species Megachile rotundata. The sequence continues at coordinate 9,192,346 of NC_134994.1, forward strand.
CTTAGATTATTCAAAAATCTATGTAACTCGCAGAGATGTTAATCTCTTAGCGTTTCATTATTTAATAAGTTAATTATATTATAATAACACTGGTCGTAAAAAATGACGCGACTTTTATGATAATCGTTATAGATAATATTTATATATGCATGTTTAAGTTCAGGTTTTTATATTTGAAAAGGAAATTACGTCGACGTTTTCTGGCGCAACTTCCTGTTCATTTTATTAGGTTTTATTATTGTCACTACCCTTTCATACAAGATTTTATTTGAAAAATGCAAACAATTTTCAGTTGAGGATGTTTTTTTTGTAAATTATATATGTCCTTTGTGTGTCCTTATTAAAAAAAAATAACGTATGCCTCTTCTTGTTAAAAAATAATGTGTGTCTCGTTGTGCAAAAAAATAATGTGTCTCTTTTTGTAAAAAAAATAATGTGAGTCCTTTTTGTAAAAGAATAATGTGTGTCTCTTTTTCTAAAAAAATAATGTGTCCTTTTTGTAAAAGAATAATGTGAGTCTCTTTTTCTAAAAAAATAATGTGAGTCCTTTTTGTAAAAGAATAATGTGTGTCTCTTTTTCTAAAAAAATAATGTGAGTCTCTTTTTGTAAAAAAATAATGTGTCTCTTTTTGTAAAAAAATAATGTGAGTCTCTTTTTGTAAAAGAGTAATGTGTGTCTCTTTTTCTAAAAAAATAATGTGAGTCCTTTTTGTAAAAGAATAATGTGAGTCTCTTTTTCTAAAAAAATAATGTGAGTCTCTTTTTGTAAAAAAATAATGTGTCTCTTTTTGTAAAAAAATAATGTGAGTCTCTTTTTGTAAAAGAGTAATGTGTGTCTCTTTTTCTAAAAAAATAATGTGAGTCCTTTTTGTAAAAGAATAATGTGAGTCTCTTTTTCTAAAAAAATAATGTGAGTCCTTTTTGTAAAAAAATAATGTGAGTCTCTTTTTGTAAAAAAATAATGTGAGTCCTTTTTGTAAAAAAATAATGTGTGTTCTTTTTTATAAAAGAATAATATGTCTCCCTTTGTAAAAGAATAATGCGTGCCTCGCCATCAGACGCCATTATGGTACCAAAACGCCAGCCATTAGGTAACAGTCAGTTTCAGAGCATTGCATGAATTATGTGATTCCAGTAACTACGTTGAACATCGAATAACATAACCTAGAATTGCACATTTTATGGGACTACAAATGATCTAACTGTTTCACATGTAACCATAGATTCGTGTACTTTCTTTTGAACAGGGAAACTACTGCTCTCGTTTGTGATTTATTTTGGTGTTTTTATGAGAACTGTGTAATTTGATAATCTGGAAATTACTGACTGCCAACGGTGCCATAAGATGTAACGAGAAAGTCGTAAATAAAATTATTTTGCGTAACTATGGCGTCTGAAGTTCCTGGTGTTTAACTTGCAAGTATATGCAAGTGTTCCTGCAACTTTAGGTCGAATCTTATTTCACAAGTTCTTTTGTAAGTTCGCAGATTTAAAATATGTCAATTATGAACAGACCGTTTCTGTTCCAATTATTGACGACTATTCAAAGTAGATATAGCAATAACAGCGTCTAATAAACGCTCTCGTTATATAATAAATCCAATCATCTCAAATTACCATACAATCGTGAATAAATATGTTTAGCAAGAAGCACAGTTGAATCCAGCGTCACCATCGAAAGCGGCACCGTTGCGTATAAATATGAACAAAAAATATGACTCAACCTGATTTTGTAAGGATAGCATTAGTAGTCCTTGGCCCATTGGTAAGTTTCTAGAGTAGAAACAAGGAATTCCTCTATTTCCAACCTTCCTATATCACTCCGCCGCCTCCTGTTATCTGATAGAACGTCGTTAATTATTTATCAAGTGTTTGCGCGTGTACCAGTTTCATTGGCCACGGGAAACGCTCTATCCTGAAAAATTCATTAGAAACGACGAAATCGTGGTCGCATCGCAAGGTTGCGCCAACCGTTTCATTAGAATCTAACAGTGTCCAGGAAATTTCGTGACTGGAATTATCGACAATGAAAATGCATTCTTCTGACGTACTAAACGGATGAATAAATTAAGTGGAAGTATCATTTTGAGAAGCGTAATTTGCGATTTTTATTATGAAAGAGAGATGTGGATGTATATTAGATCGAAAGGTATATTTAAAAATTTACAAATCAATTATTGCATCTGGGGATTCTCACATCCCTACATTTTCAAATCACTAAAATCTCAAACTCTGACCAGACATTTTAGTCTGCAGATACTTAGAGCATCAGATAAATCATCAGGTATCTAGATCTTCAGGTATATAGATCTCCAGATACCTAGATGTTCACACACCTAGATTGCCAGATGCTTAGATCACTAAACACATAGATTTCCATATGCCTAAATTTTCAGATCTCTAGAATCTCAAATGTTCAGGTCCACATATTGCAACGTCCCAGGTCTCCTACATCCCTAAATCTTCAAATACTTAGGTTTTCGAACACCTAGATCCCCAGATATATAAATCCACAGATACTTTAATCTCTAGATTCGTCAGAGACCAAATATCCACGTCCCCAGATCCCTCGAACCCCAGATCCCTCGAACCCCAGATCCCTCGAACCCCAGATCCCTCGAACCCCAGATCCCTAGAACCCCAGATCCCTCGAACCCCAGGTCCCTCGAAGCCCAGATCCCTCGAAGCCCAGATCCCTCGAACCCCAGATCCCTCGAACCCCAGATCCCTCGAACCCCAGATCCCTCGAACCCCAGATCCCTCGAACCCCAGATCCCTCGAACCCCAGATCCCTCGAACCCCAGATCCCTCGAACCCCAGATCCCTCGAACCCCAGATCCCTAGAACCCCAAACGTTCAGATGTCCAAATTCCTACGTCCCAAGCTACCAAACCCCCAACATACTAAAATCCCCAGATTCTTATATCTTTGGATCCCCAAATCTTCCTACTCCCACATTCCTCCACTTCTACATCCCCAAATCCCTATATCTCCAGATCCAGGTAACCCTAGATAATCTATACACTAAAATATCCCCCTATTTCTATTCCTCCACTTCCACATCCCCAGATGTACATCAAAGCTCCTATCCAAGTTCCTATATTTCATCATAAACCAGTATCCCCCATTTTTAACGAGCTATGACAAACTAAGTGGTTGTTCTTGGACACTTTTTGCGAACGTCAGTCAGCCAATGAACATTTGGTTCATTTCCTTGGGCGATTTCTTCGAATAAGCGATACCGGAACTGTAATGTATAAAGAAGTGTTACGTGGTCGACAGGTATTCATGTTACGATATGCTTTCATAAATAAACAATCGAATACTTACATAAATCAAGGTGCTGTATGCTATTGGAAATAAAAGCTGCACGCTATGGTCATTTGAGAGTTTTGCCTGTTCCAAGGATCCCCATAATTTGTGTCATTAAATTCTATTCTCGAACGAGTTAGTTTAAATGTAGAAATACTTCATTAGAAACGTAAAACTTTTTTTGAAAATTTTCTTGAGGCTATGCAAGGGTGATTACGATATTAAATAGATTATGTTAATACGTTTTAACGGTCCAAAGTATCGATATCGTTAGCAATAATCCAATTACCTTCTTCATTTGAGGGACATTTTTTTAGTCTTTCAAGGAGCTCGTATAATTAACGATTTATTAAATCGATGAGCATGATAATTTTGCATGATGGATATAGTAAAGGATGCCTTGCAAGTTTGCTCTGTCTAAAGATCGACAAAGGGGAAATCAAATGGTGCAGGAAAGTAAAAGTTGCATAACGTCGAAAGTTCCTCCGAGAATGTTTTTGATAACACTGGAACGAGCAATTAGCGACACACCTTCAAAGAACCACTCATTAGAATGTATGTACAGTTTTCGTGAAATATGCTATCAAATATCTGTCGTGCAAGAAACTTGTTTAACCCTTGCATACCTCGCTGTTAGAACTCATATGCAAAATATAAATCGATAATTCCCTGAGCTGCAGTAGAAGATGTAACACTTACTTTATTAGAATTTGAGATGTAGGACTTAAGAGAGTTTGGAACTTGGAGAGTTTAGGACTTGAGGATATGAGAATTTGGGATGTGAGACTTGGGAAAGTTTGGAACATGGGAAGTTTGGAACTTGATGAATTAAGAATTTGAGAAGTGGGAACTAGGAGAGTTTGGAACTTGGGAAGTTTGGAACTTGAGGAGTTTGGAACTTGAAGAGTTTGAAACTTGAGGAGTTTAAAATTTGAGAAGTGGGACTTAGGAGAGTTTGGAACTTGGAGAGTTTGGAACTTGGGAAGTTTGGAACTTGAGGAGTTTAAAATTTGAGAAGTGGAACCTAGGAGAGTTTGGAACTTGGAGAGCTTGGAACTTGGGAAGTTTGGAACTTGGAGAGCTTGGAACTTGAGGAGTTTAAAATTTGAGAAGTGGGACCTAGGAGAGTTTGGAACTTGGGAAGTTTGGAACTTGAGGAGTTTAAAATTTGAGAAGTGGGACCTAGGAGAGTTTGGAACTTGGAGAGCTGGGAACTTGGGAAGTTTGGAACTTGAGGAGTTTAAAATTTGAGAAGTGGGACCTAGGAGAGTTTGGAACTTGGAGAGTTTGGAACTTGAGGAGTTTAAAATTTGAGAAGTGGGACCTAGGAGAGTTTGGAACTTGGGAAGTTTGGAACTTGAGGAGTTTAAAATTTGAGAAGTGGGACCTAGGAGAGTTTGGAACTTGGAGAGTTTGGAACTTGGAAAGTTTGAAACTTGAGGAGTTTAAAATTTGAGAAGTGGGACCTAGGAGAGTTTGGAACTTGGAGAGTTTGGAACTTGAGGAGTTTAAAATTTGAGAAGTGGGACCTAGGAGAGTTTGGAACTTGAAGAGTTTGGAACTTGAAAAGTTTCGAACTTGGAGAGTTTGGAACTTGGGAAGTTTGGAACTTGAGGAGTTTAAAATTTGAGAAGTGGAACCTAGGAGAGTTTGGAACTTGGAGAGCTTGGAACTTGGGAAGTTTGGAACTTGAAGAGTTTAAAATTTGAGAAGTGGGACCTAGGAGAGTTTGGAACTTGAAGAGTTTGGAACTTGAAAAGTTTGGAACTTGGAGAGTTTGGAACTTGGGAAGTTTGGAACTTGAGGAGTTTAAAATTTGAGAAGTGGGACCTAGGAGAGTTTGAAACTTGGAGAGTCTGGAACTTGTGAAGTTTGGAACTCGAGGAATTAAGAATTTGAGAAGTGAAACCTAGGAGAGTTTGGAACTTGGGAAGTTTGGAATTGAGGAGTTTGGAACTTGGCAAGTGTGGAACTTAACAGTCTATTAATTATTTTGTGCAATTTCATATTCAATCCCATATACACATAATTGAATCACAGGTAAAAACATTTACAACGCAATGAACTAACAAAACGTAATACATTAAAATGTAATACCGGATGTAAGATGTAACAGTGAATGCAAATGTAATGTACAGTAAATGTAATAAGTAAAATATAACATAATAAAATGAGTATAAATTTTGTATGATTAATGTGAGAGAAAGAAAATAAAGAATATTTTAAAATCTTCTAGAAACGTGCGTCATTTTACGGTCTCCATATTCTATTGTGTATTTTTTTGATCAATTATTCTTAACTGATAGATGACCGGTTTGAATAATTCCCAGTATCATTAGCCGAGTGAATAATGATCGTTCTTCCTCTTACTCCTGTCGTTCGTACGATGCTGACATGTAACAAGCGGAAGCGTCCTAATGGCACAAACTTCACCGACGTTTATAATTTCCATGGACGCAAGAGGTTGACAATATTTACAGTCGTAACGGTCCTGGATTACACCGTTCATATTTGTTCCTATTCTCCTTCGGAAATAAGTCGTTTCTTCATCGTACGAGAAAAACGTATGCAAATCGGACTTACACAGAATCGTTCTACGATAATCGTCCACCTATTTATAGAACCAATGTGAGAATTAATTCTGTCCGTGGTATTAAAGCCGAAAAAAGGGAACTACACAGTTTTGTTTACGAAGCAGTTCAAGGTTCGAGTTGCTTCAAATTTCCTGGTTAATGCCAGTGTTTAATGGGTTTTCTGCTCTCTGGATTCTTGGAAAGGCATTAATTCTTCTTGGACAAAATTATGGTCGTACAAAGAACTTTGTGGTTGCAACATGGTAATTAATTAGTGCTTGGAATGATTTTGGAAATCGGCTTTATCTTGATTGCGTAGTGTCGAGATACATAATGTGAATTTGTGGGAGATTTAGTATACTGTAAGTTTAATTTATTGAAGGTTTAGTGACACAAATTTAATTCAGGGAGCCAAAAATCAGTGGGTTGCGAATTTCGATGATTATTGATGCAAGGCGAAAGAAATTCAACGCGCTGCAAATTCAACGCACTGCGAATTCAACGCACCGCAGGTTCAACGCGTCAGAAATCCAACGCGCTGCAAATTCAACGCGTTTGAAAATTCGACGCGTCACAAATCCAACGCGCTGGAAATTCAACGCGTCAGGAATTCGACGCACCGCAAGTTCGACGCATCACAAATCCATCGCGCCGCAAATTCAACGCGTCACAAATCCAACGCACTGCAAATTCGATGTGTCACAAATCCAACGCGATGGAAATTCAACGCGTCAGGAATTCGACGCATCACAAATTCAACGCGCTGGAAATTAAACGCGTCAGGAATTCGACGCATCACAAATTCAACGCGCTGGAAATTCAACGCGTCAGGAATTCGACGCATCACAAATTCAACGCGCTGGAAATTCAACGCGTCAGGAATTCGACGCATCACAAGTTCGACGCGCTGGAAATTCAACGCGTCAGGAATTCGACGCATCACAAGTTCGACGCGTTGGAAATTCAACGCGTCAGGAATTCGACGCACCGCAAGTTCGACGCATCACAAATCCAACGCGCTGCAAATTCGACGCGTCACAAATCCAACGCGCTGCAAATTCCACGCGTCACAAATCCAACGCGTTGCAAATTTGACGCGTCACAAATCCAACGTGCTGGAAATTCAACGCGTTGCAAATTCGACGCGTCACAAATCCAACACGTTGCAAATTCGACGCGTGACAAATCCAACGCGTTGCAAATTCGACGTGTCACAAATCCAACGCGCTGGAAATTCAACGCGTCAGGAATTCGACGCATCACAAATCCAACGCGCTGCAAATTCGACGCGTCACAGATCCAACGCGCTGCAAATTCGACGCGTCACAAATCCAACGCGCTGGAAATTCAACGCATCACAAATCCAACGCGCTGCAAATTCGACGCATCACAAATCCAACGCGCTGCAAATTCGACGCGTCACAAATCCAACGCGCTGCAAATTCGACGCGTCACAAATCCAACGCGCTGCAAATTCGACGCGTCACAAATCCAACGCGCTGGAAATTCAACGCGTCAGGAATTCGACGCATCACAAATTCAACGCGCTGGAAATTCAACGCGTTAGGAATTCGACCCACCGCAAGTTCGACGCACCACAAGTTCAACTCGGTGCAATTTGAACGTAGTGCAAGCTCAACGCGCGACAACCACAATGTACGACAAATGCAGCGCACAATGGGTTACAAATTATACATGTCAAAAATTCAACAAATTATAACATCAAAATAATCTCCAACAAAAGGTGCAGCAACCTTGCTGTAACCATCTCCAAATCTATTATAAAAATATTTGACAATGATACTCTTAAAAGTCGTTTCATAAATTACTGAAAAGGTACCAAACGACAAACCACGTCAATATTTCACGTTTTTCTCGAATTTAACATTGGCTCTGAAGCGAACAATTGGGTAATAATCTGGAATGAAAGTTTCGCGGTTCCACGGACACCGCAATGCAGATCTGCTCGAGATCTTGATGGAATTTTCACTGGATGCGACACACAACAAGGTCGGTGAAACAGAGAACGAAACTGGAAACGTACCTCGGAGAAAGCACCAACGCCGGGTTATCGAGATAAGTCTGATTTAACCGGCGCGCATTCGACTCGTGCTAGTTCACGAATAATTGCTGGAAAGTTTTGTTTGGGACACTCTAATTAACCGTTAAGGAGCTATTGTTTCTGGTATGAGTCACACCGCTGTAATTACTAAGGGAATGTTGACGATTTTTACGTTTGAGTGCGAGGTAAATCTACTGCTGAATCTACTGGTTACTTTTAACAGCTACAAGATGTATCTACTGGTTACTCCTTTTAACAGCTGTAAGATGTATTTGCATAGTTTGTCAAGATACATTGTCAAGATATATTGTCAAGATACGTTGTCAAGATGCATGTATTTTTTCAAGATACAATTCTTAAAAAATAGTCATCTCTGTTAAAATTTTATAATTCTGTTACAAAGAGAGCTACATTTATTTTTATTCAGTTGGCGTACAAAAGTAGAATGATCTCTTTCGCGAGTTTATATAGCTTCTTGATACCTTTTTCCTAGAAAGTAGGGGCAAAAGGGAACCAGTTCTATAACTCGGCGGAGAAATTAAATGTGACACTAGATTCAGTGTGCATCTGTTTAAAAAAGAACACGTATCGCGTTTCTCTTGATGTAAGAACCGACACTTCCTGTTAATAAAAATATCGCTCGTAATCGTGCGTAAGAGTTTTCGATTTTTAGAAAAGGTTTCTATCTTCCTCTGTATCCTGTGTAAAACGTCAGTCATTCGGTTTCGTCACAAATTTCACTTCTTGGATGAAATCCTTAAAAATCTTCCTAATTTCCTGTGTTACCTATTAGCCAAATATTTCTTGAAATATGGTGGTGCTTGAAATATTGAGAAGACGATGTGTATAGATAGATAATATCATTTCGATATGCTCCATCTAACGTTACTAACTTCATTTTTTTTAAGTTACTCTTAATACTAAGTTACCATCATCTGATGTATCTATCTAAACTGTTTGCATTATCTGATGTCAAATTACCTTATTATCTATCCTACCCCTCAAATAAATTGACTTTGAATAAAGAAATCCAGTTACAAGAAAAGTCATTGCAAGAATAAATTCTCGTAGTTCTACCTGTTTCCAGAAATTCCTGAAGATGGTTAAAGATCGATGGGGTATCTTCTGTGTCATCTTCAGGGCCAAAGAACACGAGAATCTCCGGTGAACCAGAACTGGTCGTCGACGATCCCTTCTTCAGGATCACTGAAGTCGGGAGCAGAGGAAAGAGAAACAGAGAGGACGGAGGCTTAAGTGTAGCGTGGAGGTGGCGCCAGGCCCCTCCTTCTAATAAAAGCCGCTCACTAAGCTCCGTTACACAGACAGTCACAGAAAAGTCGAAGAGAGCAGGAGCCGGCGAGAGCTCCTTTTGAGTCCTCTTAACAAGCGGCCAGTTCAAATTTATCGTGTGACGGATTACGATTCGGTGTGCGGTGAGTTCCGCGACTCGTGCGTTTCCCCTAACGATAAGTGAATCGGGAAACGGTCAGGAAACGAAGGAACCACGTGGTTAACTCGAGGGCTCAGTGAGGGAAATCGTCGAGTAGATCAATAGACTTCATATTTTTATTTGATGCACTTTTTTCATTTTCTTTTTGAGATATCGTTGTTTTGGATCGGAAGCTTTTAGTTCATGCTTTTTGTCTTTACTCGATTGTTTCCCCGGTGCAGAGTGTTCCCTTCGAACCTCCTAGGGTGATCTCAAGAATTGCCGCAGTGAAAATCTTCGTGTAGTGGTTCTCGCCGTGTGCGACCAGCTCGAAGAGAAAATCGACGAGGAAAATGTGACTTCGAACACGTGTGGTTCTTCGTTTCCTCTGATCTTCCTCCGTGATTTGACTGATTTCTGATTTGAAGAAACACTTGGTAGCGGTCGTTACTTTTGTATGATCTCAATTTCCTATCTTGCATAATGTGTCACCTGTTTCTTTTTTATGGAGATGGATACACTTTGAGCTTGCAAAAATTATATACTCAAAATAAACAGAATTTCGAACTTTACCAGAACATTAATTTACAGAAGAAATTCAAACTTCATCAGAATATTCGTCTTCATTTCTTCATTACCTTACATAGAGTTCCAAATAGCAAATCATTGAACTCAGAAAAAAAATGTTTAATTTAAAAGAAAGTAGTCTCAGATTGCAACAAATACGTAAATGTAGAACGAATGTACCATAATCTATTTCACAAATTATGAATAAAATTGAATAAAATAAAAAAAATTCGAGAATAAAATAAAAATTGAACTCCGAAAGAATTTTTGTACAAATATTTTAACAATGACGAATAATTGACAGTGCCATTCGTCCTCGAAACATTGCACCATCGAGTCGTGCGAGTTGAATGTATATTGCCTCGATGCCATCATTAAATTCTGGCAGCTCGCTCGAATAGTTGCACCTGAATTTCTATTGCACTATTCACGCTACGCGACGAACATTAAACCCCGAAGAAACTACAAGGTACATATTTTGTTAGAGCATCTTTCCCCGGGAAGCGTTGAAGATGGCAACGTTCTCGACTTTCATTCGGTCGAAAGTGATAGTTTCGATCCGAGCTCGAGAAAGGAGAGCTCCCCTCTCCTGGAGCATCACCGTGACTCCTTCACCTTCTTCTTTTTCCCCAGAATCCGTTAGAAACGCTTCCGTGCCATCCCGCAAGAAACACGTGTCGCAAGAAACACAAGATAGAAATGCAATTTAGCAAACGAGAAACTGAAGCTACTAAAAGTTTCTTCGAATAATTCGAAATAACCAATTTTGAGAATATTCTGTCTTTTTGCAGGACCAATCGACAAACATGAAACTCATCATCGTCTTGGCATGTGCGTTGTGCGTGACTTTGATCAGCTCGACACCGCTTCCTGAAGGAGAACGTTTTCAGTCCGAGGTGAGTCCTTCGAGAAACCTTCATCAAGGAACAGGTTTTGCCCTAAAGCTTTATTTCAATTTAGGCTGGTGTGAGCGTTTCGTGACATTGCATACACAACTACGATCGTAATTCCGTCGATGAAGGTCAATGCAGCTTCAAAAGATAGTGTACACATTGTTTTTCAAACGCCATGAGTTAATCATACGAATCACAAACTACAATTATGAGGTTTATGCTCAATTTGTTGACAAACCTTGATATTTGGCCACTGGATGAATAATTCATCTTTGAGAGAACTCTGTACTCTTTTTTACGAATAAGTTGAGGAATATCTTTGGAAGTATAAATAACTCGAATTGAAAGGAGTTCTGCGCAAACTTCTTGGTATTTAGACGCATCATCGACCATAATTTGGAGAAATAATTTCGATTATGTCGAAACTCGTATGACTCAGTGTTAATGATTACAGTTCGATCATTTTTTAACTCTTGTTCAAGGGTTTCGCTTTTGTTATGTAATCGGTTACGGTCGATTTCTCTGTGTCACTGGGTCACCAAGATGCACGGTCTCGATTCTTATCATCGAGGATCACCGGAACCGGAGAAAGTGACCGTTTCCGTTCACGGAAGCTCAACGGTGACAAACGATGACCGGTTTAATTAAGTCGTAGAGAATCGCGAAAGTTCTCGCCGCGGTTTCATGGTTCAGCTAAGTCAATCGTCGGTGTTTCATTTTCGATCAGGGGTCTTTCACTCGCGCGTGTTACCTCGCGTTGTACAAACACCTAGGAAAACTTCTTGACTTTGAAATCTTCGCGTTTCTGCGATAATTCAATTCGTCTTGCTTGGTTAGCGTTTAAAGACAAAAATCTTGGGGAAACGTGTTTACCGTGTATAATCAATGAAATCTGCAAATTTAATGCCTAATGGATTCGGCCGTAAAAGTGGCAGCGCTTCTGATGGATGGAATGATCGTAAATGCGTAAATATTTTAGCTGGCTGTCACCGATGACATTGAAAGACTAGCGAAAGATTTAACGCGGTGAAATACGGCGGTTTCTTCACCTTTCGTGGATAGATCGAATCTGGCTTCGTTTCAAAACATTTTGGCTCTTTTCTCTTTCCTTGAACCGAGACACTGTCTTATCGAGAAACTTTCTCGTTATTCCTCGTTTGAGCACTTTTAGATTTTCACATTTTACTCCTACCATTAACTATTCCGCTGATAATTTTACGTAAACTTGCCACTGAATACTTCTGATTTAACTTTCGATCGCTGGAAGTGTTACTTTCATCCTTTTACAGATCTGCAGAATCGAAAATTTCTAATCATTGCATAAGTGTAACACCATCCTTACGATTTGTAAAAGTACTCATAAACATACGACATTGACATCGATTTTGCCGTAAATTCGAGACAAATCCTAAATCGTTCGGAAGGTCATCGTCGAGGTCAACGAAAGTGATTCCGTAATTTCTGAGAAGTGGTTTCATAGAGAAAAAGTTAGGCAAGTGACGTTTCACGATGAAATACACGGTCGAAAAGCCAGGTTCGAGCGGCTCTCTTCTTTGGCCCGACACTTTCACTGGCCGCGAACTTACAGAGTTACACCGGACACTTTCTTCGGTCGATCGGTGCCCGATGGAAAGCGCGTGCGTAAGCGTACACGCGTTCACGTGCACGTTTCAACCTCCTTCTGATCTGCGATTCTTCAGACACCACGAACCAGTGGTTCCCAAACGGTCTTATGACTCCACTCAATCTTTTATTCTTATTTTTTAACTACGTTTATAAATACGCATTCATTCAACACTTTATTTCGGTTGACATTTGTGAAAAAATTGTCGGAAATCAGCTGTAGTTCGTTATTGATAATCTGCGTTCAACTTGTATATTAATGCTTGATTTTAATTATGCATTCCGTCAGGGATTGTTAAAATTAAACTCCTCTATTAATTGGGTAATAAATATTCAAGTGACGTTTGACCACATCACATAATTAAATTTGCTGTTCCCATCAAGCTTTGATGTAATAATTCTTCGAAGACGGTCCTTGTTTGGAGACATCAATGCGTGGCAAGAGAGTGTTCCTAGAACTGCACGTTTTCCTGTACGTTTAATATTTCGCGTTTAGAGACATCAATGCTTGGTTAAGACACCTAAGTCTAACTATCTTTAAGTCGCACATGGAGTATAGTTATGAAGGAAAGCTTTGATAACTGTAAATGTGTGCATCGCGAACGCGACAGAAAAACGCGAGACGAATTGCCGGTGGAGATTGTAACGAAGGAAAAAGTAATTGCTGTAAGGATAAGACGCGGGGACGAATAGCGTAACAGCTGCTCGAATGTGAACGTGGTTCGAGGGAAAGTGAACCATGGTAACCAGGTTGAGCAACTTTTGAGTCCGGTGACCAAGACGGCACGATTAAGCCTTATCGAATAGTTTGCGTCAACAGGTTCATTCTCAAAACGAACCGCTGCTGCCGTTTAATTCGAGCAACCTTCGCAAGACAATGTTCAAAGCGGTCGTAACAGAGAACTGTGTTCCTGTAATAACACACAATCGCGTTTAACGCGGTAGTTTCTGATGAATTATCGTCGTTCGGCTTTACGATCCTCTTGTTGAATTTTATCGCTGTCCAGTTAGACCACGTGTTGGTCGCTGATTTTACGTAATTCGAAAATTGCCATTTACGAACAAGGTAAACGTGCTTGGACAGTTCCTTCCGAGATAACATCTCTCTCGTACCACGTGTCTCTAGGATTGCACAACCTTATATTACTATAACCGACACTTTCGATCAATTTCTCGTGCAAATTATACCCGTCGCTTCCTTATCCTCGAGAGCAACGATTGAAGAAGTTGAACTTCCGAAAAGAACCGAACAGGAAGAAAAATCGACAGGATGGACAGAACCGCGAAAGAAATACTTTGTAGGGACAAAGGGCAACTTTTTTCAGGCACTAGATCGATTGGTGACGGTCGAAGGAGACAACGAGATCGCCCTCAGGAGAAAGAGGACAATCGGTATCCTGAAAGAACTGTTCCCAGAAATATCTCAGGTGAGCAGCTGCTGAACAAGAACGCAAATCCTGCAGACAGCCAGGACCTGTTTTAACACCTTCTACCCGTTAACAGGACCTCGAACGTCCTTCCCGTTGTTTGTCGATAAGCGTGTGAACGTCTGACCGAGAAATCTTCCATCGGATGGCAGAGAAATTTGATTGGTAATCTTGTGTCGATTCAAAGCGGAGGAGAAATTGCTCGCAGCGAATCGGCATTCCTGTCAAGAAAGTTGCACGTTCGATTCGCGATTCACGCAAAAGTTTCCCGTTTCCCTCTCGGATTGTATAACCGCGCGTTTACTCATTTTATTAATCGATGTTCTTGACTCGCGTTATCTCCCGCTCATTAGACTAAAAGCATCTGATTATTCAAACTCTTGCTCTTCGTATACTCAGACTTTAGACTTTAATTTTTGAGTTTCCATGTTCGCAATATCCCAAGTTCCTAAAATCCCTCGCCCGTAAAAAAGCTCCCAACGAGTCTATTAAGCGGGCCACCCTAAACAATCACACCATCAATGTGTCGACAATCTCGGTTCAAAAGCTGACAAGAGAACAAAAGTTGCTCTCGAATGGAATTCGACGACCCTTCATACAGCCGACTCATCGACAACCCCGAAACCGGGATGAAAATCCAAAACTCCTAAGACGAGACGACAGAGACCAAGCGACAGCCAGCTAAGAGCCGTTGTTTTCTAGATGATCGAACAAAAGGTGAACGCGATAGCAGCTGAAATCATCCGAGTCCTGGGTCCGACCGTGCTGCGCAGTTTCGTCGGCAATAATTCTGGGGCGAGATCCGGGGGCTCGTCGAAAGAGGGATCGACGGTGACCGCCGCGTCTCCCTTCGACGACGACGATTTCGACGTCGACGGCACCAAGTCGACCAGTTCGAACGGTAGAGTGTCGATATCGTTGCCGACGTATCCGCCGGATGAGGTCGAGGACACCACCGGTAACTCTACCACGATCGCCACCGAATCGTCCGTCGATGAGACGACCAAAATCAGCGATGACGTGCAGAACGCGGGGACGACCGACGTCAGCAACACGATCGCTTGATCGTCGTTCGCTGACCAGCTCGGTAACACGTTTGGAGGTCAATGAACCTCGGGAAGATTGATCCCTCGATGTACCGGCAAGGACGACCACCGCGCAATCGGGACTGCTGCGGACTCTATGTCTACCATCTTCTTTGCCTGCTAACTGTCCTTTTTGTTCTGTGTGCGTTCAATCTCGTTTTATCTATCTGTTCACGTATCGTCTGTCTTCATTCTGTGTTCGAGACGTTGTCCCTTCATTGGAGGGTGTATTGTTCTCTTCTCTGGCTTACTTCTTCTTCGCTGATCATTTCGTGCTCTTCAGAAACGACGACCTCTCATACTTCTCTCCGGCGTTTCTGTTTTTCAAACATTCTTCATCGAATTGGTCTTATATATCGTCCAGTTTTCACCGCGTGGACGGTCTGATTCGAAAGGAACGTTGAATATGTTTGAACTCTGTATTATATAAGCAGCAAATGTATTTCTAACGATCGTAATAAGTGTCGATGCACCTGAACGATTCCCAACGCTCAAACGTTGCTCAGGTCCAATCAAAGTTGAGAATCGTCGGATTAATTTGGTAATACACCTGTAGAGCTTTTAATTACGTCCGTGCTTGCCGAAGACCTCTGTTAATAATTAATAATATCGACGCGTTTTCCGATCACGAGACATCGCCAGAACGCGCGTCTCACGCTTCATCTCCCTCTTGCACTTTCCGCTCGAATGAACGTTCGATCGCCCTCTACACAATTTATCAAGGAATTATGTAAACAAGATATTCGTTACAAGAAACTCGATTCGGGTTAACGCTCTATCAAGACCTTGGCTGTATTCAAATTTAATAGCCTAGCTATAAATTCTTGCCTTTCTCAAATTCAATGTCAAATTTAATCAAATTTGACTGTCAAATCTAATGTCCACGTTCCTGTCGGCGATCGATCGGTTCTTCTCGAGACCCCGGTTCGAAGAGGTCGACCGTGAAACTTGTGACTTACAGGACGTGAACCCGGAAGCGGAGGACAGGGTGAACGAGGTGGCGGCAGAGTCGCAAAACAACGAGGTGAAAGTGCAATTCGCGGACGAGCAAGGAAGCAGTGATGCAGCGGCACCTCTGACGCCGTTGGACGAGGTAGAAGCGGAAGACGACGAGAACCGGAACAAGAGGTTCCTCAACTTCGGCTTCGGCGCGTCTGCGGACAAGGGTAGCGGCGCCGGATCGGGCAACTTCCTGTTCGACATTATCAGGGTGAGTTTCTTACGATCTCCATCCTTCTACTGAATTCTTTTTGCAAAATGGGTGAAAAGTGGATGTTATGCAATCTTTAAATCCGGAACTATTTTAATAAAATCACGAGTGAAGTCTCTTTTTTTTTTAATAGTAAGATGAGATGAACATAGACTTAGAAGAAAGAATATAAGACTTGGAAGACTCCTTTGTAGATTTTTAGTAAATACATTTTAAATAATTTCGTTCCTATATGCAATCGTTGGATTAGTATTCACGCTTTCAATATTACATCTTCAATGAAGCTAATAAAAAATAAATTTAAAAAAAGTAACATCAGTAACGCGAGGACAAAAAACTTGACTTGGCAGTATTTAATGTTCAAGCAAGAGTAAAGTACAGTGTCACAAGAGCGACTGCATGAAGAGTTCGAATACAATTTAATAGTTCGATTGCAAGGTTCCTTACCTATTCATGACTTGTTTGTTAATAAAGGTAGAACGTGTGTGAAAAAAGTCTGGAATTTACGCACAAGTAGAAACGATCTTTAGCTTCACTTTTTACGTTGCTGAAAAAAGGAGTGTCAATTACGAGATAGGAACTTGGAACTAAATGAACGAGTTGGACTTTCGTGTTTGCGATCAAAGCTGAACATACTTGGGTCGATTGCGAACGGCAGCAATGAAAATAGTAATAATAGAGTGGCAGTAGAAAGTAGTTCAGCAGGATATAACGCGTGCGGATATTTCTGATACAAGTATCAGAAGTATCGATTATCGAAGTGCTTAATCTGAATTGATGAATGAACTCAATTCCGCTATTAATCGCTTATAGAAACGTACGAGGAAACGTTCAGTGCATTTAACTATGATTTAAAATTAGAAAGTTTTAGTCGTAGAAACCTTGATGTCCTTGATAAACCTTGATTAAGTAAATTATTACTCAATAACAAAAAACTCAAGAATCGATCTGTGATTACCAAACGCCTTTGTTACTCGATTCTTGTGACCCATTCAAGTACACGAAAAACCTGGCAGACCACGAGTGACTAATCGAAACTGGTCTCCGGCTCAGTTTCCATTTAAGTTCATGATAAATTGCCATTCTCTCGAACTCCACTTTTCGCCCAGGCACGAAAGCATCGAATGAACCGTGAAACAGCGAAAAGAGCAGAGGTCCCAGATGAACGCAACCACTGGTTAAATAGCAAAATTTCAGCCGCTTTACAGGAAGTTCGAGCTCGAGGCGAGGAAATTAGTCGGAGGTAGCAGCGGAGGGGAAAGACCTTCGATAAAAAAGAACTAAAATAAAGACAGGCTCGCGTAGCTGAAGAGCGGATCAGTAAACGAAAGTTTCTCGTGTCTGTTCTCGTTTAGCAAGCGGCCGACGGGGCGGCAAGAGCGGCGGGCACGGTGTACCGCGTGGTGGCAGGTACGCAGAGCCTAGGGCTCGGTTTAAGCGCCTCTCGGGACTTGGGCCCTGTTCCCCAAGGTGCCGCCCCTGCTGCCGCTCCAGCTGGTTCCTCGACCACGGCGGGATCCTCGACCAGCGCACCGGCCGCGTCAGGAACCGGAAACTTACCACCGGTACGCCAATCCTTCCGAGCAGAGCCGAACGGACACTGCCGAGAACAAAAGAACAAACAAAAATGAAACTCTGCACGTCTCTCTTATATCTGTCCCGGTGAACGGAAGCCAGACCGCAGCTTCCGGCTAAGCGATTTTCAGTCGCTCTCTGAATCTCGCCATGCTGGAAACCTCATGTTTACGTTCTCGTTAGACCTGGCTTCTTTCACTGATTTTCTATTTCTCTCTGTGTCAACGATTCTTTCTGGCTTTCTACTCGCCCACACTCGTACCGTTTGCGGAATGCTTTTTTCAAGCTTAATTCTGGTTTTGATGTGTACTGATTAAGATTCAGTAAGGTTATTTTAAGGTGGGACACCCGGTATGTTATGCACATTTCTAGGTTTTTATGTTGACCAGTTAATTTTATAATTGAAAAAAATCAAGTTCAGAAGATAAATGTCGATATTTGCATTCATTATTAATTTTTTCATGAAGCTCAATATCAACAAACGGAATTAGATTAACAAGTTATATAATTTTATATCTAATAATTGCGTAAGTTAATGAATATGTATATCGGAGTAGTAAATCAGGAATGTGTTAATATTTATATAACGAATTTTCTATTGAATACATCAGAGATCGCCACACGTTGTACAGTCACCTGTCGAAATGTGCAAAATCGTCAGCCGTATTGGAATCGACACATGTTTGAAATGGGTAGTTGTCACCATACGATCACGGGTAGAATCGCCACGTGTTATATTGCCAAACCTCGAATCTCTGTTGTATCACTATTCGTAGAATATGTACCCTTATGTGATGTATCACATATGAAATCGGTGTACATAGAATCATATGTTGTATCGTCGTAGAATCTCGCGTTATATCGCCACGGGTTCCGCTACTGAAAAAGCTACGTTTTATTGCTAAAAGCTAATATATTGCCACCGTAACTTACTCCATCTCCACAACAAAACCAGAATTCAAAAATACCTTTTTAAAGACATTCTATTATCTATGCTATTCTTAAACATATTCTAAACGCAGTTGTAAATATCCGATACAAGGAAAGAAGCATATCCGCAAAGTATGACTCGTGTATCTAACAGCTGAATTGCACCCAGTCCTCTACTATGTTTGATTTGCATGTCATAATCCTCGCACGTGGTTAACAATCGCCTGTTGTTCGTTCTGCACGTTCCTCTTCGTTTGCTCTGCGTCTACCGTTTACTTAACCACTCCAGATATCACCTCTTAGATCTCCATCTCTCTACTCTTCAGCTTGAATTACCTCTTCGTTCTCCTTCGCCTTGATCGTGCATAGATTGCGCGGCCAGAATGTTTGTTTTAAATATTTGCTTCGAATGACGTAACGGGTCGCTGTGAAAACGTTTTTAACATCGGCACGCAATTCTTGCCACGTGTATCAACTATACTCATTATTGTCACTAACCTCATTTAGGTCCAATTTGAGTGATCAAAAGACATGCAACGTTGAAGAGTATGGACGCTAGCTATTTTCTTTAATTTGTTATATTCTTGCAAAATATATTGGAAATTTTTTGTTACGTTTTCAAAATAAATATTTCAGTTATCAAAACTTTGGTGTCGTGATCAAACTAAACTTCACGAAATACCTTCACAAGTTTGTAGAATATCTAGTGAACTATTCTAAAACTTAGAGAATGAAAATAGAAAGGGAAGAATTGTTGCTATCTCAACTATCTCGTTGCTGTCTTTTGCTCCCGCAGATCAGTTAATACCGATCGTCATCTTCCCACTAACAAATCACATTAAAATAGAAATCGAATCCTCTGTACAAATCCTGAAACCTGCAATCCAAAAAGCACCTTTCTCCAATCGTTCCACCCGGCCAACGGTCCCGACGCGACACCGGCAACCACCATCTCTAAACTGGCTTGATGGACATCCCGGCCGATTTTCGACACGGAATCACATGGCAACCATTGATCGATTGCCGATTTTTTCGTTGCTGAAATCTCGTACTCGTCCATTGCACCGTAACGACTGTTTAGCTGTAGTTCGTTCGTTGCTGCTGCAACGCACCGAGAACCGATGTGTCACCAGTCGATGCACTCTCTCACATTCTTAGCGATTACCGTTTCAAATGAAATCGAATTAGATCGTCTGGTCACGAAGCTCTTCTTTTTAGTAGCAAATTGATAGCACGGTACGCGACGTACAACTTCGACCATAAGTCACCGGACACTTGACTAACGTCACCTGAGGACGTTTGACAAACAGGCACACTTGATGAACGTCGAGTGTTGCAAACTTGCAAGATAGTCATTTTTTAGATTTTCATTGCATTCGTATTGTAGACATTTCGTTGACAAGATTGATTCTGAAGAATTCTGGTCAAATTATCGGCTATAAAATTTAATTCGAGATGAACAGATCTGATCAGAAGAGTTAAATCAACAGCTTGATTCTCTTGCATTCCTTTTTGTACAAGTGTTCGATGACTTATGAACTGGGGATGCACGTTTCTGGCATCAGAGGATAGGTAAGTATGGTCGTCAGCTGCCTTGTAATTACCACAGTAATCTGATTGTCCATCTGGGTCCTGGTGAACATATTTTCTAGTAATGGTTGCACCTGTAGGCTGTCCATGCCACTCGAAACTCTGTTCAACGCTGAAACACATACGAAAACTTGCTCTCAGATCAAAAGACATGTTAATTTTAATCTGCTCTCTTAAAAGATCATAGATCAACCCTAGATCTATTTATCCAGCGTTAGTTCCAGCGTTAGTGTCGAACAGAGTTCGAGATCACTTTCGATCAAGAAAGAGTGGTGTGGACAGAACAATGTTCGAACAATGTCACGAGCCGGAGGAGAGCACGTAAGGATCGTAGCAGCAAGATCGATGGATCGCAATTAGGATTCAGGATGTAAAAGCACCGTAGTGTCGGGAGCGCTGGAGCTGGACGTGGAGCTGAACTACACACAGCAATCTTCCTAATTAGACATCAAACTTAAGAATATTCGCACGATGATCGATGACGAAAGGAACGATCTAAACGACTTATTCTCTAATTCACACTTCTTTCTTCGTGTTGTCCTTCGAGAACGAACGCTTTCCTTTCGATATTATATTAATGGACGGTTCGATTGTTTACAGCTGGTGGCCGGTAGCGGAAGTGCCTCGGCTGGTACAGGAAAAGCGGAGGAACCACCAGAAGCGGTCCCTGGACCGGTCACTAGGCTCTTCGTTATTGCAAACAGAGGAATATCGAATCTCATACAGGACCTCATTCTTGTGAGTAATTTATTTTTTATTTGGATGATGGTTTCTATTTGGAATTGGGAAGTTGGGGATTTAAGGAGTGAGGAATCTGGAGTTCTCAAGATTTGGAGTTCGTGGGGTTTGGGGTTCTCAGGATTTGGGGTTTGCAGAGTTTAAGGATTTCAAAATTTGGGGATCTCAGAATTTTTGTATTTGAGGAATCTCAGAGTTTAGAGATTTGGAGATCTGAGGATTTGGGGAGTTAGGTATTTGGAGATCTGAGGATCTGGGAATTTGGGGACTTAGGTAGTTGGGAATCAGAGGGTTTGGGGATTTAGGTATTTGGAGATCTGAGGATTTGAGGATCTGGGAATTTGGGGACTTAAGTAGTTGGGAATCTGAGGGTTTGGGGATTTAGGTATTTGGAGATCTGAGAACTTGGAGACTTAGGAAATTAGGAATTTGAGAGTTTGGGAAAATTGTGAACTTAGGAAATTGGTGATCTGTGGATGGTTGGTGATTGGGTATTGAGGAGATTGAAGACTTGAGAGTTTGGGTACATGCGAATCTGCAAATTTGTAAATTTATGATTATGAAAACTTGAGCGTATAGGCACACAAAAGTTTGAAATTTAGAAATATGTAAATTTGAGAGTTGAGCACTTAAAAAATGTAAACATAAAAAAATTAAAAATTTGAGCATTCAAAAACTTGAAACACTTATCCTTCAGAAACTCAAAAAACCTAAAACTTTGAATTAGAACAATTATCCCAAATGTAGCAAGTCGAGTCAGTTGCGTCAATTGAAAGCCGCAGCCACAGTGAAAAAGCCTCAATAATTCAATAAACGTAAAAGCCTTACACAATGATCGTTAAAGAGAACATTTGGCGAATAGTGCAAATAAAAGTCTGAAACTCGATTGGCGGAGCGGAGGATTGCGGTAACCGCACAGTCGAACTTCGTGGCTAGAAATCGATTATGTTTAGCCAAGCAAAGAAGATATCGGGACGCAACGAAGAAAAAATAAGCGAGAAACGTTACGACACGTAGCAAAATTATGGAGCAAGACTTTCCACGAGATTTTCCGGCCGGTCTGGTTAACGAGCCACGAACGAAGCGCCATTAAAGTTTGAGATGATTCGCGTCATCGTAATCGCATGCTCACGACACAAATCGTCCTCTCGAGGACAAGTTTTAGAATGGAGCTCGTTTCTTACGTCGTTTTACATAATCGATTTGTTGGAAAGTGAAACCTTATCGTCTTTGAAAATCTAAGATTTATTGACGTTAATGTAACATATACGGTAACATGTAAAACTGAGTACTTTATTTACACTGCACTGTGGTGTTATAACAGAATGAAGTTGGTGATGTCTAAATTAATTTCAAAAAAAAAATTGAAGAGTTTAATGCTTTGAAGAGGTACATATTTATTTTGTATAAGTTTAATCGTTGCTGCTCAAGTTATCCAGAATTGAAACATTAAATCACGTAGAGAAAGTGAAATATTATGAATGTTTTGCCTTTAACACTGTAGTGAAACCGTCTGTACGGTGTAATTGTGTATTCAATACTGGATTTTTTAATTTAAGCTTTCTATCTGGCAGCCATTGCAATTTCATTAATAGTTCAAATATAAATATTCAACTAATATTTATTCGAAATTTGTTGCAACAAAATATGGATCTAATTCTATATTATAAAGTAATGGCTCATTTGAGCAGTGACTGTGACAAAACAAGGACAAGAACCTGTATTTCCGTTTCTCGTCACAAAGTGATGGCGAACAGGTTCCTTGAAAGTAGATTTTCCGTATTTTATTTCTATAGGTCAAAATAGCTTTTTATTTACTGTCACAGTAAAAATTAATCATTTTTATCAATAATCGATAATCAAATTTGTCAATAATCACACATATTATTATATCAATAATATCGCAAATTTTCACGTATCATCTTGTTTGGTCAATTTGCAACTTCTGAGCAAGAATACACTACACAGTGTATAACTCAAGCGATGTCAAATACATTAAATTTATTTCGAGTTCAAATGCATGCAGCATAAAAATTCGCCAATTTCGTCAGTGACCGTACCATCAATTTATAACCGACCAAAGGAGAACGCGCGTGGATTTTGCCAAAAGTCTCGCGACCGTTCCAGATATAAAACTGGGCGATTACGCAAGTTCTGTCAGGATCGGCGGACAGTAAAAATGTAAGCGACTTTCTCTATGAAATAGCTCGTCCATTTGCTTGCGGACTTATGCAAGCTACTGCTACGTGGCTCATGGTACCATATACCGCCAGGGGCACGGTTCACCAGCCCGTGATACATGAAAATCGATAATGATCCGTGTTTGTTGACACGTTTGTCCGTAGGAGATCGCTAGTGTCACATTTACAGTAGCACGCGCGACAATAGTAGCTTACATTGCCACGCGTTGGTACTGTCATTGGTAGTTGTAAAATTGACACACGTTGCATTAACGTGTATTTTATCGTCGTGTGGAAGTACTGCGTGTGGTACGATTCAAACTGGTACGTTGTATTACCATAATTGGAGTTGAGTTAAGTTGTATTATCACGCGGTGAATGACTAATGGTTGGATTACCATGGGTTGTGTTGCGATGCTTGAAATTGATTCTTGGTGAATTACTATGTGTTGAATTACCACGCGTGGAATTACCACGTGTGGAATTACCACGCGTCGAATTACTAAGCGTCGAATTACCACGCACCGAATTTCTACGGGTAGAATTACTACGCGTCGAACTACCACGCGTCGAATTACCACGCGTCGAATTACCACGCGTCGAATTACCACGCGTCGAATTACCACGCGTCGAATTACCACGCGTCGAATTACCACGCGTCGAATTACCACGCGTCGAACTACCACGCCCCGAATTACCACGCATTGAATTACCACGCGTAGACTTACCACGCATCGAATTACCACGCGTCGAATTACCATGCCCCAAATTACCACGCGTAGAATTATCACGCGCCGAATTTCCACGCGTTGAATTACCACGCGTCGAACTACCATGCCCCGAATTACCACGCGTCGAATTACCACGCCCCAAATTACCACGTGTAGAATTACCACGCGCCGAATTTCCACGCGTCGAATTACCACGCGTCGAACTAGCACGCGTCGAATTACCACGCGCCGAATTACCACGCGTCGAATTACCACGCGTCGAACTACCACGTCCCGAATTACCACGCGTCGAATTACCACGCGTCGAATTACCACGCGTCGAACTACCACGCGTCGAATTACCACGCGTCGAATTACCACGCGTCGAATTACCACGCGTCGAATTACCACGCGTCGAACTACCACGCATCGAATTACCACGCGTCGAATTTCCACGCGCCGAGTTACCACGCGTCGAATTACCAAGTGTCGAATTAACACGCGTCGAATTACCACGCGCCGAGTTACCACGCGTCGAATTACCACTCGTAGAATTACCATGTGTGAAACTGTTACGCGCTACATTACCACATGTCGAACCACCACGCTCAGAATTATCGCACCTTGTATCACCTCGCGCAAAATTGTCACACGCGCAATTACACGCGTCGTATTACCATATGTGGAATCGTTACATATTGTACTACAACGTATGGAATTATCATACATACAATCGCAACGCCTTAAACAACTGCACTATCGTATTCTAACACAGAATATTCATATATTTCTGAAGAATGAAATAGTAGCAAGTTTTGTATGCATTTCGAAACAAAGTCTAAATTTAAACAAGTAAATATATTTATCGCACCCACGCGTCGAGATCCGTTCCGCTTGTGAACTCTAAACGAAAGCGAAACCGATCTACAAAAGAAACGCGAGAAACCGTTTTGTTAGAGGCCGTTGATCGCACCTTGTGTTATTTGCTATCACTAAGGATACAATTCCGTAAAACATTGACCCGTTTCTGGAGAAACGTGATCGTTGCATAAAAATGACTTCTTTGGTACCGTTTGTTCAACGAACGAGGAGAAGTAAAAGACATTTTTCTGCCACTTTCATTTGCCACTCGCTCGAACGCCGGTTGAAGAAAGCTGAGGAAAAACAATGCGCGCTAAGAATTCGTGTAAGAAAAAGAATACAGTGGTTGAACGGAGGCCTAGGTTTTTATTTTTCTCTAATAACGTCTTTATTACGACCCAGTGAACACTTTGATCGTTGTTACCACGAGGGTCAACAATGATCGCCCTTGTAATTTCTATTTTTCTGCTAAATTACTGATTACACTGCAATTACCAATTAAAGCTTACTAATTAAAATTAGTGAACAATATATGAATGGAACAGGTTTTTGCAAAATGTGTAGATCTTAATAGCACAACATTTTTTGCGATATTGCAACAATCTACGTGTATCACCGTACAATGACCGACATTGTGAAAGTCCGAGATGGCAATATAGCAAGTGGCTGCACCAAAGTTAATCAATGCGTGACATCGACCTTCAATGTTATAAAAATAAAAAGAAAAGTGAAACGTTCAAAATGCAACGCAAAATGAGTAAGCAAAAATACAAACAAAATTGAGCGGCAGTTTGACGGAGGCGCACGGTAATTGGCGGACCTAATCGCGCCATTTACGCGCAATACCGAAGCGTGCTCGCGAAGCGGACATCTGGAAAGCGTTCACGCTTCGCGCATCGCGCGGAATCCGATTTATTTCCCGGCAACATTGAGAACAAGAACGGAAATGTTCTAGGACTAGCAAGTTCGATCGGTCGGAACAATGGATCGATTTCTTTCGTTGGTCACGGTGAAACTTTGGCCGCGTGGATAAAAAGTGTCGAAAGCGGCTTCGCTTCGAAAGCGTTGCAACATTTCTCTATGCGGGAAATCTAGCGCGTTGTCGTTATAGGAAGTCGAACAATGAGATGCAAGAAAGAGCGAAGTGCAGAATTTAAACTATTGAAATAGTTCTTTTGCGATGCAAGAAATTGCTCGGGCCAATAAAATCAGGAAGTCGTTTCGAAAGTGGACTGCGCTCAAATAAATGCAGAAGCTTTCGTTTCTATATCCTTTCACCTTTATGTTACCCGATACCCTTTCTGCTATATTCCACTGTAAATCACATGTTGGTTTTACATGTAGGATGTCACAAGTTTATACAATATTCTTAATAAGTTTGTTATTAACCCTTTGCGAGAGGCACCTCTTAAACGCCATTCGATTTAGTACAATAATTTGAAACACGCATTATTTAACTAATTCTGTAATAGTGTTTCATATTACGTATAAACATAGTGCGAATTTTTAGTAGAGAAATAACGTCAGAAGAACTCATTTAACATTTTAATTAATATTCCAAAGATGCAAACACTAAAATTGTCTTCACATAATCTTGAAGTGACTTGAATTAAAAACTATAATTTTGCGTTTTGCAGCGTCTTGCGGCGACGAGCGAGCGTATCGTCAACTTCAAGGCAAGACTGATCACTTCCATCATATAGAACTCGTTGCGCGGGGCACAAGGTGTGTGGAAGTAAACGAGAAGATCCGATGGTCCTGAAAGTGATCTGGATCCACGTGGGAGCCATTGTCGAGCCGTAACCATTGTCGCAGGAACACGGGTACGACGTTGGCAACGTAATCAGCCAACACGTTGCCCCCTTGTCCCCGAGGTCCGAAGTGTCTCGTCGATGGTAGATTCGTCCTCGTAACTAAAAAAACGTAACCTCGCGACTTCGTGTTTGCAATCACTCGTGATATGTACTTGATGTCCTCGTTCCCTTTCGTCCTTCCTCGTTTCTCTTCTTCTCTTATTTACTTCCCGTCCTCCAACGATTCTTCGACTCTCTTCGTTTCTCTTCTCTCTTTATGTTATAGTCTATTAACAGCGTTCCCACTGTTATTCGTCGAATACGACTTGTGCGCTTTGTACGACGTACATTGTTACTTGTGACCTTACAAACTTAATTGTGTAAATTATACGTGGATTGTGCAGAATTGGGAGGTTAAGGTATATCGAGTGTTAAGTATTGAACATATTTCGACATTAAATATTTAACATATTTAATTTGTACATTATCAAGTTCGTAATTTCCAAATTACCTAATTATGAAATTTCTTCGTAATTCTCTAACATCTCTTTTATATAAGGATCGCAATCAAATGACCAATTCTGCCCAGTACGCAGGTCCAGATTGACCCGGGAATAAACACGTATAAAACGCACTCGTCGAAGCACTTCCCGCCCAGCCTTGTGAACGCATCGCGCAGAATTCCGCGTGAACTTGTACATACTAGCTATTCCCAGATTGCAACAGTGCCAAGAGTCGACCCTTTTCTACCCTTGAATCGATATATCGGTTACCACCTGAACAAGTGCAGTCGGTGAGCGAAGACTGCGATGGATGATTACCATCAGCACCATTCTAGGAAAATAAGCACTGTCTGAGATTATTCTGGTAAACGTTAAACGAATGGCATCTTTGATAAAATTTTGTTGACACCGACTGTTCATTCGCCGCATTCGATTATGAAACGATGCGCGCTCCCTTCGAACCGAAGAGAACGTTCATCGTTGATACGTTCGTTAACGTGTGTCTATCTTATTGTAAATCGCCTCTGTTGTTTTGTAGTGTAAATAAATAAATATTATTGTCATAAAAAAACGAGAGAATTCTATCGAAATGGAAGACACGCTTCCTTCATTTATTTCCTATTAGTATACTTCGTTACAAACAACGATCGTTGACTTTGGCAACGTTGATTCAATATTTAGAAAAAATACACTCGAGGAACCTCGATCATTTTAAGCACATTATAATCGGCAAAATAATATTCGTAGAAATATTATCTATCACACGGTCGCGTGAACACTTTCATGTACGCTATTATTGTTTCCGACTGGAAGATCCACGAGTAGCGTCTCTCGCGAATTAGGCCTCGTTTGCACTCGCTACGAGCTTTCTTGCGTTGAGTCTTTGGCCAAATCTTTTTTTGGCGAGGGTTGGGCTTCCGCAAACACGAACATTTCGTCCTCGCATGAAGCCCACCGATGTAGCTATGGAGGCGAGATCAATGGTGGTTTCTTATCAGGTACTCCGACGTAAATTGGATCCCCTATGCGCACCGTTCCACCAGGGGATCTAAGCCCAAGGTGAATCCCCATCACTGGACTCTCGCCGGTCATTGGACGGTAAAGTGGATCCGTTATTTGCCTGTAACTGTAGGATACATTCGTATAAGGTATAGTACTTGACAACGCTGATAAGATAGGATTTATTTCCACAATTATGAGATATATTCTAATACTCTTAATACTCAATGATAACTGGGGATCTGTGCTATCATTACTTTATCACGTTCTCAATTTTAAGACCTCTTTATCAGATATAAAAGTTCTGATTCCAAGATATAGTCTTCTAATATTACCTACATATGTATAAAGGAAATTTCAAGTATTTCTGGAGTGTTGTATAGTGTTAATATCTAAATATACTATCAGTTAAGTACCTTTTCAGCGTTTTCAACGGCTCCGCTTTCGGGTCCTTTTTCCCAGTTTCCGGATCGATTGTTGTAAAAATGCATCTGGTGCAGGGCATCACGTTCTTGAAGATCACGTCTCCAATCTTCACCCACTCCCAACTGTCCTCTTCATACGGCACAGCGCCTTTCACTACGAAGTTCGGACGAAACTGTTCCCAGATAACCGGATTGTCCAACCGAGAGTTCAACTCGGCCACCGAACTCTCGTTTATCAGATTATAACTTGTAGCGTCCGGATAGGCACCCTGAAAGTGTCAAGTTCGTAGAAACCGTGTCAATTATCTGCATCTTGAAACTTACAGTGTCCTCGCAGGTCAACGGGAAATACTTGTTCTTCTGCCTGACCTCCCTGGTAGGATGACTTAACGGGTAGTAAACCAATCGAAAACCGGTGTCTTCTTGGAGGATGAAGCGCGACAACCATCGGGCAGCTTCTTCGCCGCAGTCGCACGCTTGCACGGGTTGACCCCACACCGCCACGCGGAATCCTTTGCCGTTGACTTGCGACAGATCGATGGACATGGACATCATTCCAGGAGCTGATAGCGTGAGAACCGATTCAGTAACACTGGGCGATACCTTGTAATAATAGATTCTTTCAGTTTCGTTGTAATCTGAGACGGAAACAATGTACGTTTCCGTGTAGGGACGTGGAGGCACGAAGGCGTGACGAGGTACGATTTCTTTTTGGGGATAGGAGGCACTTATGTGAATTAGTGCATATTTTTGTGGTAGAAATTTAGAAGTTTACGGGAACAATTTTTGAGTTCTCAAGTCCCGAATTTCTGAAATTTCAAATTTTTAAATTTGTAAGTTTTGGTATTTCTAAATTTTCGTGTTACCAAGTTCCTACCTCACTACGACCTAAAGTCCTGCATCCTTAAATCCTTACTTCCGTAAATCCCTACTTCCCTAAATCCCTACATCCCTGAATCCCTATATGCCCAAATCCCTACATCCCTGAATCCCTATATCCCCAAATCCTTACATCCCCAAATCCCTACATCCCTAACTCCCTAAATCCCAAATTTCCGACCGAATAATATCTAAAAAAAAATTAAGTCACATTCAAAATTTCATAAGAAAGAACTTTTCAAAGGAAAAACGCTCGTGGAATTAATTCAACGAACGGAACGGTAAATTCCGTGAGTTTCCACCGCGATAAAATGGATCGTTAATTCCGATTATAAAAGTTTCCTGAATTAAAACGTCGACTTGGAGGGATAAAATAGAGACTCATAGGACTGCTAACGGGGCCTAACAACCCATGAAGAGGTACGAAAGAAAAAATGACCGGATGGCCACGTTATCGCCAGCTTTCACGGGTAATTCTGCCTTGAGATTCTCCGCTTTTTACGCGATAGTATTTTTCTCCTCAAAGATACCTCGATTAGATTAGTTTTATCGATCAAGTGAACGAGGACAGCGTGGTAGAAGAAGTAATTATTCTTCTTATCGTGGCACGATTATTTAAAGTGCGGTGAAAGGCACATATCTGTTTTGTATATCTGGGTAATAATTAGGCCTTCCTACTTTACATAGTATATACATTGTATGTTTTACTACATCTACGTACATTGACATCAAACTGAAAAATTTTCCTAAACATTTGCTAATTTTGCACAGTTTTGCACTCTCTATTAATCATGAGATAATTTTAGATAATTTGAAGGAAGAATGCCTACATTTACAATGCTAATAACTCAGTAATTATAATGTAGTAATAATTAATACAGCACCATCCAGACATTAATCTTTTCAAAAACCTCTTGTAATAACAGTGTAAAACCTCGTGTAATTTTGGCTGTACCAATTTTCATTATCACATTTCGAACAATTTTTCGTTCCTCACGTGTACCACATATGAACGTTTCAAACAAAGTATTTATACAACAAATCCTTTATCAAACACTCAACCAAATGCCTTATCAGAGAATACCCGACATAAAATCTCTCACCTGAACCATTTTCGGATGCTGTCTGGCAGTAACAAAGCGTCCATTAAGATCGATGAGCATCAACGTCCTGTCCCTCAGCCAGCCAGACTTCAGACCCAGCTGCGTGCACTCCATCGCGTTCATTCGTATAGGCCCAAGCGACTTCACCGGGAACACGAGCATGTTACTGAGTTCTCCGACCCTCCGCCATTCCGAGGGTAGTTTGTCCTTCTGCCTGCTGGTCCACCACCACCACAGGAACACGACCACCGTCCCGGCGCCAACCGCTGCCGCCGACATGTACGTCAAACGCGTGGTATCTGTTCGCAACAAGCCCAACGATTAATTCTCAACGGTGAAGCGACCATGCAAAACGGTCCGTTGCAAAATCGTTCGCTGGAAACCGCGATGGAAGATGAATATGCGGTTCCTGGCAGGAACGGATTGCTTTATTCAATGGGTTTTGGATAAATTGGAAGTGTGGGGTATGGAGGTATGGAAATTGTAAGTGTGGACATCTGGAAGAATTTGGGAAAATGAGAGTTTGGGGTTTGAGAATTGGGGATTTGGAGAGGCGGAGATTTAGGAATTTGGGGGTTTGGGGATTTGGGGATTTGGGGATTTGGGGATTTGGGGATTTGGGGATTTGGGGATTTGGGGATTTGGGGATTTGGGGATGTGGGGATTTGGGGATGTGGGGATTCGGGGATGTGGGGATTCGGGGATGTGAGAATTCAGGGATGTGGAGATTTGGAGATGTGGGGATTCGGGGATGTGAGAATTCAGGGATGTGGAGATTTGGAGATGTGGGGATTCGGGGATGTGGAGATTTGGAGATGTGGGGATTTGGGGATGTAGGAATTCGGAAATGTGGAGATTCGAGGATGTGGGGATTTGGGGATGTAGGGATTCGGAAATGTGGAGATTCGAGGATGTGGGGATTCGGGGATATGAGAATTCAGGGATGTGGAGATTTGAAGATGTGGGGATTCGGGGATGTGAGAATTCGGGGATGTGGAGATTTGGAGATGTGGGGATTTGGGGATGTAGGGATTTGAGGATGCAGAGATTCAGGGATGTGAGAATGTGGGAACGTAGGGATTTAGGGTCATAGGGATTTGGGGACATAGGAGTTTGGGGATGTAGAGATCTGACAATGCAGGGATCTGAGGATGTAGGGACCTAGGAATATGGATACCCGAGGATGCAGGAATTCGAGGCTGTGGGAATTGGAGCACATAGGAATTTGAGAATATGAGAATTCGGATGATAGAAATTTGAGTAGATAGAAAAATGGGGATATAGAGGTTTGTGGATGTAGAGATCTAACGATACAGGGATCTGAGGGTGTAGAGATCTGACCATGCAGGGATCTGTGGATGTAGAGACCTGGCAATGTAGACATCTTCTCTTATACTGATCTAGTCACAAAGTAATCAGTATACATATATAGTATTCTGGGAATACGTCAGTAGTGACATACGCAACGTGTAAATCCTTGACAAGGCAATACTTGATGAATCCACGCGCGCTAATTAAACGCTATAAAACATGGTAATACCAAGCATGACTGTACAGAACTTAGCAACCTAACACTAGACAACATAGAAAATTATCAAATGCATATTTAAATCGCATCTTCATAAGCAAAGTAAGGTAAAATCAGAAATAACCGACAATGAGCTGGCAACTTACTATCTGCTAGTCATTAGACTCGCGCAAAGTCGAGCAATTTGCAATGCAAATAAGCAAAGTAGATGAAAAAAAAAGAAGACAGGACCCCCAACGAGCGTTCCTGAACGCTGCACACCAGGCTTTCGACACTACCTAAAGTCGTGTCAACCAGAGCATGAATCTCTTTTCCAAACAAGATTGTGAAATAAGCGATAACCGATAAGTTTCTGTTATCAGCGAGTGTGATTTGTTCTGTAAAGAATTATCGTAACGTGCGAAATTAGAGAGCGAGTTGTTTGGACGGCGTGAATTGAACCACTAAAGGAAAACCGTTAACGGTACCTGGATAATTTTGTTCCGAGAAACAGAAATCGTTGAGATAATATTTATTGCTGAACTGGAAATGATGGGTACATGCTTTTTATTAAACGCTGATATTGTCACAGTTATGCGAAAGTGGGTCGAACGGGTCGATGTACTTTCGGAAATGCATACGGAATGCTGTATTTTACATAGCCTTTTTTCTTGCCTACGTGTTCTTGTTTCTCTCGATTTCCTGTCTAACTGCATTTCCAGCGACAAATTTATAAAATATAATAAGTTGGAAAAACAGTTACTTCTTTCGAGCGCATTTTGTTTCTTTCTAAAAATAGTTCTACTTTTGTAGCAATTTTTTGATTTTATTGCACGTTATGAATGAAACCTTGGGAATAATATACAGCTAAATATTATCTCTCGAAGCAAAACGTGGCATTGATACTTTTGTGATAACATTATCATTATAAAGATTATATAATGATTTAAAAAAGCTGCGTACCTTGGTACGATTACTTACGCCTCATGCAATTTAATCAAGCAATTAATGTAACAGGGGAAACTTTTGAGGTCAAGTAACATTTTGATAAATATTTTATCTTTAAATTTAAATATAATTCACTTGGTTTTCAATATGTTTTGCTACGTCTTTTTTCGTTATGGCAGTTAACAGGTTATTACGTATCATCTACGTAGGCTAGACGCAAACAAATAGATGTAATCATCTCGGCACAGCTTCTGAGTGCACCATAAGGTCAGCACGTACCACTGTAGTAGTACGATTATTAACGTAAATGATGAATTGTACTGCGTTTACATGTAACGTTTGATATTATCGATTTCGGGGTTTTCGTGCGACTCGGAAAGAAGGGAAAGGTCTAATGAGACCCTTCGTCTCGAATCAATACCATAGGGCGTTGCTCCCCAACGTGCACGAGCAAATTCTAACAAATGTTATCAGAATTTTCTTTTTGGCTTGCTCTTTTTTGTATATTGTAACTGCGTGCAAAAATAGAAATTACTATGCTAATGTTATCTGTGCTAAATACTGATACACGCGTTAAGCTTTGAATGTCAGTGCTGCAAGAAACGTGGGAAATACAACAAAAAAATCTTTGTAAAATGTTACAAGAGAAGCAGTTATTACATCACGGAGACATTTATGTAATAATCGCGACAATAATAATTTCAAATGCCAACCGTTTATTCAAGCAATACAAACAAAACAGTGTAGCTTTAGTAATGAGACTATTAGGTCATGTGTACATGTTTTGATTAAATTTTAATTTCTTACAAACTTCTGAAATTATAATTGTGAGAGAATGGAGTATGAGTTTGTGAATGACATAGTGTTCACATAGGACCATGATTCGAATCAATATGTGAGATTCGATGGTCCATTTGAAACTCATCTGCAAATAACACTGATCCGACAATTTTGAGATTGAGCGATGAAACTAACGAGATAATGGTAACTTACCTAGCGTCATTGTCAAGGTCGCTGGAACCGTGGAGCAGGAACGGTTCGAAGGCGATGGACAATGGTCACGAGAGGAGTTAGAGCCGTTGTGCGGTCGATGAAGAACTGAGCCTCATGTAGGTTTCGCTGTGAGATCCGTTATCCACAGGGAACCACGTATGACGAACTGCGCGCAACTACAGAACTACGGAAACTGGCATGCAAACGTCTTCAATCGACTGACATGCGCATCTCGGACGAGGAAAAATTCGAACGAATTTTCCATGCGATACTATTGGATTTTCTTATTCGAAACAGTGTAGAAATAGTTAACAGAGTTCTATAAACCGCGTGACTTTTTGACCCTCTTTTCTGAATTTTTATTTATTTTCTGAAACTTTAGAAAACCATCATGACATCTATCAAATTTTGCAAGTAAACAGTTTTATATAACATATAGCATACCTTCGTAGCATATTAATCACAAAAATCAATATAAATTGAATTTTTATTATAATTATATAGTGGCGCCATCTCTTCGGCGAACGGGGTGAACTACACACTTTTGAGACTGCAGTTTGATTAGTTCGCTCCTCCTACCGCAAGATGGCGCCACAGCAAACATGGCGGCGCAGCAAACATGGCGGTACAGGAAACATGGCGCCACTAGTACCGTTCTGGACCTAATTCAATATTTTATTTTTTGACCTTAATCGGCGATAAAATGCATCAAATGTTAATAGAAATTTGCTTAAAAATTTCTCAAGAATCATAATATGTGGTAAAAGTTACGAAATATGACTTTTTATAATTTCCTTATATGCGTATTCGGACATGCATTTTTTTCGATTAGTTCACCCTGTTCGCCGGAGAGATGGCGCCACTTTGTCCATTTTTTTCTAATTTAATTAACATTAATTTTAATGATTAATATGCTATATATTTATTAATATTGATATTACAAAATTTACAATATATTCCAAATATGGGGTTTATGTGTTTAAAAGTCGCATACTATATTGTCTATCATCGGTAATATAGAGAATCACATTGAAATTTTCATTCGAGTCGCAATAACCGTTCTCATAAATGTTTCCTTCCAAAAAAACAAGAATATCTGTAATAATTGCCCAGAATCAGTATATAACAGTATTCCGAAGTTTCTCTAAGTATTATTAATTGAATGTGACCTAAATGTATCAAGATGATTCTCCTCTAATTACACCACAAACCTTGATACCACGTTTGATACAAATGATACTAACAAACGTTAGTACTAACAAACGTTGTAAAATATAATACAGAGATATTAGTCTATTTCTTGAGAATTATAATGTACTCTAAAATGATTTAAAATGCGAGCCGAGTGTGATACGCTTGCGTGGTACTAATAGATCACAAAGTTGACAATGATTCAACTGTCATGTGCTGACGACAGTCGCACAAGTTGTTGATTCGGAGTAAAGATCTGTTTTGATTCCTTTGGATTGTTTTCGATAAACTGATAATTTGTTTATCGGACACATTGTTTACAGATGCTACTTCAAAAGGGAAATCTTGACTAATTTTAATATCAGTATAGAGAAAGTCACACGGTTATTTTCCTGTTCTTAACGCTTAATTTATTAAGGTAGGTCGTGGAAGTTGTCGATCGGTGATATTAGTGAATTCGAACATCAATTGTGTCAACATGTTTGTACTTTTTAAATTGTTTCAGTGGTTGTGTTTTAGATGTTCGTGACAAGTTCGTAAAACTCTCCAGAGTAATTTTGGAGGTTAGGAATCTATGACGTTTCTTTTATCTATCATACTAGTTCCTTTGTTCTATGATTTTATCGTAATTTTTCTGATAACTTTTTTGTTATCTAAACTATGATAACTATTTCTTTTTCCTTTTGAAGGAATATTTTTGACCAGCTTTATCGTTTATAATATTATTCATAGTGATAGCGGATGAGTAAATCGAATTGTAAACGAAATCTTATCGCTTAGCGGAAGAATTCTTCTTGATTCGTCATTTATTGCTTGCTAGTCCCAGAGTTTGGGTCCTCTTACATTCTAAGTAATTTTGCTCCTTGTGTTACAGCATTCATCATGCCAATTTTATTCAGTGTGGTGGCTCGAGGAACAGTTGTGTTGGCAAAATATGCCTCCTGCACAGGGAATTTTGAGGAGATGATAGAAAAAATTCTGGAAAAGATTCCACCAAAAAATGACAAATTAACATATACAAAAGGACCTTACCATTTTCACTATATCTGTGAAAATAATATTATTTATATGTGTATCACCGATGATGTGAGTAGTGAACCACACATGAAATTTAATAAAATCATAGAATACAAATAATTGCATATTTTTGTATTACAGGATTTTCAAAGATCAAGGGCATTTTTGTATCTCACAGAAATTAAAAGAAGGTTTATAACCGTTTATGATCAAGGTGCACAAACTGCAGTAGCGTACGCAATGAACTCAGACTTTGCCAGAGTTCTAGCTAATGAAATGGTATGGAACAAATATAGAACTAATACAGTTCTGAATATATGGAACATAAATATAACAATCTAGTCTCTGTTTAGAAATACTACAGTGAATCCAATCAAGACATTGACATAATATCTAAAGTTCATGGCGAATTAGATGAACTGAAAGACATAATGGTAAAGAATATAGATAATGTAGCTATGCGCGGAGAACGACTAGAGCTTCTCGTAAATAAGACCGACAATCTAACTGCCAATGTACGTAAAATTTTAATTTTCTGCACACATGTTAATGACCCTGAAGTAGTAATGTATATTGAATTATGTTTTAGTCAGTCACATTTAGGAAAACCAGTAGAAACTTGGCGCGTTCATTGTTCTGGAAGAACGTTAAAATTTACGTTATCGTTGGAGTGATCCTTATTGTAAGTAGTTTCGACTCAATTTATCGAATTCTGTTAAAGATAAGCGATCTGACGAATGTTACAGGTTGTAGTATACGTTATCGTATCGATGTCTTGCGGTGGCCTGGCCTGGCCAAAATGTGTCGGAAATTAATTCACGTTTACGAACTTAGACACGATCCACTGTGTCTCTAAACGCGACGAATACTTGGTCCGGGGAATTGAATTGGCCACGGCGGTCGAAAAGATATTTTAAAACGAAGGGCTATGAACCAAGGCGCAGATTGTATTTCTTGGTTCGTGATACACGGAGAAACATGTTCAATCGTGTAACTAGAGAAACGATTATTACAGAGATGTATGTATAGAGATAAATAAGTATGTAACGCTTATATCATTTTTATTATACGTTACCAAAAATTATCAATATCATCGATTTTTTTCAAGCGATGAATGTAATTTTAATGTCACTAGTATATATTGTATTATACTAATACATTCTACGAAGAAAACAAAAAAGAATAAAATAATTCTTGTTCGCGAATTAATCATTCATTGATTATTCCCGTGTTCCTCCTTTAGGTGCAACAAGTGAACTTCATACGTAGCTCGTATTTCGTGTCCCGCGATACCGTTTCATTAAATTAAAAATTCTATCATCGGAACTGAATATTTTATATACATCCAACAGTACCGTAAAAATTTATCGAGTCTCTTCCGGATCATTAAGTGCTTCACATTTTTTCCACCCGAAAGCCTTCAGGTACTATACTCCACTGTTTATCCGCCTCATGGCGCATGCTCGGATATATTTTTTACTCTCTAATCTCACGTGACTAACCCAAACAAACTTCCTTGACAAACCTATCTCAAATAAACACTGGACTTTCGCTGTGACTAATTGATTAGGGTATTCGAAAAGACCAGGTAATAGATGAATCATAAGTGTACAACCGTTATATGGTTACCGAGATTCAGCAGCGTTGCTTCTCACGCGTTAAGAACTGTAAGGGTAGTTCAGGAGCGGCACTAGCATTTACAATGCCGAGTATATTGCTTTAGGACTGAAGGGTCTTTGATTTGGAACAATTCAGAGTTGGAATAATTTGAGGTTCGAATGGTTCAAGGTTGGAGTCACAATTAGGAATCACAAGAAATCACAAATAGGATATTTTAAGGTTGGCATATTTAGAAATTAGGAGACAAGGGTGGAATATTTCAAGATTGAAACGCTTCAAATTTGACGTGATCAAGTGTGGAAATGTTTCAAAATTGAATTGCTTATAAATTGGAATGCTTGATAGTTTGAACGTCCCAGGTTGGAAATGTTTCAAATTTGGTGCCTCTCGGTCTCGGAATTGAAGGTATTTAATTTGACGGATTGAAACAGCAAAAAGAGGGAAAAGGTGAGAGCGTCAGTAAATAGATACGGTCCTGTCGATGCAACGACGTCGCCGGCGCGGGACGGGTGGCGGCATCGCAGGCGCTGTCGTCGCGACGCCCGGGCCATCGCAGCAGCCCGGCGGCTCTGGCAGGATGTCGATGGCTCGCGTGGCGCGCCCTTCGGGGGGTGCCAAAGTGTCTCGGTGGCTGGTCACGGCGCCACGATTGATCGTAGTACGTCGTCCCTGAACCCGCGAGGAAAAACACGCTCTCCTGGCAAGGTCGCTCAACAAGTTCCGGGGCCGTGTGTGCGGCCGGCGAACCGGCTCGCTCGCGAGATAGCACGTTCAACGGGGAAAAACAACCCCCGTTGACAGTTTCGCGACAGTTCGCACGCGCGACAGTCAAACGCGAAGCGGACGCGTGGCTCGAACGTCGCGTGTACGACTTGTCGACCGCGGTGGATGTACACTTTGAACGCCGCGCGGATTCTCGTCCTGGTGTTGCCCGCTCGGTGTGGTGAGTGGTGGGTGGTTTCGTGCGGTTCACCCGTTTCGCGGCCGGGCATGGAACCGCGGAGGTTCCGGATCCCGAAGGCTAGCTGACGGATGCCCGCGCGGGAGGGCAGGAGGGACTACGAGCCGCTGGATGAAAGTGAAAACGAGCCGACCCACGATACGGGGGGATGAATCAAGGATACGTTGCGTGGAGAACGTCCGACTGGACGAATTTCGGCTCCTGTAAGTGGATTACCCTTTTTCATGGTGCTTTGCAGAGTTTTCACGGTGTCGAACGGTTTTTCATTCTTTGAGTGCATGCAAAGGGGTGTTTGAGGTATTGTGGAGACTCGGAAGTCTTTACTTCTACGATCCTCGAGCGAATTAAAAGGAAGACACGATGGAAGATTGTTATTATACAGTGCTTTTTTAGTGGTCTTTGGAACGGTGTTCCGCTAAATTGTCAAAAGCTGATATGCTCAGGTATTGGATTAAAATTTATTATTCTTGTTTTGTTTGGTCAAATTCACCCTTTGTTGCATTCTGTTACGAACTACGTAGAATGTTTTGTGAAATTCTTTTACTTTGTCAAACATAAGATGAGTGAATATTTTATTAGCTGTAAAATTATGGAATATCAAAAATGTTTTCTCTGATGAAGTGGAAATAGTCATGCAACGAAGGGTTCATTCAGTGTATTATAAAAGGAATTTGTTAATACTATTTTATCCTATAATTTATACTAAGCTGTTCAACATCAGATCTAACAACAAAATGTATTATTAAGTTTAGTTAATTGCATACTGGATTTTATACAAATGCAATTAAAGCGGATTACTTTCAACAGTAATTGATTTTCAATTACCGAGGCAATAACGATTAATTCCAACAAAATTTGTTTCCATGTTGACGAGTTTTTACGCCGATCAGCCCGTTCCAATCTCGTCCTAATTAAATTTACTTGCGGTCGTTATCGTTACCGTGCATTTCCCTTTTTCGATAGCAAACAAAGGTCGCAAAAAAGCGGCGAATCGGTCGCGTGTTATACCCCAACACCTCCGTCAGTGGCACACGTTAGATAAAGCATTGAAATCGACGCAAAAGAGCAATGAATTGCCGGGAAGCATGAACGCGGATATGGATATCTGACATTTCCATCGCACACGGAAAATCGTTGCTAAGGTACGCTGGAAAAATTATAATTACAATGTGGAAGGGTTGCGTGGCTTGCATTATCGAATTTAGGATCTTAAACGTCTCGTGGACAGTGAAATTTTGCTCGTAATACGTGTTACAAAATTTCTTTCGTTAATAAATTCTCTGCAAGACCATTTTTTGAGATATTTTAAATTGTACAGGTTCTTGCACAAGTCATTTTTAAAAGTTATGCAGCGTTATCAGTTCCAAATTTTTGTCAGTCCTAAATTTCTTAGGGGATATATGTGATAAAATGAACGAATTTTAACATAATTCTTTGGAAATTTAAGTATTGAAACTTATGACACCCTCTAAAAAGTCAACGGCGATGTCGAAGTAATAGAATTCTATAATTTAAGGAAGTGCAGTTATTCGAAAAGCGGTTGATCAAAATGTTTTGGATTGTACCCAACGGGACAAAAAATACGTCTTACCCCACGGCTTATCTCTTCTATTCCCCGTAGTAATACCGTAACGTGCACGGGGAGCCGTTTTATGGAGAATTATTCGATGCCACGTACGCGAGCCATAAAACGTTCGACGAACGAGAGGGTCCGACACAGAATGGCGTTCTGAGCGATCCAAAACAGGAAGAATGTTCATTGACGTTCGGCTTTCGAGATCCTGATGCAACGTCTTATTGACGCGCGATTGCTTACATGACGACAGATATCCTTCGTAGACACCGCTACCCTTTTAAACCCCTTTAAATTTAAAAGTAATAAAGAATATTCACTAAATAGATTGACTTAGATTATACACACCGACAATCATCTCACATCACAATTCCTTAATAATTTCTAATACGATGGGTTTACGAATAATATATACCAAAAATTAGCTTGAAATTTTTGAAGGAAAGACGAGGTAAAAGGTTGGAATTTTTTCAACAATCCATTATTCAAGGGTTAATTTTCTTCCCCCGTAATCTCTTGAACGTCAGTAACTAAAAACGGAAGGAAGCAGAATTTCAAAGACCGTATCGAGCAAAGTTCTGCCAGCTAAAACAAAGATCCGCGTTACCTCACAATGCAAATTCGCTGGGAGGCAGACTATCTTGTTACCGCGTCAACGAGAAACGTCGCGTTAAGCTCTGCTAAGACTTGGAAACAACGGGACTGAGCCGTTAAGTATGCGCGCGAGTTTCGTCGCAACGACTACTTCGTCTCGGCAATTTCTCGATCGTGCCAACATTAATTAAGTCACGGTAAAGAAGCTCGTTCACGCGAACGAGATTTTTTCCCGCGAGTTCGATCCCATCGGGGGTGAGTCGCGAGGCCGTCTCCTAGTTTTAATTAAAGTCACCCCGAGTCGGAGTCGCAGCTAAGGCAATTAACTCGAAGACAAACGACCAGGAACGATTGAATTTCCTAGCTTTCGTAATTAGTTTCTGCGTAACCGAATTCAACCCTTCGCAGCCTATCGTGACTGAAAAGGAACATCGATAAGTCTTTTAAAAATCTTGGAAATAGTGCAGATTAAATTAATAGAATCGTGGATTAAATTGGATATTTTCTGCTATTGAATACCGTGTTTGATAATCTTGCTGAAATAATTAAAATCGGTTATTGAATTTTTCACCCTCGCGCCAATTAGTTCATTTCACTCTTGCTCAAAAAGTCCCTCAAGCGCGTTTGCTTATAAAAAATTAATCCTCAGCCCTTCGATTAATGCCGGGTTTTTAATTGCGATTAAATTGCGAGGCGATAGTGCTTAAACCGATCGAGAGGGGTAAGCCGTTAAGACGAGAGGTAACGGGGAGCGTTTACGCGTTATTGGAATTCTTTTGAGCAACGAAAAAATATCGGAAGCAGCGAGTTAGCACGGTAGTTGACATTCCACGTGCGCTCGAAAAGCAACGCGGGGGTTTTCATCAGCGACGCATCCGTTTCCTTGTCGTCGAATCCTCCCTGTTTCGGGTGAAAGTAGCACCGCCGATAGGGGTGAAATTTTAATTCGCACGGACGTTTGATATTCAGAGATCCGGACTCTGCATTCACAGGCTCACGTACGACCACTCTCGACGGCACTTCTTTCACCGAGGCATTTTTGTTTCGCGTCAACGACGACCAAGAAACTCTTGTTCTTTCCGCGAGAGAGAAGGAGAAAGGGTAAGGAAGAAAGATAAACAGAGAAACGCGAAAAGAGGGAAGGATGATAGAACGAGACGACGATCTGTCATTCAAGGACGATTCTTTCAGCCTGCAAACTCACTGGATTGTGTGTGCAGGGCCACCCTCTTTAGAATTCCCCGTCGGTGGAGCAAGAAGCTCGTAAAAGACAAAGGGGGTTGGGTAGCACAGGGGTGGAGAAGGCGAAGCGCGAGGGAGACACCAGCGAAGGAAGGGACGAAGAGAAGCGAGTAAAGGAGATAAGAAAGATGGGAGAAAGCTCACCGGATCTCAGCCTCCGGCTTCGCCGAGGCAGCTCAGACTCCAGGGATTCGTTCTACATGGACTTTGCTCAGGTAACCCCCTTCATCCCTCGATGCATCGATAATCTTTCCCAGATAATTTCCGTCGTGCCATCGTACAAAAAGTTATCTTAGGTCGTAACCCGGCGAATGGACCATTTCGAGCTTGAACGATTCAGTTAATGCATCCTGAAGTGGCACTTGTGACATACCTAAAGTATACTCTACAAACCGTCAATGTTCCCTACATCAAAATCCTAAGCGATTAATTAAAAATTGATATTTTTACTTCGCATGTTTCCCGTTAATTTAAGCGAAAGGTATCACGTAAAAATCTGTAATTATACTTGCTAATGAACTGCCTCAGCCTTTGATGTTTTTAAAACCTGCTACCACGAACTACGTTCGCTTTAATTTATAAATGAAAGAGCTGACGAGTGCATTTGAAAAAGGAATTTACGATCGACAGGGCATCGACTCGGATATCGAGGAGGTGACGCGTCCGGGAGACAACAACTCGGATCCGATGATGGAAAACCACCTGGAGGAGAATGGAACCGAGCTACCACCGATCGAGGATATTACGACGATCCCGGAGGAAGCTTCCGAGGAGTTGCGCGAAGAGGAGGAGGCTGCGGCTATGGAAGCTGCCCTACGAACACCCGAGGGCCCCATAATTAACACGGAAGCAGAGAAACCGGCGCAGCAACCCCAGCCCCAGCTCTCCACGCTCGCTCCGCAAGAGTGAGTATGCAGAAATCCTGCGGAACGAAATTGCTGCTACCGTTCCGTACGAGCGTTGTTACGGGGGCAATTTAATTCGAACGAGGAAGGTCTCCGTTTTAATTGGAATTCCTCGTTTCTTCGTTTCTTTTTCGATTTTTCTGGCTTACGTCCCCTGCCGACAATTTTGACTATCTACGTACGAACATTTCGGGCGCCTATCATTAAATGTGGAGAGTTCAATGATGAGATGGAGGTGTATATGTAGATATAATTTGACGAGGGGGATGCTGGAGATTAAGGGCGAGTTTAATACATGTAAATGCTTTTTGATGACTTGAATGATAGGGTTCAGGTATATCTTCTGTTGAATACAGAGGAAAAGTT
This sequence comes from Megachile rotundata, assembly GCF_050947335.1. Lineage (NCBI taxonomy): Eukaryota > Metazoa > Arthropoda > Insecta > Hymenoptera > Megachilidae > Megachile > Megachile rotundata. The sequence goes on from NC_134994.1 coordinate 9,235,730, forward strand.
AGAATTGTGAGAATCATAGACCACGCGAAATATGCAGTAATAAAACTGTAAAATCAATACTCAAAGTAAGAGTATACTTAGCTTAACTGTGCATTGAGCGTTCTAATTCGAACTTATACAGACCTAAATGATAAAACCTAGATGATAACCCAATAATTTCGATCTTGAGGCTTGAAATTAATTTTTAGAGCTTCTAGCCTTTACTTCGATCTATAAAGAGTCAAAGATTCCTCCAACTAACCACCTCTGCATACAGTTCCTTTTAAGCAGTAAATGACGAGCCAGCAGTAGGTACATTCACGTAACATTGAGACGGAAGGAAAACAATGTTGAAACGAGCGATGAAAGCGTCTCGCCTCGAAAGATGGTTGCGAAGAAACCGTAAAGAATGATCCAGCAACGGTTGACGTTGCTCTCGACATTAACCCAGCCAGCCCCTGTGTTTCTTTGCCGGTAATATTCCCAACCATTAACGACTTCTCGTACGTCTCGTTCAGACGAGATCTCTTCAGATTGCGCGCTAGACTCGGAAAAGAGAGGAAACTGTCTGCTAGTTAACTGGGTGAACAAAATGAGCGCGATATACGGGAATAAAAGATGGCGGAGGGAAAATGGATTTCTAGTGTGTCTGAAGGCAAGGTGTCGAGTAATTGCTCGTCGAGCACCGCACGACAACCGATGGAAGTATTAACGTGATGACGACGCGACTATCGCGTGGCCGGAAGTGCGAATTATGTCTTCGACGGCTTGGTTGCGAGGGAAACGAGCTATTTCTTGAATGATTTCTAATCATTTCCGCTTCGAATCGTATCCCATTTTGTTATAATATCCGTGCTGTGGATCTAACGAGCGTTTAGAGACAAATCTTCTGATCAAAATTTTAAGCTACATATTCAAACTCTATCGCAATTCTTCGTTTATAGGAAAATTTTCAATAAATCTTATATCTTCTATAAAACATACACTTTAAAAAACATTGCGAAAAGTAATTGTGATGTAAAAGAACATTGCGAACAGTCCTGAAAATTAATTTGAGCAGAAATGTAGCTCTAAACTCGGATGTATTAGGTAATTCCGCGTAATTCGCACACTTTGTCACAATATTAGTGAAACCTGCGTTAAACATTCAATTAATTAATCGCGGACATTTTCGACGCTTTAAAGTAGCAGTACTCGCAGATTCTCGTCAATTATATCATGCTTTGTAGCTAGAACGTAACGCCACGACGTAAATTACTCGTCGGACCCCTAAACAGACACGTTTCTCCTCGTCTCTTCGTTGGAACGACCACCAGCCACGAAACATTACTCACTGTCTACGATTAACGCATCCCTCTGTTCCCGTGTGTCCAGTGTGGTGGTTTGTGCACCGTGCAACGATTGAACTTGATCGTGAAAAATCGTTTCGCAAACGTCTGCCACTTTGCTCCATCAATTTCCGCTCGAGGGCCATGGTAGGCTAGAAATCACTGCCGCGTTCTCGGAAAAAAGTAACCGGCCACATTTGGACCAGACAAAAGTCGTTCACGAATCGTCGACGGCTCTCGAAAAGGGGCGAGCTTTTCATCAAAGCGAAACACTGACCCCAATCTGCGAAATTGCTGCTTCTACCGGGTCTAATCTGCGAGTCAGCAAGAAACGACGCGTCAAAGGCGTATCGTTCGCGAAACGCTCCTATTCGTCAGAAACGCCTTTGTCACTCGTGTGTGCATGTAGCGGCTCCCTCACATGTCATGGACAGAGTTGAGGATCTTCATATCGATTGACTGAAGATCTGCCTGGGAATTTGCGGGGTCGGAAGTTGGAGAGCTAGGAATTTGGGGATTGAAAATTTAAGGATGTAGGAATTTAAACAATTTTGGGATTTAATTTGGGAATTTGAGAGTTTAAGGATGTAGGGATTTAGGAATCTGTGAATCTGAAAATTAAGGAATTTGATAATTTAGGGTCGGGACATCAAGAACCATCACATGTGGTATTGTCACCAGTTACATTGTTGTACCGCATATCACATCATATTATATTACATATACCATCAGCTAAAATTCAATCAGTATAATATTAAAATACCATTTTCCTTTGAATGTGACTCTAAGAAAATCTGGAAGGTGAAACTCGATCGCGTGACAACAAATCAATTCCCAATATGCATCCAATCGCTCTAATTGTTCGAAACGCGTGAAACACGCGTGGGACCAGTTATTTCCCAGTTTAACGACGCGACGAATCGACCGGCAATTTCCATGGATCTAACGGGCCGATCCGCAGACAGTCCGTCGCCTCGATTCCAGTTGAACTCGATTACTTCCGGCGGATATCGAACGTGAATTCGTGAACGCACGGCTGGCCAACGGCGCCGAAGTTAATATTGACCTGTCACTTCGTTATGGCCAACGGACGACCTTCGTGCCGCTTCCGATCGTAACTTCTCCTCGTCTCTTTCTCTCCCGCTTTCCCGTTTCACCGGAACCCCCGTGAACCCGTCCTCTTCTTCGTCCCGGACGAGAGCAGGGAGACTATTCTGGCCTATTCCGTCGATTTACATGCAGATTCGATCAGCGTGCACGCGCACTACGAGCGTTTAAAGCCACTAGATTCGTCGTCTTTCTTTTTTTCGCCTCTTTCAAGGTGACACGATACAGTTCCTTCGATCCTGAGGGGAAGACACCGGAGATGGGGAGAGTGGAAAAGTTTGCAGTGCACTCGATGCCTCGAGTGACGCTGGAAGTTTTGAGAACCACAGGCAAATATCTCGATTTCGCTTGCTCGGAGTTCGAGTGTTTGAGTATCGGGCTTTGACAATTATAGTTTACTGGTTTTCAGAATTGGACGTATTTCGATTGTCACGAGATGAAGCCTCACTCCACAAACGCAACTGCGATTGGTTTATGTGAAATGTATATTTTCAGATTCGGTCAAATTAAAAAATTAGAGGAGTAGACTTGTTTCGTTAAATACATAGAGGTCATCTTACTGTGAACATACAAGACTTGAATTTTAAATGCAAAACTTTCAAACCACATTTGCACAAATATGAAATAATATCATCATGAAAGACTAGTACATAAGATTGCAAAAACTTTCATAAAAATCTGAAGAAAATTCAATAGCGGTTGCCAAAAGTTTTAGCGACCTCTGCTCCTCATGCAGCAAATCCAAAGTTGTGAAAGCTCCTTGCAAACTTTATTCCTTGTTCGAATTCCACCCAGTTTAAAAGTGGGACGTTTGCGGAGTATTCTGGCGGTGTCGTAAATCGAGCGGCTGGTATCGGAAACGACCCAGGCCAGGATATGAAAGCTGGGGTCGAGAAGTCGGGTCGTAAAACCTTCCGCGAGCATTACGCCACTGCGAATCTGATTCGGATAACGAGCTCGCCATCAAACAGCCCGACCACATGTTCAGAGACGTGTGGGACGGGAGGAGGGTGGTGAACGGAGAAGGAGCGTGATAAACGACGAGAGCTGCGTTGAATCGCGAGACAGCAGGGTCTCAGTTTGTGATGCGGGGTCCGTGAGTACCGTGACACACGAGCCATTGGGCCGTGACTGTGCGTTTCGTTGGTGAATTCAGCTGCCAACATTCCGCCGAGACGGCCGAGGAAACCTCTCTAGCCAAGGTCACGGGTATGCTCATCAAGGAGACCTCCCTCAGGTACTACGATTCCATCCTGTCGAGACCGTGCATCGATCCGCGCGCTCCTCGCTCCAGACGAATGGCCGGGAATCCGAAAATCGCCCACCCACACTCGCGCGACCGTCTACGATTTGCGGCACGACGTCCTCCTGTGCCTCGCGTGCTTTTGCAAATAGGATTTCGATCGAAAATTCACGCTGGTACGGCCGATCGAAATAGAGTAGAATTCTTCACTGAGCACTCGGATGTTTCCTGAAAGGTAGGGGTAAGGTTTCATGACTTTTTTTCGACAAACGCAAGAATCTTAAAATTAACTCGAAGTAGATCTCGAAGTTCCAGTCGTAAACATGATTGTAGTCCTAGCTTCGCCTTCATAGCCAGAGATTTCAAACTTCTGGTGATCCTAGACTTGATTCAAGATCTTCGTCTTAAAGTTCTAAATTAAAAAATTGTAAATCTGGTGACCTTGTAATTCTCTAGACCTTGAAGTAATATATGTCAAAGTTCTCCTCGTCGACTTCAATCTCCTAAATTTGATGTTCCCGCTGACTTCGGATGCAGCTACGAATGCAATCTTCTCGAGATTAAATATAATCCGAAGTTTTCATTAACTCGTGATGATAGCCGTTCACCGAGGATTATAAGTCTGAAAAAATGGACGAAGGTATTCTCCCTATCGAACCGGGCCACGCTCGCGTTTCTCCCCCCGGCGAAACGTCAAAAGCATAATCCCCAGAGGTGGCTGAGGTACACGGGGAGTCTGCCGTAATCGTGGAAACGCGCTTCAGTTGAAAAACGGGAGAAAAAAACGTTTACCGAGTATTTAGGTAGGTCCGCAGAAGGAAAGATTAAAAGGATAGGAGGGTCTAAACACGGTAAGAAGAGAAGGAAGACGCACTAGAATCCTGAGAAATATCCGTGGAAGGGTGACGGAGTGGAGGTACCGAAACAAGGGATGCAAGGCCCAGAGTCCTCGAGCCACGGATACACTCGTGGCACAATGAGGGAACGGTACTCAGCCACTGAATCAACCCCTCAATCCCTGTTGCACCCCTCCACTATCTCTCTCATCCGGCAACACCCTCTCGCGTTCTTCTGCTTCTCCAACACTACGTGATTATTTCAAAAAGCTCGAAGCCAAGAGGCGAGCCGTACGTTTCATCCTCTGCCACCCCCTGACAGCCGACTCTACACCGTTTCTTCTCTTTTCAACACGGATAGGCGCACACGCGTCGAACTAACCCTTCTATCTACGGTGAAAAGGACGAAACTTATCCGTGTCCCTTCTCGCTCGCGTGCTATCGGCCTCGTAGGGGTAGGTCGTTTTACGCAGCGACTCGTTTACCTTCTTAAACGCGCGGAACAACGATCTCCCGGGTTCACATATATTTAGAGGGGTTAGAACGAAAGGCTTCGTGGATGGATGCTTTTCCAACGAGGGTTCACTACGAACATATGTTTATTTTAACGTAATATAAACGAAAATGTGGAACGACGATTCGCGGAATATTAGATAACGTTTACGCGGGTATCGTGCGATGTCACGTGGGGGAGTCTTGTCTTCGGGGCTGGGGATGTAAAGGACGTGTTTGTTCTGTCGAGGTAGAATTATTTTGGCTAATAATAGCTGTTATATCGTGCTTTCACATTTTATGTTTGAAACAACTTGAAGGTGTTTGATACTCAAGGAGGAAAAAATAATTCTGATATAACATATTTATTTTCCTGAATTTTTATTACGTCTATTTTAAACGTCCGCAATTTCCTTCAAATTTCTCTTAAAATTGTGTAGAAAATGTAATCGTAGGGAGGAATGTCCTCGGGTTCGAAGAATTCGTAGAATATGAAAATATGCAGACTCCTCTCCGGCACTCTTACCGTGGTAAATTGAAATTTCGCCTCGATACGTCGGGGCGCAATATAACGGCGGGGAAATAATTTACGTTCCTCATGGTGTTCCGCGTGAATAAATTGTCGCCGCGAATTCCATGGTAACGCGACACACGCTCCTGAGGATCCACCCGCGTTGGATCAGGGTAAATCTGTAAAAACGCCACGTGTACTCGTATGCGAACGTGAAATCAACCCGACCGTATTTCGTCGGCTGTCAGATTACAGAGGGATTATTATTAGATAAACGGCTGTCGTTCGAGAAGTCGTCGCTTAATGACGCCCACGAAACCATTCGCTCGCTATAGTAACTCTCTTCCTGCAGCCAGTGTCAATGCGACGCGTATGAAACGTTATGGCACCGCGTTGACCTTAAATTAGATGCGCGACACCGCTTCGTGCTCCCCTTACAATTCCCCGAAACCTCCCAGCGTTTTCAATACATTAACCACCGTGACATGGAACGTTCTGCTTCGATACACCATTTTTATCGTTTTTATACATTATTTTTTAAATTGATAGGATCGAGCTAGATCATTTTTTTTATTTGAGTCATTTATTTTCTTGACGATGTAAATTCGTCGGTGATCGATAGATGCTGCTTATGGACAATTTCATCTTTTTCAGTATCAAAAGAATTTGTTGAGATTTTCAAAACATCTGAGATTTGAATGTATCAAGATTGCAATCAAAGTAGATATTTCAAAATTTCAATAACATATCAGACGTCTATAATTTTTCATTCCTTGCACCCTCCGTCCGCGTCCTAAGCCGATCACGCCGCAGAACAAAGCGTGCATTTTTGTCCGAAGTCCCCAATTTCCGCTTCCAATTTTCAGGGATTAATTGCTTGGCGTTAAATAAAAAAAGATCGTAGTTTCGTTAAGGGAATCACGCAACGAAAAGAGGTCGGAAAATATATTTTTTTTCCACCCTCCCGACACGCTTAATTACTTCTTCTCGCCCGCTATAGACTGCCTTTGAGACCCCCTAACGATTCTCGGTGTGCCACCACGTGGAGAGGCTCGAGTGGAAATTTTCGAGTAGAAACCACCGACGCGTCGCATCTCGAGAAAGTTTTCCCGGCCATTTGTTGCCGCAGTTTAACGAGTTGCGATTGGCGCCGCTCGTCGACCGACGACAGCCAGTTTCGCGGCTTCAAACTTACTCGGTAAACGACTTTCGCGTACAACGGCGAGCAGCCAACTCGCTTAAACGAATTACCAGAAACTACCCGTGGTGACGCTAAGTCGCTCGAACGCGACCAGACGAATTCCTTCCACGGCGTAAATTCGCGTTCGTGGAGGGGAGAAAGCTCCAGAATTGGGACAAGGGGTACAATTATGAGAATTAACCCTTTCGTAGTAGCATGCTTCAATTGAAAGCCACCGGCACAGACGATGTCAAGGTAACTATCTTGACGTATATATACGACTATTGCTCCAGTAGTACTACGTTGGATGAATGAACAATTTGTGCTATTGCATAACTTGTCTTATATGTTGTCGAGCATTGGTAGCCTTTCCAGACGTGTATATACCAGGAGTTATTTCACGATAACATACTCATGACGTATAGGTAGACACATTTCTATATGTAGGTGCAGAGGTACATTTCGGGAAGGTGTCGAAAATGAGTACTTTTTCTTCGAAGTATACGTTGTGTTCACTCTTGTACGATGTACGTATATTCCACGTATGAACATATGTGTTGATCGTATATTCAACGTATGATTCTCCATAACATATGTGTTGATGTTGTGAATGAGATGAGAGTAGTGTAACAAGTCGATTATTAAATTACATGAATATTCAAGTTAGAAGCAGTATGCAATCATGAAACATTAGGATAACTATAGTGAAAGAGGTGGACAAACTCCATGCTGTTCAAACCGTACCAATTTTGACTAGAAACCTTGCAATCACGAAATATTAAGATTTCAGTCACCTTACGTAGTAGAAAGATTAAAGACATGCAAAGATCGAAGTGAATTATTGTCAACTTCACATTTCGCGAAAAGATAAGGAACAAGTATACAATCAAACAGTAGGATACATATGTTATCATGATTAAGGAATTGCAAGCTTGCAGACAACTTTCGTAATGCCCACACAGTATCAATTGTGATCAAAAGTAGAACCATACAATCACGAAGCATTAAGGGTTGTAGGAAAGTTTGAGATATGCAAAAATGTACGAAGTGAATTATGGTCACTTTTTAGTGAAAGATTGAAAGTATGCAATCGAAGAAGTTTTGTATACGCGTAATTGTGGAGCTACAAGCTTGCAAACTGACGTATTGCGTAATGACCAAATTACGTCAATTTTTAGTGCAAAATAAGTACAATACAATTGTAAATTAAGATATAATAGAATGGGACTATGGTTAATTTTGACCAAAAGTTGAGATAAAAATGTGCAATCAAAATGTCGTACAATGTCGTATGCGCCCTATTAAAGTTGAGGAAAGATAAAAGGTAAACATCGAACGAAACGAATCGAGTTATGCAAAGTTCTCCCTCCGAGTACATATCAGGGTAGAAGCAAGGTAAACGTTAAACTCGTGAAGCTAATGAGAGCAACGGAAAGAATGAATTGTTTTATTAACGTAACTCGGGTAGCCGGAGCAGCGTAGCGCGTAATTATCCCAGTAATTGAGCCGTCGATACCGATGAATCGATCGGCCAAGGACAGGATAGAAATAATGAGGAAACACGGTCTGTTCAGCTGGCCAGGATTGCCGGCTGCTCTACCGTCACCGGCATCACCGTCCGCGGTAATCGTTTCACCGGAAACGCTGTCTAGACACAGCAGCAGCTCACCCTCCCGCGCTCACCGGCCACCCCAGTTTGCCCTGGCTCTACCATGCTCCTCGCAACCGATTTCCGCGGTATGCTACCCGGCACCCACCTTCCTAGACGTCGTCGAGGATCGGAAGTGGAAGAAACTTGGATGGTAAGTCTTCATGTCCCAATTTTATACTCTACATCATTAACCCCTTATCTTATCTCCATTTTATATCGTCTGTGGTTCGACATCACATTTCTGTTGAATCGTTTTTATGGTTACAAAGTAATGTTAAATAAATTTGACTTGCAATTAATTCAATGTGCGACGTCGATCGATAGCAATCAACGTGCTAATTTATTTAATTTAATTAAATTCGTAATCGGGACGTGTAACAGCTCGAGTCCGGTAATTAAATTATAAAATGTATGATGTTATCAGATATATTGAGGAGGGTTGGACGAGATATTACCCCGGCTTTCCACCTATGCATCTATATTTACATACATTTAGAATAATTCACGATGAATTTTACAATAAATTCGATTTTATAATAAAGGTAATGAAAATGCACCTTTTGTATATCGGTAAATAAGCACTGAATTCTATGTAATTAAGGCAATGAGAGGCTAAAAGAATCGTATTAATTAGACCAATTAAAAATTGAAGTATCGAAAATCAATCGATATTGGCATGGCCAGGAAAACCTCGGTACATTCGAATCGGGTCAAATTCAGAACGTTTAACCATCGCGTTTGCACGTGATCAACTGAAACATTTCATCTTGAATGATTTCCACTCCGAGCAAATTAACAGAAACGTAGAGGGGGAAAATGTGTCCCGGTCACCACGGAAATTTCACGTGATCCTCCGGGTTATCCTGATCGACGTCTGCACACCAATTACCGGTACTTTATGAATCAAACACGAGCATGGTCGACTACACGATTACCAGTAATTGAGCCAATTCTTACGGGGGTGGATGTATTTGCGGCCAATGGTATCACTCATGCTTCGTTCTGGGACCGCAATATTCCCTATTCGTTTACGATTTAATAGTCAATCGTCGATTTAAATGGACTAATACTCAAATCTATACGTTTCTAAATTATTGTGAGAATTTCCGAATTTTTATATTTTTAATTTGTACGTTCTATTATTAGGTTTTCAGAGGTTGAAAATTTTTATGTCTTGAGAGTTCAGAGAAAAAAAGAGGGTGGAAGTTGAGTTCTTGAACTTTTAAAATTTCGAATACCATGTATGCAAATTTCTATACCTTAAATTTTCAGGTCTTCGAACTCCCAGATCCCTAAATTCACATGTGTGTTAATTTTCAGCTCCTCAAATTCTCAGATCCCTAAATTCACATGTGTGTAAATTTTCAGCTCCTCAAATTCTCAGATCCCTAAATTCACATGTGTGTAAATTTTCAGCTCCTCAAATTCTCAGATCCCTAAATTGACATATGTGTAAATTTTCAGCTCCTCATACTCTCAGATCCCTAAATTCACATATGTGCAAATTCTCAGCTCCCCAAATTTCTACATTTCTAAAATCCTACATCTTCAAATTCCTGCATCTCCACATTCTCAGATTCCCTCTAGTTTCCTATATACCCAAATTCTCATACTCCAAACTTCCACAAACAACTAAATTCCCAATAGCAAATCTCCGACTTGAAATATTCGAGAGCTGGTAATCGTCTGAAGTTAAAAGAACGTTATTGGAATATTTGGTAAAGGAAATAGTTCAATTTCCCTATCCACAAGAAAATCGAAATGGTTCGCGCTTTTGCGTAGCAATCGTCTTCGTCGAATGACAATTTCCGTTTGTTGCACAGCGACGCCCTGGCGACGACGTTTAGCGCCCTGTACGGAAAGCTACTGGTCGTCATGGGGATCGCCTTTCCCATGGCTGAAGTGATATCCACCTACATACCGCCGTCGTTCTACGAAGGGTTCTACCTTTATCTCTACTTCGGCAGCATGATCTTCCTCGTCTACACGTACACCACGTTGCTTCGCGACAGTAAACCGAAGTCAAGTAAGTTTATAGCGCATGATCGCGGCCAATGATTTTTTTCTCTTGCCGTTATCCGTTGTTCGGCCAACAGGCTGTAGAGAGACAAGATGAAACTTTCAACTTCACATTTCAGGATCGTCTGCCGCGTGTTGTTTTCCGAGTAGGTATTTTCTGCACAAAACTGAATGCTTGTACTAACGCGGAGCTTCGCTATCGATACTTAATTCTTTCATGAACAATTGATCATTTATGCGATGGATTGACTAACCCTTTAACGACGTTGCTAAATAATTAACGCTTCGGGAATTTACAAATATCTCTGAAATCCAACTGCGAATAGGCGCGGATCTGCACCTGTTACACCGTGAACGTTAATGCATTAATCCGCTAGATAGCCTTCCATTCAAATGGACCCTGAATGCACTCCATAGCTCTCCATCGATCCATCTTTCTAGAATAAAAATTCGAGCGTTTCGTTAAAGGGTTAAATATCACGCTGTCAGCTGTACTCGCGATGTACACGCGCGAAATTCAGCATCCTCCGCTTGCGCGCTCGCTCGCTTTCAATTCGCTTCCGACAACGGGAAGCGAGCTCGACCCTGTTAAAATCGCATTAATCATAACCGGCTGATTACCATAAATTTGCATGAGAAGAGAAACGAAAGGACGTGTGCGACCTGGACTCGTCGAGATCGTCGAGCGGCGCCGGAGGTGACAGCGACGCAGCTGACACCGCGTGTCCGCACGTGGCCACTGTCAGACCGGCGCAACATTATGGCAGTTTCTATCTACGAATGGGCGCCGTGGCCTTTGGCATCGGTTCCATGATTTATTCCGGCTTGGAGTTTGGCCAATATTTTGAGCTGGAACAGAACACCAAGTGTCACAACATCATGCTTGCCCTCACACCTGCCACTAGGATGGCATTCATCTTCATACAGATGTACTTTATATTTCTGAACAACGAGGTGGGTATGTTTGTGGAGCAAATACAGTCGTTACTTCCTTCTTTATACGTGGGGATATTGTTGGACGCTTAGGTAATAGAAGGGGTAAGTAGAGACTGGGGTAATGTTCTCTGTGTCAATGGATGCAAGGTACCTTATTTATGAATTTGTGAATTATCTCAGATTTCTAATCTAAAAATTTCCAAATTCATGAATGTATATATTTTCAACAACATTCGTGTCCAACGTCAAGACTTAAAAAAAACGTCGAGACTCAAAAAAGAATTGTTAATAAAAATGCCTACAAAGGTCCAAAATTACACCATGTAGTAAAGATCGCAGTAAATGCAAGAACAAAAGAACCGCAGCTTTCTGTAAAGGTTGCGTGAAAAAAACGATTGGTTACCGCGAGGGTAGATCGTTATTTACTAGGTGAAGAGGCTAAAAATAACTACAAGAGCGATGCTGTGGAGATCAATGCGAGCGATGTAACGAAAGAGCGAAAGCGTCGATGCAAAACGAGACGCTTAACGGAAAGGTTAATGAAACGGAAGGGTGAACAACCCTGAAACTAATACTGGAACACGAGTCGTCCAGGTACCTACGTGTCCCTTTGCTCTTTCCTTTGCCTCGACAGATGAGTATCTCTCACCGCGCTCGACCGCTTTTGATTAAAACTTTTTCGAGAGCCGCCTCTCGATCGACGATTCCGATCGTTTACCTCTTCATCGTCTAATAACCCGTCGTTCTATGGCTCGCGATCTAACTAGACAATCAAATTATTCTCGTCGGAGAATGATCGATCGCTGCGATTCTTTTGTTCGACGTCCAAGAACGCTATCGTCTCGCGTAAACGAGACCTCTTCGCTCTGTCTCGCGGAGAGCCGATAACTATTGTCTCAGCGTTTGTTCTTTTCAACAGCAAATGAAAGTTTACCGTCATCGGGTGGTCGCGCGATTTGGATTGATGCACATGATCGGCACGAATCTGTCCGTCTGGCTGAACGTCCTCATTCAGGAGACCAAGCACGAGATACTGACGTTCTACAACCCGGAGAACAATTCTCTGAGGATTTCACACAGATTAGGTACGCGCTATAAAATACCCGTCGTATCGTAACGAACGACTGCATGGAGTAAATTAGATCTAAGGAACGGAGATTAAGAGTGAAATGAATTTAGGTATGAAAGGAAATCTCAATCTCGGAGGACACAGTCATTACCATCACGGAGAGCATCTGAGGCTTCCAAGAGGTCTGAAGGGACCGCATCACATGTACGAATGTCGACGAACGAACATAATGGGATCGTTAGTCCAAGATGCTAGTCCGTTTCTATTTCCCTGCACCATAGAGTATAGTTTGATCTGTGCCGCGATTTTGTACGTGATGTGGAAGAACATATCGAAGGCTGCGTTCTCGCAGCCTAAAACGCCACCGGGATCCAGGCATCACACGCATGCTTACAGGTAAAGTTATATCCATTTAAGGTGAGCTCGTAATCCAGTATTCTGTCACCTTAATTTGTGTAAATGTTACCGACATTTAATCAATTAAATCCCACAGGAGGTCGCCTCATCACTACAGCGTGGACTGCGCGCGGGCCCACAAGGGTCTGTTCGTGGGTATCCTGATCCTGGTGCTAACGATCATCTCGCTGATCTTGTTCTTCGTGTTGATATCGCGTCCAGAGTTGGTCAGCTTCGCGGTCACCGAGGTGAACATCTGCGAGCTGACTCTGTACGGGATGTCGACGATAGCCACGCTGATAGGGATGTTCCAGATGCGCAAGCTCCGTTACGACGGCAACAGGAACCTGGAACTGGACAATATCCTGTTAGTAGCCGCGCAAACGGGCATGTTCATCTACTCGACGTTCACGATCATCGGTGCACAGTTCACGCTAGCCAAGCATACTCTTCTGGTGCTGGTCACGGCGCTGGCGAGCGTGGTGCAGACCACATTTCAGACCATCTTCATCCTGGACGCGTCGAGGCGATCCGTCGCGACCGCGAAGCAAATCAGGAGAAAACCCGGCAGAGAGATCGTGACGTTTCTGCTGGTGACGAATCTGGCGATGTGGGCGATCAACACTCTGGAGAAGTCGCGGGCGGAATCGCATCCTGTGCAGCTGCACTTCTACGGACTTTGGGCGTGGACGATCATCACGCACGTCTCGATGCCGTTGGCGATCTTCTACAGGTTCCACAGCACCGTCTGCCTCTGCGAGGTCTGGAAAAGAGCCTACAAAGTGAAACCTACCTACATGTGACGCAAGGGGTCCCGTGAGCTCGTGTGCAACACCGTGGCTCCTCAACGGCCGAAAACCCTGCCCGCCAGGTTGGACGCCATCGCGGAGAACGATCCAGTTTACTTCATGTAATCGTGGAGGACTCGCGAACCCTCGGCAATTCCGAATGGGGGGTCAGTCGGACCCTTGGCGTAGCTGGGCGATGATCGAGGCGGGCCTATACGAAATATGAATACTCCTCATGAAATATGACGGTCGTGGAATGAGATATCTCGTATTAGGATTTTAGAAGTTTGAGAAATTACAAGTTTTCAAATATTTACATTTCTAGATTTAGAGGAGCCTAAATTTGTAACCCCAAAATTTTCCAGCCCTTAATTTTCAAATGGCCAAATTCTCAGCCACTTGGTCCATACCGAATATAAAAATTATTAGAGAAGCTAGGAGTTGGCCCATGACAGATAAAAGTCCTAGCTACGCTAACGAGTCCGCACCCCCGTAGCCCGAGAATGTCCTAACTGTTATAGATTAAATATCCCGCGTGAACGGGTCGTTTTTGTTTTCGTTCGTCGAGAAACGGTCACGGTTATATAATCGTAAGCATAAATCGGATCAACCTCGCGTTAAATGGATCCTGATACGAGCCTGTGTACATAGTTCGTCCGCGACGAGATACAGGAACGGACTGCGATAAAAAGATTCTCTCGGAGAATTCGATGAACGATTCGAAAAGAAAACGGTTAGACGAAGGCACAATTAACGACGCACAATTTTTAACGAGATTAGATGTAGACGAATTTATTTCGGCTTAGAATCGTCGAAGCAACGGCTGTTCTTTCGATTATGTCGGGAACAATGTTTTGTTCGATACGTAAACGATAAGACGATTTTATACCGACGAGAAAAATTGTGAATGAGAGAGAGCGTGAGAGGTGTTTTTGTTTTTCTTTGGTAACGTTCGTAAGACTGAAATTTAAAAAACCTTAGGAGAACGATAGGAGAAGAACGATTCCGTTTCTGGCGCAAGTCGACCTGAATCCGCGTTAACCCGACACCCACCATCCTCTTCCCACTGATCGATCTGTCCTTCGATGTTACTCGAATACTCTCACGGACATCCGTCTTCCACGTAGTACAAACTGCAACTTAAAATAGCGTCTCTCGCGTCCAAGTAGATAATTCGAAGAATCAACGATCGAGGGAAACAGATTATCGCACGAAATTCTTAGGTGTCGACCGACGTGACTCGAGTTTAGATTGTTACGTAGATGTTCTCGTTAAAATCTCGCTTATCCGAGCACTATCGATCGTACCAGCGATAGAAACGATAGACGATAGATAGATCGACGATAGTTCGAAAGCAACACGAGCAACTTGCGCTTTTGAACAAGATGCACCGTACGAAAGTCCAAACGTCCATCGAACCGGTAGTCGTAGAGTGTGGTCTGTTTCTCTCGATTCTATGTAGCAACGTCTCGCGATGGATCGATGTTTCGAGGCAATACGCGTTGGTGTAACTAGGTTGGGACCAGGGTGGACCCCAAAATTTCATTCTCTCTATTATAACGCGAGAGATGTAGGACGTAAGATACCTCGTATATCTCGTATTAGAAGTTTCGAAGTTTTCAAAGTTACAAATTTTGAAATGATCGAAGTCTCGTATTCAGTAACTGTTAAATTTTCAAGCTTTTCGATAATGCCTAGTTGTGATTAGTAAGTGTTAGGGACCACCCCAGATCCTAGTTACGGCAATGACATAAGCATAAGCAATTATTTCACGTCTAAGTCGCGAATTTTCGGAACGTTGCACGTTAGATAAAGTCGAGATCTTTTGCATTAATAGTGAGTTGAACGTGATTGAAGGACTAACTGGTGGACCGTAGAAAATGCAGAGATATCGTCCTGTAGATTCCCATAGACTCGACACCATAGTACGCAGAGTCCCAGTAAATTAAAAACGAACAAGAATGGAAGGATAACGTTCGAAGGAGGAACAGAGTACAATGGCGAATCATATCATTAAGCCTTAATCCGTCGAGTGTGCTGTCCAAACTCTGCTAATTAAAAAGAGGGAAGAACGCGAGAACCATAGGGGATCAAGATTGATCGCGATCGAACGTCTCGAGGACTCGAGGGCGTTTCGATCTTCGCTGCTCAACAAACAGTCGTTTTTTGAAGGGTTGAACGAGAGTCTGGCCGATCGAATCGAATCGATTATGCAATACTGCTGTTCCGCGTGTGTGCGAGTTTGTTTCCTGCGTGTTGCGTGCGTGTCCATTTTGGGGAACAAACGAATGAGAGAAGAAACGTTTTTTCGTAGAAAGATTTTCTAGTTAAATGCGTGTTTCGTGGTAGGCGCTTTTTTATCGGAGAAGCCGATCGATTTTGTTTTTTTTTTACGAAAGATGTAAATTCGACTGTAAGGCGGCTGTAAATAAGAGACGAATGGTTAACGAAAAAATGGAAAGAAAGTGGATCCTCTCGGTGTTTTAGAGCTAGTTGTGTCGACATGTTTCTTCCTATATTATATATATAATATATATACACATATATATACAAATATAAATATATTTATTATTGCGTTGTTCTATTATATAATATTTATTGTATTATCAGATATAGGATTTACGCGCGACACGTTACGTTTATTGATCGGGGCTCGTGTCGAGATCTCCGTTCGACTGTTCTCCTCTTTCACTTTCTTCTGTCTAATAATACTGTTTCCCTAGCTGTCCGTTCGAGAGACGTTAAAAATAGAAACTTTCAATTTCCGTTCGATTTCCCGCGGTATCGCGCCCTTTACGGATTTTACTGGACAACGATCTCGGCACGGGTTTTAACCGAAATTGAAAGCAAAGCGAAGCGATACACGATTAGAGGGTAAGTCCACGATTGCTCGCGATTCGATAACGGGAATCGAAAGCAAAAGGTGAACGGAGAAAGATACCCTTTCTATGTCACATCTCTAAACTGTACTTTTTCTATGTCCGCATACTCTAGTTCCTATGCAATGTTTGTACTCTTATACCCTTTGTACTATTTGTACCTTACGAATTGCAATACACTCGTCCGCAATAATAAACGGTTTTCCTTCATTACCATTGCAACGAATAAAAATTTAACCACATTTCATTTTAACGCTTCTTCATACCTAAAGAATCTAGGACGACAACTTCTAAAAAAATATCATACGAAATATCTACTTCTATTATAACCTGTACGATAATTCCTGTGTGTTAAAATTTACCGTATTGAACGCAAATAAAACGGTACGAGGCATCGACCTAAATATCTCGCATTCCGGTTCACGATAGTTGAGGCAGGCTCCACGGTCATGCAGCCGAAATTAAATGGAGAGGAAAGGAAATTTAAGTATAAGCGAAACAAAGAATCTATTTTCTGTAGCAGAATGAAGAGGATACGAAAATAATCGTGACACGTGTTGCGTCACGTGTAGGTCTTCAATAATTTCTTGCTAATCACGCTCGTGTTAAAATCGTCGAGGCCAGAAGACTTGTTAACATGCATCCTTCATGAACTGGCTGTAACTGGCTGTTACGTGTATAGTAAATCATCTTAATTGTTTGATCAATGTTTGCCAAAAGACTCGTAAATAAATTAGCAGTATTGCTGGAAAGTAATTGCAGTTACGATCGTAAAGCATATAAATTATTTAGAGTATAACATAATGATGAAATCTTTATGAAGTAACTGAGTGTAACCGTATCAGCATATAATACATAATCAAACGTTAAAATTAATTTATAATATTTTTGTATCTTAAAAATACCAAATAGTTTAAGCATCTTCTGCAATTTAAAACGAAGCTGCTAACCGGTTATTTGACCGGGGTTAACGGTGCGCAACAAATGCAAGAGGCGGTTGAAGTACTGAATGAAATCAGGAAATCGATTCGCACATCCACGCGTTTTGATCGAGCAGTGAGAGGAGGATAAGAGAGCGTCGCAACGAAAGAGCGTGCGAACAGAATGACCCTTTACACGAACGTAATAATGTTCACTCGCAGGTGGATCGACGTGGGTGTGTATCTTGCTCTCTTCGCTCGTTCGCCTCTTCTACCTCTTTTACCTCTTGCACTTTTCTTTCCCTACCTCTCGAGGTAAATTCGGATAAAATTACTTCCTCCTTTCTGTTACCTCGTTAAAATTCCATTGTCAAGATTATTAATAGATTTTCAATTATTGGAATTTTAGTTATCGTCAAGCGTTATGGCCACGCGTTATATCGCCACGTGTTGATATCACCGACCCATGTGATCTATGTGTTATTGTAGCCATTGGTCACGCGCTCTATCGTCACGCGTATAACCGCATTCTATCGCCACACGTTGTATCGCCACTCGTGGATTTATTACGCGTTCTGCCACGCATGGATTTACTGTGCGTTCTATCGTCATGTGTGGATTTACTGTGCGTTCTACCGCCACTGAATTTACGCGTTGTACTGCCATGCGTGGATTTACTATCGCCACTGATGGATTTATTATATGCTTCTCTACAGAAGCCATATTGTAGAATCCCGACGTGTCGTATCTATTTGTAGAACGTATCTTAACGCGTGGGAGCTTATATCTTGACGCGTAGAATTCCAACGTGTCGTATCTACATGTAGGATCCCAACGCGTCATAACATCTACGCGTAAAATCCCCATGTGTTATATACCCCCATGTGTATAACGTACTGAATCGCCATGTGTATAACTATACATAGAATCTCTATGTGTTATATCGCCACGCATCACATCGCCAAGCGTGGAATTACAATGCGTAAAATCATCAACCACCCACAGAGAAAACTAGAAGCATAACAAAGAACCCTAAAATTTCAAATAAAGTAAATATACTTGTTATAAATAAATTTTTAATATAACTGAAAATTATATCTCAAGATATGGATTTGATAAGGGTGATCGAATTCAGCTAGTTCGAGGTAAACATTCAGGTGGTTGATCGCTCGTAAGAGCGCCCCCGTAATTAAGGGCTAAACTCAACCCTCGTGGGCGTTGTCAGGCACCCACCGTTCACGGACGAGGGTGTACTTTAGTCGTCAAACTCGCTGGTAATACGCTCTCGTATCCATCGTTACAGGGACCTCGCTTAAAATCGTAATGGAAAAAATCAATAACCGCGAAGGAATATCTGTCGAACGAAAACCGTCCAATACGAAACGAATCGTCGTAGGGGAACGAGTCCTCGTTTCTTCGCAACCCTTGTTTCAATCGTTATTTATTCATAATAAGAGGGTGCTTTGTACTGCCTTTGTAAATGAACAAATATACTCTGTAGCGATAGCAAACTATTGAATAAAACTGATTCGGAGCTGGTGTTTTATTTCAAATTCGTTTCTAGTTAAATTAATACTACTTTGTAACGTGTGCTTTGTAACAACACATATGTTAGACTGCTTAAATTAATAATCGATGCTGCTTGAATATTATTCGGTAAATAAATTGTAGCCATTTGCAGTAGCCACGTATAGTCAAACACAGGAAAAAATAATAGACAGTTTATACAGCTTATATTGTGACAATAAAAAAAATTGTGGAGATCATGGAAGTCGTTCCAAGGTCATGGTTCCACAGTAATTCAGATGTCCGAAGTGGACACCCTATGTAAGGGGAATTCGGATGTTTGAAAGTGGACCACCCTGTATAAATGAAACAAACGAGTAATAAAAATGAAACAATTAAAATTGATGAATGTACGGCGTAGTCGAAGGGGGTTAAGCCGTCTGTAGGGGTGCTCGAGCTGCACCCTCGAGCAATTTCATCGCGGAAGATAAAGAGGTGTCTCGTTGATCCACCGTAAGAATCTCCCTCGATCCATCAAGAAACCGAGGAAGAGTTAGTCTCTTTTCTGGCTCGTCTGCATCACAAAAGCATCAGCCCCGATTCGAGCCGATACACAGAGAAGGCTCGACACATCGTGCAACATCGTCGGGGACAGGCGAGCGTCACGGAGTGGAAAAGCGTATCGCGGGGGTTAAGGTATTGATCGTTGGCTTCCCCATCGTGCATGGGGGTGGCTTCGCGCGCGGCGAACCCCATAAGCGTTGCGTCGCCATTACAGCGGCATGGATCGCACGGGAACGGAGCGGCGACGTTAAAAGCGGCCGAACTTCTCGAGTCACGGACCGTAAAGGGAGGCTGAAGGGACGCGTTCTCCTTTTGAAGGGAAAAAGACGATCGGAGGAGTGCGACGGAGGCGGTCAGCGACCGTGAGGTCGTGCAGAAAGGGACGCCACGGTCGACCGACGGAGAGACGAAGAGCTAACGATAAGCGGCGGACGGAAAGAGAGACGACGATATCGAGTCGCGTGTACGAACGGAAAGCTCTGTGTGCAAGCTGTCGTGCAGAGCGCAAGCTCCGTACACCTTGTTTACATTCGTCGAACGCCGCAGAGGAAGCACGTTGCTCCTGAGGAAAATAATCGACGAGCGCGAGAATCGTAGTGTCCTGACGGTCGACGATTCGAGGCGATTTCGAACGACTACCACTTCGGAGGGATCATTCCCCAGGGTTTTACGGTGGACTTTCGGCCGGGACCGGCGGTCCACGGATTCGACCCATGGCGTTCTATGGAAGTAAGTGCTCCTTCAATGCCATTTCGATCACTTGTAAATATGGTTGACCCTCGAACGGAGGTTAGGAACGCTATCACCATTTTCGAATATTAACTACTCCTTGATAGCAAGATTTCTTTTGTATACTGTTATTACATTGTGATCGAATAATTTTACGTAACTTATGCGATATATCGGTGAACCTTAAAATATAGGCAGAAAATAATATTTCAATTTGACGGTATTTACATACACATGTGCATAATTATTTAAATTGACTTGAATTTTCTTATTTTTTTTTCGAACAATCTTAAGTCGTTTGACATCAATTACCTCACCTAACATTGTATGTTAAAACCAATGTCTAATACAGGAAGTCGTTCAAATATTTATGCACAATACGCATGCAATTTGTGCAAGGGTACATCTATTCATTAAATAGAAGTGGATCATTATAATAACAAAAGCATAGTAAACGACCATACTCAAATTAAGCAAGAGAAAGATTCATAATTGGATCCTTGTTCGAGAGTCAGTTATATTAACAAGATTTTTTATGAATAATATCGATAACCTTAATTGTTTATTAATACAAGTTGATCTGATTATATAAACAATTTCATTACTTAATTTTACATGAAGTAGTCAAGCATTTATGAAAATTAACAAATGAATTTTGTTAATATATGCAAGGGTTTCTGATCAGAGGCTTAATCATAGTTGAAAAGATATATGAGAAGAGGATTTCTATCGAAAAGAATTAAGGTTCAGTGTATATTTCTATATTTCCTTCATATTTTGGACAAGAACTCGCATTGCGAAGTACTCACTGTTTCCTAAGCGAACATCAAAGAAATCCATCCCTCAAAAGCATGCTCCGGCGACGTTCGAGATTAAAGCCATCAAAAGCGACGGATTTCTGACAAATTTTCAGACTGACAAATTCTTGTATAATCCTGTGTTTCGAGATGAATCAGACACCTATAGCTCGCCATGAAAGGGAGTATCGATTTACACGAGGGATCACGTGTTGATTCTTAAAATCTGCGGACGAAAGAATTAGTCACATTTTTAATTACAATTTCGTGATCAAAAGGTGTAGCGACCGCAGGTGATTCGATAGTTTCCAGAAGCACGAAAATTTGAAATCGGAAATTAGTTGAGGCTCTGTGGAATTCGATAGTTTCCAAAATTCCACATTGAGGAATTCGATAATTTCTAAAAGTCGGGGTAGATAATTTTCATTAGTCGACGTTTGAGAATTCGATAATTTCCTGGAAATTGATCATTTTTATTCGACGCTGAAGAATTCGATGGCTTCTTAAATTCCACGCTGGGGACTTTGATAATTTTCAAAAGTCGACGCTGAGGAATTCGGTAATTTCCAAATTTTCACTCTGAGGACTTCGATAATTTCCAGAAATTAAACTCTGAGGAATTCGATAATTTTCAAAAGTCGACGCTGAGGAATTCGGTAATTTCCAAATTTTCACTCTGAGGACTTCGATAATTTCCAGAAATTAAACGCTGAGGAATTCGATAATTTCCAAAACTTGATGCTGAGGAATTCGGTAATCTCCAAAACTCGGCGCTGAGGAATTCGAAAATTTCCAAATTTCCACTCTGAGGACTTCGATAATTTCCAGAAATTAAACGCTGAGGACTTCGATAATTTCCAAAACTCGACGCTGAGGAATTCGGTAATTTCCAAAACTCGGCGCTGAGGAATTCGAAAATTTCCAAATTTCCACTCTGAGGACTTCCATAATTTCCAGAAATTAAACGCTGAGGAATTCGATAATTTTCAAAACTCGACGCTGAAGAATTCGAAAATTTCCAAAATTTCCCTTTGAAGACTTCGATAATTTCCAAAACTCGGCGCTGAGGAATTCGGTATTTTCCAAAACTCGGCGCTGAGGAATTCGAAAATTTCCAAAATTCCACTCTGAGGAATTCGATAATTTACAAAATTCCCCTCTGAGAACTTCGATAATTTCCAAAACTCGACGCTGAGAAATTCGATAATTTCCAAAATTCCACTCTGATGACTTCCACAATTTCCAAAACTCGACGCTGAGGACTTCGATAATTTACAAAATTCCCCTCTGAGGACTTCGATAATTTCCAAAACTCAACGCTGCGTTACTTTCTAATTCCCAGAACCCCGTCCGAGGAATTCAACACGTCCAAAATTCCACCCTACAAAATCCAATAACTTGCAAACCCAAAATCCTCGATCGCAAGTGAAATTCATTCTCAACTCTCAACTCAAAATTCGCGATCGAAAACATCGAACAATTTTCCCAGTCCGACAGGGAAATCTGTCGATGGCAAATTGCGTAGGGTTCGGTGGAAGAAAATTTCGTCGGCGCAACAAGCGAGAAGGGACGAAAGAGCCGAGGGGAAGGCAGGATTCGCGAAGAGAAAGGTACGAGGCATCGGACGCCCATCATAAAACCACGATTATTCGTGTGCGAACCGCCAATCGTGACGCGAGTGCCTCGCTACGCTGCTGATAATTACGAGATCTCGTTTCGAGAGGACAGTTGTCGGCGCAGCCAGACAGCAGGGGCTTTTTTTTACTGCTCTGCGACGCGAGAGTTGGCTGACAAATCGAGAAATAATTGAATTTTTATACCGGTCATATTCGTGAAGATCGGCGGTGATAAAAAATTTGGACGGATGGCTCGCTCGGGGCAAACATGTGCATTCTGTTTTTGTTTTTTGGAGAATGAGGATTGATATTCATTATGGAGGTAAGAAATTAATTTTTGGAATTGCATATTGAGATATTGCAATTTTTTTATAGAATTATTTAATTAATGACTTTCAGTTGTGATATTTTCGGTACTGGAGTTATTGCTATAAACTTTATGGGACTCGTGATTCAAAATTTCAAATACTTATTATTGTTGTTTTACAACAGGAAGTTCTATATTCGCTCCCGGTGTTAGGCAAATTTGTTCAATAACCGATTTCTCTAATCATTGTTGCTGAATCGCTTTCCATGCTCCCGGTGAAAGCACATCTCGTGCAGTCTAACGAAGTACAGGGCGTCTCAGAAACGTTGCATGGAAACAAATTATGCGACCTCAAATTGAAGATTGTTATTTTGCAATATGTAATTTCATTCTTAACATAGACACGATTCATAGGTATCTGATTTCTGGTAGTCTTGAACAACTGAATGAACTGATCACGTAAATGCAGATAATATGTGGAGGCAAATGTACACACGTATGTAAACATATAGACACATGTGACTGTGTAGCTACATGTATGAATGTATGAAGACATGTACAAATGTGTAATCATATGAGTGAACGTGTAACGATATGTGCAAACATGCAGACACTGTAGCACACATATGAAAAAGATACAGGGTGTTACAAAAAAAATGTGCTCACTTGAATAATTTCAAATATGCACAAAGTTGCAAAAAGTCAAGTCTATGGCTCATCACCTTTTGCTAATTTTTTTTAATAAATTTATAAGTATGTGTGATAATACATGTGTAAAAATAGATAACATATGTGTAATGTCTGACAAAGTACATTCCTTTGGACATCCTGTATTACGAAGTAAGAAAAGCATATACAAAACTAAATTATACACATCAGTTTCTCTATGAGAAGGTAAATTTCTTAGAATGTGAATGTCTCAAAATGGTGCCTGATTCAGTTCTAACAGGCGAGATTATAGTAAAATAATTTTGGAGCAACGTGTAGAAACCACCGGTAACAGAGAGAGGCAACAGAATTTTTTTCTCTCACGACAACGTTGCATCCGATCGAATGTCGTCTCTTGTTTCAACCACGGCTGGTTCTCGGCCGGGTTCTCGTAACTTCTCAAAACGCTCGATTCTCGAGGAAATATCGAGCGGGCGAGGTAGAATTCAACGCGTTATTCCCGCGATTCCAACGCGCTATCCCGGCGACCCAGTTTTCCTTCAAACTTTCCCCTCTCTTTCTCTATTTTTTTCTTGTTTTTTCAAACGGAGCGCGCATTCACCGCCTCGTGAAACCGGCTGAAAACAGCGACGAGCATGGAAAGCGGATAATATCGGACGGGCGGAACAATGGCGGTTGTAATCATCGTAATTGCTGCGATTATTATCTCCCGAGCACGATGCCGCCTGTTACAATATCGGACTTGTCAAAGCCTGATGCTCGCGATTGAATTTACGATTATTAATTTTACGATCATTTTTGTTAACCACATGGAAAATGTGTTTAATGTCATTTGTTTATAGAATTGTGCAAGTCATTGCAATATTCTACTTCATTACTTTAATATACTCCTATATATTCCACTGTACTATTTCATTACCCTAATTTCACTTTTTCGTTGTTTTATTATTTAAGAAAGCTCGAAGTTATTTAATTAAAACTTCTCTGATACTCGATCTCTTTGATGCAATAAAGAAATCCAATTCGACTTTTAATTTAATTCATAATGCAATACCTATCCACTCTTTTCTGAATTGCAAAAACATTCTCTTAATTTATTGCATGTACCTACAACTGTTTTTAATTGAACATTGTGTTTTGTCGATTGGATGTAATTGGCTCGACAAAAACTAATGGACAATTATAAATATTAGCAGATCACTAAATTTAACTGATTATCATTCATAATTTACAAGTATCCCTCTGAAACAATGTTCCACAAAATTTTCTTTAATTCCATTTCTCTCAGTTATTCAATTCTATAATCCTTTGAGCACACGGAAGCAATACACTGATATTCACATATCATGTGAGCATATGTCATCGCTGTTATATGTCGTAACGACTACATGTCGTTATGCTCATCGAAACGTTCGCAATTGTAAAATATTGAAACATTTGCCGATATCCAGCCGCTCGCTATGTTACATAAAACGATAAATTCCATGTCAGATCGGTTTAGCAAAACAATATATGGCTGCAGTAAGAAAAATTTATATGACGTACATATTGATGTATTTTGTTTACATGGATAGACATATGGGGATGAATAAACGTTCATACATATTGATAGACATGTGAGAACATATACATATGTTTTTTTATATGTTGATAGACATGTGAGAGCATGTACATATGACTGTACATATATTGATAGGCATATGAGTATATGTACATATGTTTTTTTTGTATATGTTGATAGACATGTGTGATCATATACATATGTTTTTCATATACATTGATAGACATGTGAGTGCATATACATATGTTTTTTATACACATTGACAAACATGCGAGAGTATGTACAAATATCCTTTCATATCCATAAACACATGATAGCATATATACATATACATATACGTCTTCACTACATATCACATAAGGGCATATATGCACACATGACAATTTTTTATTTTTTTTTTTAAATAATTTTATTGATTGTCGTTCAAGATGATTCGTATTTATAAAAAAAGTAGAGTATGTCTGTATCGTATTTCGAAGCGTGGACAAAGCGACACACAAGAGGGTCGCGCGCGGATGGGTCGATGGACGCGGTACGTGGGCGTCGCGACGCCGGCGCCGGTACGAAGCTCACAGGTGGTCGCCATGCAGTCTGGCCGTGTTTCGTGGCGGGCAGCAGCTCGACGTGGCCGCTTTTTCGAGGTTCACGACCGGCCGGCCGCTTCGAATCGATCCGTTGCTGCTTCCGGTTCCGTTTGTTGTTGTGACGCCGCGTGCTGCACGCTCAACCCGGCAACCTTGCCATTTTATACCCATTACAAGGCTGGCATGTTGTTTCGCAGTTACGAAATCGTCGAATCTACGAGAGTTACAGTGCTTTACTTTTGCTTCTCGTCATGGACGGGCAACGGGGTAATATTTTTTAGGTTCTTTATTCTACACACATTTTCAATCCGTTTGCAACATTGCCACATGTTCAAAACATGCACAATTTCTTTTACAAGTATATTTTTATTAAACAGAGCAATTTTAGCTGCTTCGTTTTTCCATGTACGCTTCAGAACACAGTAAAACTTTCTCAATGTAAATCGATGACCGAATAACCCTAAAACTATTTTCCAACTAAATTAATAATCCACGCGTATCGCTTTTAAAGTATGTTTCACATGGAATGCGCAAAGTTTTTATTCAGAGCATTTCTTTAACCAAAGAGGTCTGGCCATGTTTGTGTAAAGGCAGAGAAAAGGTGATCAAAGTGCACTGCATTGAAAGGCGAGGAAACGTGAAAGGTAGAATTAACAAACGGGAAGGTTTGAATTCTTAGCGCGATACAGGAGGGTGTGCTTTTTAATTACATATCCATTTTGCTCCCCCCGGCGCGCGATAATAGCGAGCACGCCTCGCGAGGCGCATGGGGATTCAACAACGAACTTTCACTCGCGATTCGTTACCGTCTCACGGCAGAAATTAAAATGAATCGTCGTGAAAACGCGGAATGGATGTACCTTGGGTCTAAATGAAATGCACGAACGGAACTGGGTTAGCTGGCTGAATCGAACTTCCTGTTTCTGATATCGACTGTGAAGCCCTTTATTCGGTACGCGTCTGCAGGCAAGACAAGCGAGCGTGCATGTCAATTTCAGCAAATTAAAATGGATGTACCTGTTGCGGAAATGTTTCAATAATTTCTACGGTGCATAAATATTCAGCAAACATTTTTATTATTCACTGTTTAAATTTGCGGTTTGTACACTTTAAATAAATACGTGTGCAAAATGTGTTTATACAAGTCTACTAGATCCCTACATCCCTAGTTAGGAGGCTTTTCAGTGCTCGTCTACCCTTTTCTTCGTTAATTATTCGTTCATACGCGTCCCTGTAAACTCCGAAATAAAAGAATCCTTTTAAACTCATCAAGCCGTTACAAACTCTGCGTTCAGAACGCGATTCGCGAAGAAGCTTTATCCGTCGCTTTGAAACGCGAAGAGCTTATTCCAGGACAACGATCTTCGATTCACCGGTTTAGACACAGAGAATCTCCGGGTGAATCGAGTCGACGTGAAAAATCGAATGAGAAAGCTCGGCTGGAAAACTCTTCAGCTCGAACAAAACATTTAAAGAAGTCTCCAAGAAACGGGAACACGGAAGAATATTAATAAACCAGGAAACTCGAGATTTCGAGTGCTTGACATTTCAAATGCTAATTCTAAGATGAGAACGAAATAAGAGAGCGGGTGAATATCGAAGGAGAAATTAATTAGACGATATTAGCGATCGTGGGATTCTGTGGGGATCGATAACGCGGTAATTGGCGACGTTTCGTGAATTCCATCGGTACAATATCGCGGATCGACAGTCGACAATGGTGTCTCGATGGTAGCTCCACAATCGAGAATCTATTAGCCACGAGTTCTCGATCGATCGATAACCTTCTTCGAGCCTGCAGGCCTGTACACAACGAGTCCATTACAGTCTCCTGGTGGAGCGGATTCGAAGAAAGCACGGTCGGTGACCGAAATAGCGGATGAAAGCCAGACTGAAGAGAACTCTATTCCGGGACGCATCTGGAAATCTTTGATTCGTGCTCGATGCGCGGCTATGGACACGTGATTAAATCGCTCGCGTGGCCTTAGGGCACTTCCACATCCTCGAGGACGCTGGGAGAAGCGAACGAAAACCATTGCCCTACGGCTATCGGGAATGCGAGCATTCACGTAACTGGATAGAGGGTAGTCCCCTAAGATCCTGTCACGTTAGGATTCGTGTATATCGTATTAAAAACTTTGGAGATTCATATTTTCTAATTTTGAATTTTCTAAATGCAAAATCTATTCATTTAGATTGCCATCTGTTCGTTTATATTGCCCTATTCGCTGCGTCACCAAGGGCAATCTACCAACAGGGTTTCCAATTTTACGATTCGTTTTATCGTCGGGTCTAGATATCTTAATCCAAAAATATCGATTCTGTTCCTGAGATATAATGAAGCACAAATGGCGCAGAAAATATAGGATCGGGACGTGGAGGCTAATAAAAATGGTGAAGTAAGGAGATCGTGGAATAGTGGATAAGGTAATGGTCCGAGCGAAGATTCCGAATCCCGCTGACCTCCTTCCAATTTTCTACACGCTTCTACGCCATTTGCAGGCGTCGGAAACGGCCAGAGATTCTGGAAACTGAGATTACCGATACTTAACAAATAATATATGTGGTGGATTTATAAAACTTGCGCAAAGTTCCTCGCAAGATTTTTACAATTTTCTGTACTTTTTGAGAACCAGATTAGAAACTGTAGTAGAAGAATAAAATTTGCAGTATATCGAACATTAGGATTTAAAAAGAACATTCGAAAAATACATAAAAAAATAGAAGACCAAAGTACGACAATGAAAGTACGAATCTCTTAAAAAGCATCGATATAATAAACCGTTAAAAAAATTGTCGAAAATATAAAGGAGAGATTAAAAAAGGAAGAGAACAAAGAGCTCGGATCCAGGGAGCACGTTATCGATCCAGGTATATCCCCACGGACTCGGGGTTGGAATAAAAGAAAAAAAAAAGGTGGGGAAAGATTTGGCGAATTTCGGTGTCGAAGGAAGGTAACGAGTGCAATGATTGTCGCGAGAAACAAAGGAAGAAGGCTTCGTGAAGAGAAGCGGGGTGTAAAGGGGGTAACAGCACACACTGCGATATCCATCGTAGGGGTTGAAAAGCGACAGGGGAGTAAATTAAGTTCCCTATACCGGTTCCATTAGCAGCAGGAGGGTTGGATCGATGGTGGTGTCGGCGGCAAGAGCGGCATCGGCGTCGACGCCGTCGTGGGGCTCACTCGCGAGCAAGCGTCGTTCGAAGCCGGGCACGAGGGTAGGGGCAGGCAAAGGTAGCGTGTGGGTAGAGGCAGGTAGGGGTCTCGTGGCAAAAGGCAGAAATAATTCTACATTTGCCGGGCTGGCACACGTGCGCACACGTGTCCGTACGTCCGTCCGTTTTCGTAACGCGCGACACGTGAATAGACGGACACGGACGAAACCGCGTGCGGAATCCGACAGATAGAAAGAGATGGACGAAGGATAAGAGAGGAATAAAAAGAGGAAAGATATGAAGGAGAGACAGTGAAACACCGGAGCTCTCGCGGATCGTGAGTCGTAAGCGTGCCACGCCGCGGATCCGCGCGGTTCTCTAAATATATAGTCGGTCGGCGATGCGCGAGAATAGAAGGCTAACAGCAGCAGAACGAGCCGCGACCGCGTCTCGACAGAGAACGAATGGAACGTGAGCTCGCAGTGGGCACCGCGACGCCGCGGCGTCATCCTGACCCGCGTTCCGATAGGTCAGTTATGGCGGAACAAACTATCTGCCGGCGGCTCCGCGTTAGAATCCTGAATCAACCTTTCTCGCACCCAGGTAAATCAGGACTTTCGGATTACTTTTTTCATCTATTTTACCCGCTTTCGATCCTCGATCGTTCCGCCACTTCGTTAGTTCCTCGATTAATTGGATGAGGTCGTTAGCGAACGATCGGAGATCGACCGAGTTGTTGCCAGCACACGTGATAACTGTCACTTAGTCGGGACACTTAAGCTTTCATGTAAACCTTCGACTTGTCAACATTTAACTTATTTTTATGTACTCATATTTGATTATAAGGTGCTTCTAACATCCATTAATTCGATAATTGAAAAAACAGCTCGAATAATTTGAAACAACAAATAGCATTAGAAAGTTCGTTCCTAAAAGCTAGTGGTCCTGATTATCGTGGCTTACTGTGGTTGTTTCTACTGTGACGGTCACGTGTTAACCAGTTAAGTGTCACAGTGGAAATGGACATGTGTGATAAGACACTTGATATCGACAGTTATCGAAGATACGATACGATCATTTTTTTCAATGTATCACATAATATTAACAAGACAACATTTTTCTATTTTTAATTCTTATGTAACGTGACTGGCAACGATTCTCATAACAACCAGTGTTTTAAGATTCACACAGCTTGTAATTAATATTGTGAGAGATACGTCTCTGTCTGTGAGAGATGAAACATGTAAGAAATTCTCCACAAATATTTACACTGTGAGAACAAAAAATCACTGTAATTAACATTGCACTCTTATCTATTTATCTCTAAATATTCATTGTTCATTATTTATCAATAAATAAAATATTGAAGTTGGTTTTTACAAGGGACAAATATTTGCAACAATTAATTTATTAGAAAAAAATTATTAGAAACCTTGTGTTTTAATAAATTGTCCAAACGTTAATGGTTCGTAGAATATTTGAAGTAAGCAAGTAATATTTTGAAAGCGGTCTTGGTAGCAGTTTCGGGGTCTTAGTCATCGACCGGCTCAATTATTACTGCACTTGTTGAATTCCCCCTGCACAATCCGCCGGAGTTCAACAGTGGTGCTTTCAACCACGCATCGCGTCACCCTTCAAATCTTTCGTCCAAAGAATCGACTGTCGTTGAACGGTCATATTCCCTCGTACATCCCTTCTTACACGATTGCGTCTGTTAAAGAAAAGTAACCCTCCGTGACTCGAGTCGTTTCCATTCTTCTTTCGTTGTTCCCTCAGAGTCTCTTTTGTTCCCCTCTCAAGACGCTTCTCGTGTATTTACGTTGCGGTCGACTCTTGCCACCCTCCCATCACTGTTCTCGCTCGTCTTTTCGTCGAGATGGCTCACGATTATCTGGCTAGGTCAGTGTAACTTCACCCTTTGCCTTATTATCCCTTTACCCATCTAGTCCTTTCCGTTATTTACTCTTAAGGTTAATATAGATTAAGAACGTTGTATAAATAAACTTCTTTTAATTGTAATTTAAAACTTGGACGAATACGATTTATTGGCTCGTGGTGAGATTTTAATCTGCGACGCAGCTCGACTTAGACAAGGGGTTAATCCAACTTCGGCTACCCTCGTACTCGAGGGGTTTTTAGGGAATCTTTGATGCGATGTTAGGACGATAGGGTTGAACCCCCATGCAACGCGCAGAAATTTTTAACTCGCGGTGAATATTTGACGAATTTTATAACGAGGATTAAATCGTATTTTTTGTACTTTATAAAATAGACTCTACACTCATCATATAAATTATAAACGAACTATATATTTTATTATTACTGACAGTTTATTAAAACATTATTATTAAAGCATTTTCCTGTAATTATAACTGTTTTTCTCAAAAAACTTGTGTCTTCTCGAGACATTTCAAACTTACAATACTATAGTCTTCAAGATAAAATATATTTCTTCATCACCTTATTAATTGAATAGTTCAAAAATATATTTCTTCTAAATGAAGTCAACAAAATATGTAATGTAACACTTTCCAAGTATCCCTGAAATATCTACGATAAAATAGTCCACTGCATAATGTTTCCGCGAAGCGGTATTAAAACGCACGCCAGAAACCATAATTTATTCCGCGTTCGCGACAGCTAGTAAACATTTACACGTGGCATAAACGAGCTACATACAATTCTATCTAACCTCGCCCGATTTCTTTGTTAACGTGTCTTTACAAACGTATCATCAGCCTTCGTGTTCTAAAAATACAACCGTCAGAAATTCGCGGGATAATTCCAAGCGACGAATAAAAGAGCAAGTCTGAAAAGGTACCCGGTTTTATTTTTCATGCGAGGATTTTACCAGTTTATTTATCATTCGTGTCGATGTCATCGGTTCCCTGGTTGTTATAAATAACCGCTTCCGCTAACTTTGCGAGCCACGTTCGATAATCAATAATTTTACCCTGGGAGAACGTTGCACCGTGCAAATATAGAATAACGAGTATTCGGAACGTTGACTTTGTTTATAATCGATATTATCGTGTTTTTTTATTTATTAATAAGTCTGTCTCGATTCGGACAAATATTTTACCTTGTTAATTCGAAGTTAAACAGACTTAATCACTTAGCACGAGTTAAAAAGTGTAAACGAGAGCCGGGGAAAATTAAAACGAATCGGATTGAAAAGCTTCAGAGGATAAAAAAGTTGAATAGGGGTCAGTGATAAATTTTTCATTTTCCCTCGATGTACGAGTTACCGTGTTATGGAAAATGGAACGGTTTCCCGGTGAAAAGCTATCGATTCTCGAACGCAGCGCGCGATTAAATAGGTCGCTCGACGATGCAGCTAATTAACGACGGGTGCAACGAGTTTACGTAAGAACTACTTGTTGTGCGTTTTACCGTGACGGCTGTGATTCGCGAATCGAATTTCTCAGTTATCTCGTTTTCACGGAAAGGTATCGATTGCCCAGGGTATCGTGTGATTAACTGGGTCATTCGTCCGATCGCTGTTACTTTTTTAAACGAGACTGATCGATGTTCTTTTGCACGCTTCATTTTCTACAAATCAATCATCCGATCCTTAAACACTCCGCATTCAAAATCCGAACATTAAAGTTCAATTTGTCAACGTCAAATCATCTCCCATGCGTGCATTTTCAGGGAAACTTCATTCTAATTATTACGATTGAAACGTGAACTGAATTACACGTGAAATCTCGTGTAAAACTATTTCAGCTTGAAATACTATTTAGCCGGTCGTATGTTTATCTATCTATAGTTATAGCACTTTTATAGAATTTTTATATTGGACTGGTCTACATTGACTTTAAGAGTTAACCTCTGTGTTCATATGTGAACCAAAGATCACATGTGACCACTCTGTACATTACAGTCGTACATTACGAATTCGTTTAGAGTTTGTTTATATAATTAACCTAAGAATCCCACATTTTAGAATCATTGTGATATAGAATTTTCAAAGTAAATTTACATATATAGAAAATTGATGAAATGTGATACATATGAGTGATTTATACGAGAGACGGTTCACGTTCGATAACAAGCGCCAGGCTGGCTACCGTAAAAAGGATGCTAAGTTTCTTCGATAACTCATTCCCGTCTCGTTCCCGCCGAGTTCCTCGAAACGTGTCCACGCGGAAAGATGAACGCGCGTGACTAGCGGATCGGATGCTCGTCGATCGTCGAGTGCCATGTTTGGCGATCTCCTCTATGGGGAGAGAGCGACTCGAGGATGAGACTTCCACCTTGAACCAGTGTCCATTCGATCGCGTTCACGCTTCGATTCCATCGTGCAGATTGTCTCGATCGGTAGATTCGTAGGCGATGGACACCGTAATGTCGAGTAAGTTCAAGGTCGAACTATGAACTTATCGGTGTGAACTATCGATTCTGAGATATCTACTTAGCGGACTCAACACGTGGTTCCTTATTACCGTTTGTGTGTCGCCAGTTTTGAAGTTCGATGTAGAGGACCGGTTCTGCATCTTGAATGACCCGGTTATGTGGGATTAAACCCTTTTACCATTGACGTCAAACTGTGGTTGCTTATATAACTGCGTGATAATTACTGTTCGCTCGGAAAATGTTCGCACTGAAGGTTGTGTTATGTAATTCTTGAAGATTCTTACTGTTAGATCTGAACGTCTTTCAATTTATCTATCTTTTTATTATAGATACATTCTCAGTGTGTTATAGATGTATTCTCTGTACAGATGCATTATCTGTATAGATGTATTCTTAGTATACTATAGATACATTCTGTGTATATTGAAAACCACTCTTCATTTTATAATACAGTCTGTGTATATTGAAAACCGCTCTTCATTTTATAATACAGTCTGTGTATACTGAAAATCACTCTTCATTTTATAATACAGTGTATATTGAAAGCCACTGCTCATTTTATAAAGTGTAAATTTATTTTGTCACTCATCAGTAAAAGTTTGGGATGAAGTCAATGTTTGGTATTTTAAAGACAGTGTTCATAAGGGTACTTGTGTATTTCTGTTCGTGGTTCTTTCCGTTAAAAATAGACGATATCTGATTTTGCAGATCGACCAAAGAAACACAGCTCCGAAGGAACGCAGCGGTATCCGTATCTCCAAGAGATGAAGGAGCTCTTGCTCTCGAACATGACACCTACCGATAGCATGGACATGGAGAGGCTCGACGGCACTCCGGTGAAGGAGGCCAATCAGCACAACGATCACCCAACCCACGCGAACCCTGGAGTAATACCGGAACCACCGGAAATGCCGCCGGATTCCTTGATCGGCACAGTGGTTAAGGTACGATGTAAACCTGTTACGACACAAGCGATGACATTGAAAATCGTAACAAGTTACGATCGTAATTTCTAAAAATACATCGGTGTGCAATAAAATGTTCGCGTTGAAAATATAAACGCAAGAAAATGATTACAGACGGTGGAAAAAGTTCGATCGAGGTCGGCGTTCTACAAATGATCCTTCAGAACTCGCGCCACTTAACTATATCTCTCCTTGAACTTTTGAAGTTAAGACAACGCTGTAAGAGGAAAAAGAATTAGCCTCTCTAATCGATTAAATTATCTAGAGCGGAATATACCAACGAACTTTACTTTCTGAAGCGATAGCCCCAAGTAATTGCTACCTGGAATTACCGTCAAGCTTTAAACTTTAAATTGATGTAGCGTAAGTGCTACTCCGCGATTTCTTTTGTGTCATCAATTCGTGTCAGACCTATACCAAAATCGATCGTGTATAAATGTCGAGTAACCATTTCGCGGTGAGAATATTGATGGAACGATTACGCAATCATTTCCGTCAGACATTAAGCTTTAATGTACTATAACCTGCGGTTTTATGGTACCTTTGTGTCATCGAGTCCGATTTTTAGCATCATCTAAAATGCTATTGAGAATCTTTATACTGAGAATCATTAGGGTTACTGTCGATTTTATTTGAAATTAGTGCGATTTACTTTCGATGAAATAAATCAAGGTGATACGGCACTAAATCACGGATCCGTATTTTTTCAATGCGAATTTATTGTCCCCAGCTAAATTCGGACGGCTACGGATCGCACACGTCACCAGCACACGCAAAACAACCCCTGGTACCGCAGAACGCGAATAATCCACCCCTTTGTCTCACCCCTACGCACTCCGCTCCGGCTACCAGTGGCACCCTGCCAAAGAACGCAAAGTGAGTACATTCTTCCAAGTACATTCTTAAGATCTTCGGCACGATGGTCTTTACGAGGGCCTTTTTTGCACGCTTTGTCGCGATCGTTTGTCGAAGGATTCTTCGCTGACGTGTTTAATTGCTTTTGCACGACCGCGAATACCACGCGGTTTGCATAAACTATCTCTTTGTTTTCTTCGTACGTAAAATAGCAAGAGCACGTTTCATCGAGAACGTGCTTTTAAGGAGGTTAAAAATAATTCACGTATCTTGCAAAAGCCACGTGGATTCGAGAGCTTCCGTTATCGAGAAACTACCGGGTTAAAAATAAACTCTTTGACCCAACGTTAAGACAACTATTCGAGCTATAAGTCGAAACGAAATGGAAAATTGAAGTTTGAATCGCAACTACGTTAAAGGGGAACGCCATCTTTGCTGTGCCGAAGAAGGTAAGCCTAGCAAAAAGCGAGTGGTTGCTCGAATTCCCATAAAAGGATCACTGCTGGCAGAAAAAATCTTAAACGGTCGTGAGACTTTCTTCAAGAAGATGTATAGATTGATTGATACTTTGTACTCTGTATAAATTGAAAGGCTAAAAGGTGAAACGAAGCTTTTGCCTGATGCCTGTTTTTATTTACACATTTTTAAGGCTTGATATTATGTACACGAATGAAGAGGATAATCGTTGTTATAGAAATTTCAGTGGTTAATACACTTTGTACATTTGTATAAGAAATTAATCGAACTAATTGGTACATGAAAATTGTATAGATGTATATAAATTATAGCATACATTATTTCATACGTTCATACATTATGACATACATGAAGTTATACGAATTATATTTCATAACTTATAAATAGCCTGAGTAGGTAAAATTTCCGAGTGGATGAAAGGTAGTCCACGGGCACGATTTTACTAGGTTTCTACCCCAGGGCCCTCCAGGGTTTAGTTCTAGAGACGCGGAATCGTGGCAGCACTGACACGAGACTCGAAATCAATACTCGGTGTGCGTGAGTCTGGCCTCTGTTGCAATGCTTGCAACGCGATATTACAACACGCAGAAAAATGTGTACGTAGCCAGCGGTATTGCACACGTAGTATCGGTGACCCGATTCATCGTTGGGAACGCGATCTGCTAAACTAGTCGGCTACTCGTCTCGGCGATCTTCTGCGGTCTTCCACCCCTTTAAAGGTCTGGAGAAAGGAAGAGAGAGAGGAGAAAAAAGGAATCGTTTCCCTCCGGTATCGCGTGACACAACTTTGCATCGCGATAGTTCTCACGCGATCGTTTTGTACGGGATTACCGCAGCCATCGAGGCCGATCTCGAGGCTCTTCCAATACTTTATCGCGAGCCTAGACAAATGCGGCGAATAAAACAAACGCATGATGAACTATCATCGAAGTTGGCAGCCTGGCTTCGAGATGCTTGCCAACTGTTTCGATCATATCGAACTGCCAAACGGTCAACGACCTCGGCAATCGGAAAAACAACCCTCTAAGTACATTAGCATATGTGACGATCGATATGTGGTACGAACATTGTGAAACTATTATGTGAACTTCTGGGAAACGGTAATTTAAATAATTGCTTCGATGTTATTAGTTCGGGAATTTGTAATTTAGAATTTCATTATTTATATTGCCGATATATGTACTACAAAAGTGAAACATGTTTTGCGATCCCTATCTTGAAATCGCTATGGGCCCAAATTTTTAGATCAACTCAGATGTCCAAGTTCCAAGATCTCCAAACCGCTAGGTCTTCAAATTTTCATGCAAATGTCCAAATACCTAAGTTCTCAATTTTGAAGGCTCCCGAATTTCTAGTTCACCAGCTTGGTCCCAAATACGTCCTCTTTCTAGCTTCCTTCTTATCCAAACCCCTAAGTTCCAAAATACCCAGTACCCTTCATACCTCAACCTCTAACTCACCAGATCCCTTATACCTCTACATACTAAACGTCTATGCGTGTAAACACTCGAGTCATTAAAAAACGCATCAGCGTAAATTAGCGCGTCTCAAAGTGAAAGAACGAGAAAAAAGGACGATCGTAGAGTAGATGTGGATAAAAGGTAATCCAGCGAGCGCAGCGGTAATCATAGGTCGATTCCAGTCAAGTCGGTTCGAAAAGAATCGTACTATAGAGAATTTTGTGGTAGGGTAAGGTTACTGACCTCGGTGCTAGCGTTATCGAGCGGGTCAGTGGGTCGCAGAACCACAGAGCATATCACACACCCGTTTCCCCACCTTCGCACCCCACCGTGGCCCAGGCCAAGCTACTCTCCTACCTCTAGCCGTTCCGGATATCCTCCCGTGGGAACGCAGCCGAATGTGCGCGCAAGACTCCAACTTCCAGGGAACACTCTAGCCGAGAAGGCTTCGCTCCATTTTCTCCTGGAATTCTACACTTACGGAAACAAGAGTACGACTGTTACCGGTACTCGTTTCCTCCAGGAGGATGAAAAAAGAATCCTCGATATCGGCCATTTACGAAGTGTGTCAGTATCGGTTACGGATTGGATATAGAAATTACGTAATCGAAGATCAGTCGATTTTTATACGGCGGAGATTTTTAAAATATTTCTCGGGAATGTCCTCTTTTTACGATATTTCAGACGTTCTCATCTTATATTCTGAGAATGTCGGAAATATACAACGTGAAGTACTATGGCTTTAGAAATTCGTAGGAAATCTCTCGAAGGAAATATTTGATACGCAACAAACTAGTGGAATCTTTTTTGAGAGGAATTGATCGGTGAACGGCTTCACAGAGAATTCGCGATAGCGCACGCGTTTAGCATAAAGAAACTCGCGTAGACAAAAGACAGGCCTCCCTCGAGACGATACAGGACGAGTCTAGTGCAAAAAAGGGTGCTTCTCGTCGAGCGTAGACAGTTACTGCTCCCCAGCGTACAAAGGCAGCTGTTAAATGCATCGATACCGTGTCTTTAACATCCACGATGTCCGGAACGCTCGGAATAGGCTTGAAAGGATATTTAAATAACCCTCGCGATCGCGAGCTATAAATAGGAAAGAGGACATTGTTACCTGAATTGATTTATTCGCTCTTGTCATCGAGAATCAGACCATTGAATCGATGCACGATACCGCGGAAACTGGAATTCTTATTTGCGCGGAGACAATAGGGACTCAATTATTTAGTAATTTCTGGGAATTTGGGAATTTTTATATTGCAGAAATTCGGTGTTAGATTGGTACTTTTTTTGGGAGTTGGAGAAGGTGGACTCAAGATTTGGAATTTAGAGATTTGTGGATTTTG
The DNA here is from genome assembly GCF_050947335.1 of Megachile rotundata. Lineage (NCBI taxonomy): Eukaryota > Metazoa > Arthropoda > Insecta > Hymenoptera > Megachilidae > Megachile > Megachile rotundata. The sequence continues at coordinate 9,274,018 of NC_134994.1, forward strand.
GGATTTGAGGATTTAAGGGCTTAGAGTTTAGGGGTTTGGACACTTGGGGACTTAGGGATTTGGGGATTCAGAGGCTTAGAGTTTAGGTGCTTAGAGGTTTGGCACTTGGGGACTTAGGGATTAGGGTGTTTGGAAATTTGGGGTCACAAGTACTTGGGAATTTAGTACTGGAGATATAAAAATTGGGGATTTAGAAATTAGAGTTTAGGTAATTGTGAACATAGGAATTTATAAATTAAGAGACTTGTACTTCTGGAACTTTATAAATTCAGAAATTTGAGAGCCAGTAAATTGAGCATTCGAGACTTTGGGGTTTGGAAATTAGGAATTGGGAATAACGAATTCAGGAACTGAAAACTTGGAAGCTGAAAACCACAGAAATGCAAAACTTCGATAAAACGGAACTGCAACAAAAGAAAATCAGTTCCTCCGCCGGAAGAGTCTAGCAAACTTTAGAAGGCATACCGTAAACCCAGTGACCGAGATCACGAATCAAAGACATCCACGAAAGACAGTTGAAAAGGAAAACGCGGATTATATTCGAGTAACTCGTGGTCCAACGATCAACCATCGAATAATGACGCTTCTGAAGGAAGATAGACAACGTCGTTTACCCCCTCCGCGGGTTACCGGTGAAATAAAGGAAAAAAAGGAGATAGGTGGGTAGAGAAAAGTGAAGGAAAACGAGGACATGGAAAGTACGAGCAGAAAAAATTCATGACGAGACACGAGAGATTCCAATGGAACAAAGGGTGTCCCGAGCCGAGGTAGCTCAACCGAGAGGAATCATGGTGGAGGATTCTCCACGACCACAGCCGAAGTGGCGAAGGGAAAATGTCGAAGGAGAACGCAAACGAGAGGGATGAAAAACACACGACACCGTGTAGGGAAAGATCGTCAGAACGAGACACAAGATATTGAAGAGAAAAAGGGGTGCCGGTAGCGAGAAAGGGATGAAGAGAATATGAAATACACTTCCGTTCAAAAGTCACTGCCTGTTCAACCTCATCTACACTATAAATTATTATAAATTATATCATCGATGTTTAACCCTGTTTCGAAACAAATATTACGACTTTACAAAAATACATTTTTTTAGGTGGTCTTCGGTGGACATTTAGATGCCACATTTATTAAATATTTTTTGAATCGTTGCTCCAAATCGATTTTTTCTATTTTCACAAGTTTGAGCTCCAACCCCTAAATTTGTATGAGACAAAGTACGTGATCACAGTTTTGCAGGGTTGGAAAAATATAACACACAACATTATCATTTCTCCAAGATAAAAGTTGGAAATATCTGAGAAATCCCAATATCGAAGATTGCGTTCAGCGTCCCAAGAGAACTGTTGCATTCTATTGTTCCACGTTCAGCAATATCTTCAGCAAGAGTGCATTTCTGGACTCGTACGATCTTCTTTCATTCTTAGAATAAGCAGAATACCTCGCCAACATTGAGCTACTTTGCGTATTTCAATGTGTACTGGACAGACACGTACAATAACGAAGCAGATTCCAGAACTACTTACTTTCTTGCATACTTCGTTTCACATGTTAGGAGATTATTGCAACACGTACCTACTCAAACTAGAATTTTAGGAATTTTAAGAACACTCATCTCACCGTTAAAGAACCTGTGAAACGATGAAAAGCTCTTACCAAGATTATTGGAATTTTAACGGTCAGGTTTTAAGATATTTTCTTTCAAATTATTTGCAGCGAATATTTCGAAATCTGTATAAAGCAAACATGTTCGAAATATATCTGAGAACTGAAGATCAAATAAAAACATTTTGAAGATATTTAACAGGGTTGCATATGATGATAAATGAAAGTGGATCAACGGGTTAAGATGAAAGACCGTAATGAGCTGTTCCCAGTTAGGACACCCAGTATCGAAGATTACCAAAACGGGAAAACGCGTTGACTTTTGAACGGGAGTGTATAACCACGGATGGCATTGCGCTTGTGCAAGAAGCTGCCGTTGCCCGGGAAGAGACCTCCCGGCCCAGCCTCAGTCTCCGGGATGCTGGGGGCGGCGATCGTGATTCTACCCCCATTTCATCGTGCTCCGATAACATAGTCCATCTCGCTCGGCCACTGTCCGTCTCTCGTTCCGTTCTGTTCCTCTCGAAGTTAACCCTCGTCGTTGGTGCTTACGGTGTTCGCCGTAAGGTAGACGACGAGCCTCCCTTTCTGTGATCTCTCTTCCTCGTTCGTGGATTCTACGTGTGCCCCTACACGCGATTCTCCCTTTTTTTTTATCTTCTTCTCTCGTCTCGTCTGGTCTGTCTGTCCCCCTCTCCTCGATCGACAGCATCCTCTTTCTCTGGCCGACTCTTCCGTCCTTCATCCCTTCTCCGTCTCTCCGCTTCACACCCTTTTCCACCGAAGCCTGGGTGCAGTCACCGCGAGAACCTTCAGGCAACCACCTCTCCAGCAGGTGAGCTTCCTTGGTCGCGTCGTTCGGTTACGTGGTTGGCAGGTCGTTTCTGTGGGGTGTACGTCGCACTTGGCTGGGTGATCGTGGCCCGTCCATCGTGCCGTGCTCTCTCGTGGTCGTCATCAGTCATCGAAGCGAGAGTGCTCGATCCTTAGGTTCGGTCGTGTGCACAGGATTTTCCAATTAGCTCGTTCGACCAAGTGCGCGAGATCACAGACTGAGAGGAAACCTTTGGGGTGGACCGTTTCCTCTTCGCGTCTCGTCGCCTTCTTTCCCGACCGCTTAGGGCTCGCGTTCGATCGCTGAAAATTCGTTCGAATTCCAGCTGAAAATTTTTCCTACGATTTCGACGGTGCACCGATCGTTGCGGAGACAGTGACGACGTTAGCAGATCTTCCATCCGGCAAAAGAGCCATAATTACAGGAATTTCGTTAAAAGCATCGACCATTCATCCGATCGCGTTTCGAAACGCGAGACGAGAGTAGGAGGCGGTACGGTGTTCGTTAGCAAAAAGCCCGAGGACGAGCGCGCAGGCGTGATCCGAGGAATCGAATAAACAGACAGCAACAATTCGGGGAGAGAGTTTTTGACTCGCGCCTGCTGCCCTCCTTTTCGGAAACGGTGTCTCCGAAACCGTCCTCCGAGCTGGTCGTCTCGAGCGTTGCTCCTCGATCCAGTTTCCGCTGCGATCGATCCATTCTAGTCACACTCTTGGGGTGACAGATTTCCGACACGAAATCCGCCGACTCAACGTTGATCCTTCTTTCTCCTTGTACGAAGCGTGCCAAAGTTTCGTCGAAGCTACTCGTGAAAATCGTTACTCGGAGCGTGACGTTGAGCGATGAAAACGTAGCGAATCTTCCCTCGATATTTTTTCATAAATTACGAGTCGAATTTCTGCACCAGACGTTCGCCAAAATGGCGGCCGTGGCATAATCGAGGTTCGAGCACCCGCGTTCGGTTCGCGTAGTGGCGGGCTTATTCGGTGATTTTCCAGCCGTATCTTTTGCCGATCGTTAGGGCCCGTTACGAAGGGAGAAGGAAACCGCGATGGTGGGTGGTGGTGATTGCAAGGTCGCCACCGTGGAGGTGGAGGCAGCCGCAGCGGACAACACGGCGACTCTTCCGGTGACCAGACCTCTGAATCCTCAGAACTCGTCGCAGAACGCGCAGGACAACGCCGAGAAGAACAACGCGGCGAACAAAGAGATGGAGCTGAAGAACGTGCGCTCTACGCCAGCGAAAAAGTAAGCGCGGTCGTAGAGAATTAGATGAGAAACCGAAGAGACAGGGACTTCTTCTTTTTCCCTTTATCTTTTCTTTTGCTCTTCAGCTCATAGCGAACGCAATCATGTTCACACGTTATCATCGCCTGGTAGCCGGCTCGCTTTTGTAGTCCCCTCGTTAAGTGTCGCGACACTTTGCGGGGGAAGTAGATGCTCATCAGCGTTTCTCAAACTGTGTGAGAACTGTCGAAGTCGACGGTTGTTTAATTCGTTAGAATGCTTGTTTGAGAAACCCTGCGAATGGGACAATGTAAACTGACCGGATTACGGTCTCATGCTATTACGAAACCTTGTCATTTAATGTAAGATTGCAGTCGTGTTTTGTATCATTTTCGTATGAATATTTATAGCAAGATTACAGCAACGTGGATCAAAGATTATGAAAATTGAGGTTACGACTGGTCCAGTTGAACGAACCAGTAAATGATCTTTTACGACCTAGCTTATTAGAAAAGATATTTCTTTCGAAATAAATACGTGAAATGACAACCATGTTATGTATGTCTTAATACTATGATGATGTATCGAAATTTTTCTTTTTGAAAGAAACTCTGTGAAGAGTAGCGCGCTGAAAGACGGAAATGAGAGAAACTTCGGAATAAATTATTCGCGTTTCTTCGTAATAATAATAATCTGAAGTTTGATCGCGACCTCCTCGACCTCCTTCCTCGAGTTTCACCAGAGGCCAATGTTTATTATATAAAGAAGAGTCTCGAAAGAAAATCATCCGTGAACATAAACGTTCTTCGTGTACGTATTTCGAGCAATTAGTTGAACGTTACGCTTTTCCACGACGCAATTACACAGGAGGAAATGGGACTAGGTCAAGAACCCACTTGACCGGAACTACGTAATTCCCGCGCTAACGAATGGTTAATTATTTAGCAACTCGAGCTGGAAATCCGTCTCATCAAACGAGTTTCTTTTCCGATGTTTATTTTCCTTGCAATTCGAAGCTAAAATTATAAACGCACATTTCGTTTCTCCATGATTGATATTCTGTCGGAGAAAACGATATCCGCTGGATCGCTCGAATAACTGTCCGTCGTGGAATTCCGATAATGTATCGGCGAATACTGGGTCGCAACGTCCACGGATGTCTTTCATGACGGGAAGAAACATCCGGATACGTCCTACGCTCGTTCTCCATTCTGAACGCTTCATACGATGATGTATGCAACGATTTCTAGTCGCGAACTATTCAACGATTTCCTGGAATAAATTGCATCTGCCTCGGCGGGAATTTTTAATGCTTATTGTTAACAGCCGTGTTACGTGACTTGCTTCCGCTTATATCATTTCTTGTAGATGCTATTTAGAGTACTAGTGTTTGAAGACAGTCTACAGGGAATTTGGTCGACCTCTCGGAAGGATCTTTTAAGCCCTTAAGTCTGTAGAATACTTGGAGACAGCACTGAGAGTGCTATCTTCTGAAAGGATTCTTGGTAACCGTAGATGGCACAGACTAATATTTCTGAGTACTTTGAATACTTGGAGGTACAGAGAGTAATTACTTTGTGTCCGACATATTGAAAGAATTTTTGTGATGCGGTTAAAATTCTTATCTCCATCTCACGGTTCTCATGATAGATTGAAAAGTGTCCCTATGTCGTTCCGACAGAATTCTTGGTGTCTGAAGACTATGGTATGTGGAGTCAGTCTTTGAGGCCGCACTTTCCAAATTTGTACCATGAATATTTGAAGATGCAAAACAAAGAACAAACTAAGTCCCTTAGATGTTTGAAGACGGAGAGTGATTTCCGTGCATTGCTGACCTGTCAAAAGAATTTTCGGAGACCTCGGTACTTAAAATTTCTAAGTCTTCACATTATTAAGAGGCTATAACAAAAAGAAGCTAGAAGACTAAAATTCAAAGTTCATGTTGAGAGACAGAAGTCTATTCAATATGTCTCTTGAAGATATAAATTTCAAATCTCCTCCAACCCTCTCGAAAACCAGACACGCAAATTATTGGACACTTCGAGCCTCGTGTTTCCAGATATAATCATCGTATTCTCCCACGGTGGCATTCATTACGCGACACTCTGTGCGTTCGACTCGAAATGACGAGAAGTGGTAGGTTTCGTCTGCGTGTCTATTTGCAACGCACTTCGTTAGCCGTCGCTGTTGCCTACGAAGCGTCTTCTTGCGCTTCTAGTGTGCATTATACACGGCCCCGAGTTTATGCACTCCCGCACGTACATAGACCACCTACTACCCCAGGTCTGAGACATGCAACCGACCGAGGTTGCGACCACGTACCAATGGAAATCATTCTGTAGAAAGAATCGAGGAAGTGGAGCGCGAACATATTTCGAGGGACGGTATGCCGTGGTTTCTTCGATATATCGGGCTGCGATAGGCCGACGAGCATTAACCCTGGAACGCAACACCTTTGGATCGTAAAATAGACGGGAGGTTTGACTGACGCTCGATAATCGCTTTACTCGTCCTCGTTTTAGACATCTTCAATTTTTTCGTATCAATTCCGCTCGTAATATTCTTTCATATTTTTTACAATTTCAAGTATTTTCTTACTGAAGAACATTCTACTGTCTTGTTGATATTATACATACAACATTGTAATATCAGCTCATATGATGGGTATATTTGCAAATAGGGTAAGGTTTCTCAAGTCATAAGAAAAAACAATGAGTATTTAGCAAATATGTAAAAACTATATTTGCTATTTGATTCTAGTGTAAATATTGGTTTTATTTATTAGAACAACTCTGAACAATCTTTGCGTTGTCATATAAATTAATCCTAATGTAGCTGTAGTAGCCATAACACTTCAAATATAGAACAGGTACGACTTAAGCAACCTTACCCTATTAAATATTTGAATCTTCGATATCTTGTCAGAACATACTGTAATTAATGATACCTTGTCAGCAATTATCATTATCACGTGTCATCCCAGAGACTAACAGTAAATTATAAATAAATACATGTGACTTATGTACCTATAGTTAGAAAAGATTTGACTTATGTGCCCAGTTAGAAAAGAAAGAAGAAGCGCGTAACAGCTTCCAGTCAGCATATACAATTTATTAATTTATTAATATCGATCGAGCGGTAAAGCGTGACGGTGATACGGTGCTGAATACACGCAGCACGGCCACAGGAATACCTTCTCGAATTACACAGTCGCAATTGCATTAACACGAACTGAAAGGGAACCTTCGACGGTCTAGACGCTGAAACAAGACAGTGTTACGAGCTTCGTGAACGTGACTGCACATACCTATCCGCGTCCGACGAGCACGAAACGCTCGCGAGATCCGTGCGATCATCGACTGAAAATATAAAGTCAGCTGCGGACGATGCGAACTGCGATCCACCGTGCTCACAGAATAACTTGAACCAGTTCGACGTTCAACTGGATCACATACGGTTCACAAAATATCACTTTGAATGAAGTATACTTTGTTGTGGACTGGTGTGTTTGTGTGAGGGTGAGAGTGCAAGTTTGTGTTTGTAATGTTTGGGGAGGTGGAAGGTGGGAATTTGGGAAATTGCGGATTTGAGGATTTGGGGATTTGGGAATTTGGGGATTTGGGGATTTGGGAATTTGGGAAATTGGGGATTTGAGGATTTGGGGATTTAAGGATTTGAGGATTTGCGAATTTGGGAATTTGGAGATTTGGGGATATGGGGATTTGGGAACTTGGAAAATTGGGAAATTGGGGATTTGGGAATTTGGGAAATTGGGGATTTGAGGATTTGGGGATTTTGGAATTTGGGAAATTGGGGATTTGAGGATTTGGGGATTTGGGAATTTGGGAATTCGGGAAATTGGGGATTTGAGGATTTGGGGATTTGGGGATTTGGGGATTTGGAATTTTGAGGATTTGAGGATTTGGGAATTTGGGAATTTGGGAATTTGGGAATTTGGGAATTTGGGAATTTGGGAATTTGAGAAATTGGGAATTTGGGAAATTGGGGATTTGGAAATTTGGAGGTTTATAGATTTGGGGATTTGAGGGTTGGGAATTTGGAAATTTGGGGACTTGGGAGATTGGAAATTTAGAAATTTTGGGACTTGGGAGATTGGGAATTTGGAAATCTGGGGACTTGGGAGATTGAGAATTTGGAAGTTTGGAGACTTGGGAGATTGGGAATTTGGAAATTTGGGGACTTGGGAGATTGGAAATTTGGGACCTTGGAATTTTGAGAATTTGGAAATTTAGGACCTTGGGATTTGAGAATTTGGAACTTAGGAATTTGAGAATTTAGGACCTTGGAATTTCGGGAATTTGGGAACTTAGGATCTTGGGAATTTGAGAACTTAGGAGCTTGGTAATTAAAACTCCAGAATCTCAAACTTCCAAAGTTTCAGAACTTAAATAGATTTTCCCCCATGAAAAGAGCTCAGACCTCGCTCAGACCAACACCTGGCAAATACTTATGTCAATAGTAAGCCCTCCACTACAGTAAGTCCTCCACTAATAAGATACCCACCATTATTAAATCTCTAATTATCACTCAAATCACCAAATAGCATACGAAAGATATCCAATGAAACCTATCACTTCCAAAATCAATTTGTACGGGGATTTTACCCTTAAAATATTGAATCGAAGTTCAGAACAATGCACCTGACCAAAGAATGCGAAAACGATCTGGCATGGATATAAAAGGCGGTTGAAAAGAATACGGTCGTGATTGAACGCGAAGGGGAGAGCGAAATTCGCGGAGAGGACACGGATGAGGCGAGAGTGAGTCGAGAGGGTGAGGTACAGAGAGAAAGACCAGTGGCTGAAAGTAGGTAGAAAATATCGACCGAGCCGGGCTCGGAGTCTGTGATATCCAGGCTGTTTCCACTTCTAGCCGCTTTTCTCCTTCACAAGTGGAAAAAAAGGTCGCCAAACTCTTCTTTTTCATTTTTTCCCGCAGCCACGAAAACTTGCAAAAATTTCCCTGCTAGAGGTTAGCTCCGCTTGCCATCTTGCCCCGAGCTTTCTAAAGATGCATGTTTTAGGCAAGTTTGCCAAATTTTCACGCTACAGGCAATCTCAAATTCATGAACGATTGTCACGAACAAATTCGTGATATGGAAAGACAATTAAAAATTTAAATCGAGGACATTTGTTGAATTCTATGCATGACGTATTTAAAATTGAAACGTATTTTCAAGAATAAACGTATAAGAATAATTTACTATTACAGTGACTCATTGAATCTTTGAAATCAAAGAACTGAATAAGTTATACCATATGTCTGATCATGTGTCTTGCATGACTGTTTCTACTGTCAGCCTTCGGGTGAATACTGATAGCCTATTCTTTACAGAATTTAACTTTTTGTAATTTTATATAACTTTTCATATATACATAAAATATATGTATATGCTTAAATAAAGTCTACTAACAAGATAAGTAGTTTTAACGCGTGACAGAACTTATTATATTCATTCATTGAATAATATATTAGAAATTGAATTTGCAATGCTTGCTCTTCGGTACTATTTATCGAGACGTAACTTCAAGAAAATTTATAGTAAATTCTTTATCTATATAATCATTGTAGATTCAAAACGATTAAAATATACTCCTAAACGATTATACATGTAGATCCTCCTTTAACCTAAAAAAAGATTATCCCGATTAACAATTTTCCGCAAAGTATTAAAGCAAAATATGCACATAAAAAAGCATCCAAACGCCTTCGGAGTTAAAAAGAATACACGTGTAGTAATAAAGAAAATATCAAGGGTAAAATAAATAGAGCGAAATGAAAATCGAGCTTCCTGGTAAAATATCACGATCCTTTATCCACGATGATAATCATCGAAGTGAAGCAAAAGAAAAAACTGCCTGACACGAGTGTACAGGCTCGTGCGGAACACAATAAAGTCTGCGCCCCAACCCCTGAAATGGCAGCGCGACAAAGGGTGGTTAAGCCCTTCTTCACGAAGATGCACCGTACGTAACCGAGGTCCCTGATACTCCCTGATGCAGACGTCGCGACGCCACGCCGCGTCGTGTGCAATCATACCGTGTGAGCGACACACGCCGGATTTCGAAATATACCTTTTTCGCGTTTTCCTCGCCGGCGTCCGCGCGCCTGCGCCATTTTCCTTTCCACCAGCAGCCGAGCATCCGGTTTCGCGCGCGATTAATTCTCGACGAGATCGGACCTGGAACACGCTCTCCCCTTCGCGTACACGCAAATTATCGATTCTACGACCTAACCTTTAACGAGAGAAAGAAAAAAGGAACGGTGGACGAGGGAAGAGTTGACTCGAAACCTGAAAGCGTCGCGTCGAAGCTCGACAAGTTTGAGCAACTTGATTTCGCGTCGAGGATCGAACTGATATTTCACGTTCGTTATTGTGATATTCTGTGTTTCGGTGAATTGTGCAGATTTTCTGTGTGCTCCAAACCCTCGCAGAGGTTTGCTGTTTAATTTCATGTATAATCAGGTTTCGAAATTCGAGTGATAAAGATAGTGGATTTATTTAACAAATATTCGCGCGATAAGAAAGGTTGATATATCTGAAACGAAGCGGTACGTGGAATGAAAGCTAACCGGAGAGGAGACGAGGAGAGTGAAAAATCGACGAGTTGGTGGTCGAAAGACGGTTCGACATCGAAAATAGCATGCCAGTGAATCGACCATGGTGTCCAGCACGGCAGTCGACGTTCGCAAATAATCCGAGCTCAACGTGCTTCGTAAACCGCGCACGTAAACACTGTTTAGTTTATTAGAGATCGTAAAGAAAGAATTGTACATTTTTACGATGGAAGTGGAAATAGTGCCGTTTGTGGAGAATAATGTTAACGGAGTCGGAGGAGACGTGCTACGACACGGTAGTAGGGTACAAATAGCAAGAAAAACACGGTGAGAGATTTACTTTATGTAGTGATGGGACTGGGATTTTATATAAAGTCTCGCTATATTGCAACTTTGCTACTGACTATATTTAAATAGACTACTAAATATATTTAACTAGACTACTAAATATATTTAGCTATACTACTAAATATATTTAACTAGAAAGATTTTGCTACAGTGAAGAAGTCATTGGTGAAAGTCTACAGGAGTGGCCATATAACGAGAGTCTACTCTATTTGAAATTTTGAAGCTTAATTAATACCAATGCTACCTGATACCAAAAATGCGAAATAAGATTAGGTGAAAATACGTCGATCATGCATGTTGTCACTCTTCTCATCTTCATTAAAAAATCCCCTGTCATTACATGCTTCTTATATAAGTTTCAAACAATATTAAAAAATATTAATCCCTTGATACTGCCATTTTCTGTTACTTTTAAGTACGTCAACAAATGAATTTACAATACGTTTAGATATCTCCAAACTAGGTATAAGCACGAGTCCTTTAATAAAATGTTAGGTTGGTCCCATCACTATACATGCGTGATGCAAAAGAGTAGTGTCTTTAAAATTCAAAATCCTCCTCTTAAAAAATATTTCTACAAATATGACAAAACCTAGTAAAAGTTTTTAATTGCCCGAACAGGTACGAATTTTACTTATTTCTCGTTGCAGGACGTCGTTGTTCATTATTATGAGCTTCATCTATGCGAAGCTGTTGGTGGTGGTGTGCATCGCTTACGTGATTAGCGAGGTGGTCACGCACAAACTGCCACTCTACTATTACGAAGGTTTCTTCACGTATTTGTACGGGGTTAGCATCTTGTTCCTGTTGTACGTGTTCTGCTTCCTGTTGCAAGAAAGCGCGTGTTGCGCAAGGGGCAGCGATTCACCGCCGCCTCCTCCGAGACCACCCAAACCTCCCAAAGAACCCAAGGACAAGAACAAGAAGAAGGACAAAAAGGACAAAGAACAAAAGGCGGCAAAGGCCAAGAAAGAGTACCAGGTTGTCTTTTCTTCAATTTGTCACGCGTTTGTCAAAACATTACATGTGTGGTCTTTTAAACAGAACAAAATTAAATTGTAAACATTTTCAATCCTGTTAAATATCCAGATAAGATTACTTCCAGTTCTACAAATTTGAGATCGTATTCATTTTCTAAATTTAACAAATAAATAGAAATATAGTAGGTCCCTTGACGCAACCTGCAGTGCGTCTACGACAAAAATAAGTAGATTGACGCGAGGTATATTTCGGTTCGGTGGAAGTATCGAATCGATGAAGCGATTTAAAGAGACACTCTCGGTGCTGACGTAAGTGGGTTACCCATCGTTGTTAAGCATCTAGCGCAAGGCACGTGCTACGGGTCCATTCATTATCACGTGGAATCCACTTATAAACTGAAACTCGGCAGTTTCCTTGCTCATTAAAACCGTTCGCCCTTTCGTTGCAAAGAGGATTACGAAATTAGACTCCCCAATCTGTCAAAATTAATTAATCACACATAGGACTAAATGATTTAGGATGCGGCTGACGTCGAGGCTGGTGTGGCCACTCGAGCTTTGCGGAAACGGAAGACGTCGCAAAACGATCAGAGCCACGGAAGCTTCTTCCTTAGAATTGGAGCAATAGGTAAATACATTGCTTGTACCATCAAAACGTATTATTGTATTTTTAATCTCGTTCTTAGCGTTCGGTTTGGGGACAATGGTGTACAATGGTCTGGAATTCGGTACCTTCTTCGAGGTACCACCTACGTCACCCTGCTACCAGATCCTCCAGGGAGTCAATCCGGTTCTGCAAATGATCTTCACATTCATGCAGATGTACTTCATCTTCATGAACTCCAGGGTAAGTACCGCACACGTCGAAATATTTAAATGAAGGCCTGATTGCGGTGCATTACTTTTTAGCTGAACATTCATCGCTTCAAAGTAATAGCACGTTTTGGGTTGATGCATGTGGTCGCCACCAATCTCTGCGTTTGGATTCGTACTCTCGTGTTGGAGAGCATTAAGGAGATCACTAAGCATCATCAGAAAATGGGCCAGTTCGAGGCCGGAATTCTTGGTGAGTAACATTGTTACAATTTTTATCAAAGAAATTTTAACTGTGAAGATTATTAGAGATTCAAAGTTTAATCTTAAACTACGTTCATCTACCTAACCTATCTAATGTTCAACTGATCGTACAGCAATGGAAATATAATTGATAGTTCAGTAATAGATCATTCGAGGTAACAGAGCTTGCAACTATGTGACGTTGAAACATTGCAGAGAGTATCAAGCAACACTCGATGCGAAATGCGGGCGCCATCTTGGGAACAGCGCCTCGTGACGTGGCTTTGTTACGCGAGGCGCCATTAACCGCCACGAGGTCATCGACCGTAACAACGTCCATCGCCAGCACGACCATCGCTTCGTTTGGTCGTGTAATGAGAACAACAGCAAGGGCAATTGCCAGGGCTGTTACAACACCCAGCACTACCACAACGACCGACTGGAATCCTCTAACCTCGACAACCAACTCCACCTCAGCACCCTTGCCTAATTTAACTGCGACCACTGTCAACACGTTGTCCACTTTGTTGACCACGTTGACACCGAAAGCTACCACCGAACAGACCACTCCGAGTACGACTACTACCACCACCATCACCACACCCACCACCAGCACCACTACCACGCCTTCAACAACGTTCTCGTCGTACTACATCGAAATGTTCGAGGCACCGCAGGCTGATAGCAAAGAAGAGGTAATGATATAAGAAGATAGATTCATTTATTAGTCCTTGATGATGATTCTCTTCCGTTAAGTCTGATCTTTTGGGACCTCTTATCGAATGTGAAGGTTTATATTCTACATAAATAAATTTAGAGATTCCAACACAATTAAAGAAGACTTAGATTCCAGTTTAGATTCTCGTCATTTGTATTCTAACTTTGCTGCAACCCTTTGTTCCTACCTCAACTATCTTTCTCATTCCGAAGATAACTTGGTCTAGCTTTAATTGTACTAATATGTAGAGCATATAAGTAGAGAAAATTTGATGAAATTAACAGATACACCAGATCTTCGACGTGAATAATCAAACAAACAGCAGTGAATACTGGAGCCCGAACTTCGGAATCTACGCGGAGGCATTAACGGACGAGGAAATGGCGTCGAATTCATGCGGTCGCGTTAACATTATGGGAACCATCGTGCAGGATGCTGAACCGTACCTGTTCCCCTTCATCATCGAGTACAGTCTGATCGGTGCCGCAGTAATTTACGTAATGTGGAAGCACATTGGACGACATCCCCGTTGGCCACATCAGGTGGAGGCCGATTTGGAACGTCGCCTGGAGGCCATGTTGTCTCGAAGGGCTGTCGCTTTGGCTCACGCAGGTAATTCTTTCTTTATCGTTTGTACTCTAACCGTTTGCACTGATAATCTGTAGATAAATACTTTGATAATTTGTATAAGCAACTGTTAACGGACAAGCAATAGTTAAGCAACTGTTAATAGAAAGCAATAGTGCAAATGGGTAGAATACTGCGATCAATTTCTCAAATCTTTTCGATTGTCTTTCGCTATTACGGGATGACGCCAACTACCAGCTTCTTCTTCTCCGCTGCTGCACTTTCTCAAATATTAAAACGTTAATCGAAAGACGACTAAAAAAGATCCGTGTCTCAACGCAAAATTAGGTCACACAAGGGTGGACTGTGTAGGAGCGAGCAAAGGACTGTTCTTCGGCCTGCTGTTGCTGGTTGGCTCACTGATCTGCCTGATCCTCTTCTTCGTGCTGATCCATCACCCAGACTTCGGTTTGATCGCGATTTACCTGGCCGACGTGTCGCATTGCGTGCTGATGGTGCTGTCGATCGTCGCCATAATCGTCGGGTTCATCCGCGTGCAGAGTCTCAAGTTCAAAGCCGAGGAGCAGAGCGACCTGAACGACATTCTGCTACGCGTGTCGGGCTTCGGGCTGTTCGTTTACGCGGTGTTCAGCGTGATCGCCGGCTCGTTGGCAGCGTTCACACACGAGCCGAATCTCCTGGTGATGTTGACCGGTCTCCTATCGGTCGCCCAGGTGATCCTTCAGATGCTGTTCATCGCGGACGTGTCTCGCAGGAGGGTCCACTTGCCGGAGCACGATCGCAGCAAGCCAGGTCGACAGGTGGTCACGTTCCTGTTGATCTGCAACCTGACCATGTGGGTGATCTACACGTTCGAGTCGCAGAAAGTGATGGCCAACCCGGTGCAGCTCGATTTCTACGGGTTCCTCGCCTGGGCCATCGTCCAGAGGGTCACTCTGCCTCTGTGCATCTTCCACAGGTTCCACAGCGCGGTCACGTTCGCGGAGATCTGGAAGACCAGCTACAAGGCACGCCTCGAGTAGACGAAGACACCGTTCGTCGAGATCAATGGCCCGGAGTGATCGTCGTTTGCGGGCAAGGATCGAATGAATTTTTGGCGGGAAGAAGATAAACTGGGGTCGCCTCTCGACGACTCGAACATTCCTGGCTGCACGGTCGACCTTCGTCGAAACGATCCCGTTGAGAAAGAGAAAAGAGAATGGCAGCAGGTAAGAGGAGCTTCGAGGCTTCCACGAATCGTGGCTCGAAGCTGTTCGGACATATCTTGGGACGTTCGTGGATCGTGGAAGAAATCAGAGCAGCCTTTTCAAAAACGCACGTTGAGTTCAGGATCGACAACGAAGTTGCTTGTACGATCCTCGTCGAGGAACTGGAACGACGACGAGTCAAGGGATAAGAGTATGAAGGCGATGCAAGGCGTCGATGCTGCGTCCTCCCGAGTCGAGAAGCACCGCGGAGGATCGCTCATCGTTTTATTTTTTTACGCGCGTTATAATTTTGTTCTCGGTTCTCTTAGCTTGACAGAGCGGCTTGACACGTTGTTTCCTTGGTCGTAAATGTGAGACAAGATAGCACGAATCAGGGGACAAATTACGGGAATATTAAAACGAATTCGTTCGATAAAGTTAAATCTAGAAGAGAACACGAAAAAAAATAAACAACAGGGCCAATTTCCTTTCACCGCGTTTCTCACCATCTACGATCTCTATAATAACTGCCGTCAAATTTTCTACTTTTATAATGTTATACATTGTACCTTCGCCCCATCGTGCATCGAGAACATCGCTGAATATCGATTCGCTCTTCGAGTTTGTCGGGACGATTTCTCGACCACCTCCCTCCAAAAACCTGAACGATCTCCGATCGTTGGACCAACGCGAGAAATCCATCGTAATCATCTAATCGAGCGTTCCGAAACAGACCAAGAGCGAACCAGCTTCTTCATCTCATTGACGAACGAGTATCTACTTCGTTAGCATGATTTGCGATAGCTTTATAAACGGAACCGTAGTCTCTTTGTCGCGATGGTAAAACAAGAGGCTCGATGCAAGAACAGGGTGGTAGTTTCGTTTCAAGTTGAATTCAAGCAAAGTCAGAAGTATACCGGTTTCAGTCTCGCGAGTACAGTCGCGTGCAACGATGCTTTCGTCGAGAATGCTAACCTTCGCACTGTTCGTCTTAATTGCACGATTTTTGACTATGTATGTTTGTAACAGCAATTGCAAACTTCTTGTACATTTTATATACGAAACCATAAGGAGACGATGAATTCGAATCTCGAATTCAAATAACTTGATGTACTAGTCCCTTGATAGTCCTTTAACTTTGTGATCCTTCGTACCGAATATGAAAGTAAGAAGCGTTATAAGATTCTAAATCTTAAACAAAACCTGTCTATTCTGAAATATATACTCTCTGATCTAACTGTGATTGTGATTGCATTTAAGACACGAGTCTAATAAGTAGCTTTATTGAATCTAGTTACGTGTTCCGAAGGAACATTCTCCTTCATTTAATCATAATTTCCCCTTTGTCGAGGAGATCGTTGCACGCGAGTGTACAAAGACTCGGAAGAAAACGGAAAGGGAGAGGAAACGCGCCAAATATGTATATTCCAACGTTCATTCTCGTTGCGTGCAAAGTACAAAGATTGTTTCTAACTTTTTAGAATCGTTTATCGATACACACCCTTTCGACGTTCGTGATACGACGTTGAGAAATATGCGAGTCGCTGACGTGTTGAGTCGAGTGTATAAACGGGGACAGATGAATAAAAGAAAAGGAAGAAAAAAAATAGAAGAGCAGCGATGATTGTGTGTATAAAAGAGTAGAGAGCGATGTTCTTTTTTCTTCCTTTTATTCGTTCGTTTTTTCGTTCGTAACATCGAACATCCGAGATATCGATCGAAGGATGTTCGCCCCAACGGCGGAGAGGAGACAATTGACGAACCACGAATGTAGATTTTAATCGCGAGGCTAAGGGATTTAAAAGAGTAACGAGATATTGTAGACGACGTTGTTTTAAGACGGATGCATAAAGATGATTATAAAGAAGACGAAATTATAGTTGGTATACAGGTAGAGAATCTCATACACACACGTACACTCACGCTCATTCACACGTACCCTCGAATCACACGAAAGATTATTATTACCATTGTCGGTTAGCTAAGTTTCAAACATCTCGAACATCGACCGAGAACAGATTCTTTCGCCGTCTTAACGCTCTCGTCGCCGACGACGCACACGTTGCGTCCCGCCAGTTGTTTCGATAATACTGCCGACGCACCGTTTGCGTCACGAGCAAATAAAGATGTAAAGACAGAAACATAATTACACGAGAAACAGCCAGCAACGAAAGCGTTAATGGATATCGTACATCGTAGAGTCGAGCATACAGAAAACAAGGGAACGTTTGTATAGCGATTATACTTTGAGAAATCAATTCCACGGATCTCGTGGGACCGAAATCCACACACGTTTACCCGGTCGAAGTTACGTACCTAGCTATCCGAGTCTAAATATTTTAATTCTTAGACATATGTATAATTGAGAGAGCGAGAGGAACGAGAGAATGGAAGTTGTGAAACTAATTATACATAAAGATTAATTATATTAGGTATATGCAAAAGTGTTAATCCTTTTTTCGACGTATCAACCTCAAGTATATTTGAAAATTTTATTGTCAAATGTTTGGACGAATACTTTTGTACCATGAATTCTCGGTTAATTTTTTGAAAATGATTTGCAAAAGAAGATTGAAACTTTTGCATGCCCCTAATACGTAACTGTACTCCAAGACGACATTATTAAAAAGTAACATGATATAAATATGACAAAAAAATTAAGAAGTATATATATATTATATATATAGATAGATATATATATATAAAAATGCGATTATGGAGATCTTTTATTGACTTCGATGTGCACGATTGTAAGCCAGAGTGCTTCGTGCAAACATGTAAATAAACGATGCACAGTAAATTATTGTTCAGCAGAGTGTCTGTGAAACGAAAAGCAATTACGTTCGTGAGTTTTGTTCTGAGGGGGTGCGAGAGGGGGTGCGTTTCCTCGAAATTGTGATTCGTTCTCGAAAAGACATTCAACCTGAAAGTAATATCGATACGGTTGCGGTTGACAAAGTGATAAAATATCGAAACTGCATCGATTCGCGCTCCTTCGGCATAGAACCCCCTTTCGACCGAAACCCATAAACAGAACCGTAATACGTCAGCTGATTTCGATAGAAAAAACCAGAAGGGCAAGCGTTCTTTCCTCCGAGTCTCTTTCCACGCTCTGCGTGTGCCAGACAGAAAAAGAGCCTAAAGGGGAACAACACGGACAGAGAATTAGTTTAACGACACACTGCCACCACACAGGACCAACATACGGAAGAGGAAACGAGATGAGAAGGAAGCGAGGACGAAGCACGCGCAAATACAGAGGGAACCAAATAACCCTGCCGATTTCCGGAATAAAAGTGCGGGATGTGGTTGCGACAACTTTGTATTTTATTGAATGCTTAACTGACGGAGTAGTTTCACCCATAATCTAAAATACATTTACAAATCCCAGGAGACTCGTGAAAGAAAAGTTGAGCATATATTTTTCATTCAGTTTGATATAAATTGGTGTAATCGCAGCCACATCCTGCACGAGAAGCCAATACCCTTCCACGTTTATCGAGAACGCGTGTGCATGTGTGCGTGCCTGTGCGAGAGACTGAGGAACGATGCGTGTGCGACAATGTTTTTATTCGGCAAACAACGTCTTTGTATACTCTAGCCGTGTTCTAGAGAACAGGTGAATCATGGTTCTTGTATATGTACATCAGTATCTCGATAGTAGCCGTAAGCCTAACCGAGTCGCGGATTTGCTACCGAACCGACTATGCGACTGCTGACGCGTTTCGGTGTCGAGGAGATTAACGGAAGAATAAAATAATTGGGTTAGTTCGTGAAACAAGAATGCACCGAGCAAATCCGCGACCCGTCGTCATTTAACATTACGTAGTGAGTTTTCGATGTCTTCGAGCATAATTACAGTTTGTACACATACACAATAACAAACCGCGCACAACAACCGACATTATCACGACTCTATCAGAGACACAATAAATATACGAAGGATAGCGATCGAATGGATGATGGAACTTCATTGGGAGAGCTTTCGAACAGGCGCAGGATTCACAGGAAAAAAGGATATAAAACTCTACAAATTACATGTTGTCGTGTAAGCTGTTCTTTGAAGTCGAATAGCGACGATTACGACCGTTAACACTCGTATGAAAAAAAATTCGCTCATTCATCAATTCCCATTTTTTGATTGTATAACGTTAACACGCCGTTTCATTGTAATCCGTTGGGGCGGCACTCACTCTGTGCCGCCGTCATTTGTAACAATATACGATTATATTGGTTAATAAAAGTTATCTAGATGTAAAGATTGGGTCTGATTCGTCTCCATTTTTTTTAGCAACCAAGGATCAAAATTTAATTGTGATATAAGAAACAAGAGCTCTTTTTTGTTAAATTAAGATAAATTATTATTGAGCTTCTGGTTACCTAACCTCATTGGAATAAATTACAATCTTATTCAATTTGCTGTAAAATCTCAATCTGTACAGAAACAAGAGGTATCCTGTTTTTTTTTAAGCTAATTTAATGCAGTCAAAATATTGCACTAACTTTATTTTTATAAATTTTTAAACACCAGTACAAAGCTTAAAAATGGCGCTTGTGGTGCCGCCTAGCAGTGAAGTACAAAACTAGCAAAACAGAAAATTCTGTCTCTTCATAAATTAAACCATTTCTTATCGTTTTTGATGTAAGTAGAATATTTTTTACTCAAACTATAACTCAATTAATCATTCATTATTTAAGGTATTAAAATACCTTAATATTTTGATGAATGACAGAAACGCTAGATGGCGTAGTGTTTCTGAGATTCAACGAATACTTAAATTATCGATTTTAAGGCTTAAATTAAAATTCTATATCATTTCCCAAGTTGCATAGTAACAAAAGAATGTTTTACTATCGTCAATGGAATGCAAAAATCATTTATTTTTTGAAGAAACTCAATTTCTTCTTTCGTTATTTTCTCCGTCGATCGCTAGATGACTCTAACGATACTGAACCCAAGACAATTTGTTCAACTTATTAAACCTTGCAGTAGTTTTTTATCTTGCCGTTGTACAAGAGTAGATATAACATCATAATCCAGTATACAAACGATATTGTTGATTACAAGTCCCAATCGATATAACAGAACGCGATACGTTCTATAAACCACCCTTAATAAACTCCAATTAGAGCAAAAGTACACTTGGTCCCAAACAAACATTCGAAAATACACAAGCAACTGTTAATTGACGTATGCAAATAAGAACACGAGATTATTCAAGAAACAGAAAAGTTTCCAGGAGTATCGAAGGAAAAACGTTGTGACGCGTTGAGAATCGGTTGCCAGGGGATGAAGGAGAAAGAAAGAAACGGAACAGCGAGCAGGAAACCGAGGAACCGAATCGAACAAGAAAACGAGCCATAAAATAGCAGTCGAACAGAAAGAAAAGAAAAGAGAAAGCCACGTGAGGATACATATGCATGCGTGGCCGTGTGTCGACGACAGAAGAAGCGTTCACGGTGGTGAGGTTGCTTGTGAACGACTGGTAAACAATTAGTCGCGCCGTATGGCGATGAATCATTATTAAAAGACGATGACGAGCCGACTGTCCTTTGGCCGATTCGTTGTCCCGGTCATCCGAGCCGTGGATCTGTTAGCGTGCGACATTAATTTGCGTAAGGTGTGTTTTGGGGGTGCTACTTGAAAGGCAGCGGATGTGGGTGTGCGACAGAAAGGAGATGACGAACTAAAAGCCGAGGAAGAGCAACGCTGCCTCTCATTTGCCTTTCAATAACCGGCTCCCTTCTTGTCATTGTGACAACAAACGCGACCATTGTCGTGCCACCGTATATCGTGTACTACCTACCTGTTCGTTTGCTGTTTCTGCCAGCGTGGGTGGCGACCGCGCACACCGGTCTTCCAAACCCCATTTTCGGTTGACACGCACAATTTCCATCGATTCCAGAAATATTCTAACCGTTGCACTTCCCTCGCTTTTTTCAGGTTACCTATATTCGTTTCGACAGCGAATTTCAAAATGGTCGCGTAGACTTTGCAGCTGTGTGCCTACAAACAAGTGGGACTTTGAGAATATTGCTGACCGATGAAATGGAGATTGGGAATATTGCAAAGGACTGTAGTAGATTCTGAAGCAGTGAGGCTACGAACTAGAGACTGCAAATGTTTCGAACCGATGATTTATTCCATAAATAGGATTCATGAAATATTTCAAATCGACTGCGTGGATTTCGAAAAGAGTGATGAACTCTTTTGTGAAAGAAATGAAATGAAATGATGAAATGGGGCTCAAAAATATTTAATAAACGAGAGTATATACTTTGAAAATATCGTCCGCAGCAGGGTAGAAACTAATCGAATGACCGAATCGACTATGCAGAGCACTTATGAATAAATACCTCGAAACCCGCAGTATGTCTCAAAAATAAATTAACTCCAAATCATCAAATCGAACAAAGTAAAATTACCAGAATCCTATATAAAAAGATATCTGATGCGAATGGGATAATGAGGCGTCCGCGTAAAGAGTATCGTCGTGTTCGTGCAACCTTCGGACACTTCCTTTTACGGTTCCGTAAGCAAATGAGGAGGCCTGCGAAATTTCGAAGGGCTCGGAATTCTTGAAGGGGAATCGTCGACAGTGGTCATTTCAGTGCACGAACGAAATCACGAAACGTGGCGCATCCTCGATCGGTGACATTGCCAGACTGATTAAAGTTGTCGGAAAGCATCTCGCGGTACGCGCGTTGTGTTCCACCGATTAATTATTGTAATTCCAAGCGCGTGCAACTCGCGGTCGTTGTTTGCGTCAGCGGCTTATTATTCGATTCTATATAATCCGCGTATCAAATACCAACGGGGATTAAAATTCACATGCTCGTGTAACTTGTTCGTATTCTGGTTACATAATCTACCCGTGTCTACAACGTTATGAAATTAGGTAAGGATTGTGCTGTTCGAATAAAACTACGTGAAAATTGATTGTTTGGTGAATTACAATTCAGTTAGGTTTGTATTGCTTATTTGCACATATTGTAAGGATGTTCTAATTTTATGTCGGAAAGTGCCGTCGCATCGGTTCGAGATGCGACGATATTTTTAGATTGTAACACATTGCTAAGTAGCTGTTTTGATTATTCATAATTTTAGTTATTTATTTACAATTACAACTACACTTTTGGAGGCTCTCTGAAACTGAATATGGCATTCGATAGTATAAATAATTTATGTAATCTTCAATGATTGTGTATGTGATAAATATACAGGTACACTTTGCTCTAGACATTAAGGTTAATGTTACACTGTCGAGTGCAAATATTTGATGATCTACGATATTAAATATTCGAAATCAGTTAAGAATGCATGACTACATTTTAAGTAGCGTTTGAACTAAGCCTACATAAATCAAATTGGATTTAAGACAGCTAGCAATAACCTGATTTAATTTCACAAAGAGACTACAAAGAAACTACAAAATTTTCTGAAAGCAGAACAGTGACAGGCAGTTGAAAAGCAGTATGTCGGAAGGCGGCAGCGGTTTCGCACATATTCTGGGCGTGAACCGACGGAAGTAGCCAACAGGCAAGTCGACACGAAGTAAAAAGTAGTTCGTTCTTCGTTCCGGGAGCCATGACGGTCGTCAGTTGGCGGTTTTCCACTCGAGGAGTAAGGTAATAATCCGTATAATGGCCGTTAAGCGGCCTAGCACGATATCCGAGACAAGAAGAGCGGAATCGCGCGTACTCGAGAGGGTAGGCGAGCGACAAGACGCAGCGAACCGAGGCGAGATACCATGCTACTCTGTTTTGTACCGCTTAAGCTAATGAGCTACAGATGGCGATATATCGTTCCGAGGCAGCGTATAAGGCGGGCCGCGAATGCGAGGGAGACGATAGATCCTCCCGCGATACGAACCGAATCGTTGCAAGGTGGTTGAAAAGTCAGCCGAAAGGGGTTGGCCTCCTTCGTTCGGTTCGATTCTTATCTCGGCTACAGCCGGTCGTACGCGGCTACCGCGTCCGATCCTATCTCGCGATATGCACCCTCCTTTTAACCCGGTGCACGACCAACCTGCAAGCCGCTAAACGCACGCGCGTCCCTCCGTCTTTTCGCTGCTCGGCGCAGATGTGCCGCCCTTTGCACTGCTTGCACATTCCTGTACACGCGGAACCTGCCTCCAGGAGATTGTGCCGATTCGCGGCAAAAACCGATCCCATGATACCCTGTCTTTTACGCCAGCGGACACATAAATCACCCTTCGTTTGCCTCGGACCTCGAGTCTGCGCTTTGTTCCTACACCCTCTTGCTTTTGCATCTAGGTATTCGTCTTTCAAGTTTACCTAAAATTACAATATCATAAGGATGAAGAGAAGTTCTAAGACTTTGGAGGTTTGAAGTACATCTTCACTCAGACTGCTTAAAATGCTTCCTTTGTTAGGCTGCTCTTACAGCAGCTTACTACAGCAGATACTTTAGGATGTTTTCTGACGAATAGCACGAATTTGTTGCTCTCGTAGAATTCGTCTATCTTTTTCTAATACAACAGTCTGTTCATCCGAAGACCCTCTTACTGTAGTCTTCAGATGAGTTGCTGAAGGATCACATAAAATTATTTTAAAGACAAATCAATTTAACGTCCATATAGCCAAGTCACATGAACAAACTATAAATAAACTATGAACATAGAAACGTCGACTGACGACCATAAACACTTAGCAGCTTAATTAAAGGATAAGAACAAAGTAAAAGCAAAGGGAAAAGAGTGGTTTTTTCTGAGGAAGAGAGAGTAGATCGAAGATATAAAAAAGCGGGCACGTGGATCGCGAATTGAAACGCCGGCTGAAAATCTGTACGAAACGGGAGCAGCAGCCTGAAGGGGACAAGCGGCGATTTCACACCGCGGCCGTGATCCGCGATTTCACGGCAGCTGCTCCTGCAGGAAGCGAGACATCGCACACGCGCGTGCTACACGCCGGACGAACTTTCTTGCATAACGTGAAATCGGGGACAAGCGGTGTTCGCCGTTTGTCTTCGCGAAAACAACGATCGCCGATACAGCCGTCCACCGTTTCTCTGTCTCGAAAGCAACGGAACAATGAAATGGCGGCAACGGCAATCGAATAAAACGATATGGAGCGTGGAGCAGGCGATCCATTGCGCGATAACGGACTACTCCTCCTATTCTCGTTTGCACTCCCCCGGAAAGTGGGAAGAACTTCCGTCAGCTACGGAATAAGTGCATCCTTAATTGTCTCGGGATACGAGCATAATTAGAGACATTAAACGCGTCTATTCTCCACGGTCAAATTTACATAATGCGGAGAAATTTTATGTACTGATGTTCTAGATAGGTGTCAAGGGACGTAATTGTCTAGACTGTCTGTTCTTTGTGACAAGGGCTCCCGAGCTTTTATCGAAAGTTTATTTTGACTGTTTTGGAGAACTTTCAAAATTGTCAATTCCTAAAATCGCAAAGTGAATTCTGACAACCCTATGCTAAATATTTAAATTTTCAACGCTTCAAATTCTCAAAGTCTCAAACTTTAACTCCCTTTGAGTTTTCAAACTTTCAAAGACCCGAATTCGCAAGGTCCAAATTCTCAAAGTCCCAAACTGTCGAAGGCGCTCCGAATTCCCAATCTCCCGAATTTCCAACGCTCCGAATTCCCCAATCTCCCAAATTTCCAACGCTTCGAATTCCCAATCTCCCAAATTTCCCACACCCCAAATTTCCAACGCCTCGAATTCCCAATCTCCCAAATTTCCAACGCCCCGAATTCCCAATCTCCCAAATTCCCAACGCCTCGAATTCCCAATCTCCCAAATTTCCAACGCCCCGAATTCCCAATTTCCCAAACTCCCAACGCTCCGAATTCCCAATCTCCCAAATTCCCAACGCCCCGAATTCCCAATTTCCCAAACTCCCAACGCTCCGAATTCCCAATCTCCCAAATTTCCAACGCCCCGAATTCCCAATTTTCCAAACTCCCAACGCTCCGAATTCCCAATCTCCCAAATTCCCAACGCCCCGAATTCCCAATCTCCCAAATTTCCATCGCTCCGAATTCCCAATCTCCCACATTTCCAACGCCCCGAATTCCCAATCTCCCAAATTTCCATCGCTCCGAATTCCCAATCTCCCACATTTCCAACGCCCCGAATTCCCAATCTCCCAAACTCCCAACGCTCCCAATTCCCAATCTCCCAAATGTCCAACGCTCCCAAGTTTAATCCAAAAACTGTGTACCTAGGCTTAATGGAGCGCCATTAGAACGGCCGCCATTTCTTCAGCTCCCACGGAACAGTAATTACCCTATCGAGATATCTCGAAAATTGTCCTCGGATTGCGCACTTGCCAAAGGAAATGGCACTCCGTAGGAATATGCGATCCACTTTCTCGAGGGAACAGACGGCGACTCGAGTCGCGCAGATTTTGCATACGATGTCAGCTGCTACGCTTCGTCGATATTTCGCCGATAGCCGTGCGACGATGGTTGCTTAAAATTCACCTCTTCGCCGACTGGCCATAAATCCGGAGCGTAACGGTGTGCCTCTATTGTCGCGAACGTTACGTGCAAGGCATTTGCGCGAATACGGAAAGACCGAGAGGTTCGTTCATCTTTTATTCTAATCTCGTAGTCGCGTCAGCTTTCGGACATGTTCCAGCGATTATTAACTGGACGATATGGAGGGTCGCCTGTGTACGCTTGCCATCGAGGTAAACACGAGGAAATGGCGGCCAGGAATTCCCACGTTGCAGAAAGGGAGGCATAGGGTGAGGAAAAGGCAACTCTCCTAAATCCAGCGGGGCTTTTTCTTTTTGTCATACGACTCACGCGGCTGCATAAAGTAGCCTGCACTTATCTACACTGTGTGTACAAACGGTGGTAGTTGCAACGAGCCATGAGCTCGTACTTATGTTAAATTACAGGTGGACACACGCGTCGCGGCCATTAGTTTGCTCTACTATGCACGCGCTTACTCTATGCGGTTCCGCCATCACGCTTTGTTCTACGTGGACAGATATTTTAGAGATTTATGCGTAGTCAGTCTATGTTTATGTGGACATATATTTTTGGGGTACAGAGATTTGAACTAAAACATGTTAGACAATTAGTGCCTTTATTTTACTTATTTTATATACTGCATACTTATACTATGGACCTTGCTTGTAAACACAAAATTATTATAGAATTCATTTTATAATATAATTTTCATTTTCTTAAGCATCGAACGAGAAATAGATTAGATAAGTAACTAATAATTTTTATACTTTCAACTTTAGAAAGTATTTACCCAGTGCTTAGGTAACATCTCTTGCTTTCAAAGACAGAATATGTTAATTGCGGGTCAACTCTGTATATTAACAATGTGATGATTATAGTACGGTTATTCATATGTATTGTTAATAATTGAATATTGTTACATAAACAGGCGCGGCTTATCGCTGAGTAAGCACGAACGTCCACTTTTTGAGCGACCACAGCCTGTGAATGCGTAAAGAATTTAAAAAACGAGGGAACCGTAAAATCGAACGGTACTCGAGCTTTCTTTTCCAACAATGCGACACGAAGAAGCGGGCAATTTGAAAGGGAGGGCTGTGTTTACGCAAAACTCCCGTTCCTCTTCCTCTCGTGACCGGAGTGTTTTCGATTGCATCGACGTCTCGTAACGGACGGTCACCCTCGCGTTCCTTTCAGGAATTTTTCGGCCCTGAAACCGCGGCTCGTTCGCGGATTGCCCTCGAGTTCCCGATTGATCTCTTCTCACGGTTTCTCCCGCGAGGAGAAAGAAAAGAAAGAAAGGAAGGAGCGAGGAAAGACAGAGACGGAGGGCAATGAATTGAAAGAAGTTTGGAAAATAAGGCGAAACCGGAAAATGGCGTATGCGACGATCGACACGCAACACAGCTCTAATTTTAGATCTTGTCACTCTGACGCCAGCTGGTGTGCTCCTCCCCGCCTATTACGCCCGTTTACGCACACTTACGCGCTCCGTGGCATCGCTCCAACCCGCTTCGACTCGCCTCCGATCGCTTTGTTTCCCGCTTACTTCGTTGGACGCCTTAAAGCGATCGCATATGTTGCGCGTCTCACGTTCGAGCCCTCTCGAACTCCTTTTCGTGCGATGTCCGAAACCGTTTGATAGGAACCTCTTGTCACCTGCGGGATACGTTAGCCAACCGAGTCACCCCGCTTCTGATGGAATTTTGATACGGTATAGCACTTCAGACACTCGATACGTTAGCGGGAGGGTGAAAATAGCCCTTAAGTTTTTGGGTTCTTGTTCGATGGGATACTTTCGTTTAGGACTGAATAAGACTGGGCTTCCTTAGATGGCGATGTGGAGGAATTTGATAGTTTCTCAAATTTAGATTTTGGAAATTTAGAAGATTTGATATTTGGGGAGTTAGGAAGTCGAGGAGATGGAGGTTTGGGGATTTACAAGATTTGGAAATTTGGAGAGTTAGGAACTCGAGGATTTGGAGGTTTGGAGAGTTGGGGATTTGAAGATTTAGCAATTCGGAATATGGACATTTAGAAGGTTTAGAAATTTGGAGATTTAGGATTTCGAGGATTCGGAGGTTTGGAGAGTTGGGGATTTGAAGATTTAGCGATTTGGAAATTTTGCAATTCAGAATTTGGACATTTAGAAGATTTGGAAACTTGAAGATTTAGGAATTCGAGGATTTGGAGGTTTGGAGAGTTGGGAACTTGAAGATTTAGCGATTTGTAAAATTAGTAATTCAGGATTTGGAAATTTAGAAGATTTAATATTTGGAGAGTTAGGAACTCGAGGATTTGGAGGTTTGGAGAGTTGGGGATTTACAAAATTTGGAAATTTGAAGATTTAGAAATTCGAGGATTTGGAGATTTGGAGAGTTGGGGATTTGAAAATTTAGCGATTTGGAAATGTACCAATTCAGAGCTTGGACATTTAGAAGATTTGGAAACTTGAACATTTAGGAACTCGAGGATTTGGAGGTTTGGAGAGTTAAGAACTTGAAGATTTAGCGATTTGTAAAATTAGCAATTCAGAATTTGGACATTTAGAAGGTTTAAAAATTTGGAGATGTGGAACTCGAGGATTTGGAGGTTCGGAAAGTAAGTAGATTTGAAGATTTAATTCTCCCCCATAAGAAACTTCAAAGCATAAGTTTATTTTCCCAAAATTGAAAGCAAATGAAAATCTATAACCTTAGCACAATTTAACCCAAAGAAATGTGCTAAGTCCATCTCAAGTTTCAAAAGGAGCCGAATTTTCCAAGATGGACACCTGTGTCCATGCATGACTGTGAACCGTCCTGATCTATTAGTACCATAACTCGTCCATCAGATAGCGCACCGCTCTTCAAAGACCTTTTCATCAAATTAGCCGAACAGGTGCCAGTGTCAACTTTTTCTTTTGACCCATAATATCGTCCTTCATACCAATAATTATCAATACAAAGCGCAAGAAAAAATGTACAGTAATATTCCTTTTTATAGCCACTATTACTTACAAGAACCATCAGCAAGATCGAGTACCGCATACCTTTAGCGTTCGCGCAATCATATATAATGATTGCACCGATCACGAATCGCGATTTCGTGACGAACATTCCGCGTAGCGATTGACAGGATGACTTTTCTTACAAAAATCAACGTCGTCATAATTGCAGGTTATCATCGCATTCCACGCGGTTGATTCATTTCGCGATTCAAACATCAGCTGCGCGACCATGCGAACAACAAAGACTGTATTTTAAATTCGTTGTCGAATGCTTTATTAAAATGACGAGGAATCTGCGACGAACACGCAGAAATTATGCGAATTAAAAGAAGTAGGCTTGTCAGCGGAGAGACGGCAATCTTCATGATATTTCTTTTGGTTTTTGAGGAGGAGAGGAGGACTTTTTATGAGACGTTGAGATGTTGATCGATTTGGATTTTTAAGTTTTCAAGGTTTAAAGATTCTTCGAATTTCTAAATTAACAAATTTCCAACGCTCCGAATTACTAATCTCCCAAATTTCCAACGCTCCGAATTCCCAATCTTCCAGATTTCCAATCGCCCGAATTTCCTACGCTCCAAATTTCCAACGCCCCGAATTCCCGATCTCCCAAATTTCCAACGCTTCGAATTCCCAATCTTCCAAATTTCCTTCACCCCGAATTTCCAACGCTCCGAATTCCCAATCTCCCAAATTTCCAACGCCCCGAATTCCCAATCTCCCAAATTTCCAACGCTCCGAATTTTCAATCTCCCAAATTTCCAACGCCCCGAATTTCCAACGCTCCGAATTCCCAATCTCCCAAATTTCCAACGCCCCGAATTCCCAATCTCCCGAATTTCCTACGCCCCAAATTTCCAACGCCCCGAATTCCCAATCTCCCAAATTTCCAACGCTTCGAATTCCCAATCTTCCAAATTTCCTTCACCCCGAATTTCCAACGCTCCGAATTCCCAATCTCCCAAATTTCCAACGCCCCGAATTCCCAATCTCCCAAATTTCCAACGCTCCGAATTTTCAATCTCCCAAATTTCCAACGCCCCGAATTTCCAACGCTCCGAATTCCCAATCTCCCAAATTTCCAACGCCCCGAATTCCCAATCTCCCGAATTTCCTACGCCCCAAATTTCCAACGCCCCGAATTCCCAATCTCCCAAATTTCCAACGCTTCGAATTCCCAATCTCCCAAATTTCTAACGCTCCGAATTCCCAATCTCCCAAATTTCCAACGCTCCGAATTCCCAATCTCCCGAATTTCCTACGCCCCGAATTTTCAACGCTCCGAATTCCCAATCTCCCAAATTTCCAACGCTCCGAATTTCCAATCTCCCAAATTTCCAACGCTCCGAATTCCCAATCTCCCGAATTTCCTACGCCCCAAATTTCCAACGCTCCGAATTCCCAATCTTCCAAATTTCCAACGCTCCGAATTCCCAACGCCCCTAATTCCCAATCTCCTGAAATTCCCACACCCCCAAATTCCCAGCGCTTCAAATCCTCAAACCCCCAAATTCTGAAACTCCGACTTCGTAAAGTCCCGAACTCCAACACTCTAAAGTCCCCAACCTAAGAAAGGTCTACCTCAGAAAAATTAGCACGTATCACCCAAGAAAATCCGTTCTCGTCAAACACATAACAGTACATCCTTTCTCCCACATCGCCGCCATAGATTCGACCCAATCGTTACGGTAAATTCGAAGGAATATCCCGATGCGAATCTTATTCGTGAAAGAAACAAAGTAGAAAAGGTTCGGGGAAAAAGAAGAGCGGTAATTTAGAATGGCAATAGGCGAAGTCGATGTAGATAATGGCCGACGTTAGGGGCATCGTACGGGCCACAAAGATCGTATATCTTGGTCCGCTGCGTGTACGTACAGTTAACACACCAGGATAAAGTTGATGAGAGAGAATGGAGGGACGGATGATATCTTCTGTTAAAGTTCCACGGCAATCGGGAATGGAAAGAAGCCGCGACTCGTTGGACCTTCACTTCCTTTCATTGTTTCACCCTACGAATCTCTCTCGTATGTGTTCTCTTCTTTTTCCGCCTCTCTTCGGCTGGCGCTTTCTCGGGCTCGCCTTAATTCGCCTGGCTGTTCGTGGCCGTGTGTACTTTCCTGAACCCGGGGAACAATATAACATCCGATTAGCTCATTATACGGAGATCGACAGATCGATAAATTCGACGCGCCGGATCTGGGCCGAGTACGCGCGATTATTTTACGCGATTTTTGCCGGTACGCTGGACAGGTATCCGTTCGTCGCTGTTCCGTGTACAACCAAAGATTAGAGAGATACCATTTAACTACGGTGAACGTCGCCGTTAATAGATAGGCTAACCGTTTGATGAAACGTTCTAAGGGAGAAAAATGCTTGTCGGGTGAAATGATTGCTAAGTATCTTGCGGTTCTTCTGGGTGATATGTTTCTATTCTTTCTTCCGATATTGCGTTTACTGTCATGTTGAATTATGATTAATTATATAGATGTTACCGTGAAAGACTGAAATTGGAGAATGTCGATATTCACCGGTGAATGTGGACATATACTAAATACGTCGGTGAATGATTGAATATTTTATTACATTCTTGTACATTTGGACCTTCACCGGTGTATGTCGACAATCACAGATATGCTCTGGTGGAGGTCCAAAAGAGAGGAGCCGACAAAGAAGCGACTGGCTCTGTCCTGTCAAATCCTGTGTTCTGCTGGGAGTCAGTCAGCTTTGTCAATCTTATGCAAGCTTTGATAATGCGAGCAACGTTTTCTTAATTTTTTTTTCCAATACCGTAATTTATACTGAATGGATACTGCAGTAAATCGTGATCTTTTTCTTGAAAAGTTAAATGCATTAATTGCGGGTAAACGAGAAGACAATTGTTTTTATTTTTCTCAAGAAAAGTACTCTAAAATACTTTCTGAAGTGGTTTCTGCTAAAATTAAGTGCAACACACCTTTGGATTACAGACGATTAAAACGTTTTGACGTTTTAAAAATTAATGATGAAAGGAAATTAATTGTACTATTAAAATCAGGGGAAACGAATATACAGTATTATGTTACCAATGAAAAATTGTTCAGTATACTATATGAAACTCACGTCAGAATAGGCCACGGAGGAAGAACACGTATGCTTAGAATGTACTATGTGTTTTAAATTCTTGGTCTCTCAGAAAGAGAGGCGAAAAAGTTACGTCACCCTTGTGACGTTTTATAGCGACTGAATTACGGAGAAGAAAATATAAATCTCCGATATGTTCAACATTCACCATTAGTGCATGGTGAATGTCGACATTTACCGGTGTAAGTCAGAAATAAGGGTATTTAGCAAATATTTCGGACATACACCAAGCGACTATGTGAATGTTGACATTCACCGGTGAATGTCGACATTCTCCAGATTTCGGTCTTTTATGGTAACATAGATACGTTTGGTACAACGTACCAAATTCGTTGGGTACAACGAATTGTAACTACATTGATTTTTCAATAGAGAATTGCAATTGTAACAAATGTCGTATTGAATTAGTTGTACTGCAGTGACTTGCGACGGCACCGAATGTCACGCCAAACTGCAATTGCGCCGAGTTGCACTCTGACTGCAATCACTACGAATTGCAATAACACTGAATTGTAATCAGAGCAAATTATAATTACCCTGAAATTAAATTACGACAAGGAGTATAATTATAATCACCGCAAATTTTAATATTGTCAAATGTGATGCTGTGTAACAACCACCCTAAGTTACAATTGTCCCGAAATTTAATTTCAGCAAACTTATCCCAAATTACAATTACGAATACTATAATATGTTGAATTGCAATCACCCTGAAATTAAATCATCCCAAATTGCAATTGCACTAAGTTACAATCTTGCAAGGTTATATTCACCCCCAAATAAAATCCAACAGAATTGCAATCAGCCTGAAATTAAATCATCCCAAATTGCAATTGCACTAAGTTACAATCTTGCAAGGTTATATTCACCCCCAAATAAAATCCAACAGAATTGCAATCAGCCTGAAATTAAATCATCCCAAATTGCAATTGCACTAAATTACAATCTTGCAAGGTTATAATCACCTTCAAATAAAATCCAACAGAATTGCAATCACCCTGAAATTAAATCATCCCAAATTGCAATTGCACTAAGTTACAATCTTGCAAGGTTATAATCGCCTCCAAATAAAATCCAACAGAATTGCAATCGTCAAAATCGTCCAGAATTGCGCTGAACAGTAATCGCTCGAAAGAATAGTGTCCGCAAAGGTTAAATTTCCATCACGTCACACAGATCGTTTTCTTCCATACAAAGTTTCGTCCAGAATGGAATCGTGGCGTTGAAAGCTTTGTATCGCGGATTAGAGACCGGAGGCAAGGTTTCTCCTTATTACGCATGCAAATTCCCCTACCACGGATTAACAGATCGGTAAACAGCGTAATAATATAATAGGATGCTGGTGCGTTAAAGATGGCTCGCGTATAATTAACCAATTGCCTTCGGTTCTGCACGTCGTCTTTCAAACTTATTTATTCTTCGACCTCTGTATGCACGCATACGCTGTTCGCGACAAAATTAAAATAAATAAAAATAAGTCTCTCTTGTCTCCCTTTTATGTTCTCATCCTTCAGAATATTTCTGATGTCCACAAAATCTTCTCCTGGTAAAATGATCAAAATTTTGGTAATTTAAATTATTAACACGTTGTCACAAAACTGATGTCACAGCCAGACATGTCATGATACAAATTATTAACAACACAGACATGTTATAACATAAATTATTAACAATACCACAATCTGTCAATTTCATCTTTCAGTAGTGTACATCATTGTCAACATTAAGAGTCCTTAAAAAACCAATTTTTTAATTTAATCTTCCAGCCTAGTAGTGTATAATACTTTCTCAACATTAAGAGTCCTTAAAAGCTCCTCTCGTTTCCCATAAATAATTGACTTTGAATTCGAATCGAATAATTACCCGAATTTGCATCGTCATTCAACTACAATAAAGTAGAACACCGTGCAGGTTGATCGATCGTAGTTCGATCGCAGGGTCACAAACGACCCTGACTCCTGCCAACGAATTTTAATTTGCGTGCTCGATCGTCGTCGTCATTTATGCAACTCGCGTGCATGCAGCGGTAAACAGTTTAATGATCAGTCAGCGTAGCAGGACGAGCTAAAAACTCGCGGATAAAATTTTATCGAATGAATTGCAAGTTGACTAATGCGTATCTAGGCTCGTGCACCACGCAACATCGCTTTCGAACAGTCGTCGTCAAGAAGAAAAATTCTTGCACCGCCTAAAAACTTACTGTTAATCGCCGCGATCGATAACCCACTTCGTTGTTTCGTGCTTTATGAGTTCGCTTCTGTGGTTTTGTTAGGTGAAGGGACTTTTGGATTATGGCGATAATCCGCAGGAAACGGTGGAGACAAGCTCTGGGGTAGATTAAGCATTTCCTTCTTATCGGGGGAGGTTATTATGGAAACTTGAGGGACTTGGGTAGAGAGAATTTTTGGAATTTGGGAGGGAAGCAGTTTGGGAGGGATGGAAATTGGGAGATGTGAGGTTTGGGTAGTAGGGGGAGTTTGGAATTTGGGAAGTTGGGAATTTGGGGGGTCAATGAAAGAATTTGGGGATTTGGGAGATGGGGGATGTGAGAATTCGGGGATTTGAGAATTGAGAGATTGGGAATTAGGAGATTGTGAATTCGGAGCGCTGGAAATTTGGGAGATTGGGAATTGGGAGCGTTGGGAATTTGGAAGATTAGGAATTCAAGGCGTTGGAAATTTGGGGCGTAGGAAATTCGGGGTGAAAGAAATTTGGGAGATTGGGAATTCGGAGCGTTGGAAATTTGGGAGATTGGGAATTCGGAGCGTTGGAAATTTGGGAGATTGGGAATTCGGAGCGTTGGGAATTTGGGAGATTGGGAATTCGGAGCGTTGGGAATTTGGGAGATTGGGAATTCGGAGCGTTGAGAATTTGGGAGATTGGGAATTCGGAGCGTTGGGAATTTGGGAGATTGGGAATTCGGAGCGTTGGAAATTTGGGAGATTGGGAATTCGGAGCGTTGGAAATTTGGGGCGTAGGAAATTCGGAAGAGTGGAAATTCGGGGTGAAAGAAATTTGGGAGATTGGGAATTCGGAGCGTTGGAAATTTGGAAGATTGGGAATTCAGAGCGTTGGAAATTTGGGGTGAAGGTAATTTGGAAGATTGGGAATTCGAAGCGCTGGAAATTGGAAGATTGGGAATTGGAAGGTTAGGAATTGAAAGACTAGGAATTGGAATATTTGCAAATAGTACTTGAACCTAAATTCCAAATTAAAATTCCAAACTTGAGCAATACCACATTTGAGCTATAAGTGCATCCCTAATGACTCCCATCAAAGCACCAAAAGAAATTAAGAATATTCCATCCAAAACAAACGTCAAAAATCCGTAACAAAATACCAAAACAAATGACAGGCATCGTTCGTGTTAAACACCTAGAGAATTCATCGGAAGTACCTATTCCGATCTCGTTATCGAGGCTCGTTCGCACACGCTCGCACATAGAAGCCGCTTATCCGCCCATCCGTCCGAGGCTGTCACATCGTAGCTCCTTAGCGATCCGTCATTTTCACCAGAGTCTATCCTGCTCTTCCCAACCGGCGACACTCACTCTCGGTCCCGCTGGCGCTTCATAATGAATAGCGGTTACTGGAGGGACAGAGACTGTGGTCGAAACAAAAAGACTGGCCAAAAGGATGAAAAGAGACAGAGTTTGAAGAAACACCTGTGCCAACTGGGGCACAACCGGGCCACAGACGGATGGACGAGCGAACGGGTGGACAAAACAGGTGGGCCGTCACGCCGGGATTCTTCACTCGTCCTCTTCTGGGACTCACCTTTGGGCCTGCAAGCCTTAATTCATGTGGCGCCATCCTTTAATCGATCGACCTTCGAATATGATTTGCTTTTTGCGGGCTTGGATATTTTTTGAAAATCTTGCAAGGTGGACATCTTGTTTCAAGGCTTTTGTGGACACGTGTGATACAGAAGTCTTTCGGGATTGTTTCATTTGAGAAATTTTGAAATGTAGGAGTATGGAGATCCGAGAATTGAGTGCTTGAAAATTAATATGTTCAACAATTGGGAATTTAACAATTTGAAGATGTGAGAATTGTGTACCTGGAAAATCTGAAGACTCAAAAACACATAATCACCAAATTTAAGGACTCAGAAATTTCAAAACTGATTCACTAATTTGTAGATACCGTCATAACCAAAGTTGTCATGAAAATTTGAAAATGCAGAAAGTTGAAAGCAATAGAAATAACAAGGGTTCGAAAAAGCGTGCCCACATGCACCCCAGCCGTCCATCATCGATCTCGGACATGAATGATCGCTGTTGTTTTAGCAGCTAACCACAGGTTCGACCAGAAGGGTTAAACGAATTATGGAACGTTTTGTGAAAAACAAAGACTCGAAAGAGTAGTAGTAGCCAGGTCCATAAAGACGGGTTCGGAACGAGATTAAAGTCCGTTTTTATCTTGTTCAAAGGGGAACCGGTGCTCCCGATAAATCATAACAACGACGATGTATCGGCGTGTCCAGAATCTCTCCACCTTCGCTTCCGGGCCGCGGGCAGGAAGGTGATACCACCTGCCGAATTGGCTGCCTACCGGCGCACGCGGCACGAAATACATACATACTTTGCGGTTGTTGCTCGGTAAGCGTCGAAACCGCGGCCAGATGTTACCCGGAGCTGACTCGAAGGTGGCGAAGATCGCGATCGTACATTACGAGTCCCTGGTTATCGACGGGACCAACCAGCTGCGTCCCTCTACGCAGTCTTACCGCCATACCGAATTTATCCGCTTGATCACCGTATAATAACCTAATCGCACGTTGTATCGATGTTGCCAACTTTTTCGCCACGATCTGCCGACACTGCACCAATCCTTTATTCCTATAATTACACTCTTTTTCCTCTTCATCCGTGATTTGCTACTTCTTTGCTTCGTTGCGGCTGAAGTTCATCCAGAAAGTCAGCGACGGAGTTTGACGTTCTAGTCTGAAGTTCATCAAACTTGCTTTGTCTTTCAGAAGATTAAGGTAGTTGTTGATTGATTCGGGGAATTGAAATGTAGTTATGATTTTTATTTAGTACATGTATCATAAATCTGAGGGAGGACTGAACCTAACCTGCTGTTAGAACTTCCTGAATAATCTGACCAAACATAAAATTCAAACATATCATTTTCAAACATGTCACAAATATGTCATCATTATATCAGAACACCATTTTGAAGTTCACAGTGTACTTGCGCATGCATTATCCATATCATCAAATCTCCAAAATTCTAAATCCTCAAGTCTCCATACTGTCAAAGTTCCACATCCACAAATCTCCAAGACTCCAAATCCCCAAATCCTCAAATCACCAAACTCCCAAATTTCTTCTCAAATCTCCAAATCCTCAAATTTCTCATACTCAAACTTCCAGTACCCCAAATCCCCAAATTTTTTCCCACATTTCCAACTCCCAGAATTTCCAAATCCTCAAACTCTTTCTCCAGCATAATCGAAAGCCACCGACTCCGACAGCAGATTGAGCGAACAAAAGAACGATACAATAAGAGGGGACGTATGCAAACCATCATTGAAGCTCATTAAGACGTAATGTCCTGCTTTTTCATCGGGCAGAAAAGAGCGTCTTCGAAAGCGACACGAAACAGATGGACGTTCGAGCGGATCGCGTATACGCGAATAAAGAGACCGCCTGCGTGCGAGCATCTGTCTGGTCGCACAGTCCCGGTGTATCGTTCGGACGCAGACGTTACTCCGGAAGGCGAGGATAAATGACAGACGTTTATTAATTAAGAAGGTCATCCGGTTGTACGTCGTCGCGAGTCCAAACCGATTTCTTAGGCTGTGGTCGGTTTTAGAATCCATTTACATATTCGATCTGAAATGCGGGAGGAATTATGACTCGAGTCTCATATTGGTCTCATGGAGATCCTCATATGCTGACGAATTGAAATTTCTTTTTATATACACGATTTAATAACATGGATCACGTTTATTAGAAAGAGGCACTTGAGGCACTTTTTAAAATTAACCAAATCAAGTTTCATCAAGAAATTTGAGCTTCAAATACGAACTTGAACTATTTCCTGCAGTTTAGTTCGTTGTTAAATACCTAAAGATCCTCTCTAAAATATTTTCTCAAATATAAAGCACAAGAGTTCAATTTTCTTTCGAACTACCTACTGTACAATTTTCTGTAAAAATTTCTATTTCACCCCCATCGAAATAAAATGATCAGTAGCCTTTTAGTGCCATCTTAACTTGACATAACCTCAAACCACAAAATGAAACTCAACAGCAGCTGAAGCATTCTCCCAAAATTACAGTAAAAACAGAATCATTAAAATACGAAGCGTCTCCTAATCCCTGTGTCACCCAGCATTCTTTCGCGGAAACGATTTTGAAGAAATCGCGGAGAGCCCTGCAGCCGATCAGAAGAAGAATCGACTGCAGGAAGAATTTATCGCAGCGTCTGCCACGCGATCGCATCTGTCCCCCTTTAGCCAGTCTTTATTACATCCCAAGAACATAAGAAGTCTCTCCACGGATATTAGTTCGACCGTATCTCTTGTTCATTGTGTGGCACAGGCGTTCGAACGCCCCAAGAAAAAGATGAATCGGGGCTCGTGTCACGGTGCTGGTCGCGCGTACTCCGAATCGTCCATCGGTTCCTTTCGACAACAGAATGCCTGTCCCTTTTTTACGACTTCATTGTCTCTAACGAGCTGCTAAATATTCGGGATCAACGGTCACTTCGTTTGCATTTTTGTGGATATAGGGAGGTTTTCACTGTTACGTATATTTCTGACACCCCTGAATTAATTTTGTAATTCACTGTTATTCACTGTTCGATACTCAAATTATAATTAAAAATTGGTGGTGACATATATAAAATTGTACGTAAGATGGTGGACTGTAATGTACTTGGTATTAATACAAACCCAACTAGGTTTTGGACATTTCTAAATTCCAAAGTATCAGGACACTCTCCAAAGTCCCTAAACTCTAAATTCTCACAACGATAAACTCTTCAAATGCTAAAATTCCAAAATACCAAATTTGCAAAGTCTCGAAGTCCCAAATCCAAAGTAGACCTATCCAGACCCTATCCCTGGAATATATCATTTCATAAGGAAATGAAAATTGTCGCGTTGAAAAAGATCAGCAGTTGAACTAGAAGGGGACATTGCCGTTGACGTGCCTCTTCCTGCAAAGAAGTCTATAGGTAGCCCGTTTACGTAGGTGTGCGTATCGATCAAAGAAAGGTAACACGCACGATGGGACCGGTGCGAGACATTATTATACCGTTCCACGTAAGTGTATCGAAAAGGGTTGGCACGATGGCGGCAGAGAAGAAGAGGCCCGATAGATTCGTCGCGATAAGA
Organism: Megachile rotundata; assembly: GCF_050947335.1. Taxonomy (NCBI): domain Eukaryota; kingdom Metazoa; phylum Arthropoda; class Insecta; order Hymenoptera; family Megachilidae; genus Megachile; species Megachile rotundata. The sequence goes on from NC_134994.1 coordinate 9,313,061, forward strand.
GGTTCTGTGTGGACTGGCCCACCAAATTCATATGCATGAGTCCTTATTATATGGTATTAGCTATGCGCACAGGTGGTTGCCTCGACTAGCTTCGGATACGGTCTCTCGTTTAATATGTAACACCTAAGTATGCGAAGCTGCTGCTTCTGTGGCTGCTCCTACTTCTGTTTCGAGAATGGCTGAGCCTCTCGTGCGTCATTATTAAACGATACCGTTTTGCCTTCGAATTATCTAGACGCGCCTCAGGCTCGACGAGTGTTCAGAAGGATTATACGATGGAACGAAACACAGGCTGACGCAACTCGTGGATCGAGATGTTTGGTCGGGAAACAATTGTATCTATTGATGATAATGTCTTCGAGGCTTTCGTGACCTGAATGATCTCAAGATGGGTTCTTGCTGCAACTGGTTTTAGCGGGATTCGAATAGTTCGTGTTCTTGGGACTCGGAATCTGAAGATACTCTAACTTCCTAAATGATCAAATACTGGAGTTCACAAATTTTTTAATGTCCATATTTTCGAATGTCGAAATCTATAAATTGGTGGATCTTCGAATACTCAAACTGCTAAATCTACTATTTGCTTCAAATCTCTACATCTTCAAATTCATACATCCATGAATATCCAAACTGCTAAATCTATGTATGATTTCTCACATCCTCACATTCTCAAATTCTCACATCTCCAAATTCATACATCCATGAATGTCCAAACTGCTAAATCTATGATTTCTCACATCCTCACATTCTCAAATTCTCACATCCCCAAATTCATACATCTATGAATATTCAAACTGCTAAATCTATGATTTCTCACATCCTCATATTTTCAAATTCTCATATCTCCAAATTCATACATCCATGAATATCCAAACTGCTAAATCTATGATTTCTCACATCCTCACATTCTCAAATTCTCACATCCACAAATTCTTACATTTCCGAATCCTCACGTTCCCAAACCTTCACATCCTCAAATCCTCACATCGCCAATTCCGACATCTCCAAACTCTCACGTCCTCAAACCTTCACGTCCCCAAATTCTCTCATCTATAAATCCTTACGTCCCCAAACCCTCACATCTCCTAATTCTCAAACCCCCAAATCCTCAAATCACCAAATTCCCAAATTCCCAGATCTCCTAGTTCACAAACCACCTAAATCCGCAAATTGTCAAATTCCAGCTCCCCATATCCCTAAGTCCCCAAGTCCCGAACTCTCAAATCCTCAAATCCTCACATCCCCAATTCCGACATCTCCAAACTCTCACATCCTCAAACCTTCACGTCCCCAAATTCTCTCATCTATAAATCCTTACGTCCCCAAACCCTCACATCTCCTAATTCTCAAACCCCCAAATCCTCAAATCTCCAAATTCCCAAATTCCCAGATCTCCCAGTTCACAAACCACCTAAACCCGTAAATTCTCAAATTCCAGCTTCCCATATCCCTAAGTCCCCAAGTCCCGAACTCTCAAATCCTCAAATTCCCGAATCCTCAAAATAGTTCTTAGCTACGAGCGTATAATGTTTTAAAAGATCGGCCATTGTTCCATGGCAGGAAGGAGTTTGAAGAAAAGAAACTCGCGATTACACCGGTAGAGCAATACGGCCGGTTGCGTTTCACGTTCAACCGTTTCCCGGGTTGAGAAATCGACTTGGACTGCGTTTCCATCCGGTCGCAAGCGTGTGGAACACGGCGAAGAAATCGAGGCGCGAGACGACTTTCGTGGCTATCGCACGTCTCCATGTATGCGTGGTACTCCTGGAGGGAAAGCAACGTAACGGAAGGGCGGGGCTGTAGACTTTTTTTCGGAGAAGAAAAAGAAGTTACGTCTGTCATTGGAATGAAAGAGTCGCCGGTGTGTCCCTTTGTTCCGTTGTAACTTGTAGCCTTCAATCTTTGCATGCAACCTGTATACGTAGCGGTTCAGGGTCTTCGTCTTCGTCCCTGGAAAGTCTTCGATGAAGACTTCCTGCGGCTTTTGTCGAAATCCGTGAGTTCTCGCAGATGGTCTCGCGAAACTGGGTTAACAGGCCGTCAAAGGACTTGCGGTTAAGAATTACGGGGACTCGAAATGTTTTTTCCTCTTTGATAATCGAATTAAACTTTTGTGGGAAAAGAGACGAGCTCGGAATATTACTAGAGTTCTTGTTTATTAACTTCTGTCTTTGATCATGATCGCGATATTTGTTTTTTAACTGACTGTACGAAAAACTGGCGGGACACCTCGTATATTCCGCTTGTTTACGACATTCGATCCCTATTTGTAAAAAAGAAGAAAAGATTTTCGCGAGAGAAAGTCGGACGATAAAGGATCCTCGCACCTCCTGGGAAACGCGTAGACGATCGTGTACACCGGTTACACGCCGTTTACTCCGATCATAACGTACCCCGTGATCTTCTCGCGGCTCGAGTAGAAACAAAGGACGTGGAGAAGCAACGCGACAGGACAGTTATGTCCCGAATATCGTGCGTTACGTGCAAATGATTCACGCTCTCGTAGATACGACGACGTGTTTACGACACCGTGCACCGGTTAACTTATGCGAGGGTCATAATTACCTCACTTGCCGTAAACGTCTGTTGATTCCAAAAGTCGGGAATGACAAAAACACGCAGAGTTATTGAAAGAAATACGTAGAATCCAAGGATACTTGACAATCGTTGTTTTCTAGAAAAACATTTTCACGACCAAACAGAAGGTTGACGTACACTCCCGCGACCTGATATTTATTCGGGGATTTGATATTAATTTATCAAATATTTACTTGAATGATACTTGAAAGTTTCATTGAATTTTCTTATTTAGTCAACTAGCATTAATCGCCGTATGCAGACATTATGCGTTTATTTAAGATGACTAACAGAACAAGACTGATTCAACAAATTACCGAACGTATACTTGTTTTTAATATTGTATCAAAATCTACACAAAAAGATTTCGTATCAATTATTTTAAACCCATACTCAATTTTCCGTGGAAACCCCGAAGTGTCCAAATCATGAAGTATCGTTTAATTTTCAGTTCCAGCTTAGAAATTCGATAAAAATCGTTCATCCAAGCAATAATAAAAAGAGCAGAAAATTCAGAGAAGTAACGTATGGAAGCCAAGCAGAAAAGGGCGTTCTCTCAATGGCGGCGAAAGCAGGAACGCCAGGCAGGGTCGCGATACGGATTACGTAGAAACAAACGAAGCTGTGCGCAAGGGAAGCATCCGAAGCGAATACGGTTCGTGAGAGCAGAGTCGACATTACGGTTCTGGCGACCCGATGAAGAGGATCGCGAGTGGACAGAGCGACGAACAGAAGAGGCAGCCGAAGCGGGAGTCTGTTCAAGATAGCGTGGTCGACGTGGCTGGCTACCGCGTCCCGATCTCCTTGACCAATAGCCTGCGCGTCTACCCCTCCAGGCTGACCGGGTCGGTGCCCGCCCCCTCGGGCCACGCCCACCGCTCGACGTGGCCTCCGACTCCGCAAACGGCCCTGCCGCGCGATAATACAACCCCGGGATCCGGTAAAATCAATAGACCAATGGCTACCTGGACGCGTGCGTACTTAACGCGTATGACGGACATTGCCTCTTTCTGCCCCGGCCGTTTCTCGACTGGCGGAGGGCAAGACAGGGAAGGGCAGGCAGGAAAGGTCACCCTCTCGACCCCGCGTAGCCACACGGGATCTTGTGCGCCGCACAAGAACGACCGAGGGGCAGTTTCGAGCGCGGATACGTGCGAGCAGCAATTTAGCCGAATCATTCCTGTCGCATGATTTATCAGCACCGACCTTTCCACCCGTGTAACCCGGCTGGGTAATGGCTAGTAATAGTGGTGCTCGTGGTCGGGCCACGCAAAAGTGTCCATGATAAATCTTTGTTCGTGCGATGTGTAGGTTGGCCGACTCCGTACTGGTAATCGTCGCGATACCGTTTTCTTTTTCTTTCTCTTTCCCGTCAGGGGGGACTAGTGCCCCTCGCGATTGGAGGAAGGACGCGACGCAGACGCGCAGGTCGCGTGGCGCATTGCGTGAAAAACCAACGCGCCTCCTTAATTGAATTAGTCACGAGCTGTTTTTTGAAAAATAGCGTTCGCATGATTTCTTTCTTGCGTTTCGTATGTCGATTCTTGCTACGTGATAAATTACGATTCCTGTCGACGATTCTAATGTTAAGAGTTTCTTCTGGTATCGGGACTATCATCGGTACCCGAGAATTAAAAATTGTTTGCACGGGATCAACGAGTTCATTATCTTTCGAGCGACGCTTCTTGATATGGAAATTCCTCCAGTCAGCTGTCCAAACAAACTATTTTCGTTAACGAGACAATGATCATCGATGCGCCATACTGCCACATCGTTTCATTGAGTAAATCGTTAACGAGTCCAATGTTTATTCGAACGGAACGCCGACGCAGAAGCTACGTTGATTATACGGTTATTGTAAAACGAGAAGATTTGGGTCGCGTTAAGAGAATCGATAATCACGAAACGTTTCGATGGGTCTGCTCAATTTCAAGCTTTTTGTGGCGCAAACGAGGAGTAAGAGGTAGTTCCGCGGTCAATGGCTAAATTACTGTGACCGCATCGTTTAGCAGATTTAGGAGGGTGCGAGCGAAAGGGGCCGAAAACAGGTGGGCCACAACCATCGAATCCTAACAGGATTCTTCTGACAGAGTGAAGACCAAGCGAGTGATTACGTACATATCGGATCACGCATTTACTTTATCGTTTTTTCTAACACCTAGTCTTCTATTAACGATTACAAGTTTTCATGTGGATTAAACACTTTTCGTGACTCACTTTGCTTTACTGCTTTGGGAACGTGACTCCCAGGAGACATTAAACAATAGGTCGTTAAAAAGCAGGGAGGAAATTTAATGAGAAACCGCTTTACTATTGTAATAAACTTGTTATCCCTTTTAAAAGATTCTTTGAAAGAATTTAACAATTATTCGCTACAGAAAATACACTCAAAATCTCCGATCATCAATGTATCTGTAATGCTGTCAATGTGATATTACTAATAAATCAGTATCGTCAACCAACACTGAACATACAGCAATTTATAAATAAATATTGTACCGACAACCTTGTTTAAGAACCTTCATACAATAATATCCAAGAAAAAAATTCCTCGAACATAAACGCTAAAAATGTGGCTGATAAACATGACCGGTTGATGCGACATTAAACTTACATAAAAAGAGAAGCCTCTCAAGCACAATCCTATCAGGAGCATTTACATATAACAAAGTAAATAAAATTACAAAGGTTAGAGATTCCGTAAAGCTCGCGGTTCGGTCGAGCGTTAATCGCAAGTAGATTCGTCGCGAACGTGTCAGACAATCGGACGAGTAACCTTTATGCAATTTTGATCACTGCGCAACGATAACTAATGTTCTTTATGAGACTACTTTTGTCGATTATAAGAGTCGCAAAATTTTCGGGAGGGGAATTGGAATTTTGCATAGCTGCGATTATTTGCAACAACGGAGCAGAACAGAAAAGCACGGTGTTTCGAGATCGATACTCGAGCAACTCTTCCCAAGGGGTAGGTAGCATCGATCTGCTGGTATGTATGTACCTGCGAGACCGGCACGCGAGGAGCCTCCGTTGTGAGAAAGAATTTGCATCGAGCTCCGTTGCTTTTCCTCTTTCCTCTCGTGTCACTCTGATGAACTTTTCGTGATTTTTACAATCAGATAGCACTTTAAACTTAAAAGTTACATTCAAACTCCACAAAAATTCAAGATCTCAAAAATTGTGGAACTCAAGTTACAATGTCTCGAAAATAACCCTGCAAGTCGAAAACTTTTAATAAAATTTTTACAATGGTTGACACCCTACGAGATCAAAATCTTGAGCTGTCAGAATAATTCTATGACTGCCATATTAATAATACGGACAATTTTAATTACACCGCCTAAGATTTTCTGCGCAGCATTCAAGACTTGAATTATTCAAATCGTGGTTTTAAATGAAAAGCATGCACAATGAAGAACGCAAACGTCATTATATAAAGAAATATAATTTTCTTCTCGTTTGGTCCGAAGGAATTTAAACGGTGTTAGGTACGATGCACGCGAGCAGACGAAAGCAATGACCCACGCTTGACGAGGACACCGCCCCGAGAGATCTTCGCGTGAGATCCGTGCCAGTGACTCGGGGATCGGCTAGTAAATTGTTTTCCTCCGCTTTATACCGATCATTACATCCGGTCTCGCCTTCGGGATCTAAAATATTCTTGGAACGATCTTCCGTGATCCTATTTCTTTCTAAACTCGAAGAAATGCCTAAAGTGTTAGCGTACATAACGTTTCTGTGCCCCGGAGACTCCGCAATTGATTGAGATGGACTTGACACGGATCATATTTATTATTAGAATATTTCGATAAAAAATAGCGGCATAGTTTCTTTCTCGGGTATTCAGTTCAAGAGGTGGGTCTGTTTTTTTAGAAGTATTGTATAACAGTCATTTAGAGAAAAAACGATTTAAACAGCATCCGAGTCGAGCAAAGTCGAACAAGAAGTACAGAAAACAGGAAACGTTTGCCACGCAACGTGCCGCGTTTCCACCGTATCCGCTATGCCGACTGGTGACCATTTTCCCACGAACGGTCGCATTTTTCAATATTTTTCTTCCGATCGCTAATTGCGTGGAAAAGACGATCGGTTCGCGGACGTGAAAAACAGGTCGATGTTATGTGCACGATGCTTTAACTGTTTGCAAAATGCGGGAACCGAGGACGGTCTGGGAATGAGAAGTATTATGACAGATCGATAAGAAACGCAACGGTACTTTGTCGGTGAAAAGAAGAGATAGATTCAAGTTTAATGAAACCCGCGGTTATGTTGGGCGATCAATTTTATATTAGTTTCGAAACAGCTTATTTCAGGGACGGTCTTAAATGTCTTTAATTCTCATTTAACTTTTCTATTTGTAGGATGGTGGACAGAAGGGTTTAGGGTATAAATACATTGCTATTTATGGACGGCTCTACTTCATTTATACTTTGATATTAGGGAAGTTATACTATTAGGGAATTAAGTTATACTATTAGGGAAACCATCTTCCAACTATATTTTTAAATGATAAGAGGTTTGCAGCTGTAATTAGTCGATTCTCAAGCATCCCCTGACTGAAAATATTCTATGATAAGTAGTCGAATATATGACTGATAAGTAATGCTCTTAATCTTCTACCAAAAATCACCACAATGCAATCGTCATAAGATTGCGACATGTATAAGAAATGTTGAAGTGCTATACACACGCTACATGATAAAGGAAAACTCAGTGAAATTTCTTTGTTCCTTCAACTGACTGCTACCTTCTATCGAATATAGTTTAATCAAATAGAGCCATACTTCTTTCGATACCTTGCCCTTATGGTGGGTAAAGAGTATATCAAAAGATTAGTAAATTGTAGGTATGAAGCTAGATGTAGTCGAATATCGTAGCAGTGTATGTAAGATTGGAAACGTCCCCAAGAGCGTTCACCCTCCTGAACAATGGCGCAGGTGGCGTCGATTCGAAGTATCAAGATAATCGTAGGAATCGGCGATTCCGGAGCGTAGCCGGCATCCGACATCGACATCCGATTCGGGAATTAATCGATCCTGTCCGCGGAAACGACAAAGAGCGAGCGTCGTCGGCGTCGGCGGTGGAAGACGGCAAACGGAAAGCGGAAGGCGGAAGATGGAAAGCGGAAGGGCGCCCGGGTGCACGGCGTGGGCGACGACGAACGTTAGGTCGGACAGATCGGTGGGCGTCCACCGGTTCGCCCAATTGGTCGATCGAGCTGGTAATGGTCGGTGGGCGTTGGATAAGCTCAGGTGCGCGGCATGGAGTGCGCACTTGGCTACCTTTAGCCGACTTGTTCCATGTATCCTCTCAGCTCCCGGCTTCCCCCTTGTTAGCCACTGCTTTCCTCTCTAAGCCTCTCTTGTCCACCTCTCTCTCGCTCCCTCTGCCCCTTCGGTCACCTCCTCTTTCATCGTTCCACGATCCAGCCTTGCGCCGATCGTAATCGTAGCTAGCCCCGCTAGCGTCGTTCGAGCCGGCTTTGCTCGCTCGTATATTTCTCGTCCTCTTCCTCGTCGACGACCGCGTCCTCGCCCTCCTGTTCGTCTTCGTCAGCGCCGCCGCGGCCACCGGCCACCGCCGCCACGCCGCACCGCGGCGCCTTAAATCTTGATCTCACCTCGGCTGAACAGCCAAGAGGGTGGGGGTAAGGCTAGTCTGGGCGCGCTTCGAGCCACCGAACGGAAGGCAATCTGCTCGAATCCGGCGGACCGCGAGCAGGTTACCCCGTGTGTACTCGCTATTGTTACGCCGTGTACTTAGAGGGTCGTTCCTGAAGAGACCGGGCCCGAAGGCGCGAAGAATCGTGAACAATCTCGGGGAGAGTCGCGGCGAACGGAGCTGTCGAACGAGTCCGCGTTATGGCGTTGTCGGTACGGAGGTGACGATCGCTTCCGGTAGCTACGAGGGTTCAAACACCCTGCGCGGTCGATCTCGCGAGAGACGGCGAAGGTTCGGGGCGAAGAGAAACGGTTCGAAAAGTCGGTAGAAAGCGGTCGGCAAGGTCGGCCAAGGGAAGAGAAGGAAGAAGAGTCGGTTACCTGAAATCTGGATCTCGGCTAGCCACGAGAAGCCGAGTAGCCGCGCTGAGTTCTCGCGAGGCGTGTCGAGGTGGGGGTAAGGCTAGTCGTTGGCGCGCTTCGAAAGAGCGAACCGAACGGAAGGCAATCTGCTCGAATCCGGCGGAGCGCGAGCAGGTTATCCCGTGGTAGCGCGTTCCTCGTCGTCGGCCGTTATTGGAGAAGGGAGCGCGGAAGGAGAAACAGAGACGCGCTTCGAAGCCGAGCGGCGAGGAAGCCGGGAATCGGAGCGAAAGACGGGCACGGACGGAGACGGAACGATCCCGCTGACAGAGATAGAGCGAGGAGGGGTGGCGGTGGAGAGAGGGATAGAGAGAAGGGCACACGTCCATAGGTAGTCACGAGCTTCGACGAAGCGCCTGCGCCCGCGAGCACTCCTCGCCGTTACCTCCTCGCATCGACCACGCTCGTCCACGTAGACGCGACAGCCTACGTGAAAGCTCGCACCGCGATGAATCGAGCTCGTCGTCGGACCGTCGGACAGGATGTCATTCTGTCTGGTTGATCGGACGCGGGAAGCCACGCCGGACCGTGGCGTCGATTGCGCTCGCGCGCTCCTGCGCCAGCGCGACGAACGAGCTCAACGACGCCGTCGCCGTCGCCGTTGTTGCTGCTGCTGCTGCTGTGGCCCTGTGCGGGTGAGTGTGCACGCGGACTCGCCTCCCTCGGGAAACCCCGTCGAGTGGTACCTTTTCGTAAATTTGTGCGCGAGCAAACTTTCACCGGCTATCGTTCGCAAGCTCGCGACGTCCGTTGCGTTCAGTTGAGGCGTGCGCCGAATTTCTCCTCCCTTCGGACAGCGAGGAATCGCGAGGGTGCAACGGCGTGCCCGTCGGACGAGACACCGATAAGAGAAACGGACAGTTAGCGGGCACAGGGAGAAACAGTGTAGCTGCAGAAGTGGAGGCAGAGGAGGAGGAAGAGGAGGAGGAGCTGGTGCCCGGTGTGGAGGGGGTGGAGGTGATCGTCTGGTGATGATGATCGGTGGCGGCGTCGTGACCCCTCCTGGTACTGCCAAGTCGGCGGCTGCGATCGACAGCGAAATGGTGCAGGTCGACGGCATTGGCAGTGGTAGTATCAGTGGCAGTGCTAGTGGTAGTGGTAGCCCTGCGACAGGAGCGACTACTACGCGTCTCACCAACACCAACGCCGCCAGCAATAACAACAACAATGGTGAAGTTGCGAACAATAATAATAACAATAACAACAACGAAGGACACGCGGTGGTGAACTGCGGCACCGGTACCGCACCGGCTACCGACAAGTTTTGCTGTCACGACGACGATGCACCCGTCAGCACCGGGGTGGCGCGTCCATGGGAACCACCCTCGCCGACCTTCTCCCAGACCAGGTCGCATCTGCTTCAAGTCCACCCGACGCATCACCATCAACACCCGGCTGCCCATCACCATCAACAGATGACCGTGCCGCCAGTGTCTTTGATCGACGGTTAGTTATCTTTACTTTTCTTAATTTCTCGTACATTATTCCATAATCAACCATTTCAGAATATAATTACATTGCATGTGCTCATTCTTGATTAGATATACGACTTTGATGCAGTCTCGATGCGTCTTTGCTAGATATATTGACTATTTTTAATTGCTTAAGAAGATTGGACTGTGCCTTCATCTTTTCTGAGCATTTGCTATTTTTAAACAAATTTGCAGCATCGTTAGATACATAGATTCAACTGTATGTCCTTGCTATGTCCGCAGCGTATTTAAATATATTTGGACTGTTCTCATTCTTGAATGGATTCAACCATACGGTCTTGAGGAAATAGAATTATGCGTTCTTATTCTTGAGTGGATTCAACAATGCGTTCTCATTCTAGAGCGAATGCGGCCTCATAGTTGCTATCCACAAACTTTTTAGTTATTTGATTATTTTAAATTTGCTTCATAATGAATTTGACTAGGTGTCCTCTTGCTATACGTCTACGGACTACTTGATACATTCTCACCCTTGAATGAACTCCACTATGCATCCTCATCATGCATCCTCGCTGTGTCCTCATTTGTGCTACTTGACTTTATCTTATGAAATGAATTGGGATCCTCATCCTTGCTAAGCATTCTGAACTTGAATTCCCCAGAATAAACTACTGTGTCGGTACACTATAATTCTCATCGTAACGTAAAATGAATTCCCTGAAATAACGTTCGTATTAGCGTTCGATATCTGTGATCGAGTCTAATCGTCTCCGTAATCGTTGCTCGCATAGCAAAATTTCGCGGTTAATCGAACACGATAAAAGGCGAGTCAATTAATACCGTTCCACCTACGCGGCGATAACGAATCCGTGTCTAGACGATTCCTCTTTTCATCCTCGCGGCAACACTTGAATACACTTAACGATAATCGAGAACGAGGATAATCGATGAAACATCCGCGCCACGCTTTACCTCTGATGTCTAGAAAACATCCAAAGAAACGTAAACAACGCTGTTTCCCGATTAAATACAACTGGATAATCGTGTTCCATGATCGTTGAGCAATCCGCCGTTGTTTTTTTGCATACGTCTGTTTCGACGTTGAAACGAAACCTTGACAAAAACCAGGAGGGATTGGTAGCGCGTTGTCGATTGTTTCGCCGTGACGAGCGTGTTCAATCGAATATTAATGAGCAAGATATACAGCGGATTGTCGAGATGCCTCCCGACGCGAACACGAGTCTAAAGAGGAAGCGTTTTTAAATCGCGTTAAACGAGCGTAACAACGAGGTTTCATGGTCCTCCAGGTGTCGAAATTCAGGCCTCAGGTGGGAAGAGGCCGATGATTCTCAAGGGACGATACGATCTTCCCCATCGTCGACGATCGTATCTTCCTTCTGGCACGTTTTAAAAAAGCCTTCGTGTCGTTAATGCCCGAGAAATCACTCGTTTAAAGTAAAAGTAATTTTGCGATTGACTTATCGCGTATAGGAGGAGAGTCGTCTCTTTATGTTCGTCGATCAGGTGTTCCCCCCGGACGGCTATAGAGAAACTGTTCAAGATTGCTCGACAGGAACTGAGATAATGAGACAGGACTTTGAATATTTTCTCGTAGATAAACATCGCACACGGGACACGTTTTACGACGATGTTTATCACCCTAGTAGTTAAGTCATCGAATCGCAGAAAGCCGAGATTCTGAGTGTTCGGTATTTCCATTAAGCGATACGCCGCTGAAATGCAGATACGGATTAATTTGCCCTATGGAAATTAATTGGAAACACGGGTCGAAATTTGCTTTTTGCAAGATTTTAACTTGGCTCTTCGAAATTCGTTATGCGCATCAAAACGTTACGGTTTGACTACCATTACGGATCACTATGTTAAAATTCTTTGCTTCGAGTTTGAAATGATACGAGGCAAAAAGTAATAGTTACAGGAGAATTGTATAATTAGACATTAAAATTTAATTTAAAGGACTTCAAGATTTCAAGGGTGCAATCTAGGCTGTAAGAGTTTGAACCTTTCTATTCTTGCTATTTTTGTTTCCTGTCTTCTATTTTTACAGATAAATAAAAAGATTATAGCAGTGAGAGGGTTGAGGATTTTATGATAATTCTCAAGCTGTTATGAGGCGAGGACCCACATAATTTCATTTAATAATCCCTCAGAGTTTCTTGTCATAATTAACCAGATTTAATCACTTAGTTCCAGAGGTGATCAGGTTGAAACTTCATCGACAAAGTTATTTAATTCAAGTGAGGAATTTGATTATTCTATACAGGGTAATTCAGACACATGACACAAACGTGATTTGCTTTCATTAATTTCCGTATACTTGAAGTAAAACTATTTACCCAAGAAGTATTTTGTGATCAAGTAATCTTGATGAAAATAAAGGAAAAGTTAGAAAAATGAAACAGCCTAGTGAAAATTTTTCTATGTCGAATGATCCGTGTTAGGAGGCGTCGTTAGGTGTCGAATCATCTGTGGAAAGAATGTCCATCGATTAGGTGTCTGGTACTCGTATCCAACTATTGCTCGCGTATATATCCAGAGATCCTTTCCGTGGTTTACACTTGCCAGATGGAGACGAGGCCTGGCTACCAGCCATACTCGTTCAGAACCGGTTTCCAACGGGTCGCCAACAGTACGTCTTTTCGCGAAGCTGCTGCTGCTCTCGTTGAACCTTCAATATCCATCCTGTACCGCGGTGGCGGATCGGTACGCTCGACTTCTGTTGTCCGATGATAGCGTGTCGTTCGCGCGGATATCGGCTCCACGACGGCTATATCCGCCGGATTTTACCACCACACCCAGCAGGTATTTCGAAGGCAGGTATCGGCAGTCCGGTAGTTGCCGGGTATCTTCATCTGTCCGTTGTTGACCACTTTGTTTCCACCGTTTTGCTGGCGCTGTTCCTTTTGTATCGTTGTCTATCGTGGCGTAACGAACACGCCGGACCGTTGGACGCTAATTAGAATCTTCGAACCGTTCGGTATTTCTGGGACAAAGGACGTGCGGATATACGAGCTTGTTAATATCACTTGACTCCTTCGCGGACTAATTAAACCCTCAAGATTTACTTCCTACTTTTCACCCTAGCTCACTCTTTGCACTGAAATTAGGACCTTTGATTAACTCTTTCTGGATGGACACTTTACTTTGAAGCATATAATCGAACTTAGTTTTGTAAAACATTTTGTTAGGGACAATTACGTCTACATAGGTGTTATGTTAATCTGTTTGTTGGTCAAATGTGTTTCTTCGACTGTGAACAAAATCGGGTTTGAGTTACTTAAACCTTACAATATTCAAACTCTTACAATATGAGAATCAGAATGTCACAACTGAATCTTCATAAAAAATATAAAAAGATATGATTGAAGTATGGAATACAATGAAGATGTAAATACGAAAATACCTTTACATATTCACGTTTTATAAAAACCACTTGAATCTCGCTAATGAAGTTCCCTGACAAATGCAATAAAATATGATTAATCCCCGTAGGCTGTCCACGACATATTCCACGAAGAGACTCAAAGAGGAGGTAGGGTAAAGATGCTTAAAAGGTAGCGAGTAAATCATTATCAATTGTCGGGGCAAGTTTAAGAGCCGAAACAAGGACAATATTTAATCGAAGCACGCGCAGCTAATTGGGTTCGGTGTGTCCGTTCGGGCGGACGATTTATTTGCAGTTAAGTGGAGTATAGGTAAAGTTAGTGGTTCTCTATCCCGTTGAATTTATGGCCTGGTGTACGTAACCCTGTGACAGGTACTCGTCGTTCTGTTCGGTTTCATGGATTTTCGGACGAGTTCGTTGGAGCGGGTTTACGATCGATTCGTTATAAAATCGATCGGGACACGGCCGACACGAAACGCGTCGATTACTCGCATAGGTGCGTTTATCGCCGCGGGAATCTCGGGGACGATTTTCATTCATGCCACTGGTGGATCTCGAAGATTTTTCTGCCGATTATCGATCGCCTCGCGCCCGAACGATCTCTCGCATCTTTTTCCGAAAGGGCAATTTTGTCCGCGTGTATACACACGAAAGAAAGAAATATACAGGCAGAGGACAGAACCGAGTCGATGGCAGAACTCGTTCAGAACCGGTTCTATCCGCCGATCGTCGATGCAACGATCACGACGACGTTGCGTTTCTTTCCGTGGATCGGCTACTTTCGTTTTCACGGCATCTCGCAGATAGCTTTAACACGAAACGAGCGCGGAATGCGCCTTCGTCGGGCTGGAAACGCGATTTCCAGAACTGGCAGAACGCGTAGGTTTCGAAAGGATGTCCCTCATCTGTGCAAACTGCCTGTAACGATTTTTGTCCCATCGAGCCCTCCTTCTGGCATCGACCCTTGCGCCAACACGAAATTGCACTAGTCGTAAACGCTTACCGAAACGAACGATCTTCACCTCGTTATTTCGCCTTCCACAGCTTCTGACGGGGAATTTTCAAAAACTCGGAATGTTGTCCCCGCGTATTATCCCGCTGCACGTTTCCCCATTTTTCGAGAGGTATTTTTAGCAGACGGGAGAATCTATGGTAATTTTATTGTTCGCGTGGTACCGAGAGTGCATCGCATCAACTTTTATTCCCATGACATCTCGTATTTAACGAGATAATTGAATGAAATCGAAGTCCTGCGTTGAATCATGTTGATCTAATAAGGCGAAATCGCTAAAACTTTGAAACACTATCCATTCGTTTCATTAGATCGTGTTTGCAGATTGAAAATATTCACCGAGTAAAAACAGGAAACAATCGTGACAAGTTTAATAAGATTTCGAAACCGTAATTTCGCGCAAATTGGTATTCGACTCCGGCAGAGGAGCAAAAGAAAATGATCCTTGTCGGCGTTGCCGAGGTAAAATTATAAATACTGCGGTAGAATCGGTGTGAGGTAAAAAATGGTCCCAATTTAGAGAAAACGCGATTCTACTTAAGTTAATATTCGGTTCAGGTGGAACCGATGGAAGGATAAGACGGCAGCAATTTACAGAAAGCGTAATTTTACTGAACGGGTTAATATTCGAGGCGGGTAGAGTAATAAATACATCGAAGGTGGAACCGATGTCAGAAAAAAATGGCCACGATTCAATCCGGTGACAGGATAAATCGTGAGTGGTTTGTAACCGTAGCTAGTTACTTTGTCGAGTTAACAGTGTCGTGTATCGAGAGCAGAAATCACCGTTGAACCGGATAAGGAGTCACAAGGATCCGCGTTAAATCCATCTGGAAGCGGCGATTGGCAATTCGGTCGGGCCATAAAGGACTAATTAATTAAACGGCCGCTATGTAAACGAGTGGACGCGTACGCGCGTTCGGTCAGCTCGTAACCGCTCGAAACAACGCGTTACAAATGACCAGCCGTCCAACCGTTTCCATCTACCTGCATGCAGATTTTAATTTCCCGTTCACGATTCCTTCGAACGAGTCCAGATCGTTTCGCGCGTTTCTTTAATATCGTCGTTCGATCGTAAATTATCATCTTCGTCGCCGTTATTGGATCGTACGAAACGTCGTTAAGATTATCCGCCCATAAAATCACGGTCTGTCCGCGGACCGGACGCTAATTACATTTATTCTTCTCGGCCGTGATTCCTGTTGGAAATGAACCCTCTTTCGCTATGTCGTTCCTTCTCTATCTACATCAAATTTCAGGAATAATTTCTTTAGCTGCACCTTCTAATTATTATTACTCCTTTGTCAGATTGCGGGTTTCGTTTTTAACCCCTTGCCGTGCCATTTATTTATGAGGTGCACCAGTCAAGATTAACCATTCAGGACTATGACATTAAAACGAACAAAGAAAATTAAAATGTTCTAAGTATTTTATATTCAGGGATCCTTGACAACGGAAATTATAGTTGGATCTAAAATTCAAGTTGAAGAGTATTCAAAATTTGAGTAATATTAATCGCGTTTGAGTTGCGAGTGCGTCACTAGTGAGACTCGGCAAAGCACGGGAAGGGGTTAAATGAATAAACGCTACAACGAAGTTTCATCTCACTGCATTTTAAGCTAACAGTAACAGTTGTTAACTAGTTAGCTAGCAGCGATAAGTTTGTCAAGACAGATTCATGCAATTTGTCATAACAGGTTCTTGAGATGAAATTGCTACAAAATGCAATACTTGTGATATTAAAACAGTTAGATTATTTTAATTCTAGTCTGGATCTAAGGTGGTACATCGACTAGACGGAACATCAACATCTCAAGAATATTTCATTTCTGACGCAGGTGTAACTTCTGCTCTTAAAGTGCATACACTTGTGGAACATGTTGAACATAACTCGCTGAGGTGTTCACATATGTGGAATACTATTTTGATTCTATGTCAAACCTGTTCTAAGTTGACATGTACGAAGAATATTCAATTCTATGGCAGACATAAGTGATAACCTAAAGTATCCACATATGTGGAGTAATTTCACGTGATTCAATTTTGCTTGAACTTAACCTCAACCTTCAACTGAAATGTCCACACTGAATACACTTGAGACGTGCCACATTTCTTAGCACAATTCGTGTACAATAAATTCGTGCAATAAAGTAAATAACCAGTTAGTCAATCGGAGCATCGATTATTTGTCGCAATTAATTTATGCGTAAAAAAATGTATCGCTGTCGGTCAACAGCCTTTCGGCTCTTTACGTAGCTCCAGGTTGGAAAAAACCCCACCCTACGAAGAAAGATACGATCGGTGTTAGTGGAGGTTTAAAGCGAGGTTCGTCGGTCGAAAAATGGATCGCTCTCAATACCGTGGCCCGTTCCCGATCGTCGATCGTAAATCGTCGCCTCTCTCTTGGCCAAGTGGCACGAAACGAAACGTCGTCCGCCGAGATTAGCCGCCTATAAAATCACGAGGAAGTCGCGGCGAGCCGCGCCGGTGTCCTTCGAGGAATTACGAGGGTCTTCGCACCTCCGGTGATTAATCGTCGCGATTTAAACGGGCAGATGGCCGTACGTGGGTTTAGAGCCTGGCACCCCGTACGATCGCATCGACGAGATCAAGCGACACCGTCGCTAATAATTTAAATTAATTCGCTCGATTATGCTCGATTCTGACGATTGTTATGCTCCGCCATTGTTTCACCCTTTTATGTGCGAGACAAGCTTCGTTGAAATGGCGGAGGCAGGGTTTGGTGAGGTTTGAAATTTGATTATGAGTCTTCTGTGTGGTTGCAGCTTAATAAAATTATAAACGTGTGGCATTACAATCATGTTAAATTATAATCATGTTGAGTTGTAATTTCAGGAAATTATAATAGTATTAAATTTTTATTTTGAAGAATTACGACCTCGTTGAATTATACTAACCTTGAATCGCAATCATATAAAATTACAATCGTATTGCATTATAATAATGTTGAATTACAATCATGTTGAATTCGAATTTTATAAAATTACAATAATGTCAAATTTTTACTTTGATCAATTGCGACTTCCAATTACACTAACCTTGAACTGCAACCAAATAGAAGTACAATCGTGTTGCATTACAATAACGTTGAATTACAATCATGTTGAATTGCAATTTTATAAAATTAAAATAATGTCAAATTTTTACTTTGATGAATTGCGACTTCCAATTACACTAACCTTGAACTGCAACCAAATAGAATTACAATCGTGTTGCATTACCATAATGTTGAATTGTAATTCAACATTATTACAATTCAATATTGTAATTGAATTATTACAATTCACCATTATTACCATTGAACATTGCAATTGAGTTATTACAATTCAACACTATTACAGTTCAACGCGATTGCAACTCAGTTGGATTGTAACAGCCTTGCAACCATGTTGAATTGCAAGAGCCTTGACTCGCAATGTTGCAATAGCCTTGAATTTCAACGACAATTGCAATAGAGTTAAATTACAAGCATGTTGAGTTGCAATCGCATTAAACAGCAACCACGTTGACTAGCCTTGAACTGCAACTATCTTGACTTGCATAGTCTCGAATTACAATAGCGTTGAATTCCAATCTCGTCAAGATGAATCGCGGGGTATAGCAATTGTAATCACCCTGAGTTGTAATTATCCCGAGTAGCATCGCATTGAATTGAACACCGCTGACTTGCAGTTGCCTCAAATTGGGTTGCGCTGAATTCAATCCTACCTAATTGGAACACTTGAAATTGGATCGCGTGAAATTGTAATCACACCGAAAATTGTACTGAAATGTAATTGCGTCGATTGCGAGTACGGTTGTGCTGTGATTGCGTCGAACTGCAATTATGACGAATTGTAGTGAAGTGCATAGAATTGCAGTTGCACTAAGTTGTAATGTGTTGAATTATGTATCATCAAGTTACATGAAGTTATATTCTAAGTGTGGCAAATTGAAGTCATTCAAAATTGAATTGCACTGAGTTGCAGTTGCTTAGAATTGCAGTTGCATGAAATTGTAATGCGATGAATCACGTGTCATTGAGTTACATCAAGTTATATTCTATGCCAAATTGAAGTCATTCAAAATTGAATTGCACCGAGCTGCAGTTGCATAGAATTGCAGTTGCATGAAATTGTAATGCGATGAATCACGTGTCATTGAGTTACATCAAGTTATATTCTAACTGTGCCAAATTGAAGTTATTCGAAATTGAATTGCACCGAGTTGCATACAATTGCAGTTGCATGAAATTGTAATGCGTTAAATCACGTGTCATTGAGTTACATGAAGTTATATTCTAAGTGTGGCAAATTGAAGTCATTCAAAATTGAATTGCACCGAGTTGCAGTTGCATAGAATTGCAGTTGCACCAAATTGCAATGCGTTGAATCACGTGTCATTAAATTACATTGCACCGCATTCTAACTGTGCTAAATTGAAGTATCTCTAAATTGAATAGCACTGAGTTGCAATTGCATAGAATTGCAATTCGTTGAATCACGTGTCATTAAATTACATTGCACCGTATTCTAACTATGCTAAATTGAAGTATCAACTTGAATAGCACCGAGTTGCAATTGCATAGAATTGCAGTTGCACCAAATTGCAATGCGTTGAATCACGTGTCATTAAATTACATTGCACCGTATTCTAACTGTGCTAAATTGAAGTATCTCTAACTTGAATATCAAAGAGTTGCAATTGCATAGAATTGCAGTTGCACCAAATTGCAGTGCGTTGAATTGCATGTGCACCGAATTGCAGTCGCACCGAATTGCTATCGTACTGAATAGCAATCTTCCCGAATCAATATCCTACCTAACTGCAGTCACACCGAATCACTATACTATCCGATTGCTATCGCATGCTTGCAACTCTGCATGATTATAATTCAACACAATTACATAGTTGCAATTCAAGGTTACTGTAGTTCAACATAGTTCAAGGCTATCAGTTATAATTCAGCACTACGTAACGCGATTGCAATTTAACAAGTTATAATTCCACATGATTCTAATTCAACAAAGTGAACAAAGAGTAACTTGCAGAGTAAACAAAATGAACAAAATAAAAATTAAACACTCTTGCAATTTAACCTGATTGATATTCAACATCATAGTAATGTAACACAATTGCACTTCATGACTGCAATTTATTAAACTTGCAGTTGAATGCAATTGAACCTAACCTAACCTAAAGTCCAAATCTAACCTAACCTAACCAATTAGACAAATTGAACGAATATAGTAATGGATTATTAATTATAATTTCAGGTGTAAGTTTGCAAAATTGTACCGCGGGACCGTTCGCGAGCGGCAATGGCGGAGGAACAAGTCGACAACGATTGCTCGAGCTGTCTCACGGATTAGGAGCTCTCCGACATTACAATGATCTGGCCAATCATGTGCTGTCGCTGAATCAACAAGGAGCTGTCGTCACGAAACTTCTAGGTAAGTTTCCAACAGTGTAGATTTTCTAACTCGTCCACGTACGACCTCATCGATTCTCCATAAAGGAATAACCATAGCTCGATAACTTTCTTCAAACGCTAAAGCATCGAGAAGAATAGCAAATTATACGCATGTGTCAACTTTCATACTTCCAGTTTATAAACTTTTATACAACTTCTCATATCTTCGAACATTTAGTATGAAAATTGTTTTGTAAGAAACCGTTCGCCACACTTCCTTTGTTACAAGAAGTATATTAGGAATAGTGACATGTGGCTGGGTTTGAAAATCATTAGTCTACTTGTAGGACGAAAATACATTCTTAATTTACAGAGTAGAGCATTTGAGAACTGTAACAAATTAAGTATTCATAAGTTATTGTATCTTTAATTGAAAGTCTTTCAATCTTCAAACACATGAATTTTTGCTCTTCAAGTTTGCACATTTCCAAATTTTTTGTAAGCCAGATTTGCAAATAAACAAATCTTGTAAGACACAAAGTCAGGAATATTCAAGTTTTCAAATTCTTTTTAAGTTCAAAAATTAAAAAATTGTTGAACTTGGTGAGACTTAGACTTCGTTACAATTTCATAGTACCTGAATCATCAAATTTGCTAAGAGCCTAATTTGCAAATCCCTAACTTTCATAAGACTCAAATTGACAATTTCCCAAATCACCAAATCTGCAAACTTTAGAAGAGCCAATTTCCCAAATCCCCAAATCTCAAAATTTCGCAAGAGCCAAATTTATATATCCCCAAATTTTATAAGACCCAAATTGGCAAACCCCCAAATTCCATAAGACACTAATTGGCAACTTCCCAAATTCTGAAGTCTCCAAATTGGCAAATCTCGAAACTCTCGACTCCCCGAACTCCGCAAAACCCCCAAACTCTCAAGACCCCAAATTGACAAATCCCTAAACTCTCAACTTCCCCAAACTCTCAACTTCCCAAACTCTCAACTCCCCAAACTCAGCAAAACCAAAACTCTCAACTCCCCAAATTGGCAAATCTCCAAACTCTCAACTTCCCCAAACTCCCAACTTCCCAAACTCTCAGCTCCCCAAACTCTCAACTCCCCAAATTGGTAAATCCCTAAATTCTCAACTCCCCAAACTCTCGACTCCCCAAATTGGCAAATCCCCAAACTCTCAACTTCCCAAACTCTCAACTCCCCAAACTCTCAACTCCCCAAATTGGCAAATCCCCAAACTCTCAACTTCCCAAATTCTCAACTCCCCAAACTCTCGACTCCTCAAATTGGCAAATCCCTAAACTCTCAACTTCCCCAAACTCTCAACTTCCCAAACTCTCAACTACCGAAACTCTCAACTTCCCAAACTCTCAACTCCCCAAACTCTCAACTCCCCAAACTCTCGACTCCCAAAATTGGCAAATCCCCAAACTCTCAACTTCCCAAACTCTCAACTCCCCAAACTCTCAACTCCCCAAATTGGCAAATCCCCAAACTCTCAACTTCCCCAAACTCTCAACTTCCCAAACTCTCAACTCCCCAAACTCTCAACTCCCCAAATTGGCAAATCCCCAAACTCTCAACTTCCCCAAATTCTCAACTTCCCAAACTCTCAACTCCCCAAACTCCGCAAAACTCAAACTCCCAACTCCCCAAATTGGCAAATCCCTAAATTCTCAACTGCCCAAACTCGGCAAATCCCCAAACTCTCGAGTCCCCAAATTCTACAAATCCCCAAACTCTCAACTCCCCAAACTCTCAACTCCCCAAACTCTCATCTCCCAAACTCTCAACTCTCCAAAACCAAAATTTCCCAACAACAATGACCACTAGTCATCGTCATCGCGTGACAAATTTTCCAAAGAACGTGACGTGCTTCTCCTGAAATAAGAGAAACTCTTTGATCGTCCAGTATATAAAATATTCTCGGAATACTGGACGATACAATAAGAGATGATGTTCTTCCTACAGGAGTATCATCGCGAGATAAATGTCCGGTCGGTTACGTGCGAGTTCACCGATGCGTGAAGCGATTCCCCGAGATGCTCGGTTCCTCGATAAAATCCAAGAAAGCGGAGCTTCGATCCGATACGTTTAATGACAGACGCTGAAAGTCGTAATCGAAACACATACTGGATCTAGCCGATCCGAACGGATAACGTGCGGGAAATTAGTTGCTTTTACCGCGCGTGCTGTTCTCCAGGGCATACAAGAAAACATTTGTATTACCAGTGGAACGAGTCCGAGACTCGTGGCTACCGATTGCTATTATTTTCCTCGGACGTCGACCAATTATTTCCTCGTAATCGCGTCTGGGTTCGTTCGTTAGTAGAGGCCGACGAATCGAAGAATGCTGTCGTAAACCTACCTAATGCACTGTAACACGGAAGACAGCGGATCGCTCAGAATCTTCTTTGAACACCTGTGGAAACCGACAAATTATGGTGTTTCCTGAAAGCACAGATGAAGGTTCGATTCCGCTCTTCTTTAAAACGCGGTGAATGGCTCTGCAAAAATATTAACTGGCAATTTTATGTATCGGATTTATAAATTGATGATTTTTTTAATGATAGAGTTTTTGAAATTATTGTAGAAACAAGATCATTATCTGTATAATTTATAGACTCGTAAATGATTTTTATTTTACGGACTTCTGTGATAAGTATATGATTCGTAGTTTAATAACATACTAGTAGTAATCTGACGTGTGGAAATGCCATGCATGATGATACAACGCGTTGTCATCTAACATGTGCTGATTTAACGTGTAGTAGATATTCAGCGAGTGGTAATCTAGCGCGTAGGAATCGGACGGGGGGTAATCGAACGCGTAGGAATCCAACGAGAGGATATCTGACGCGTAGCAGTTCAGTAGGTAGTAGTCTAACACTTATTGTTAGTTATTCAACGAGATGGTGGTTTTACGCATAGTAATCCAACTTCAAGTTACCTAACGCGTAATAATTCAGCGGGTGGTAATCTAACGCATAGTAATCCAACTTGAAGTTACCTAACGCGTAATAATTCAGCGGGTGGTAATCTAACGCGTAGGAATCCAACGAGAGGATATCTGACGCGTAGCAGTTCAGTAGGTAGTAGTCTAACACTTATTGTTAGTTATTCAACGAGATGGTGGTTTTACGCATAGTAATCCAACTTCAAGTTACCTAACGCGTAATAATTCAGCGGGTGGTAATCTAACGCGTAGGAATCCAACCAGAGGTTATCTAACGTGTAGTAGTTCAGCGGGTGGTAGTCTAACACTTAGTCATTCAACGAGGTGGCTTTCTAACGCATAGTAATCCAACTTGAAGTTACTTAACGTGTAATAATTCAGCGGGTGATAATTTAACGCGTAGTAATCTGACGCGTAGTAGTCCAACACGTGGTAATTTAAGGTGCAGTAATCCAACGCGTGGTAACCTGACGTGTAGTAATCTAACGCGTTGTAGTCCAACGCGTGGTAATCTAACGTGTGGTAATCCAACGAGTGGTAATCTAATGTACAGTAATCCAACGGGTGGTAAACTAACGAGTAGTAATGCAACGCGTGGTAATCTGACTTGTGGTAATCTAGCACGTTGAAGTCCAACGCGTGGTAATCTAACGTGTAGTAATCCAACGCGTGGTAATCTGACGTATAGTAATCTAACACGTTGTAGTCCAACGCGTGGTAATCTAACGTGTGGTAATCCAACGAGTGGTAATCTAATGTACAGTAATCCAACGGGTGGTAAACTAACGCGTTGTAGTCCAACGCGTGGTAATCTAACGTGTGGTAATCCAACGAGTGGTAATCTAACGTACAGTAATCCAACGGGTGGTAAACTAACGAGTAGTAATCCAATGTGTGGTAATCTAACGCGTTGTAGTCCAACGCGTGGTAATCTAACGTGTGGTAATCCAACGAGTGGTAATCTAATATACAGTAATCCAACGGGTGGTAAACTAACGAGTAGTAATTCAACGCGTAGTAATCTGACGTGTGATAATCTAACACGTTGTAGTCCAACGCGTGGTAATCTAACGTGTGGTAATCAAACGAATAGTAATCTAACACACAGTAATCCAACGAGAAGTTCTCTAACGCGTACTAATTCAACGAGTAGTAACCTAGTGGGTAGTAATCAAACGCATAGTAATCCAACGAGAACTAATCCGATGCACACTAACCCAACGCATACTTCAACCACTAATTTACCTAACCGTAATTTAGCATAAGAATGCAACACGTTATCTAACTCCCAGTAACAACACAAAAAACGCAATCAAATTAGATCCCCGTTTCGTGGTTACTCTAAGCAACGTACAAGGCGCGCGCGCTAAATTAGAGAGAGTGGCACCGGAAACGAGCATGTCGTAAGCTAGAACAGACACGGTAAAGAAAAAGAAACATTGCCATTTGATAGAAACAGCGGCAATTGAAGTTAACATGCAACCACGTCGATTCGTCGTCGCTGTCAATCACGATCTCTGTGTATAATCGCTCGTGCCTCGTTCTTGTAGGTATTTCCGGTTCTCTATCAGCCTCGTAATCGCACGCGTGTTAACGTTCGCACCAAAAGAACGTGTACTCGCATTTTCCATACGCGTTACGAGAGACGAAAGAAAAGATCGTCTCCGTGTCGACAAATAAGACGTAACGAGCGTTACGAAGAAGCGCCGCACTTTCCTGGCTCGTTAGTCGCTCAAGATCAACCCGTTACGGCCATTTCTTTCGCGCGTAAAACCTTCGGCCATTCTTGAATAATAATTCGTCGATAATTGCTGGCATACTTGCGTTGCTCGCTCTTTCGTATTAAGGATACCTGGAATCTTGCTCGCTTTGTTGCGCACTGTGTTTGATCAAGGGTTTGTGGATATGGAGGTACTTTCGTTGAAGGATATTATGGAATGGGCAATATGATGTTGGTGAGATTTTGGGTGATTCGATTGGGGAGGTTATAATTTGGGGGATGGTAATTTGGTGTGGTAGGAATTTGACAAGATTAGATTTGGTGTGATTGTAATTTGGGGTGATTTCAGTTTTGGGAGATTTTAGTTTGGGATGATTGAAATTCTGAGCGATTATAATTCGGGGTGATGGAAATTCGGGGTGATTGAAATTCAGAGCGATTGTAATTCGACGCGATTATAATTCGGGGTGATTCAAATTCAGAGCGATTAGTTTGGGATGATTGAAATTCTGAGCGATTGTAATTCAGCGCGATTATAATTCGGGGTGATGGAAATTCGGGGCCATTGAAATTCGGGGTGATTGAAATTCTGAGCGATTATAATTCGGGGTGATGGAAATTCGGGGTGATTGAAATTCTGAGCGATTATAATTCGGGGTGATGGAAATTCTGAGCGATTGTAATTCAGCGCGATTATAATTCGGGGTGATGGAAATTCGGGGCCATTGAAATTCGGGGTGATTGAAATTCTGAGCGATTATAATTCGGGGTGATGGAAATTCGGGGTGATTGAAATTCGGAGTGATTGAAATTCTGAGCGATTGTAATTCAGCGCGATTATAATTCGGGGTGATTCAAATTCAGAGCGATTAGTTTGGGATGATTGAAATTCTGAGCGATTGTAATTCGGGTTGATGGAAATTCGGGGTGATTGAAATTCGGGGTGATTGAAATTCTGAGCGATTATAATTCGGGGTGATGGAAATTCGGGGTGATGGAAATTCGGGGCCATTGAAATTCGGGGTGATTGAAATTCTGAGCGATTGTAATTCAGCGCGATTATAATTCGGAGTGATGGAAATTCGGGGTGATTGAAATTCTGAGCGATTGTAATTCAGCGCGATTATAATTCCGGGTGATTCAAATTCAGAGCGATTAATTTGGGATGATTGAAGTTCAGAGCGATTGTAATTCGGCGCGATTATAATTCGGGGTGATTGTAATTCAGCGCGATTATAATTCGAGGTGATTTTAATTCGATATGACTGAAATTATAATTTGAGGCAATTGAAACTCAGAGCGATGTAAACACCATCACCAAATCCCACAATTCCAAAAACAGGTAACATCAACTTCCTATTAGAAAATATCAAGCAAAGATGAACAAGCGTAGAAACACGCATGAGACGATTTCCCCGAGCAACATTCTACTCGGGCAGACCGTAAATTCGAAGGAATTGGACGCGACAGTGAAGGCAGGTGCGAAACGATACACGGGAAAATGGTGATCGAGACGCGAGCAACGGTGGCGTTCAGATCGGACAAGCTCGTTCGGAGAAGAAGGAAGAAGAACGAAAAACGTGGTCGAGCAGAGAGAGCAATAAAAGAAATGGAGGCAAAGCCACCGAGTATCGGTGGAACGCTGCTTTCTGTCCTTTTCTTCGTTGACTGGCTACCTTGGTCCTCGTTAAGTTTACGAGCCGCTCGTAAAAATACCGTTCGGCCTGTTCTCTTGGCTCGCCGGTAATGTCTTCATCTTCGTTGGATACGGACTCCTTAGGCGTCCCGAGGTGAATATAATGTACCATAATCGACCGGCCAATTACTTAACAGCGGCAAACAATTAATCCCTTGGTCACTTCTTGCACTCTCTCTGCCATATTCTTCTCTCCAAGGGATCTTCTCTTTGCCATATTCGATCTTTTCAACGAGAGTCTTTACGTCTGGTTTCTATTAGTTCAAGAAAGTAGATGTTTCTTTGAGTGTCAAGACGTTAAGTCGCAATCATAGGATGAGAGAATGGTATGGAGATCTACAGACACTCAGATATGTGATATTCTAGATTCATAGTAATCTTAACCCTTTGCGCTCGAGAGGTGACTCTCAGTCACCATTTTATTTAATACAATAATTTGAAACAAGCATTTTTTAACTGATTCTATAATATGACACGTGTGATGTATGAACATAGTGAAACAAACAATAGTGGAAATTATTAGTAGAGAAATAATAACTTCAAGAGGATTCATTTAACTTTTTAATTAACCCCTTACACTATTTTGACGAGTCTGACTCGTGACGCACTCATACTTCGGCTATGACCAATTTTACTCGAACTTTTAATACATTTCAATTTAGAGTTCAAGTCCAACTATAATTTGCATAGTCAGCGACTGCATTATACTAAATTCACATAACATTTCAAGTTTCTGTGTCTATTTTCATGTTATGGCTGAAATTAGTCAGTTCTGACTGACGCACTTGACAAAAACATCATAGTGCAAGGGGTTAAGTAATATTGCTGTTTGCAAACAGTCAAATTATCTTCGAGTGCAAAGGGTTAATTCGATTGTGGAAGAAATAAGGACGTGTGAGAGGACTAGTTGTGTGGTAACGTAGTATGATAACACGTAGTTATCTGACGTGCAGTAATGTATTATGTAGTAATCTAACGTGTGGTAATCTAGCGCTGATACCGCGAGTGGTATTGAAATGCAAAGTAATCTAACGCGTGGTGACACCGTAAGTGGTATTGTAACGCGTAGTAATCTGGCGTGTGGTAACGTAACTTGTGATAACTCAACACGTCGTAATCTGACGCGTTATAGTCCTACGTATAGCAATCTAACGCGTGATAACACCAGATACGGTACTGTGATGCGTACAAATCTAGTGCGTAGTAATCTGACGCGTGGAGATCTCACGCGTGGTTATCTAACGTGTAATAACTCGGCGCGTTGTAATCTGACTTGTGGGAATCCAACGCGTAGTAATCCAACGAGTGGTGAATTAACGCGTGGTAATCTGGCGCGTGGTAATGTAACGCATTGTAATCCAACGGGTGATAATCTGACGCGTGGTAATCTAACTTGTGGTAATCCAACGAGTGGAAATCTGACGCGTGGTATTCTAGCGGGTTGTAGTACAACGAGTGGTAATCTAGCGCGTGGTAATCTAACTTGTGGTAATCCAACGAGTGGA
The DNA here is from genome assembly GCF_050947335.1 of Megachile rotundata. Taxonomy (NCBI): domain Eukaryota; kingdom Metazoa; phylum Arthropoda; class Insecta; order Hymenoptera; family Megachilidae; genus Megachile; species Megachile rotundata. The sequence goes on from NC_134994.1 coordinate 9,340,878, forward strand.
AATCTGACGCGTGGTAATCTAACGGGTTGTAGTACAACGGGTGGTAATCTAGCGCGTGGTAATCTAACTTGTGGTAATCCAACGAGTGGAAATCTGACGCGTGGTAATCTAACGGGTTGTAGTACAACGGGTGGTAATCTAGCGCGTGGTAATCTAACTTGTGGTAATCCAACAAGTGGAAATCTAACGCGTGGTAATCTAACTGGTTGTAGTACAACGGGTGGTAATCTAGCGCGTGGTAATCTAACTTGTGGTAATCCAACGAGTGGAAATCTAACGCGTGGTAATCTAACGGATTGTAATCCAACGGGTGGTAATCTGACGCGTGGTAATTTAACTTGTGGTAATCCAACGAGTGGAAATCTAACGCGTGGTAAGCTAACTGGTTGTAGTACAACGGGTGGTAATCTAGCGCGTGGTAATCTAACTTGTGGTAATCCAACGAGTGGAAATCTGACGCGTGGTAATCTAACGGATTGTAATCCAACGGGTGGTAATCTAGCGCGTGGTAATCTAACTTGTGGTAATCCAACGAGTGGAAATCTGACGCGTGGTAATCTAACGGATTGTAGTACAACGGGTGGTAATCTAGCGCGTGGTAATCTAACTTGTGGTAATCCAACGAGTGGAAATCTAACGCATGGTAATCTAACTGGTTGTAGTACAACGGGTGGTAATCTAACGCGTAGAAATTTAACTTGTGGTATTCCAACGAGTGGAAATCTAACGCGTGGTAATCTAACTGGTTGTAGTACAACGGGTGGTAATCTAGCGTGTGGTAATCTAACGCGTGGTAATCTAACATGTAATAATCTAGCGCGTGGTTATCTAACGCGTGGTAATCTAACATGTAATAATCTAACGCATTATACCATCGCATGGTAACACACCGTGTCATAATCTAACAAGCACTAATCAAACGACTAATCCACCGCGTCAAAATCTAACACACAACCCACCATAATAATCTAACTAATATACACCAACCAAGAATAAATTTCAATTATTCTTCAATCAAACATTACTCGAATAAAAAGTCTCACGATTCGGTTATCCCGAAGGCCACAATTATAAATCAAGCTCGAGATTCTGGGTAGTGACAAGAAGAATGTAACACGCGGAACGAACGACATCGTCTAATTTCCCTGGCACGCCTTCGATAATTAATTCAGCCGCTCCGCTATCGGTCTTCTTATCCGCGCGTAACAAGATCGATCGTGGCTGATGGAACGTGCGGAACGTACGGCAACGAACACGAAATACGCGATACACTTTTGTCGGTAGAACTACGGAACGATAACACGGTTCATTTACGCGATCCGCTCGGTAATTGCGTCTATTTTCCATTATATATTCATGTAATTGCTAGTTTCTTTCTTGGGGTTGATTGTACCTTTCCTGCGTCCTTGTTCCGACCTCTTTGATGATTCCTTGTTCGTGTCTGCATTTTCTGCCTGTTCGCGAAGCTTATAGCTGGGGAGATACAGGTTTGATTAACGTAGATTCAGGAAAAATTGTGCTGCAGAAGAAATCGTTCATCTTGTCTTCCATTTTGAGATAGTCGGTGAAGACTACTGAAGATCAAAGGTAGACGAACGAGGACCTACAGACAGGAACTACAGAGAGACTCAGAAAGAACTTAGGGAGAGTCTGAAAGAAAATTGAAGCACCCGAGTTTGATTGAAAACTGAAGAACCCGAGTCTGAATAAAAATTAATGGACAACCTGAAAAATCTAGGGAAAGCCTAGAGAATGAACAGAGCCTAAGGAGAGGCCATCTGGAGAATTCAGAGATGTGACTACAACCTAAGGCTAATTCAGAGATGTGACTACAACCTAAAGATAATTCAGAACAGATGTAAGAACAACCTCGAGAAAATCTAAAAATTCATATGGAACTTAGTGTGAGGTTACTAACAACCTAGCAAGCTTCCAAAGAAAAATTAAGACATTTAAACAAAATCCCAGCGAGAATCTAAGAAGTCAAGGACCAAAGAAAGACCTAAGAACTCAAAGACCAAAGAAGGTTCAATTTCGCAGTTTCAGTGTGACCCGACAACTTCCCTTAAATGTGAAATGATTAACATCTTCGAGAACATGTTCTATTAATATCCGACACAAATGGTTGTCCAGCGGTTTTGACAACTTTGACATGCACTCGTTCAAGTTGCTGGATCGACCGCTAAGCAGAGAGGAACCGCGCCGCTTCGTGCGGTTTCTTTCATTAACCGGGCCTTTCTCGAAAATTTTATATACACACGTGCAGAGCGACGTGCACGCGTGCACTCGAGACAAAATGAAAAAGAACATCGGAGAAAAAGAAAGAGAGAGAGACATTGGGTCGAGGCAAGGAATTTTGCTCGAGGCATGGATGCCTATTAGGTGGGTACACCGTTTATACCCGGCACGCACTTCACCCGTGGGAGCGCACGCGATATCCTGCCAGTTTTAACCGTCATTATTGTTATTAATAACAGTACGTAACGATCGATAATTGTTCGAATCTGCCTGCGCCTCCGTTTTCCATTACCTCGCTAACGTCACCCGTTTCGAGGACTCGGGAGATCGCTGCAGACTCAGTTTGATTGAAACGTTCATTTACAAGCCATTTTGAAACGAGTAGCGCCCATGTAATTGTCTTACCGATGATCTGCAGATTTTTCCGTCGATTAGGCGTTTACTTGGTAATTAGCATCTCGCGGATTGAGACGTCTGAGGAATTCTTTGCAACCATTGTTCGCTGGGTCATTGGACAGCTGGGAATTTGGGGATTTCAATGTTTTGTGGTGTGTAGAACTTTTGGGTAAATTTGAGGATGTGGGCATTGGGGACTTGGGGATGTGAGAGTTTGAGAGTTGGAAGTTTGGAGAACTGGAAATTTGGGGATTTGAATGTTTTATGGTGTGTAGTACCTTTGGGTAAATTTGAGGATTTGAGCATTTGGGGACTTGGGGATGTGAGAGATTGAGAGCTGGAAGTTTGGAGAGCTGGAAATTTGGGGATCTGAAAGTCCTACGGCGTGTAGAACTTTTGTGTAAATTTGAGGATTTGAGCATTTGGGGATGGAGAGTTGGAGAGTTGGAAGTTTGGACAGCTGAAAATTTGGGGAATTGAACATTTGGGCAGCTGAAAAATGGGGGATGTGAGAGTTGGAGAGTTGGAAGTTTGATGAGCTGGAAATTTGAGGGCTTAAAAATTTCGGGAGATGGAAATTTGGGGATTTGGAAATATGGGAAGCTGGAAATTTGAGGAGCTGGAAATTTGAAGATGCGGAAATTTGAGGAGCTGGAAATTTGGGGACGTGGAAATTGGGATGGCTGGAAATTTAGGGAGCTGAAAATTCGGGGAGTTGGAAAATTGAGGAGCTGGAAATTTGAAGACGTGGAAACTTGGGGAGTAGGAAATTTGGAGAGTTGGAAATTTGGAAACGTGGAAATTGGGGTGGCTCGAAATATGAGGAACTGAAAATTCGGGGAGTTAGAAATTTGAAGACGTGGAAATTTGGGGAGCTGGAAATTTGGAGGCGTGGAAATTTGGGGAGTTGTAAATTTGAAGACGTGGAAATTTGAGGAGGTGGAAATTTGGAAACGTGGAAACTTGGGGATTAAGAAATTCGGAGAGTTGGAAATTCGTAGACGTAGAAATTTGGTGAATTGGAAAATTGAAGAAGTGGAAATTTGAAGAGTTGAAAATTTGAGAACTTGAAAATTAGAGGAGCTGGGAATTTGCGTATTCGGAAAGAAAACTACCCTCCAAACTCAGCACGTCCACTGCCATCAAAAAGCGATTTCACCCTCTACTCGTTTCACCCCACAAACTCCTAAAATTATTCAAGTTCCGCTCGTTTTTCAAACTAAAACTCATGCTTCGCAATATTCTAGAACTTAACAGCACGTCTGGTTAGAAGTGCGAGCGCATCAGATCGATCAATAGAAACACGCGGATTTTGAGCAAGCTCATAGGCGACCGTCTAGAGGCACATTTATCCCGTCGTTTGTTGGCTTTGTGCTTATGCATTCACGTAACACCTGTGTGTCTCGTACGCGCAACCTGTCAGCTTTACGGTAGCCATTGTCGCTAATGATAGCACGAAACGTTCTATAATTACTGCGACTTGTATTATGCAGTTTGAATCGTCCGTTTCGCACGGGCACAACTTTCCCCGTGCTACTCGCAAGAATTGGATACAAGGAGCGAATTTGTAAAATCAATGACAATTACCTGAACCACTGTATTGGAACGACCGTTTGCGTTACGACTTTCTTTTCCGTTTAACAGTTTCAGTATTGTGGTCTGAAGAATGGTAAATTGTGTGCGACGATTATAGGCGTGCACTTCCGAGAATGGAACATATTGCAGCATATTCGTTACAATATGACTGTGAACATATTGGTAAAGGTAGATACAATTGGGGATCTGCAGAAATACATGACGATGCTTAAAATATTATTTTTCTAGAATTTAAGGTTACAATAACCTGTTAGAGTAAATACTAGAATAGTTAGAGTGACTATTGCGTGGTGTGACTAGACGGTCGCCTATGAGGTTAAGTGGATAAGAATTAAACTCAAGATTCGTATAATATTATAGGCATGTGTTCATTCTATGGTGTATTCATGCAATTATAAAATCTGTATTATATTGTATAATAATTGGAGACGTGGAAATTTAGAGAGCTGAGAATTTGGAGACGTGGAAATTTGGGAAGTTAGAAAATTGGAGACGTGGAAATTTAGGGGGTTGGAAATTTGAAGACTTGGAAATTTGGGGAGCTTAAAATTTGGAGAGTTGGAAATTTGAGGGGGTTGGAAAATTGGAGACGTGGGAATTTTGGGGAGTTGGAAAATTGGAAACGTGGAAATTTGGGGAGTTGGAAATTTGAAGACGTGGATATTTGGGGAGTTGGAAAATTACAGGCGTGGAAATTTGGGGGGTTGGAAATTTGAAGACTTGGAAATTTGGGGAGCTTGAAATTTGGAGAGTTGGAAATTTGAGGGGGTTGGAAAATTGGAGACGTGGAAATTTTGGGGAGTTGGAAAATTGGAGACGTGGAAATTTGGGGAGTTGGAAATTTGAAGACGTGGATATTTGGGGAGTTGGAAAATTAGAGACGTGGAAATTTGGGGGGTTGGAAATTTGAAGACTTGGAAATTTGGGGAGCTTGAAATTTGGAGAGTTGGAAATTTGAGGGGGTTGGAAAATTGGAGACGTGGAAATTTTGGGGAGTTGGAAAATTGGAGACATGGAAATTTGGGAGGTTGGAAATTTGAAGACTTGAAAATTTGGGGAGCTTGAAATTTGGGGAGTTGGAAATTTGGAGAGCGTGAAGTTTGGAAAGCTTGAGATTTGGGAAGCTGAAAATTTGAAGAGTTGGAAATTTGGAGATCGTGAAATTTGGAAAGCTTGAAATTTGAGGAGTTGGAAATTTGGGGGGTTGGAAATTTGAAGACTTGGAAATTTGGAGAGCGTGAAATTTGGGGAGTTGGAAATTTGGAGAGCGTGAAGTTTGGAAAGCTTGAGATTTGGGAAGCTGGAAATTTGAAGAGTTGGAAATTTGGAGTGCGTGAAATTTGGAAAGCTTGAAATTTGGGGAGTTGGAAATTTGGGGGGTTGGAAATTTGAAGACTTGGAAATTTGGGGAGCTTGAAATTTGGGGAGTTGGAAATTTGGAGAGCGTGAAATTTGGAAAGCTTGAAATTTGGGAAGCTGGAAATTTGGGTAGCTTGAAATTTGGTAACGTAGAAATCTATGGTATAAAATCTTTGCAATTTTTAACCACTGCACATTTGGCACGTTACAACCCTATAATAGCAAAAATTTTTAAGATGAAAGCTGGAAGAGTTAAATGCGAGCTTTTAGCTAATTCGAGTTGTAGAGATTCGGTTAATGGTGATGGAACGGGAGAGAAACTGTACAGAAGCAGTATGGCAGCGTGAACACGTATCGGAAACGTTACACGCGCGTCTATTCACCGATCGGCTCATATTAGATATCTCTGATTATCGCAGGTATCGCATACCGGTATCGTTTCACCCGCTAAGCTTCTAATGACTGCGTCGTGGATCCGCCCAGACACGACACGATTGGTATCCGATATCGAGAGTCGAGATTTCAACGCTGGATCGGTTCCAACGTTTTACGCATTTCGTGTCCCTGCCAATTTTTTTAGATAAACATTTACTTATTGCATTTCGCTTGTCAACCCTTAAACATTTGGTATAAATATATTTATTTAACAATTTTATTAATTGAACAGTAAGTCTTCTTATTTAGATCTAAATTAATATGACTTCTTTCTTCTTGTGTACAATTTAAGGTTACCGCGTCGGTCGCCATTTTGGTGCAATTGAGGACGCACAAAATGGTCGCTACTGTCCAAGTACGCTCCGAAAGAAGTTTACGTTAAATAGAAGTTAACATTGAAGTTAAATTGATCTGTGAAGTTAAAAGACAGTGATACTTATTTCCAGAAGTGTAACATAACAAGTTTCTAACATATTTCAATTAATTTTGAAACAAATAATCTATCAATTTCCTCACTAAAATATTCCGAAAAGACACTAAGAAGATTAGTAGCACTTAACCATCTAAATACGCTTGCAAACTAAGCTCTCATATGACTATCCTAATTAACATTAACAATATTAAATATAATATACCATCACATAAAGATAGTGCGCTAATAAAATACACAGTAAGAATCTCAAAAACAACTATCAAATAAGAAACAGTAACAGAAAGTGTTCCTGATGCTAATGGCCATTAAATATTAATAACAAACCTCCAGTTAGAAATAGCTGAAAGAACTGGTAGAATTTTACGACACATCAATTTCTTTTTGCAACAGGTTTTCGAAACTTAGTCTTCGGCGAACGTGACGCGGCCATACTTAAACGCCGTCTTCACGAGGCGTATAAATGTGGCCCATCGTTGGCGTTTACGAGCGATTTTATCTGAAGATAGAAGTATTAAGCACCGCGTCTTTGAAGTTTGTTCTATCGTGTTCCAGGTACCTTACGACCGCCAGGTTTGATCGGTGGCAGCAAGCCTAAAGTCGCGACGCCGGCCGTCGTCGCTAAGATCGAGCAATACAAGAGGGAAAATCCGACCATCTTTGCTTGGGAAATTAGGGAGAGGCTCATCTCGGAAGGTAAGACATTTTATGGATTAATAACTGATTTCAGATATAAATCTCAGAGCTCTGAATTCAAAAGGATCCAAATTTTAGAGTCCTAAACTCTCAGAGATCTATATCTCAGGGCTCTGAATTCTCAAGGATCCACGTCCCAGAGTTCTAAACTCTTAGAGATCCAAATCTCAGGGTTTTAAACTCTCAGAGATCCAAATCTCAGGGTTTCAAGCTCTCAGAGATCCAACTCTCAGGGTTTTAAACTCTCAGAGATCCAAATCTCAGAGTTCTAAATTCTCAGAGTTCTAAACTCTCAGAGATCCAACTCTCAGAGTTCTAAACTCTCAGAGATCCAACTCTCGGGGTTCTAAACTCTCAGAGATCCAAATCTCAGGGTTCTGAATTCTCAAGGATCCACATCCCAGAGTTCTAAACTCTCAGAGATCCAACTCTCAGGGTTCCAAGCTCTCAGAGATGCAACTCTCAGGGTTCTAAACTCTCAGAGTTCTAAACTCTCAGAGACCCAAATCTCAGGGTTCTGAATTCTCAAGGATCCACATCCCAGAGTTCTAAACTCTCAGAGATCCAACTCTCAGGGTTCCAAGCTCTCAGAGATCCAACTCTCAGGGTTCTAAACTCTCAGAGATGCAACTCTCAGGGTTATAAACTCTCAGAGATGCAACTCTCAGGGTTCTAAACTCTCAGAGATCCAAATCTCAGAGATCCAACTCTCAGGGTTTTAAACTCTCAGAAACCCAACTCTCAGGGTTCTAAACTCTCAGAGATCCAACTCTCAGAGTTCTAAACTCTCAGAGATCCAACTCTCAGAGTTCTCAGCTCTCAGAGATCCAACCCTCCAAATTTAAAAATTCCAAAATCCCAAACTCTCCAACTTCCAAATCCCAATAACCCAAAATCCAAACACCAATATCGACAACCAAAATTCTTATTTAATGTCCTGCCAACAACCACTTCTTCCTTCCCTAATTCTCATGCATAACCTTATTAATCGTAAACTCCTCAAAGAAAAGACCCCACAAATGAAAAAAAAAACTCGTTTTTAAACTGTAATTTAATTAACGTAACGGCCATCATTTAGCGCTAACAAGTTATGAGTAGCAGTAGAGCGAACAAGTTTTCAAGGAAGTTTTACCTCGTAAACAAACGTCATTTACTATTCGCGGAGAGATTAAGTTTACAGGTAATTAAGAGGAATTAGTGGAGTCATTCGACAAAGCTCGAGCGTTCCGTGCACAGTAAATCTTTATGATAGTTGTACGTACGTGTGAACAAAGTATAATGGCAGAATCAAGAAAACTCTTCCACGGCCTCGTCTATCGACACACTTTGTTTCTTTTGAAAACGAAGTTCGCGTCATGTTCTTTTAAAAACTATTAATTGTCGAAGGTTGCTTCTTCATTCATCGCGCGTTAGAAACTTTTCAGAATCGTTCACAATGTGTTAGTCGCGCTGGGAGATTTACATGAAAATTAAGAGAGCATTCCTGGAGGTAAAAAGAACCGGATATGAATCGCGTTATCGATGATTTCAAAAGGCCGGATGCTGAGAACGTTCCGGAGATATTCCTGAATGAAGTATACATTGTGTGCTGTTCAATCTATTTTTGAAGTAATTATTCTGCTAAAATTCTAGCTCGATGCAAACAAGTTCCGAAGGTGATACGTTGCTCCGTCTATTATATTATCATGTACTCGTTTATTATTCTTTGAGACCTCTTGAAAATGTTCGAGGGTAAACAATGGAACTTGCGAAGGTAAATCTTCTTCAATGTTACGCATCCGGTTTATTCTCTGAAAGTTTTAGTCGTCTACTTTGTTTCGGAGTTCGAAATACATTATAAAATTCTGTGAGTTAAATAAAATAACGTGAGAGTGACTTCATTCGTTGGGAATGAAGTTAACGTCAGGTACGGAATATTAAAAGTCTCTGCAAAAATAATACCAAACGTTCAAAATATTTCTTTCAATAATGCTACCACATTGTCAAAAAATTAACTCCATATCAAGTTTGACATCGATGTAATACTAGTTGAGACTGAAATTTTTGCTAGCTAAGCTTGAGACGTTCTATTCAGAACAAACACAGTTCTTCATCTGCTAGAATATATAATGTAAAAAGTACCTATGTCAACTATAATCAGAACGACCAGTCAACCATCATTCCCATTCCAGAAGTCACAAATCACCCCCAAGCAAATTAGCAGAATCAGACCAGAAGAGTTCCAAGCTCAAAACCTTCACGAAATCGACTCTCACATAATCACCACATAATCAACCCCCAAAAACCATGAAATCCAAGAGGATAAAAGACGGAAGCTTTGAGAAGAAGCAATGTATGTTCGCAGGCGTGTGCAGCAACGCAACAGCACCTTCTGTGAGCAGCATCAACCGGATATTGAGGAATCGTGCGGCGGAAAGGGCGGCAGCAGAGTTCGCGAGGGCAGCCGGTTACGGATTATACGCCGCAGGACCTCATCCGTATTTCAACAGCGCTCATCAACATCCGACGACCAGCCACCACTTGCCGGCCGGTTGGCCGGCGCCGGGAGCTCCCGGTCATCCGTGGATGTTGCCACCTTTGGCTACCGGAATCTCCGGCGCGGCTTCCGCTTTGCTGCTTCCTCCGTCTTTGAGTCCCGGAGCGGCGGCGGCCGCGGCGGCAGCCGCTTCCGCGTCCGCAGCGGGAACCGCGGATCATTCTTTACATGCTGACGCGATTGCTCGAGGATACTTGCAAGGTGATCACCGATTCCTCGTTCCGTTAGGTGTTCCGAAATACTTGGGTGAGGTTCTGGTGGTCAACATTGCAATTTAGAATGATTTATGTAGGGACTGTGTCGGTGACACTAATCCTTTGCGGTTCTTACTTTTCGCGATTTCATTTCAGTTATTGAGCGAGCAAAGTGTTCGTTTGATTTTTTTATTAGTTGTTAGACTTTAATTTAATAATTGGAGCTCGTGCTAACTTTCCACTTTGTCTTCTATCACCTTGTTTCTTTATTCCGTTCGTGTTCTTGACATATTAAGTCTGCTAAAAGGTTTGCTCACAAGTATGGAATATGATATAGTGGGTCAACCTTGTGGATATTTATACGTAGACGTGATTGTCGAACGGAAGCAAGTATTGTTCGTTCAGTAACATACGATTATTCGCTTATCACTAGATTGTGAATATTCGTGTAGTTATGATATATAGAGGCAAACTGTAAATAACGCGATTTGTATTTATTTCGTAAACTTATGAACACGTATGAACATTCGCAGTCTACTTCGAAGTCGTGAACTTTCAAGTACGTTCTAGTTCAAAACTGCAAAGGGTTAAGTTTGTCCAAGTCTAGCGAACGTGTAGATGCGAGGATGCGTGGTGAGGGTGGAAAGAAGCAGAGAAACATGGTGGTTTGCTTGCGCAGATGGCGACGGCGACGAGGGCAGTTTGGACGGATCGGAACAGCCCAAGTTCCGACGAAATCGCACGACGTTCAGTCCGGAGCAGCTCGAGGAGCTCGAGAAGGAGTTCGAGAGATCTCACTATCCTTGCGTGTCTACGCGGGAACGGCTAGCCTCGAAAACTTCTCTGTCGGAAGCTCGAGTACAGGTGAGGATCGGTTCCATCCCAGATATCTGTGTCGGAGGGCTAGCGCGTTGCTTCAGCAGGGTCATATTCTCGATATCGCCGGTGTTGTCGTTTTCTGCTACGCTAGAGTTACCCTCCGGGCGGCGAAGTCTCGAAAAGCGAAGAATAGGCCCTGGCTTCGCGTGCGCAGCCCCCATAGGCAAACTTAGAAACTTGATCACGAGCCTTCTAACGACCTAACTCGTGACTCTTAGGTTTGGTTTTCCAACAGACGGGCAAAGTGGCGTCGTCATCAGCGAATGAACCTCTTAAAGCGTTCGCCACCGCCGCCACCACCACCTCCGCCACCACCGCCGCCTCCGCTGCAGCAGCAGCAGCAGCAGCAGCAGCAACAGCAGCAGCCGCCGCAGCCGCAGCCGCAACCGCATTCCGCATCCGCTATGGAAATAAACCGCGCTTCGAGCTGCTCGATCGCCGGAATGGGAGGAGAAAGTAGCGCGTTTAGAGCGGTCGTCGGTAATTCCTCGTCCAGAGAGGCCGTCGAGAGGAACGAGAGGATCGACAGGGTCGAGTCGATCGGCAAACAGCCCGAGAGGAAGCCCAGCGCGTTCAGGATGATCAGCCAGCTGGTCGGAGAGGACTCACCGACGAACGTGCTCGGCTCTTCGAGTCCGGCGTACGAGCAGAGACGCGAGTCCAGCGTCGGTTCCGGAATCCTCGTCGAGAATAAAAGACCGGACTACGATCGGACCGAGGACGAAGAGGAGGACGAGGAGATCGACGTGCAAGACTCCGATCAGGACGTTCCTTCGTCGCCCACCGTTGCTTGGAGGGATCATTGGACCGACCAGCAACCCCTCGAACTGACCAAGCACGATCGTTGAATCCGGTAGCCGCGATCGGTGCACGAATCGCTGAACCAACAGCGAGTTTCACGCGGAACATTTTTTGTGATCTAACGTGTAACCGATGAGATCAATTACGACGAGTGAAAGACGTCGTCGCGAGAAAGCGCGTTAAAGTGTATCGCTCGATCTGCCCACGAACTCGAGGGAAAAAAGTTCGGGACCTGTTCTCTCATTGATCGTGACCGTCGAATCCTGAACGCGAGCGGTGCAACGAACTCACGGACGATTCTGGAATCCGAACGCGGATTCGTGAGTTTCCCTCGAAACTATCTGACGCGTCGATCGGCTCGGTGGCCAACCTCCTGGAATCTCATTGAAGAAACGTGTTCGTTCGGACAATGTCCCCGCTATAAAACTACTTACTACGATTACGGTTCATTTATTACGGTTAAGATTACGATAAGTGACGCCACGAGTGTAACGTTCGAAAGCGGAACGTCGGCCCAGTGTACGAACGACCGGTCATCGAAACTACCGTGGATCTAGATAGGTAATTCGTTTGTCTCGCTGTAATTTACTCGGATAGGGAAAGAAAGAAACATGGCGCTCGACGCTGGCGCCAAACGGACATTCCTCGAACTCAACTAGTCCTAGCGAATCATTATGCCTCGGATAATGTATTACCTAGGCGCCTAGTAGATAGTGTAGGTCACAACATGTGGTAATCCTTGTAACGAACTCTGTTAAACTGACTTTTATTTAAATGAATTCGTTTGTAAATACCAATAATCACGATTATCAGATCCCTGTCCGTAGTGTTCCACCCTTGACCATCCAACTCCTGTGACTTTTTCTTCAGCGTTCGAGATCGCGGGACTCTGTCGCAGATTCGCGAGTCTGCGAAGTTCTGGCAAAGGACGAGAGAGAGAAGGAAAAGGAGGGAACGAGAGAAAGGCTCATCGACGATTAACTCTGAATCTACGGTTTCGTCGGGTTCGCAAATAAGGAATCCGCGCGTGAAACTGGTTTCTCTGGCGACACTGTTTCGGCCACGAGGGGGGTGGAGAGCACGAAAAAACACCGGATCCGCCAACATTTCGGATATCGTGGTCCCCGTCAGCTGTTAACGCGACCACCAAATTTATAACCCACGGCTGGAACCGGGGATGCGCGCACGGTAGAACGAAGGATCGGAGAAATGGGCTGGCGGGGCCATGCCACGAAAAAACGACTCTCTGTCCTCCTGTAATTGAAACAAACTTGCTAAATACGCGTGGGGGATTTCTGACACCGACATTAATCCTGCTTTTAGCGCTTTTTTCGCGACAATGCTGAGAAACGATCAGCTCCATCATGGATCAACCAAGGTACGGTGGTATGCCTTTGATTAACCATTAACGTTTCAAGCTGCTGCTCGAACGTTGACGTATCTTTGCTGTGGAAGATGTTCGAGCGATAAAGTTATTAATATTTCAGGTCAGAATTCGCGATGTAGATATAGAAAAGTATATAATGTCTCAAACATTTTCGCACCCATTCTATCCATCCGCCTATAATCATAAAATTAAGAACTCTCCAAACTTTATGGTATATACACAGCTTACGTATACTGTAAAGTCCGAGAAGTTGCACGGAAAACCTATTTAGCCCGTGTGTAACCGAAGGTTTATACCGCAGTTATACTTGACCTCAACCTTCGCTCGTAAAATGAAGAATTCTCCAAAGTTTGTAGCACACACTTTGGCATTATCGTGCGAATCACAGAACAATAAACTACATAGTTTCCACGAAGTTGCATGGAAAACCTCTTTAGTCCGTGTGCATCTGAGGATTCAGACTATACAATTATGCTAGCCTTCAACCTTCAATCATGAAACGAGGAATTCTCTTACACTTTGTACCATACAATTCGTTATCATGCGAATCACGATACGACGAATTACTTTCTAAGATGCTTCACGGAATTCAATAATAGCCCGTATGTATCTTAAGGTTCAAAACAGAATTTTACCTATCTTGAACCTTTGACGAAGCTTTGTAGTTGTTAATGTAGAACGCTTTTATGGTGAAAATACTCTATGTATGATTTGAAAGACAATAAGACATACTATTGAGTTGGCTTGCGGGAGGAATATCTCCTTAGAGAAAATGGCGGCGTAGAGGATGCAGCCTCTACCGTTTGCAGTAACACTTGAGAGTTACTATTATATTTGGGGAGAATGGTGATTTTTTGATTTTTGATGAATTTTAGAAAAAATTTATGAGAATTTGACAATGTAGGAATTTAGAAATTTTGAGACTGTAACTTTGGGAGCTTTGGTTACGAGTTAGAACAGCACGTGTTACTATCCCAATTCCCTAGAAAATCCTAGCACTCCCCATTCCTGGAAATACCTAGATCTATACACAATTACAGAATACTTCAAAAGTGAAGTTCACTACGATTTAATTAAATATTATTTAGTTAAAACTTTAATACAGTTTAATGGTAAGATGCTTGATAAGTGGCTGCAGCCTGCGTGCGTTGGTTCGTTAAAAAATTCGAAATTGCTATAATTTCCTCCGGGCGTACGTAGCCCAAAGATATTCTAAAAAATAGATAGCTTTCCCCGGAGCGCAATCAATAATTTCGATCTCGAGATGTTACGTATAAGGGATTATGGAGGATATCTGCGTCAGGAAGACGGGAGTGCACGCCTAGTTGTGGCACGCATAATATCGCGGAGGGTGGAAAAGAAAAAAGACAGAGAAAAGAAGCTCTCGCGATTTACCGTGCACCGTGGAAAGGCAATATCTCATTGAGCAAAAGGGAGAAGTGACTTTAACGTTGGCTCCCCTTGCTCTTCCCATGAGCAATCGCTGCTGAGACGGGCTCCGACGTGCCCGTTGCGAGTAAGATCGTTAATCTTGCCTCACCGATCGGTCTCAGATAGTAATTGTTACGTTCTCGTTTCTCGTGGCTGACTGCCTGAATGTGTCCGACGATCCTCCTTCCGTTGGTCGCCGTTCTACTCTCCTTTTTCGCACTGCCCACCCTATTCGCCCTGTTTCCCGCGTGCGCTCGAATGCTCGTCCGACCCTTGTTCTTCCTTTTACGATGGAGTAGTCGAACGATCCTCAACCACCATTACGGTCTTAATACCTTTCGCGACTTTGTTCGTCTTACAATAACCGGCACTTTTTCTGTACTCGTCCGACTATCACCTTTGTACAGTCAACCGCAAGTTTCTCTACATGGCAACCAAACCCTTTGACTTTTAAAAATTTTCGAGCATCTGAAAATTTGGCGGTTGGCATTGGAATGCGAATAATGGAATAAAATGCAGAATAAGAGTATGGAGAGGGAACATATGAAGCTCTCGATTCTCCGACAAATTTGCAAGAATTAAAACCTAAACCGCGAGAAATATCTGTAATGAATTCGCGAGTCCAACTTGACAGCGAAAAATTGTCGTTCCTCGATAAGAGTTCTGAAGGTCCAGGAAGAGGCGATCTTTCGGATCGTGAGAAGGTAACATCGGTGATGATAACCTAAGAATCGAATCAGGAGAACAGTGTCCGAGTGTCGAGGAACGAGAGGAAAAAGGAAGAGAAAGGGGAAAGGGGTAGCGAAGGGTGGAGAAAGGGTGGCACGGTCCAGCAATAATACGCGAGAAATCGTGAATTAGTGAGCGTCTTTTTGAGCGAGCGGACGGAGAGAAAGGAGTGGCCGATGATTTCTCGCCCAATTAGAGTCGACCGGGCTATAAACTTCTTCGCGGATAAGATAGGACCACGGTGTTTTCTGTGTTCCGTCCAGAAGGCGCGGCGGGAAGAGCGAGGGGCCGGTAATGTCCCGCATCAGCCCGGAAGCCTTCCAGGTCGCATATAGACCGGGAATCCGTGGCTCCGAGAGGAAAGAAGAGAAACACGCTCGTTGAAGAGAAACAAGATTCAGGGTGTCGTCACGAGGGGAGAAGAACGAGGGAGAAGAGTGTACCTGAGCATTGGGACGGAGCTAATTGGCTCGTCCAGTGACCATTGAAACCGTCGTCCCGGTATCGTCTTCGATCCACGGGCCACGTATACGTGGCAACGTTTCGGGACGATCAATTAAACGGAAATGGCCGAGAGATATCCCACGAGAAACAGACGTTCTCGCACGTCCGAGAAACCGCGACCGGCTGTCCATGTTCCTCCACGCCTTCTTTCCGAAACGTCTTAACTATCTCCGACTGCCAACCGATCTCCTGCGTGTACGCGAGAAAATCGAGCTCTCAACCCTTCCGTTATGATCGATTTAACTCCGTCGCTCTTCAAGCCGTTCTGCATGGAATTATGCGCTCCAGTATAACTGAGATAAGAACAAATTCTGTCATTTCCAAATCTAATTCAAGATACGAAGTCTCTAACTTCTTAGATGTTCTGAATTGCTAAATTTCCGTTTCCAAATCCATTAGTCTCCGAGTCCTAAAATTTTCGAACGTCCAGATCTCCGAATAATGCACTAAAATATTTCCACGAGCGAACGTATCCGAAACGAAGGTTACCACTCAACTCCGAGCAAAAATACACGATATTCGGTCGACGGGACAGGAATCGGATTCTATCCCAAATAAAAGTGTCGATCGTGTAAAGGCACCGGGAGGAGGAATACGAAAGGATAAGTCTCCGCGAGCCGAGAACTAGAGTGAACGAAAGTCAGAGAAGAAGATGAAGAGAAGGAAGGAGACGAGGAGAGCGAAGGGCTCGGTCTGACCACGAGAGCGTGCTTTACACGCTGATGCGTTCGAACACGTCGAGCCGTAGAAGCAGAAAGAGGCGAAAGTGGCGAAGAAAAAGGTGAAGAAGGAGGAGGAGGTGGTGGTGGTGGTTGCGGCGAAGGAGAAGGTGGCGAAGAACAGGGCGAGGGGTTATGGGAGGCAGAGGGCCAGGTAGCGACAGAGGGGACAGAAAGGGAGAAGGGTTAGTAGCTCTTGTAACGCTATCAACCCTGTCGCTGTACATCACGTCGACACCATCCTAGTCGACTCATTTCCAGCCGCAAGAGTAGTAGGAGTTGGCTTCTGCGCCATTACTTCGCTCGTCGGCCCTACGTGTACACGCAAACACGAGCGAAAGAGGTCTGCGCGAGCGAGCGAACCAGGTACACGCAGTTTTGCACGCGAGGCCGATGAATAACAGAGAAAGAAGGAGAACGTGTGTGTCGTGCGTCCTGGGAGCGTATCCCCTCGAGGACCGACTGATTACGTAAAATAAAATCGCACGCCGTCCCGGTAATGCGAGCGGAATTTATGTAGGGAACGGTGCTTTACGAACGAGTAATTGCGCCCGTTTCGCCGCGGAGGAAACCAAGCTGACCCCATCCAATCGTTTCCTTCGTCTTAACTGTACGAACGCATTCCTTCCGGCCCGTTTGGCCATACAACGCGTGGCTGTCTAATGCGCGTTGACGACGTCTCGCAATTTCGAGCGTGACCATTTCACGCCTGGCAATTATATGCCACTGACAGTATAACTCAGTGCGAAGCGTAACAAATTGGTTCCATCGAAAAAAATTTCGAGGAAAGTTTGTTCATACCTCTTGCAGATATAGGCTTTGAATAATTGTTTCGTATCTTGAAACTTGACATCCTCTTCAGCATCTGTACAAGATAAGTGCTGATAGAAATGGTAGAAATATGTCTAACCTATTTCATACTTTCATTGTTATATTCCCTAAGATGCGATGAGAGGCTGCTGAACATTGTCCATCATTTCTATTCATATCGTCAAACATTTCCCAACGTGAAACTTGTTTCTGATATTTTAAGTTGGACCAACGCTCGTTGCTTCAAAGTTTCCAGGAGATATTTATGAACGTTACTGTATCTACATTCTTCCTTCTTTCTTTGTGTCCCTCGAATCTCCGTTTCCTCTTCTGTTCACCCACGGAACTCCTCTCTCTCTGTCCGTCTAATTGTAAGCATCTCGGCGTATCCATGTCGTCGTTTACGTAGCTTACACGAGGATTCGTATACAGTCGAGCAAAACGAGCGACGCTATCGAGACCACTAACTTATTATCGGGAACCGCCATTAGCATGTTTATAGAAGGGACACGCGTGACACCGCGACCAGACCAGCACGGTTCCTTTCGTATTTGTGATCAATTAGGCCCTGTCCCGTGTCCACCGGGATACGCCTAGTCTCGGAATGCCTCGTCCTGTGTTTCGATCCGTTTATTCGACCGGTCGGGAGATTGTCTCGATCGTTATCGTAGCAACGACTGCGTTATCAGCCAAGGAACGCTTCAACCATTCGCAAGGATACGATCGACGATGTCGAGATACGCGGGCTATTCGACGCCTGAATTATTATCCCGGGCAATTGCTCGCGCATAATGAGATTGAATTTATTGATCGACGTTTCGCCCTTCTTTTTAACCCTCCTATATCCAAGTCATTTTTCAATTTATTGTGTAGGAAGCTTATTGTTTTAACAAAGT
The DNA here is from genome assembly GCF_050947335.1 of Megachile rotundata. Classification (NCBI taxonomy): domain Eukaryota; kingdom Metazoa; phylum Arthropoda; class Insecta; order Hymenoptera; family Megachilidae; genus Megachile; species Megachile rotundata. The sequence goes on from NC_134994.1 coordinate 9,358,914, forward strand.
AAGAATTTGCGGTGTAGAGGAGATTCAATTTTAGATAGAGTCTGATGAATTATTTGGTGTGATTGCACTTTGGAACAATTCGATATGATGCGTTGAAGTGTGGGATAGTTTGCTTGAAACTTTTCACTAAGATTCATACTCGTGCAATTTGTCTAATTACAGCCATGTTAATCGTATAGGTCTTCTATAAGAACTAATGCTTAATTACAGTGAGCGTCTTTCAGCGACTACGAGTGACAGTTTCGAATGTTCATAAAGATATCGCATAAATTATAGGTGAATTTGTACACGAAAGTCGGGGTACGTTCTTCATATGTAGATATCAGATAGAGTGAATGAACAGGGCCGAAGCAATCACGAAAACAATCATGAAAATAAGCCGATGTCGTCGTACGTTTTCGAAAGAAGCGGCTCGATCCGAGCAGCGATAATGTCGGTTGCCTAATGACCGCGATACCATCAGCCAACCGTACCGAACTGAACCGATTCCCCGATGGGATTCCGCTTCTTCTACCTGTCGTTCGTTCGTACACGCGCGGAATCACGGATCCCGTCGTCTCGTGTTTAACCGGCTTCACGAAAAACAACCGCGACAACAACACCGTTTCCTTCGCGGTTCGTTCGCGCTCCACGTGGCGTTAATGAATTTGTCCCTTTCGAGATCGCTTCGTCGTAGGAATCGATGTGCACGGTTCGCTCGAATCTAGAATCACGTTGTTCGATTCACAGACGACCGGTTTTTCCTGGAACGGGGATCCGTTTCAGTCTGGATCGTTTTGCATCGTGACTGAACAATTTTCGTGATCAACCGTGACTTTGTAGCCATCCAATACCGTTTCTTAACAAAAGGTACAAAAATACATTGTGTCGAAGATAATTACCTTGTCTATTCAACGCGATGCTGCTTGCACAATACCGCTCGCGGAATTTATACAAAATTTCTTTCCCCTTTGGAGGTCTTGTAAAGTTAACAGGATATCACGGTCATTGTCTGCGAATATTGAATTTTGTACTTGGTTTCCAAAGTTTCAGATCTAATTTTTCAAACTCCAAATTCCCCGCTTAACACTAAGGAATGTTGCAACAGAATGTTGTAACTCGTTCATAGAAAACTTGTCCGTAAGCTGCGATTTCACGTGAAATAACTTTCTCCCGGAGCAATTCTTTGCTCGGCATTTTGCAACTACGATTCGCAATGTATAATCGGTTCGCTGGAGGGCACACGTCGGGAAGCTATTGGTTTTCGTTCTCGATCACGAAACGATTTCGATGCCGAATAGAATCCGGCTGGATCGAATTTAGATGACTCGACGGATTCGTAAATCGATCGACGCGCGTCTCAATCCCTAATAGCCACTTTACTTCGTGCCCCGCTATAATTGGGTCTTTCTTCCGTCTTTGCTTCACGAAAGCTTTAATTTCCTCTCTAACAGCCCCGCCAGCTTTCTCCTTCCTCTTTCGCGCCTCTTGCCCGGATTAACGGTAAGCTGATCTCCTATAACTTTGGGAGACTACGTCCATCAAAATTTTAATATTTCTTTGCAAAATATCGGAGCTGCATTGATCATCTTCTTCCAGCAAATCTCATGTGGGTGGTCGATTTCTACTTCCAGTAAAAAAATTTAATTGTCTTATTGTTAGTACAAAATGGTATCCAGGTATTACTGTGATAAGTCATCTTGAATATAGCAGATCGTTTTGTTTTCATTGAGCTTAAATTATGATGGAGGTTATCTAACACGAATCATAATTTCATCCAATATGAATTATAGATCGAGGTCTCATTTCATGTTCATATAATTGAAATGGTCTTTCAATTGTAATGAGTTGAATTGCAGAGTTGATGACGAGAAGAAGGCTGGCGGTAAGTTTGGGCATGATGTATCTAGATTTTTGATTTCGCGTCACGAACATGATCGAACTGTAATCCATCGAGCACGCGTACATATGACAGTAATCAGTCAGGCGACAGGGTGTGCGGTAGATCGCATCGTCGCGCGATCGCGACAGCCCGCGTGAGGGATCGCTGCGATTTGCATCGGCCGTGCCCCGAATAATGCATAGAAACGCTCCAACTACGTTCCGATCGAAGCGGTCGGTGTCGAATTAATTTGCGAACACGCTCGCGAATCGATCTTTTACTTCGTTTTCCACCCCCGCGTTTAAACCCCTGCGGTATTTTGCAGCTTCTATACCGCACTTGCAAACTTGCTAATAGGAGAACGTGGACATTTGGACATTTAGAAAGTGTGGGATTTTGACATTTGTAGACTTACGGCTGTAGAAATTTTGCAATGTAGGAATATCGGTAGGAAATTCAGAGAAATACGTATTTGTCAATGTAGTAATTTGGGAACCTTGGAATTTGAGGTTGTAGAAATTCGATAATGTACGAATATAAAAATTTGAAAATATGGAATAAGATATTTGGGAAAGTTGGGAGTCTGTATATTTAAAGATTTGTGAATTTTATCGTTTGAATTTGGAAGTTTTGGAAACTATGGTATTCAAAAACTTGAAAGGTGGAGACCTTGAAAATTCTTGCGTAGAACAAAAAATTTGTAAATTTGTAACATAATAACAAAAGTGGAATTACGAAGGTAGCACAATAACCGACTAAAAATTTGAAACGAATCCATGATCACGAGTATCAAATAGCCGTTGAAGGGATCAGGAGAGAATCGACAGGCGAAGAAAGCGTGACAAAATAAATGCCTGGTTGATACCCGATGTAAAATCAAAGTGTGGTCCTCTTTTTGTCGGATCGTGAAGGTGCGCGCCGGTAGTCGGCATCGCGACGTCGATCCCGCTTCTGCATCGTGTTCTCCCGAACCACCTTTCTCGCTCTTTTTTCTCGCGAAGAGTTGTGTAGTCACCGTAGAGCCATTATCCCTCCAGCAAGTGGGTTTATTAGGAACGCAGCGGGGGTGGCCTCCGAGTAAGATCGACACCATCACTACCACTATCAACAACAACAGCCAAGAATCGGTCAGTCTCGTTACCGATCTTCTCCTTCGTCTTTTTTCCTACAACCTACCCTGTCGAAGCTACCCTCTCACCCCCTCCTACGGTCAGCCCATTATTACGAACAATTATTAATGGCCGACAGGCTTTCGCCTCGCCTCGTCAGTCGAACGAAAACGATCGAGGCCCGAAGTGAGAAGCTGTCGGCTTTGCTACCGGTCAGCTTAGACGCCTCGGCCAATTTGTTCGCCAGCCTACTTCGTCAGGGCTCTTTAACTCCTTCTGCTTTGAATACTTTCATGTTGGAGTGATATTCCTCGTAAAACACCTACGATATTAATTATACCTCTCTTTTCATTTTATACTGCTTCGAAATCTCACAGAACCTTGCTTCAAAAATTTTAAGAAGTGTAACAGCTATAGCAAACTCTTTGTGAACAGAACTTTACTCAAGTACAGCTGCATGTAGGATTCTCAAAACTTTCAGCGTTAATGTTACGAAAGTATCTACGGATAGTTTTTCGTGATCGAAAGTTATGTGCGCGTTCTCGTGCGAGAACCGTTACAAAAAAGTTAATTCGATTTTTGAAGCGAAACAAATGCAATGGTAGGAAATTAGGAATTGGAAAAGAATCATAGATATTATCGAAGGCATTATCGTAGCGGCTAGTTAACGCTCCGTTGACACTTTATTCGACCGGTATCGTTCCCGATACTCGATACCGAACGGAATTCTCCGGTTCCCTAGAATGCCGACGCGATCGATCGAGAAGAAAGAGGAAAGAAAGGAGTGTCAGGCCGGTTATTGGCGACACCGAGTTCTCGTACTTTCCCTGGCTAACCTAAGGCAGCAAGCATCTGAACAAAAGCGACGAGATCGATCGCGACGTAATCGAAGCTAACCACTTGGACAGCTAACGTTGTTAACCTCGTTCGCGATAGTACCTTTAGCCGTCTAACAACGCATTATTAACTGAACCATATTTGCGCTTCCGTTTATTCCTTCTGTCTTTACTTTTATTTTTGTCTAAAGAGATGCATTTTCTTTATCATCATAATTCATTCTCGCAAATTTGGTGCCCAGAGGAAATTCTGTTTAGAAGGTTTGTAGGAAAGAATGGTGCCGCAGTATCGAAACTTCAGACAAATGATAAACATTCCTATGGAAACTGATCAGATTGTGAAAGCAATCCACAAATTGCTGAAACGTCAATATTAAAGTACAGCATTTGCACGACAGTCGACAACAGTCGATACTTATCCATTAGCTCAGTTCCGACATTGCCAGTCTCGGTGCAATATTTCCTTCGAATAACAGAGGTTTAGAAAAACTAATCACTCAGAAAGACATAAAGGTGGTCTAAGTTGAGCGTGCGTTTGGAGAACGTAGGAGGCAAGTTAAACGCGTAATGAGAAGTCCGGTAGATAAGAGCAATAGATTCGAATTCGAACGAGTTAACACGCGATTATATCCAGTGACAAGAGCAGTCAAGACCAGACTAGACGATTATCGCGTGCTCCTGGTAGCAATCCTTCCACTCGAAAAAACAATCGGACACCATGGCACAGATCTGTCAACGGCTACCGGCAAGCCTGGTCTTTAAACTTTTCTGTTACGCCAGCCGGAATGTTGGACACGTACGTAGTTATCGACAGGCCGATACGTGTCGCCACGGTTTGTTCCCGGGAGAAAACGGGAGGCGAACAGTAGCAACGCGAGGGAGGGAAAGAGAAAGAGACAGTTACCAGGTCGAGTCATGAACATCGGACACTGATAGTCGTGGACGCGTCGCTGTGTGCCCCTGCACTCTCATGGAACTCTCTCTCCGTCGCTCTTCGTGGTCCCGGTTGATCGTTATTAGTCGCTGGAACATGGATAAGATCGGCACAGAGGGGAGAGGCCGAAAAGGAGAAAGAAAGCAAGCGGTCGGGTGGAGTAAAAGGCGAGAAACCGAAAGTGAGGAAGGAAGAAAAAAAGAGCAGACGGTGGTTGGTTGCGGGAGGGTGAAGAAGGCGAAAGAGCGTCGAAGATGAAGAAGAAGAAGAAGACGAAGAAGGCATTGTTCGCCAGGTTGGAACCCGGTGGAACCCTCCCGCTGCGCAAGTTATTTGCCACGATTCTCCTTCATGATTTTTACTCTAATTTGTAACGACAGGAACGGAGCACGCGAGCCGCATTCCTACTCTGTCGATCCTGCTCGGGCCCTGTTAGCCCTCTCTCCTTTCTTCGGCTACGTCTTTCTCCCTCCGTTTCTTGGATCGAGAACATCGAGCTCGAAAACAAGATCTGCCTACTATTCCGTCCTCCTCGGCTGGCTGCTTGCCTGCCTTCCTTCCTCGAGATCCATCGGGGAGCCTCGAAAAGAGCGAAACGGACCACAATGGGACCCCTATGATTTCGGTAGCGGTGTTTTTTGTCAGCGGCAAACAAGAGGCACGGCATGGTTAGCCTTGATCGATGACCAAACTTAGCTGAGTAAGCCTCCGTTTAATTAATTCTTTAATTACTTTTCCCTCGGCCCGTTGGCCCGGCGAGCGGGAAGGGATCTATGGACGTGATTCCCAGATCCCTGATACGGACACCGCATCCGTACGGTAGTCGCCAGGCCGACTAGACCTGCCCTTTTGACGCTACGAGGACGCTATCGACGCGATATCGTATCCCTTCGATGCTAAAGTTACACTCGATCGATCGCATCCATCCAAGGACGATCGTCCTGCTTCTACGAATCTCCTTTTTTTCAAAATCCATTCGAACTTTTACCATTCTCTCACACTTTTTAATGTTCCAGCTCCAGTAAATGTCCAAAATTATATTCCTCTTTACAATTTTCGTAACCAACCGGTTACAGTAGTCACGCGCATTAGTCAGATCAAAGAACAACCTGTTTCTCTGAATTCCTAGAGCTCATCTTGTGACGGGCGTACGGTACGTAACTTGCACACCTTGAATAACTTCTTGAGTATACGCTGTGACCTTGAAATCTCCCAAATACTTTCACCTACAAAAACCGTACATACTTCGCATATGTCCCTTAAGCCATGCAACTGTTGCCAGAAGTGTCCAATGCATACTTTAAAACTTATTCAATCGCTGAATAAACGCTGAAACGCTGACCGAATTTGAACATGTGTATGTACACTAGATAAGGGTAGGAGTATTCACCCTCTTACATGAGACGAGATAAGGGTGCAATCGTAGAAATTCAAACAGAATTTTTTATAGTACCAGTCCGAAATCTGGAGATTTATATTTAAAAATTTCACTTTACATATTTGATATTTGTCAAAGTCAAAGTTTGACCAAGTCCAATCTTGATCCAAGTTCCACATGAAATTAGAGAATCCTAGCGTTCTTTCAGTATACCTGCAAGTTACCTATAGATATCTGTAGATTTTGATAATTATAATTTATCCCACCCTAATCGTGACCGTAACCGCCTAACGAACCGACCTTAAGATCGAAAAGTTAGAACAGAAGTTTTTGGAAGAAGAGTACTTAGATTAGAAGAGAAATTGATAAAAGTTGCCGGTCATCCAACACCTTACAATATAAGCGTGCACGCGTATTGGAGTAGCAGCCGGGACGCGGTATATTTACCGCAACACGAGGATACCCGTAACATTCGTTATGCATGGTGTGTTCACCCGTCAAGGTGGTTAGCACGCAGGGGGCCGGTGCGGCGCGAAGAAAAGGGCCACGTCGTAAAATTCGGCAGGATAGTCGATCATTGTTCTCTCGGAGGCTGGGCCATTGCACCGCTCCCGTTTCTCCCCGCTACCCTGACACCCGGTCACGCCTTTGCAGGCCACTTTTTTGCTCGCTCGTTTAATAGCAGAAATTACTTATTCCGAGTCGAAACGCTGACCGATCCGGTAAAATTGTTCCCGTTCGAACCTGCGACGGTTAGTGAACATTAGAGTAACCGTAACGATAGGAGCAGATTAAGGTGTGTTAACTGTCGTCGGTTTGGTCCCGCGTTGTAAAAATGGCCGCGGTATTTCAACCTTCCGGGTGAACGCGTTTGCCCTCTCCTTTTATGAGGAACTACCAGACTTTCGAACCTATCTCAATTATCAGTACAACCGAAGCTATTCGAACAGTTGTAGCAAAATCTTGTCTGTCTAACGCATCTAATCTGCATGCGATCGCAAAGAGGCGTTCGCACTGTTATCCCCAATCAATAAACCAGAAGAATTTATTCTTTTATGCTTTGACCAATAAAAATGTGAGTACCATTTATGTCGCTGATCGCTGTCGGGTCAATGACAGAGCACGTAAACGTGCGATGTGCAACGTGCGTGTGCGATAACACCCTTAAACGAGGACAAGCCATCACGGTTGTCGAGGGGTGAGCGCGCGACGTTCGTTTCTCTTAATCGCGCGGCGGCCAGGGAAAATGATCGTTGACGAGGCGAACGCTCGCTCGGAAATCCAACACGAAACGTATATATACGCGCGGGCCGTTTAACGTTTACGGACGAGGGCCACGCGTGTTGGCGATCTCGAGAGCTAAGGAGGCGTTAAGAGGGGCAACGTCGTAAAATAAGGCGGCGACGTGCTAGATACGAGCCGAACGAGGTGCATCGTAAAATCAGTCGGTGTCGGTGCAACGGCATAATTCTTCGGGCTACGAGTAGCCCCTGTGAATTTCGCGACCGTCTCGCCACGCACGGACAAAACTTACGTTGTCGCGTGGATGTAATTGTTCCAAATGTTTCTATTCGACAAATTATTACTCTTCGATTTCGTGTAGATCCTTGCTAACACGGGAACAGCTCCTTCGTTGATGATCGACGTGTATCTAGAACTCAATTTTCATTTTGGGACTCAAATTATTTACACAGACTTACGTCAGATTATTTACAAGACATGTAAGACTCCTTCAGAATTCTTTCTGTCTAAATATCTCCAGAATGATAGTGCAAGTATAATGAGATTTATCTGAGGGAAGAAACAAAGAGTTCACAATACCCAGAACGAAATTGCGTTACGGAGAACTGTTTTTTTTTTTTGAATTGAAAAGGAGCGACGCCCCGCGTCGAATTCACACGGTCAGAGGACTCGAACACGAACATTTGCTCGAAAATACAGGCAGGCCGCCGATGACCACGGCTAGAAGTCCAGATCCAGGTCGGATAAGGGGAGTTCGAGACGATGAGCCCGAGTAAGAAGCAGAAACGTCGTGTCGTATCTTCGCTGCCGGATACCAGCTACGCCTCTTGTCGGCATTATAAGGAACGCGCACACCGATTATCAAAACTGTCGCTTCCTTCGTTACCTTTTCACGGACATCTGCGTCGCTCCTTCCGCGGTCCGATGGAGCCGTCGCGTTGCCTCCGTAGGAACCGTGAAATATGACTCGTTCTGCCATGGCTTTCTATGATGTCAACCTGGATCGCTACCGTTGGATTCCTTGGAATTCCGCCGTGATCGTTTTTAAATTATCCTTTCGTTTCTTCTTGTGATCGTTGACCCATTTCTGTTTACTTGGCGGGAAAATAAGCTTATATTGAACTTGTAATACGAATCGATCGAATGGAAGCTACTCTTAAAATTCGCATCAGTGGAAAACAAGAGACTGTTAATGAAAATCAATTCGTAGGTCTTTCGGTATTTTCTGCAGAACATTCACAAAAACGCTGCATCCGACGGTCAGCTTGAGGAGGTTAGGTTGCATGTATGCCGGTTACTTCACAGATTTGTTAGTCACTTTGATGATAGCTTTGTCGATTTGAGTCACATTTCGTACATGAGTCATTCAGTCATGAATGCTAGAAATTAGCAGCACCGTGTTCACCACTGTGTTCATTACCGTGTATGAAACATGCATGACTTTTGAATCATCTAACAATGACTATCCGAATGTACATTGAACCTCCAGCAAATCGTGGAAGTCTTCAGAACCTGAATAACCCGAGAAAGGGTTGACCCTATTGGCTCAGAAACGCAGTTGCAAGGAATACCAAGGGCAAAGTTCGGATGAAAGATGGATCCGCGTTCTCGAGACGAATCGCGTCCAGCCGATTCGCGGCACGGATGCTCGCATGCACGATGACGGGATCGTCGATGCTTGAAAGAAGAAGAAGAAGACGACGTGAAGGCTCCGACTTTGCTCCTCCTCCGCTCTCTTCTCCTCTTTGCTTGGCCCATCAGCCTTCAGCGTTCGCGTTCGCTTCGAGCTTGCGTGCCAGTCAGCATTGGCAAGTAATTTCTTGCACGCAATTGCCCGCTACTGGAATTGCCTGGTAGGCGACCTCAGTCCGTCAGTCATTTACTTTTTAAATCGAGCCTGCCTGCCTGCCTACCTACCTTTACCTGCCTGGCTGACTGGCTGTGGCTGCCTGCCTGATGGACTGACTCGCTGGTGCACGCGTGTTCGAGCGCTTTCGTGGCACGCAGAATTTCCCAACATTACGCTCGATTCGTGATAAGCATCTCCTCGTTGGCGACGTATCCCGAAAATTATTCCAACCGGTTGCCGATTCGAGGCCTACACGTCTTCGTTGCTATTAAGCAAGGTCGTTTATTTATCGCTAAAATTGAAATACTCCGAAAATTATACGATAATTATTGATTACTTGACGCTTGACGTTAAGTGGGTTTCCTTTGATTCGATAACTGTAAACCATTGCAGAAATATTAACGGAAGTTTTACTGTACCGAGATAGACGTTTCATTAAATTGTAAGCGAATGATTTTCAACTTGTTCCTAATTAAGTTGCAGTAAGGTAATTGCTGTAAGACGTGATTGATCCTTATCGAGTTACCAGAGTTGTACTTGAATAGCGTCGTAGAAATTATGTGACACGAAAATGCTATTTGTTCAAAGCCGGGAACGGACTTCGGAATCGGCTACCAACGAATAATTGTACGTTTGAATACAGCTGCGTTTGACAAGTCGACTGCCCGAAGAAGCGAGCAAAGTATATATTAATCGTCTCGTTATATTGCCTTTCTAGAGTGACGCTCGTGGGAAACTATCTCGCGAGGAACGCAAGAGGACGCAGCTTATTTAACGCGGAAAGGATACCTCCTTTTTGTTTCCAATTAGATTCCTACAATTTCTGTGTTTGTATTAGAATTTGTGGAAAATTGTAATGACTGCAGTTCAAGTCAGTAATAAACAATTTATGGTAGTCATTCAGAGGGGTGGTTTGCACAATTGTCTACCTCGGAGTAAATTAAAGACTAGCTTTTTACCATGTGAATGATTTTATGAATGATCGATACATTTTTACAGAGCTCAATGCATAACTTCTGAATGCTTGATGTATTTTTTCTATTCCACCGAAATAACCATTGTTGAGGAATTTCAAGCAGAATGATCTGAAAAAGTTTGAAGGTTCGACATGTAGCATAATCGATCATCGCAGCCCTAGAGATTCCGCTCATGCAAAGCGAGTCGCGGATAAATATCTGACCGTGCAGCGACGCGTACGTATGAGAAATTGCCTCGACACGATCCGCACGTAAAGCATCGTCGACGTACATTCATACCCTCCGCCGCCCCCGGGGAAAACTCAACCCTTCACTGAATACACGATAACCGTAACGAACGCTCAAGATACGTCTTATCGATAACAAGAATCCCTAGTCGCTCGTGCCAATCCAACTTGCCCCAATTTCTCTCGTGATTCCGTCCTTTCTTTCACATTTCAAATGCAAGTGGTTCAATAATCAATATCTGGGAAAGGAGAAAATTCTAATTCGTTTGCTCTGAATTCGTAATTTCTTGTGCTGTTAGGTGGATAATGAAATCTTGATCCTTGAACAATTACATTAGTTGGAAATTTGGAAAGTTTTAGATACATAGATTACAAGAGACTCAACAGTAATATAGATTACAAGTTGCTGAACTTTTGAGGCTTCGAATGTTGTAGTTGTACAATTACTATCTTGACAAGTTTCTAAATACTTAAGTTTCTATGTTCCCAAATCTCTCAATTTCCAAATTCCTACATTTCAGAGTCGCTAAATTTCACAATCTCTAAATATCACAATTCCTTAATTTCCCAAATCTCTGAATTTCCTAACTCCCTAATTTTCCATCCCCTAAATTTCCAAATCTCTGAGTTTCCCAATTCTCTAATTTTCCAATACCTAAATTTACAAATCTCTAAATTTCTCAATTCCCTAATTTCCCAATCCCTAAATCTCCAAATCTCTCAATTCCCAAATTCCTACAATTCAGAACCCCTAAATTTCCCAATTCCCTAATTTCTCAAACCCTAAATTTCCAAATTTCTAAATTTCCCGAATCCCTGAACTCTTCAACCCCTAAATTTCTAAATTTCTAAATTTCTCAATTCCCTAATTTCCCAATCCCTAAATCTCCAAATCTCTCAATTCCCAAATTCCTACAATTCAGAACCTCTAAATTTCCCAATTCCCCAATTTCTCAAACCCTAAATTTCCAAATCTCTAAATTTCCCGAATCCCTAAACTTCTCAATCCCCAAATTTCCAAATCTCTAAATTTCTCAATTCCCTAAATTCCCAATCCCTAAATCTCCAAATCTCTCAATTCCCAAATTCCTACAATTCAGAACCCCTAAATTTCCCAATTCCCTAATTTCTCAAACCCTAAATTTCCAAATCTCTAAATTCCCCGAATCCCTAAACTTCTCTATCCCTAAATTTCCAAATTTCCAAATTTCTCAATTCCCTAAATTCCCAATCCCTAAATCTCCAAATCTCTCAATTCCCAAATTCCTACAATTCAGAACCCCTAAATTTCCCAATTCCCTAATTTCTCAAACCGTAAATTTCCAAATCTCTAAATTTCCCGAATCCCTAAACTTCTCAATCCCCAAATCCCCAAATCCCCAAATCTCCACCTTCCAAAATCTCTAAAACCTCCAACTCCCAAATTGCCAAAATCTTGATCATCCCTTAACTCGTTATCCCGAAGCTCCGTTCCAAACAAGCAAACATCCTTCAATAAAATAAAACATCCGAAAGTGCAATTACACGGTAGCAATTTATTCCATCTACGAACAGCAACCTGAAAATAAAAGCATAATCTATAGAAACGGAAACGATGATTACACCGCGGAGAGGTCCGTCGATCCATACACAGATACGAGCGATTAAAAATTCTTATGACTTTCAATGTTCTAGTGATGATAAGGTGAAAAATTTGCAACGCAGCAGAACTTCTAGACCACCAATCATTTGTCACGATTTAACGTGGCTAAGAGACGCTTATCTCGTGCGACATGCCGCGACCATTTTATATTACTATCGCGGCGAACGTGTGATGGCGCCACGTTCTGTTCCGATTGTTCAACAAAAATCGACGAACCTTGTTCGCGACGCATATTTTATTATGCAAAATTTGAACAAACTCATGGTTATATTAATAGTTTCAAATGAGCAGAAGTACTGAAATGTTTGAGTGGTCATCGGTGGTTATCGCGTTTCATTAGAGTAGAGTTTCTTAGTAACATTTCAAATCCTCTCAAATTTTAGGAAGCTTGATACATAGGGAGTCTATGTTCTTGGATTTGTGGATATGAAGATGAGAGGGATGTAAGGATTTTAGGTGTTTAGAAGATTGTAAAGTTACTGAGGTTACAGTTACTAGAGGCATAAGAATATAGGGATATGTAGATCTAATCATTCAGAGATCTATATTCCTTGATTCCTACATTACTGGATGTACATTTCCTAAATTTCTGTATCTATGAAAGTTTGCACATTTAGAAGCATCCTATGCTTCTCGCTTCCTTTCTAGGTCTCTCACATCTCTATATGTCTACATTCCACAATCTCAACATGTTAAAATCCCTATATCTCGAGCTTGATTCGTCTACCGATACGTCTCTGTGAAGTATCATCAAAGGTTATCGCTACTAAGCGCGTCGGACCTCGTCTCAGTAGCAACCTAAGATCAAACAGAAACGGAACATGTCCACCTAAAAAGTGTACTAAACTATAACAGTTTCTAGCAACTCCAGAGTCCTAATTTCAGTGAATTATTTGAGCTCCACTACTGTTTGTGCGTTGACAAATTCCCAAATTATGTAATCATCCGGAATGTAATTGACGTGTGGTTAATAAGGAAAGGTGAACCTGAGTTTTCCTTTCAACCTTGTTGGAAACAGAAGGACCAGATCGCATAAGCGTTCCATGACGCCAATGCCGAGTCGTAAAAATTCTTAGTCGATAGTGTCACCACAAGCTATGGAACTCGCGATATACCCTTCGATGGTTTCAGTCCGTGATTGACCACGTTACTCTGCTTTAGTGCATTCCACGCTTAGTATTGTCTGCGATATGAAGCTCGTCGTGCTGAGTATGTTCGTGTTCCTCCTCGTTTTGTACGAGAGTGTCGCGGAATCGAATTCGGTCGAGGAGGAAACGGAATTTATACTATTCACGGGCACCAAAGTTGAAACGGGATCCTTTATAAATGTTCCACCTAATTGTCGGCCCGACATGGTCAGAATTGGAAACCGCTGCAGAGTTCTGTTTTAAGTGAGTAGAAACTTCGCATCAGAAAGTTGGATAATTTTGTGTAAACAAAAAGACTTTTTTTCTTGTGAAGATTTTCTTGCGAAACGATTACGAGTTTTGATAATTTATATCTTATTGAAAGCATTGCTAATTGACACTTGCTTTTGATAGCTCAGAGCTTGATGAAATATTTAAATTTAATTTGTATTAATCTTAAGATAATGGGTGTGGAGATAATTTCTACGAAGAAGAGTTTTTACTTGCATCCCAATTTTTTAGATTTTGTAACAGTGTTTTGTAAAATAAAACAGAGAGCATCGTTTTGGAATGTGTGATAGTAAGATGTGTGAAATTATGAGGGTAAAGAGACATCTTACAATTTTGTATCGACTGTTTTTGTTTCAGCTGTAGATCATTATTAACCGTGGTTATACCTTCTATCAGTAAAGGAAACATGGAGGGAAATGATCTACCGATAAAGAAGTACACCGAACTTACCCATCGAGCAGAATTTCGAATTCAATAAAAAACATCAAAATTAGAAGATGAAATACAAAAGAAGAATAAATAATTAATCTCAGGAGGTTGGGATTATCGAGTGGCGTCATTAAACAAAGCAATTTAATTTCAATATTCCATAAACAGATTTGTTACGAAGCAAAACCTGTTTAATTATTAGTCGTTAAATAATTATTAGTTAAGTATTTAACTTGTACATGTAAACTATAAAGGATGCAATTATTTGTTCAATCACTCAAAAACTGAGTATAGTGAATCATAAATAAATGTTTGTTTATAATAAACCTTGATTTTTGTGTTTTTTCATTCGTCAACTTATGATTGAGTTAATTATTCAGCGATAGTGTATCTGAGGAAATTATTCATTGTTAATTGGTTTTCCGACGATATCTTCTAAGTAATAGACGTAATTATCAAAAGCAAACCACATTGTGCGTAATTAAGATATAAAACCGCAAATTAGTGCGAACAGGGCGAATATAGAGTGGGGAATTATAATAAAAGGACTACAGTTCCCTTATGCTTGGTTCTCAACTTGTATTCGAAAACTTTAGTTTACCAAAATCATGGCACCGTCACGCTTTATTGTTTTCGCGCTCTTTTTAATAATGTTCATCGTGTCAAGCGAAAGCAAACCTCTGACATTTCCGACGAGGAAGAATACCAACAGTGGAAAACGTTGTGCACCTGGATACAGATACATTCGAAACGTTGGCTGTAGAAAAGTTATATCCATAAAACGAAGTATCGTAAGTATTAAAAGAAATTTTATTTACTTCTGTTTACAATTTTATGTTTTACTGCAATTGGTATTTGAACAAGATAACTCTTTTGGAGATACAGATTATTGGTCATCGATAACTTCACTTGGTATTTGATAATGTAGATCTCTTACTTAACTTGCGATCTACGTTATTTTATATGTTCCTAATTTATTATTAAATCTAATCGTAGACTTCATGAATTCACGCACCTGCGCATACATGACGCGCTCGTAAAATGGCTACTTATAGAACTAGTTAATAAAAAAATTATTTTTCTTGCGATAAGATTTATCAATTACGCAAGAACCATCTGAAGAAAAAAAATTGTTTTGTGATTAAATCATGATCACGATAATCGTTGAGGAAATATACCGATAGATAAGTAGCTCGTAATGATTAAAAATAAAAGATATTGATTGGTATCGATTCGTAGAATCACCTGAAAGTGTTTTTAGATTGCAATGATAAAACTAACAATATCATATTAAACATATCTGTTGCTATTTATATTTTGATATGGTACAAGTAAAAGTAGTAAAGTCCGTTTGAAAAAGTACAATTCTAATTTTATGTTACAGGATATGACACAAGAAGATGAGGTACCTAAGTATTTCATGTAATAGTAAGTCTAAACCATGCCTGGAATGCATGACACTCGAGATGATTCATAAAATCCTACATGAACCTACATAAAATAAAATTATCCGCAATAGCATAAAAATGTTCAAAAAAATGTCCACTTCTCTGTGCTGTAAAGAATATATAAAAACTCTTCTGTAAAGAAATTATAAAAACAATTAAAGGAACTATTTTTGATTTAATAAATTATTCCAGCCCTATTTGACAATAGATTAGGGTAAGAGGGCACAGGAAAACGGTGCTAAACATATATCACGTTTTAAATAAATTACCACCTTGAGATACGTCGTTATGGAGGGCAGCCCGCGAATAATTTAACTTTGCACGCAAATTCCAACACCTACGCTCTCGTTTAATTCTTCTGTCATGCAAGAAAATCTGTTCTCGAGACGTCAACGCAAGGGAATGAAGTCGGGTCAAATTGGGTATCAAAGATAACAATTAACCCTTAGTTTATAGTTTCTTTCATATTCATAGCATTTTATTAAATTTATAATTTCAAGATTAAAAGATATAATATTGAACAAGGTGATTAGCTCTTCGGTTTTACAAATTTAAGATAGGCATTGTACTCTGCATTCGTTATATAGTATTTCGGAATTTTTTCTGATTGAATATTTTTCCTGTTGGCACCCGCAAAGTATTCAATACCTTCTATTACCTATAGTGTTGTCTGCACTCGGCGCTAGGTGGCTCATTCTCGGTATTCGCGTCCGTTTTCTCGCTAGTGCTCATTCGATTATTCCGAACCTAAGGCATTCTGTAAATGGTAAAAGTGCATAGGAAGGTAATTAAATAGGAACGAGGAAGACTATCTTTTCCATATTAGCACCTTTCCGAGTCTATGAAATTTCTAACACAATATGAAAAAGAAATAAGTTATAAAATTTTGGATGAGGACGTAGAAAGCATCAAACCCAAATCCAGTTACAATAAACACAAAACTCTGTTATCTAAAAATCGTGAAGCAATCTCCAGAAATTACCTGACCTACCCACCTTATCAATAAACCTAAAAAACGAAGACGTATATTTCAAAGGTGGGATTTCCTACATGCGTCAGGACACATTTCGTTTCGCAACGACCACAAGAACTTCCGATACGAAAACCATTCCGATTTCGTACAACTCAAAAAAATAAGAAACGGAAGACAAATAATCTGAAGTCGCGATAACGTCGTTCTGATAAAGATCGAAGAATTTTCACGAAAAGAGCGAGCGTTGCCGCGTATCACGACTCGATCGTGTGCTGTATCGCGATTCGTATGCGTGGTGTTCTCGCGTGTGTGTGAGCAGAAATACGCTTCGGGCCGCGTTCGCTCGAGCAGTCGATCGCGACGCGAGCAGAGGAACCTGCTCAGGTGTGACTCGCGGTTTTCCCGTGCGAGTGCAATGCGAGCTGCTGTACCGTGTGCTTCGTAAACACGTGTTAAGTTCCTACCAAATTACTAGAGCGGATACCCTTTACTTTTGCACGCTGGTGAATCGCCTCGATACTTCGAGACTTTCCCTCTCGATACTTCGAGTACAAAGAAGGCAGTGATGTATCGCTTCAGGTACAAAACGTTCGTGTTCGCTGTTATCTGCGGACTGGTCGTCGCGAAGAACGACGACCCGAAGTTCCATGGTGACCCTGACAGCTTGGTGTTCCCTGGTCCCATCGCTAGAAGCAATGGAAAGTCGAGACCTGGCGTGCCACCAGAACTCCCCAGCGACAACCAAC
The DNA here is from genome assembly GCF_050947335.1 of Megachile rotundata. Taxonomy (NCBI): domain Eukaryota; kingdom Metazoa; phylum Arthropoda; class Insecta; order Hymenoptera; family Megachilidae; genus Megachile; species Megachile rotundata. Next base: position 9,375,983 of record NC_134994.1, read on the forward strand.
TGACGGTAAATTGAATACAACTTTCCGCCTTTCGTACGTGTACCTTGCACCAACGAGGCTTCGCCATCCATCTTTCATTCTTGGTGACGCACATTGCGGTAGGATTAATTCGACTGATATTTTTGGAACGAAGTTAAAGCAAATAAACATCGATACTTGACGTTATCATATTGTATCAATCATATGAAGATATGTGAAGACATCTAGTTTATGAAGATATGTCTCGATTTTTAAATCACTGTTGCAATGTGTTGCTAACATGTCAACAAATTGTTTCTGGTATACTTTCAGTTTTACTGTAAAGTCAGTTTCATACTTTGTCAACTGTTATTGGAATGGACTGTGCTTTTTAGTCTTACAACCACATGGTTTAAACTTGTTTTACAATTAATCTTTAATTTATCCTAATTTTTACCTTCTCTCCACAAGACCTTTGTCTTGTAGAAATATGTGTCAATTTTTAAACATCTGTTCTGATTGTAACCTGTCACTAATATTTGCTGTTAGCTTTTAATTCTGCAGAATGTACAGGGTTAATTTTGGCAGAGAACATCGATTCTAAGACTTGTGCAGTCTTATGTCAAAAATTGTGCAGTAAGAACCTTGATTGAATAGTAACGAATCAGTAGTCGAATCTCGACGTGTATATACGTCTGAGGAGGTTGACCAGGGTGAAGAGAAAATTGGTTGCTACGATGGAACGATTTTGCTCTCAAGTCTCGCGTCGTAACACTCCCACGTTCTCGCTTGGACAAATAGCGCAATTATGTTGTCCCGAGAGCATTGTGAAGACCGTACACGATAAACGTAATACGCTGCGGTATAGTTTAAAAACCAATTTGTCGTACGTGCAAGGTACTGCCATGTGTCGCATTTGCGATGTGCTGGCAAAGGAAACACTGACAATTTCTAAAGAAAATTTAGGAAATTTGAGAATTTCAAGGTTTAGAGATTTAATGAGAGTTTGAAACTATGGGAATTTTAGAAATTTTTGAGTTTCTCTCAGATCGAGTGTAATAAAAGGTTCCCCATCTCTCAGCGAAGGAAGTCTACGTTGAACTCGAGCGCACTTATAGCCGATAATTAGCTCGATTAGCAGTCGATTGGAATGTTGTTTGGAATTAGAAACTTTATGATAACGTCCAGTTCCGTTATGGCATACTTAATGCACTCGTAAAACCGATTCTCTTCGTTCGAAAGTTGACTAAGAACTCTCTTTTCATAAATTCTTGACTTAAAGTACGAACTTTTTAAACAAAAATTGAACAAAATTTTAAGGTTCTCAACCTTCATCAAACTTAAAGAAACCTTACTCAGCTCAGTAATTATTTAAACACGTTAAAAAGTATGAGAAAGTTTGAACCACAGAAATATTAAAAAATAACACAGTGCATTTGGCACAAAGTCAGAATCCATTAAAAAAAATTAAGTTACAGTTAAACAAATCTTCAGGTCAATATCCCATATTATCAATCTGAAGATCTGAAGATTCAAATTTCCATACCTAAGGATCGAACTTCAAAATAAACTAACTTGGAACCAAAGCGACTCAGAACCCTACACTTGTCCCAAAATTAATCCTCATAAATGTTTGCCTCCAAAAGAATGCTACAGTTGCAGTCAATTTCCGTGTAGCAGCGTGTTCCAAACTTGATTTCTAAAAAGGTAGCACCGTGATGTCATCCCGAATGCGTGACGAAAGGAAGGCGCCAACAAATAATCCGGAGCTCCATCCGTTTCACGAATCACGTTTTTTCCATTATTCAGCGAGCGCTTGTTAGCATGAATTAGGATCGGAAGGAGCTACTTCCTATTCGACCGCGATAGACCGATTGTTACGACATTCTAGGCGAACGGGAGCGTTTTTCCCGCAAAGACCTCCTGATGACGTCGAAGGACGAGTAACGCTAATGGTCAAGGATATCACGGAACATTTCGAATTCTCTTCACGGATACCGTGGTTCGATATAGATATAGGTAATTGATCGGACGGCGTCATTCGTTCCTGCGAATACTTAGCCGATTACCTGGCAAGTCTTCTAATTTTATCGATTAGCGGGACAGGGATCGTTGATTGCGGCCAGGAACGTAATTAATATTATAATGTGGAGAGATTTTAGGAAGGATTTCGGTGTTTCGTAATTTTTGGTAGGTGAGATCGAATGATGACGATCGAATGATCTATAAAATCTGAACACGTTACGTCAATACATTCCTAGATTTCTATCTCTTTCGAATCGCCATATGTTAACATAATTATACACAAACGTAACAAGATCCAATTAGCACAATTCACTGTAAAATTCACTATAAAAAAAGACTTAATCCTAGTCTAGTCTAAGTCCATCAAGTGAAGAATTCAGAAGTTAGTATTCTGTTTTGAATAACCCTACTTGCTGACTAATCCTCGAAAGAGAAATTTAGGTTACGATTAACAAAACTCTCGCAAACGCTGCAAGGTGAGGAGCCTATTGGAGGTCGACTTCCAACCACAGTCGCGTCACAAACGATTATAATGTATCAATAAAAAATTCTGCAAATCGTTGTCGGATTATGAAGCTAGAAACGGTTCCTGGAGAATTCGTACAATGTCTCGAGACGGCATTTCTCGATTATGTAAATCGCTGCGTGCGTAATCTTGATTTGCATACCGTTACCACACTTTGCATATAATATTTATTATTTTTATGTATTTTTGGTGTGGACCGCTTTTATGTTGCATAGCATCCTTGTGAATTATTTTTATATACTTGTGGATATTATTTGCAGTGCAAATATTATTTTTATGTTGTGCACCACCCATGAGTATTTAAGGTAACATATCAGTCTTGCATGTTACTCTTGTGATGTATGCTATTATTTTTGTTTTATGTACCACCCTTGAGTATTAAACTTGAAGACTACTTTTACAGTGTATACTATTCTTATGTGTTATACTACCCTTACGTTATATATCATCCTTAAGTATTAGTCTTGAAGACTGCTCTTACAGTGTATATTACTCTTATGTTGTATACAACCCTTACGTATTATATCATTCTTGAGTATTAATCTTGAAGACTTCTCTTACAGTGTATACTACCCTTATGATGTATACTCTTACCCTTGTGCTAATATACAAGTACTTATATACCACCCTTGCACATATTATAATTATAATTGTAGACCACCCTTGTACTAATACACAAGTACTTATATACCTCCCTTGCACATATTATAATTATAATTATATACCACCCTTGTACTAATACACAAGTACTTATATACCTCCCTTGCACATATTATAATTATAATTATATACCACCCTTGTACTAATACACAAGTACTTATATACCACTCTTGCACATACTACTCCCTCCTCCTGGAGGGAGGATTGTACTCCTTGTACACCTTGTACTATCTTTACAAACCACTACCCTGTACTACTCATACACAGTACACTAAAAATAATCCTCAGCAATCAAAGTGTAAAAACCCGAAAGATCAAACCTATCAAAGGTACATTAACCGAAGGCTTCTAAGAACCGAATTTTTATTCCTTTTCGCCGTCCAGGTGGTTTGTCAAAAACCTGTTCCAAGCAAGAAGGCAAACGTTTAGGACCCAGACTCTCGATTTGGACGCCTCTCGCAAAAAACTACAGGGAAATGCTTTTTAACCATGCCTTTGGTGATTCACTCTTAACACCTCTACCGATCGCAAACCTATTAACATTTTAACGATCACGCGTTGCATAGAAATCCACAGCTCTCGCAATTTGTGTTACATTTCAAAGCTTCCGTATAACAGTTTGAATAATCCTGGTCACGAAACTGTGAATTCTTAAAGAATTTCTTGGATACTTGACCAGTAAGCGTTTCGCAATTGTGTAACCAGTCGGATCCGCTATCGAAATGACTCACGAGTCAATTATTGGCGGGGGAATACCTGTGATAATTATTGACACACCGGTCTTACTTTTATCAGATTTTTTATGATTGAATGTTCAGGATGATGATGTTTGTATGATGTGTTTAGTTAAGGAAATTGATTTATGAGAGGTGGGATTTGAATTTGGAGGTTGGGGAACTTAGGAATTACAAAATGGCGGCGGTGGAGTTTGAGTTTGAAGTTAGGTGCAAGTGGAATTTGGCCAATTAGTATTTGGGGCGATTACTATTTGGGGAAATTAGTATTCGGTGCAATTACTATTCGGGGCTATTGCAATTCGGGGCGATGGAAATTCCACGCGTTACAATTCGGGGCGTTCGAAATTTGACGCGTTGCAATTCGGGACGATGGAAATTCGACGCGTTACAATTCGGGGCAATTGCAATTCGGGGCGATTGAAATTCCACGCGTTGCAATTCGGGGCGATGGAAATTCCACGCGTTACAATTCGGAGCGTTCGAAATTTGACGCGTTGCAATTCGGGACGATGGAAATTCGACGCGTTACAATTCGGGGCAATTGCAACTCGGGGCGATTGAAATTCGGCGCGTTGCAATTCGGGGCGATGGAAATTCCACGCGTTACAATTCGGGGCGATGGAAATTCCACGCGTTATAATTCGGGGCTTTCGAAATTTGACGCGTTGCAATTCGGGACGATTGAAATTCGACGCGTTACAATTCGGGACAATTGCAACTCGGAGCGATTGAAATTCGGCGCGTTGCAATTCGGGGCGATCGAAATTCCACGCGTTGCAATTCGGGGTGATAGAAATTTGACGTGTTGCAATTCGGGGCGATTAGAATTCGGTGTGATTAGAACTCGGTGTGATTGGTATTCGGTGTGATTGGAACTCGATGTGATTGGAATTCAGTGTGATTGGAATTCAGTGTGATTGGAACTCGGTGTGATTGGAAATCGGTGTGATTGAAACTCGATGTGATTGGAACTCGGTGTGATTGATATTCGGTGTAATTGGAACTCGGTGTGATTGGAACTCGGTATGATTGGTACTCGATGCGATTGGTATTCAGGGCGATTAGAATTCGGTGTGATTGGTATTCTGTGTGTTTGGAATTCGGTGTGATTGGAACTCGGTGTGATTAGAACTCGGTGTGATTGGTATTCGGTGTGATTGGAACTCGATGTGATTGGAATTCAGTGTGATTGGAACTCGGTGTGATTGGAAATCGGTGTAATTGGAACTCGGTTTGATTGGAACTCGGTGTGATTGGAAATCGGTGTAATTGGAAATCGGTGTAATTGGAACTCGGTGTGATTGGAACTCGGTGTGATTGGAACTCGATGCGATTGGTATTCGGAGTGATTGGATTCGGAGTGATTGCAATTCAACGCATTTGCAATTAGAAACAACTGCAATTCGACGCAATTCAGCACAGCCATACTAACACATGTCCCAACAATCGCAAAGCTGTTAAATACATACCTTTTTCCAGCAAAATGCCAGTATCTCTAAAACAACCCATAATTCATCCGAACATTTGTTCACACGATCTTCACTTCCCAAACACGCGATATGCATAACAAAAGATCAGCATTCTTATGCAAAGCAGAACTTAAAAAACAGCTGATTAACACGTTTGTTTCAAGAAAAGAAAAACTTGTTCATCGATAAACGGAAATTATTTTCATACCAAGGTGATGACATCTACTGAAATCGAATTATCAAACTCGGACCTTATCAATCGATCATTCTCGATCGTATTATCTGGTGCGAGGATGATGTTGTAATACTCTGTGAGAAAGTGTAATAGTTCTTTAACAATTACGTTAGACTAGTAATGTTATTTTTTTCAGAAATCGCTGGAGTTGGCGTCGAGACTCAATTCTATTACGTCAGTTGATGAATTTCTTAAACTTGTCCATGGTGTTCCAGAGACAGAGTTCTCTATTACTGGTAAGTACTTTCATGGGTAATTATTTACGAGTTAGATGTAGTGGTGTGAGTGGAATTTTTATTTAGGGTGGGCTAGGTTCCATAACTTTTGTAATAATGTTGATACTCTGTGTGAGAAGATTTGGACACTTGAAAATTTATTCATTAAAAAGTTTAGGGGTTCTAAAATTGGGGATTTGAAAATTTAGAAGGTCGGAAATTTAAAAGTTTGAAAATTTGATAGATTGGAAATTTGGAGGGTTGAAAATTTGAAGAGTGGAAAATTTAGGGAGTTGAGAATTTGGTGGATTAGAAATTTTGAGGGTTGGAAATTTGAAGGGTGGAAAATTTAGAGAGTTGAGAATTTGGTGGATTGGAAATTTGGAGGGTTGAAAATTTAAAGGGTGGAAAATTTAGAGAGTTGAGAATTTGGTGGATTGGAAATTGGGGGGGTTGAAAATTTGAGGAGTGGAAAATTTAGAGAGTTGAGAATTTGGTGGATTGGAAATTTGGAGATTTAAAAATTTGGAGAATTGGAAATTTAGAAGTTTAAAATTTTGATAGATTGAAAATTTAGAAGGTTGAAAATTTGAAGGGTTGGAAACTCAAAGGGTTGGGAATTTGGGAGCTTGGAAATTTGGAGAGTTGGAAATTTAGAAGGTTGAAAATTTGATAGATTGAAAATTTAGAAGGTTGAAAATTTGAAGGGTTGAAAACTCAAAGGGTGGGAATTTTGGAGCTTGGAAATGTAGAAGTTTAAAATTTGGATAGATTGAAAATTTAGAAGGTTGAAAATTTAAAGGGTTGAAAACTCAAAGGGTTGGGAGTTTGGGAGCTTGGAAATTTAGATATCTGAAAATTTGAAGGGTTAAAAATTTGCAGATTCAAAAGTTTGTAAAATACCCTTTCAGTATCCCACCCTTAACCTCAAATAAAACGACTAAGTCCACAATTTGAGAACCAAGCCTACCCTATACTTACGTCACTCACAAGAGTTATTACGATACTCATTATGAGTCTACAAAAATACTTATTAGTAAGAAAAACCGGTTAAGATACTCTGCAAGAAACAAGCATGATCTGTTAGTCGCACTTTATTCGAGCTACAAGATAACTGTGATCATTCTCTCACGATAACATAACAATTCAGTGTACAATAACGTAATAATAAACAAAATACTGCGTCACAGAGCAAGTATTTTACGATAGCGCAAGTACCAGCTGCACTTAACTCCTTCTATGTTTAACGAACAAATTATTGCTAGTAAACAAGACTGAGACTAATGATAAGATTATCTCATAACTACGGTACGAGAGTACCACACGGTATCAAAATCAAAATTAAAAAAAATACTTAACTGGCTTGTACTTCATCACTGTACCTTACGAAACTTTGAAACGATAGTTCGACAAAATAATTTTGACGAACCTCAAAAAAAAATATTCTAACAATAATTTGTTCCCAAAAAAATTTATTTCGAAAACAATGCAAAAAAATGAAATTTAGGAACTGATCCTAAATTCTTGTTTTCTCAAATTCGTGCAAAAGATTCATCTTGCATTTATTAGTACCTTCGTAAATGATCAGATGAATCTGATAATTGAAGATAAATCTTTTCTTAGCATCCTTGCTTTCATCCCTTTGACTACACGGTTTATTGAAAACCAATTTGTTTCTCTGATACTGAGGAGCGAACAATGGCGTGTCAGGATCTTTGAACATCATCTCTGCTCCCAGACTCTTCAGAAACCGTTTTCGATCTTCGAAAAAATCGATCTCCTTCAAGAAACCTCCGAAATGGTTTTCATTAGGCACCAACTTGTTGCTCATCTCATTGATTTCCTCCAAAGTAGGTAGTCTAGCTTTTGGCTGTCCAAAGCGACTGTTTCTGCTGCTTCGAGATTCCAAGGCTGGCTGTTCACATGAAACTGTGTACGCGATTTGCAATTTACATGGCCGTCTCCAAGTGTGAATGTTGGTCGCCGCTGTGATATACGCGTTCCATGTATCTGTGATCGAATCAAACCAGATATCTATTACGCTTTTTATGCTAATTCGTTCCGCTTGGGTGAAGTATTCTTGGATTTATTATTTATGAAGGATTCGAGATACGGAAAGGATTGTGTGATGCAAGATTTAGAATTTATTCAAGTTCCTAGATATGTAAATTCTGAACTTCTCGAATTCACTTCTCAAATTCCTAACTCCTCAAATTCCCATCTCTCCAAATTCCCATCTCTTCAAATTCCCATCTCTCCAAATTCCCATCTCTCCACATTCCCATCTCTCTAAATTCCCATCTCTCCAAATTCCCATCTCTCCAAATTCCCATCTCTCCAAATTCCCATCTCTCCAAATTCCCATCTCTCCAAATTTCCCACCCCCCAAATTCCCATCTCTCTAAATTCCCATCTCTCCAAATTCCCATCTCTCCAAATTCCCCACCCCCCAAATTCCCATCTCTCTAAATTCCCATCTCTCCAAATTCCCACCCCCCAAATTCCCATCTCTCTAAATTCCCATCTCTCCAAATTCCCATCTCTCCAAATTTCCATTTCTCCAAATTCCCATCTCTCCAAATTCCCATCTCTCCAAATTCCCATCTCTCCACATTCCCATCTCTCTAAATTCCCATCTCTCCAAATTCCCATCTCTCCAAATTTCCATTTCTCCAAATTCCCATCTCTCCAAATTCCCATCTCTCTAAATTTCCATTTCTCCAAATTCCCATCTCTCCAAATTCCCATCTCTCCAAATTCCCATCTCCCAAAATTCCCATCTCTCCAAATTCCCCACCCTCCAAATTCCCATCTCTCCAAATTCCCATCTCCCCAAATTCCCATCTCTCCAAATTCCCACCTCCCCAAATTCCCATCTCTCCAAATTCCCACCTCCCCAAATTCCCATCTCTCCAAATTCCCTACCCCTCAAATTCCCATTTCTCCAAATTCCCCACCCCCCAAATTCCCATTTGCCTAAATTCACATCTCCCCAAATCCCCTACCCCTCAAATTCCCATCTCCCAAAATTTCCACCTCCCCAAAATACCCAACTCGAAAAAATAATTTCTCACCACGCTTCCAAAATTTCTTGGAGAACTCGATCTCCCCACTAGCCTCCACATATTTCACCGCGCTGGTTTCGACAATATCGGGACCATCTCCTTGGCCGCACTCTCTCTTGATGGCTTTGATAGTTGGTGCCATTTCCTCTTCCAATTTTATCCTATTAATGCTTTGCTCGATCTCTTCTATGTTGGTTGACGCGATCTCGAGCTTGAAAAGATTACTGAGATCACCCTCGCACAGATCGTACGTCATGTCGTCCATTTCGTTGTCCACCTTCACGTCGATCTCGTTCTGATTAATATCTTTGGTGATGTTGCGTTTTGGAGGTACTTCCGGTTCCTCCACAAACCTTTCTTCGTTTAATTCGTTATCTTTATCGCAGGGATTGTTGGATGACTCTTGAGTGCTCTTGTTTCGATACGAGTGATGCTTCCTCCTAGGAAAAAGAATGAAGAAAATTCAATTGCTATCGTTTATTGCTCTTGTTTCAAGTGGTAGCTTGCTGCTAAGTAATGATTGTTGATTTAACTTGATTTCATAGTTATCTCACCGGTTTGATTGCTTCTTCTTGTAACCGATACCGGCAACCGGTACTATTTGCGAAAATATGTGTCTGGAGTTCACTTTGTGGGCTTCTATGAACGTGGTCACGTTTCTTCTGCCCTTAACCGTTCTACCGAACCAGTCGAGCACCACGTCCTCGGACAGGTGGTTCTCCAAACCGGAAGCTAGGCCGTCGACCAAGGCGAAGTAACTGTTCGCGAATGATATCGCTTGCATGCGTTCGTCCATTCTTCTACCTAGAAGTGCAACCATTACAGTGAAATAGGAGAACTCTACAACCCCAAATGTAATCATAAAACTTTGCATAATTAAATTACCTGCGCGTGAATGCATCGATTCGAATGCACCCTCCATGAGAGGGTGCAGAAATTCAACTAACCTTATGAGAAAGTGTTACAATACCATTGAGTTTCACATATGAATTATCATCGCTAATCAACGCATCGCTCCAAGTAAAATATTCAAACTTTCGTAACAGCGCCACTATCGAAACCGGTAATCCGAATACTTAGTAACGAGAAACTGCAGAAACCACGGTGAAATTATAGGAGGAGGAAAATTCTCTGACTAACTCTAACAGGTATCGAAGATTTCTCATAATGACCTTGCTTCACAGGTAGGATGGGAGAGGCCGGTGAACGCTCGAACGCTGAAAAACCGACTGCAGCCACATGTATGCCAGAATTACAGACAGTTCCTCTGAAACAAGACGACGATCCTTCCACGTTTTATTTCCCTTCCTGCACCAGGGTCAAGAGATGCGGTGGTTGTTGCAACCACTCGTTGTTCTCCTGCCAACCAACCGCGGTGGATACCAGAAATTTCGAGGTTCGTCATTCTGATAAGTCAGACGACTTGACAGTCACGTCAACGATTACCCAACTTGATCACGGATGATTCTAAATATTAATTAATTTAAAGGTGGTCGTGACGGCGATCGAACCTATCGGACTGGCTTACAAAGGCAAACGAATCGTGCCGCTGGAGGAACACACGAAATGCGAGTGCGGCTGCAAAATTAAGGAGGAGGTAATTTGAGGACAGCCGATAATTGGGAGCTTCCTTCTTTAAACCGGTACAGCTCGGTATAAGTCGGTCTACAAACTTACGTAGTAAAATGCTGTTACGGTGCAATTTTCTTGCATGAATGCATAAGTTTAGTTCTTCGAAACATCGGGATGACCCGTTTATGCAATATGGAGTTCGTTTAAATAGAAATGATGATTTTGTACTTTGATTCTCTTTCTTATGAAGTGTGACAATTCGCTGTGGCTTTAGAATATAGAATTTTTTAAAATCTAGGTGAATGAGTCTATCGGACCTTGACCGGATAAGAGTTAGAACTAGGGCACAGATAACTGTTTTCGTAATCTCAGGGTTGAATTGACCATTAAAAATAAACAGGTGCTTGGGGCGTCAAGGAAATATAACTATACAGAAATTTTCCACTCTCAGATACATTCCCAGAATATGTCCTCTAACTTAATTTAGTCTTGAACACCTTGCAAAAAATATTAAAGATTCAAAATTATTTTTCTTAGCACTGCAACGAAAAGCAACTGTACATCCCAGAGGAATGCAGATGCATGTGCAACAACGTCGACGAAGAGGAGAAATGTTACAAGAACAGCGAGACGAAGATTTGGAATCCAGAACATTGTGCCTGTTTCTGCAGGGAAGCGCAAGAATGTTCCACTGGCTTTTACTTCGACCAGAACACGTGCAGGTGTGAGCGGAATCAATAGGAGCACTACTAGAGGAATAACACAACTCTATTCTCTCACTGCACCCCACTTTCTTAAATATCTTGTAAGCCATACGCTTCCTATCATGTCTTTAATCGTTTTCTTGTTTTATAAATTTTATGCACGAATATTAACAGAATGGAATACTAACTTTTTACAATCTGTTCCTTAATTGTATAAGATTATCTCTTGGTGGAATCTTCTACATGTCTTTATACCATTATCTCTGTTTCTGCGAAAACATCACAAACAAACAGCTGAAGCAATATGTAGCCTTCTTCAAACATATTGCTTCATTTATATATACCATGTGTCTATTAAAAGCATGCAAGATTTTGTGTTTTACAAGCTTTAACTGTTTTAATAGTCGGTAATGATTAAAAATGGGATTTAGGTGCCGACAAGTACCACTCTCCATGAATTGGTTCCCAGCCACGAAGGGTGCTGATTATGGTTTTGGTCAAACACAAAGGACAGACAATGTACCACCGGTAATAATAGCATTAGACGCAACAGATCCTAGAAGAAAGCCTAAGAAAGACCCAGAATACAAATAAGGAATATTTGTACGATAAAACACAAGACTCTAAAGACAGCTATTTAAAGGAACATGCTTGCGATTCAACCCTCTACCTGTGTGCCATTTAATTACAATATAAAATATGTAATTATAGTATTTATATGATAGTATTAATTCAACATTGCAGGATATAAGTGAATGTATTTTTATATATCAAAAGACTTTGTGATATGAGGAAATACAATTATTTAAGATATACAGTATGACTACAAAATATTACACGCAATATATACATTTATTACTCCTTTCCAATGGTTGTCTCTTTCAAACTATTTTCTATTTCATCGACAGGGGATGCCTGGTCCATCTTGGCATTTTGCATGTATAACACCACTGCCTTATTAACCTTTAATAAACCGCTGTAACGTTGACTTATGGATGTAATAGATGTAGAGAGCTCTCCTAAAAAATTATTTGATATTAAAAAATAAATATAAATATTAGCTTGACATTCAACAGATGTTTGTATAGATGGAGGTGCCACATAACCTCACTTTTAAGTAGAAAGTAACAATAAAAAATATGTATGTAATATTACTTATATTCGTGTAAATTTGACAAGAATGCTTACGTACAGAAATAATTAGAAAACAAATAATTATGTTCATATAAAGAAACTTACTAAGAGACGATGCGATATCATTAACGATCGAGTCTCCATCAATCCTCTGACGTTTTGTTGTCCGATCCATTATAATAAAATAACTATTTGCTTTTATATATACATCTTTTTAAATTATGCAGTGTATTTTTATAATATATTTTTTATCATATAAACAATATTCAGTAAATTAACAATAAAATTATCTATTGAACACACTTGCAGCGCCAAATGGCGCGAAAAATATGTAAGCCGATGGACCGTGCATACGACAGATATAAAATACGCAAGGGAATCAAAAATTACTTGATACACACGTACAAAAGTAATTCAAAAACATAACTAAAAAGTACAAAGTACAATTAGTCCTTTTTTTACGACAACATAAAATCATTTATGTGAGATTTACCTGTTCGATTATCTTCGTACGTTAACTTACAGGTATGGTACACTTTCTCTCCAGTATTTTAACCTTCAGAAGTCGGACTATAAAGTAAAATTAAATTCAACGTGTAACCTTGTCCCTTAGTTTCAAAATGTTTTGTGCACAAAAAATTTGCCTTCGGAGCGTTTGGTGGCAAAAAACGTTATCAACAATCGAACTCTGTAAGTCAATTTTTGGCGGTTTTGACGCATCTCGCTGCTAGATGACGTCACTTGTTCCATTTAATATTAATTTTATTGGCTTAATTTACTGTAATGTGTATTAAATAGCATTGGAGTGCAAGCTCAATTAAGTTTGAACTGTTTTATTTTGCTAAACTATTATTATTTTTAATCATTCCTTGGCTAATCCTAATTATTTTTTTTCTATTTTAGTTTTCTATTTTATATTTCGCCATCTAGCGGTAGGGGATGAGAACTAATTAAACCAGTGTCTCAAAAGTGTGTAGTTCACCCTGTTCGCCGGAGAGATGGCGCCACTTGTTCCATTTCAAAAATCCAATTAATATTGACTCTATTGATTAATATATAGCACTTCCGTTTCCGTGTGAAGAATTTTCTTTAATTTTCAATTTTAAGTATTCGATGTCACCGTGATGCAATTAATTAAATTGTATTCCGATCGTAGAACATTCTATTCGTAGTAACGACATATAATAATCGCTCTCTTTACAAAAAAGAAGAATTTTCTATTTTGTCAATTTAAACTCTCACCGCGAGATGTCTCTACCAGTATCGTTTCAGAAGTGCGCAGACATGTTTTCATAAAACATTCTTATCAATTATTGCACCGATATACCAGCGTAAAATTAGCAGTAAAGTTAACAGCAAATTATCGACCTTTCAAAACACAAACATTTCTCAAGGTACGACAAAAAAATGTATCAAGGCCGGTTCGAACATTATTGATTTATTGAAGTCACGTACAAAGACAAAATCGATCCGTAATCGTATGCATGATCATAGGTTCAGAACCTGGCATTATCTTACTAGTTGCAATTATTAATTTAAACCCTCGATTTAACGCAACACTCAGATTTCAATAATACCTTCTTTATGCCGCCATATAGCAGTTTACGTCGTTCATTTGATGACAGAAACGGGTATAATAAACAGTTTATGGTTCGCGATAATGAGGAACGTAGTATCGACGAAATTGTCGAGATTTAATATTTTATGGAGATCATCAAGATCGTGGGGAACGTCCAAGATCTCCACGGAGAAAGGCTCCGCGGATAATGTTGCACGTCGAGAAGCTTGTCCGAACACGCAATGGACGAACGTGTGGGGAAGAAAGAGAAAGAAGCACATATATATACTCCAAGTGGACGAGGCGCCATTTTTTTTGTGCCACCCGTTATAATTGCCGAGGCCTTGTCACTTTTGCCGAGGCGCGGACCGCAGTGAAGTATCTCGTTCGTGCGTCGCCCCGTTGCTCTGTCGGCACAATGTGGCGGCTACCTCAAAGCGATAGTTTTTGCTTGCTTCTTCATGCACTGTCTTTAGCAACAATTTCCCCTTGCTGGCAACGAGGAATGTTCTACCACTTACTTTATTTCTCCACATTTATCTGCTATTTCTTGGGGTACTTAGTACTCTCGTACTTACGTTGTTGAAACGTTAGTTGTAAAGTTAAGTAACGTTAAGTTTTTAGGCGAAATCTGTAAGTTTCAAGAACTAACGATTATAACGAAGATTTCTCGATATTTATTGATCGTTGCGGACACAGAAATTAGTACAGGTTGTAACAAAACACGAAAGCGTGTAACGGGAGAGAACAGTAAAGAAAGTTAGAAACGAGGTTGCAATCGACATAAGTTGCACGTTCACGTGCAACCGATAGGTAAATAAACGCGTGAGCGTTGAAAGCGGCCAGGGAGTACCGGTCGCGGTTTAATGGGGCGAATTCGAATTTTTTTGGCCGTCAGTTGAATGCGGCTTAATTGCATTCGGTAGCAAGAAAGATTTAAAATTCAAAGAGGAACAGCAGTAGTGGGCCCAGGAAAAAACCGGTACCTCCTCGCCTACGTATTTTACGCGCCACTTTCTTGCGTGTACGCACGCGTGTGTATCGTTGTCCCGCTTCATCACGCCCCGATCTCGACTTCTCTCAAGGACTTCGACTGGAGGCACCGTGTATAAGACGGCCGCAACACAGCCTCACGATCGTAACACGGTAGCCAACACGGTGGTAGGTTTAAATCATATTAAAGCGCATCCAAGCACCGGGAACGGTAAGCCTGGATTACTGCTACAAATCGTCCCGTACGGGGAATTCCGCGCAACCGTGTAATTCGATCGTCTTTAAAGGGGTCCTCCTAATCACCGCCAGGGACTTTTTCGCTAATTCCAGACGAGACGGCTCCGACTTTTTTGCCACCGAAAGTCTGTCTGATCTTTAACGCTTAGATTTTAGGTGATGAGTTTGGGATGCTTAGTGAAATAATTCCTTCCTCTCGAATTTCTTCAAACCCTACTTCGAACACCAACTAACAACTAACTCAGTGTTCTACACTAGCATTCTTCTCTATAGAATTCAGCTATGGATTATGGTTAACACTGGAACTACCAACCAGTCAAAATGACCGGTTTCAGATTTCTCATTTTATGTTACAAAATTTTATTGTCGCGATTTTATGGAAATGTCTGTCATATTTTGTTGAGGTAAGAACTAGTTCTATATGTTACTTGATGCTTTAGTATTTATTTATTTTCCTTTTCATTTTATTTTTCATTCTTCGACAAAAGAGCATTCACTGTTGGTAGTTTTATTGTTAAAAAAATTCTTCAAACCCTACAAATTTCGAACACCAACTAACTATCGACTAACTCAGTGTTCTACACTAACATTCTTCTCTATAGAATTCAGCTATGGATTATGGTTAACACTAGAACTACCAACCAGTCAAAATGACCGGTTTCAGATTTCTCATTTTATGTTACAAAATTTTATTGTCGCGATTTTATGGAAATGTCTGTCATATTTTGTTGAGGTAAAAACTAGTTCTATATGTTACTTGATGCTTTAGTATTTATTTATTTTTCATTCTTCGACAAAAGAGCATTCAGTGTTGGTAGTTCTAGTGTTAAAAAAATTCTGATCCATAACCGTCGAACGTTATGTCCGTAATTTATGTCACCATTGGAACACCCAACGCTTTCTCTCCGTCACGATTCGATCCCCGAACGGAACTAATCACAATGGCGTGCTTACGATGTGGTCTGGCTCAATTTCGTCACCCATGCATAGAGTCTAGATCTTTCAATGGGTTCATGTAATGAAATCGTGACTCATGAATCGGACAGAGGCCTTAAACGCACGAGCTCTAGAGAAATTTAATCTTATGCTACTTATCTCCCAAATTTTTATACGACCCTTTTTCGATCGATTTTTGGACATTGGTCATTTAGTGTCTTCGGTGAGTATCTCCGTACAGAGAGCTTCGGTGATGTCTTATCTGGCCGTATCTTGTTTAAACACGTTCCACCTGGTCTCAACCCGTCACGACCCACGCCATTTTCTACTGTTGCTGCCCACGTTGTTTCGTAACTTCCCATAAGAACACTTTATCTTCGTCTCTTCGCATCGCGCTTTTCTATTGATCGGTTATAGGCGATTGTATGCGAGTCCTGCGGGTAGGGTCTCTAATGGCGTTAATGAATCATTGATCGATGCATCAACGTGTACGGAAAATAAACAATACAATCGTCAGGTTGTTGCACACGATAAGATTCTATTTGAAACCTCTTCATTGCTATGGACACTGGATTTTGCCAATATTTGAGGGTTTTAAATATTTGTAGAATGGTGGAACACTGGTCGCCATTTTGGGAATCTGTTATTTCAGACTTGGAAATTTGGGAAATTGAAAAATCTTGAATTGGGGAAGAATGTGGAAATTTGGAACTTGAGGAATTTTCTTAAATCTTGAATTTCTCAAACTCCAAAATCTCTTAATCCTTAAATCTCCAGTCTCTGAATTCCTAAATCTCCAAATTCTTAAATTCCCGAATCCCTAAATCTCCATAATCCTAAATTCCCAAACTCCGATCTCCATTTTACCCTGTGAACACAGCCCTCTTTCGAAAGCTCTGGCCATAATTTTAATCTTGAGTTAAAAAAATGAAAGTGGAGATTCGTCAGGGTAGGTTTTGCGATGGTAAGAGAGCAACAAGACCCATTCGCGATCGTGCCATCAATTTTCCTCTTACGCCGTAGAAATATTCCAGCCCACTTTGCCTTCGTCTCCTCTTCGTCGCTCCTTTCGTAGCTCGCACAGCACCACTTTGCTTCTTCTTTTCTCCCGTAGCTTTTTGTCTCTCCTTTGTGTTCCCGGTGCACATTCAGCTCCCGTTGTACACCGATTGAGTGTTGACCCCGCTGCGTCACGCTCGCATGCAGCAGTTTGTCTGAAATGATACGCAATCAACGGCGGTAACGAATGTGCCTAACTCGGGAATCATAATGATTCGTGAAGTATTTTTTCATGGACGAAAAACAGGGGACCCGGACGGGTATAAATATTACGTCGTTAAGCGTGAAGTTTGACAAATGTCGAGACTCAAACTTCGATATTTATTATCTCTCATTTGGCACCAAATTTTGGTGTTAGTTCGAAATATACCCTTTACTAGTTTTATCGATTGACCTATTTCTGTAGGATTGTAAAGTTCGAAATGTGATTTATGAATATTAATTCAAAACACAAGAAGAATATAGTTTTATATTTATTAACATTTTATTTGTATCATGCTTCAGATTTAACGATGTAAGAACAAAAAGAGTATCTGAAGGGAAAGAGGCATAAGTGCATAGCGGTTTCCACCATTTCGTTCCGAATGACATCACTGTAGGCACCCAGGGAACATTCATTGCCAATAGAGAAGATCGTAGCCACATTACACGGTTGGTATCGATGACATTAATGAGCCCGGCTGAATTACGAGTACTATCTCTTCACGGTGAATCTGCCTTCGCGTATGGAAAGAGAAGTACACGTTCAATAAGTGGCCCTTCGCTTACATTCCGATTCTTCTTGTTCCCTTTGGTCTGCTATCTACGAGAGTCTATCCGATGCTTACAACTTCATCGAACTCGAACCACTATCCGTATTAAGGGGGCGGCTTCGTGTTAAATAGCCGGCGACTACAACGATGCGCATAACGAGCTACCGATTAAGTCCTTCCACATACCGAGCTCGTTTACGCACCGTTTTAACGCTATAATCGTCGCTCGATGCCTCATGAATTAATGAGTTTATCGAACACTGGATAAGATCATATGACGAAATGGATTGCTAGATTTTATCTACGGTTTGTCGATGAAAATCACGTTGACTACGTTTTATTCATCGCACATTGTTAGCTGGTGTATTCACCACGCGTTATATGGCTACGTTGTATTTATCTCCAGTTATGTCACCACGCATAGTTGCCTATTGTATTCACCACGCGCTGTATCGTAAGTTGTATTCACCACGCGTTATATGGCTGAGGTGTATTTACCTTGCGTTATGTCACCATGTGAAGTACTTTCTACGAGTTGTGTTCATCATGCATTGTATTCTTCACGAATTTACCTTGGGTAGAATTCAGTGCAGGTCGAAATCTGTGTGTGTAGATTTCAGTGTAGGTCGAATTCATTATGTTGTATTCACGCATGTAGAATTCACATGTAGAATTCGCTGTATGCAGAATTCAGCATGGGTTGATTTCACCACAGGTTGAATCAGCACGTGTAGTATTTGCAACATATAGAGTTCACCACGTATCGAACTCACGTGTTATAACACTCTGAACAGCTCACTCCATACATTGTATATTCCATGTATTATAATCATCTGTAGTCACATCAGCTCGCGTTATATAGCCTTCCGATCTATCTCCAGAACGACATAACGTCACTTTATCAAAGCGTCCAACAAACGATATGTGTAAGTAGGCTTGCTGCACGCAACAACGCTCTATTTATACGTGTTTGATACGCACTGAGACCGCTCCATTAAATATTTATATTGAAGCACGCACCGTGTGCAGGGGAGAGATGCGCAACATTGAAATAGCCTCTTCTCAGCACGATTCGCGTCCATTATTTACTCGAATTCGTTAAAGGTGTGAATTATTTCGATAAGCAGCAAAAAATATTCCAATCGAAACATTCAGGTGGCACGAATGGAATAAACCAATCGAAATGATCGGAAAAAGAAAAATCGGCGCTGGCAAATCGATAAAAAAAGAAAGGGGTAAGAAACGTCCGCATCGAGAATGATCCAAGAGATCGGGACTTTGGTGGATCCGGATCCAAGGGTCGAATTCGATCCTGCATCTCGCGTGTCGAGACACGCTTCACTGTCTCTTCTCTCTCGTCGACCATCACCAGTTCTCTCCTCTCTTTCCGTCTCTCTCTCTCCCCGGTGTTTTCGTCTTCATCATTCTCTCGCTCTCTCACTGACTCACTTACTTGCTGGAAACAAAAGGAACAACTGGTGTGTGCAGAAGAGTGGAAAGAAGAGAAAGAGAGAAGAAGAAGTGGATGGAAGGAGTCGAGATAAAAAGAAGGAGAGAAATATTCGTTCTTCTTCTTTTCTAGCCTCGTCTCCGTTCCTCGCGTTCCGATAATGGAAGAGAGTCGTTTCGAGAGCCGCGCGAAGAACGGAGACGAAGCGTCGAGGATAGTAGGAATAGAGGGTGGAAAAGAGAAGGAGAGGAAAAAGAAGGAAGAAAGAGAGGCGCAACAAAAGTAGCCGTGACGCCGTGCAAAAGGAATAAAACAGACGGAACAACCGTGGAGGAAAAAGAAGAAAAAAGCGACCCTTCGTGGCAAACGCAGAAGGGAGCGAAGAGGGCTGCAAGAAGAAGAGACCAGCCAAACGAACAGGGGACCTCAGGGATGTAAGGTGGAAACTTTTGTGCCTCATACGTGTTCTATGGATTACGATAGAAGGGGAATCTTATTCAATGCTGCTCTGCATAGCTCTTCATAGGCTATCATGAATTTAATGACGGAAAGATATACATGCACCTTTTTCAGGCTCTTAATAGATAGCTCATGGTAAACGTATCCATCAGCAATCATGTTTCTACTTTATCGACTAAGTGTTTTATTCTATTAAACGACGTAACACTTTATTTATATAATCGCAGACTTGTACTGATCAATAAATGGGACATCACATGTAATTTTTATTACTTTGTGAAGTTTAATAACTTTGTATATCCTCAATTCTGAATTTGATTTACTTAGAAATTCAGAGGGACTATCCCATAGTCTCTTATCTAAAATCTGTATATGCTAATAAAGACCGTGTTCTTATATGTCGAACAATAGAATCATTTACCTTATGGAGAATACGGTACGGGTACAACATAGGTTTCCTTCAACAAGGACAAGTGTAGAGATGAACCAATCACTTGCCTTCGATTTTAAGGGATTATTGAGTCTCACAATATCTGTACTTATGATTTCCAAATTCTCCCAAATTCTTAAGTGTCTAACTTCAAATTCGCAAATTCCGAATCAACGCTTTTTTGAACGCGCGACCCCACCAATACAACTATTACAAGCAAACAGTAATAAAAAGAAAGTGATTACGAAACAGCATGTATCGCTAATGTGTACGGTTTCCTGTCATCAATCGACCATGTTGTTAACCGCAATACCAGTCTTCCTAGTAACTCGATCGATCAGCTGCCTCCCGATGCTCTTCAAGGCTGACCTTTCTCCCGGGGAAAATTCAGTTACTCCGACCAATTAACCCAGTCTTAAGTTCCTGGACGTTCCAGCGTGCTGGTAGAAATACGAGACCGTTGACAAATTGAATTCACCGCTTTCCACGTCCCAGAAACAACCAACTGCATTAACAACTGACGAACTTGTTGCCAAGTGACGGGACTCGACAAACTCATAATATTCTAATTAAATAAGCTAATAAATTCAGCTAGATTGGCAACTAGGTGAATTAAGGTGGCACTCATAAAACATCAACCATACTCCGAGATTCGAGAGTATTAAGTTGAGAGTATTCGAAAGGCAGGAGTCGATGAACCGCAACAATTGTAAACGTCTGTTAACTGGACATTCGGTCGCTACGTCCCTGGACCGTGGCAGAAGAGATCTCCGGAGGTGGTGGAAGTGGAAAGAAGAGAGAGGAAGAACAAAGAGGAAAAAAAAGAAGAGGAAAAAAAAGGGCAGAACTGGCAAAAGGGGCAAAACCACGGGCACTCCTCCTGCCCTCTCGTGTCCTCCTGCTGGCTCTCCATCTCTCTGGGTCCTCGTGTAGAGTGTAGTAACGTACAGTACACGGCGAGCAACACAAGACATAGTACCCATGGCGTGCGCATTCGACTTTTCAGCGTTGTTGGCGCACGTGTGCGGAGAAGCATAATGTGCACCGGTTTTGCTTGTGTGCTATAACGCTGTGTGTATATACCTGAGCCACGGTACCGCTTTGACATCATCCTGTACGGCTCAGGTACGGACACAGCCTGATAATCGCCGGATGTCAAGGTCCTCCTTCTTCAACGGTAGCCGAAACTCCTTCGCGCTGCTTTCGACCTCTCCGTCGCGTTCATCCTTGCAAATGGACGATCTATGTTCCCTTTGTCGAATCTTTTCGTTGTATACTGTACATACAGGGTGTTCTCCTCAACTGGACGCGGTGCAATATCTCAGAAACGAGTAACTGACAATTATTCACTTATCTTTTATGATGCTTAACTTCGAGGAGCACCATTTTCCTGCTCAAGATCGTTACGGTGTATGAGAATGGACTCTATTTTTTGCGTTATATTTTTTCCCTTCATTTGCGAACTTGTGTAATCTTGTGCTTCGTACTTTAAAATCTTCGAGAGGCACTGGAGGTGCTGAATATTTGTGCACCCTTGAAGGATTCAACTCCGAAAGATCTCCGCAAGAAAATGGCGATTGGAAAGTAACTCACAGGTGGTTGCAATTTCGACGAACGAGGCCCATAGATGGAGAAAGATTCAACGATTTTAATCTGTTCTGATGTGTATACCTCTTGTAAGCCTCTCGTCCTACCGATGCTCGTTCATCTGTTTCGTTTTTTCTTTCTTCCCGCTCGATCCCTTTGCTCTGTTCCTCTCTCTTATACTTTTCCTTTTGCTTTTGTACTCCTCCTTCCGAATGCTATTACGCGCAACGGCTACCGCGGGCCAACACAACTACCGATCGACTCCACCCAGAAGACGACCAACGGGTGGAACTTACAATTAGGCAATTTAAATCGACCCGTTTCGATCGACCAGTTGGCGCTGATATTCGACATGCTCCGTATTAATTTCGTGGCCAATGTAAAAAACGGGCTCACTTCACGGAATTGATTTCATTTTATAGAAGCTCGATTTAACCACTGTTCTCGACCCTGCGTGCATGATGCCATTTCCATTGTACAGTGCCGGAACTTACTGCAAACTTTTAACTTAATTTATTGTGGAATTATTATCTTTAAATCTTCGAACGTTTCTATATAACTAGATTAGCTTAGGAATTGAGAGATGTGAGTACTAGGCATGGCAATGTAAGGCGTTTCTATTCCGCATGTGGAGATATAATGCGTTGCTATTGCACGCGTGGAGATCCAACACCTGGTAATTTAACGCCTTACTATACCACGCGTGGGGATCCAACGCATTGCTATTCCACGCGTGGAGATCCAACACGTAGCTATTCCACGTATGGAAATTCAACGCGTCGCTATTCCACGCGTGGAGATCCAACACGTTGCTATTCCACGCATGGAAATTCAACGCGTCGCTATTCCACGCGTGGAAATCCAACGCGTTGCTATTCCACGCGTTGCTATACCACGCGTGGGGATCCAACGCGTTGCTATACCACGCGTGGGGGATCCAACGCATTGTTATTTCACGCGTGGAGATCCAACGCGTTGCTATTCCACACATGGAGATCCAACGCGTGGCTGTACCACGCGTGGAAATCCAACACGTAGCTATTCCACGCATGGAAATTCAACGCGTCGCTATTCCACGCGTGGAGATCCAACACGTTGCTATTCCACGCATGGAAATTCAACGCGTCGCTATTCCACGCGTGGAAATCCAACGCGTTGCTATTCCACGCGTGGAGATCCAACGCGTTGCTATACCACGCGTGGGGATCCAACGCGTTGCTATACCACGCGTGGGGATCCAACGCATTGTTATTTCACGCGTGGAGATCCAACGCGTTGCTATTCCACACATGCAGATCCAACGCGTGGCTGTACCACGCGTGGAGATCCAACACGTAGCTATTCCACGCATGGAAATTCAACGCGTCGCTATTCCACGCGTGGAGATCCAACACGTTGCTATTCCACGCGTGGAGATTCAACGCGTTGCTATACCACGCGTGGGGATCCAACGCGTTGCTATTCCACGCATAGAGATCCAACGCGTTGCTGTTCCACGCATGGAGATCCGACGTGTGGCTATTCCACGCATGGAAATTCAACGCGTTGCTATACCATGCGCGGAGATCTAACGCGTTGTTATACCACGCGTGGAGATTCAACGCGTTGCTATACCATGCGTGGAGATCTAACGCGTTGCTATACCAAGCGTGGAGATTCAACGCGTTGCTATACCATGCGTGGGGATCCATCGCGTTGCTATTTCACGCGTGGAGATTCAACGCGTTGCTATACCACGCGTGGCAATCTAACGCGTTACTACGTCATGCGTGGCGTTACACCACGTGTGGAGATCCTATCCGTTGCAATTTAACGCGTTACTGTGCCACTCATGGTGATCTAACGCGTTGCTATTCCACGCATTGAGATCCAACGCGTTACTATACCATGCATGGCAATCTAACGCATCACACCACAGCTAACAATCTAATATGTGAACTTAACATATGATGGCCAACCACGTATCAATCTACTCTCCGACAACCCCGTGTCCCAACAATAGTTCTACCCCCACATTCACAAAAGTCCTCCCAAAAGACGCAATAAACCAAAAGTCACCCACAAAAATAAAACTGTTCGACATACACATGGTCTCCTACATAATTTCAATCGAAATGCTCGTCTTTCGCGACTTTAATTCGAAGCAGCTGCGTTTCGCTGACCTTACCTCACGGAGGAGGAAATGATATGTATAAATTGATACGAAAAATTGTAGCTATTCGTTCAGATGTATCGAGGGCTAAAAAGAGGGGCCATGTGAGTCGTAAAACCATCGGGGACACGTTAATAGCGCAGTCGTGTACGTGGGGATCCTTGGCGTCTCACGTTTTGTGATTTACACGTCGTAAAGGCCACAAAAGCAAGGCACGACTTGTTCATGCGAGTACATACGCTGCCATTCGCGGCCACATTTGGCCAGACTGATTGTGTACTTACAATGTACACTCTCATGTCTCTCGATGTTTGGCCTGTTTACGTTTTAGAGGGTGTGATATCATTGGTCTCGCAGAAAGCGTGTTGAAATTGAACGCACTTCTGAGAAGCTTCTTTACGTTTTGTCTGTTAACACCGTGAAACATGCTACCACATCGAAGACATACTTTTAGTTTTTGCATATTTTCGTGTCTATGAATTGTGTCCTCAGATAAGAGTATATTTAGTTGGATAATTTATCACGATGCAAATGGTTTCATACGAAAATTTCCGAATGTTCGAAATACTCGACTAGCATTGTAACCGAACGAACAATTAGCGAGCAGTAAATAGAAGTAAGGACAACAGTGGCTCAAAGTCGATTCGCGTCTATTTCTGCAAAGATTCGAACGGATTTATCACGGGCTAGTAATCTCGTGGACAGCTGACAGACAGTTAAGATTCATTAATGCTGTTGGCAGCGATTCAACGGACGCGAAAAAAATAAATTTCTTGGGCGACAGAAGGCCCCGAACAGATGTCGAGGTGCTATGGCTTCGATCTGGCTTCAAAGAATCGCACGACTCGTAAATTCTGATCGACTGGTGCAGAGGATAAAAATAAAGGAATCGAAAATAGATCGAGAGCATGGCAACTGGAATGCAAATCCGCAACAAAGGCAGCTAAAAAACCTGTACGAGATTGATCACTAACTCTAATTCTATCACAAAATAATAAATAAATAAAGTTTATTGCTGTGAAGGTAAAAAGAGAGACGAACAAAGAGCCAGCGTGAAACACAAATGGAACCTTGAAACTTGACCTGAAACGAACTGGAGCGAAGCGAGAAGAGCGATAATACAAAAATATGTCGTTACAGAATGTCAAGTCCAAGAAGCACGAGAATTCGCCTTAATATTTCAACGACGTTTTCTCCTTGTCCTTACTTCGTTCCGCGACGATTCTTCGCAAACCTTCTCGTTTTTCATCGTCGGACCTGGCCGTTCGCCGCCGCTTTTTCTCGTCTTTATCAAGACGCGATTTCGAGCAGAAATACCCGACGAATTTAAGGCTTTTAATGGAGCAAGAGAAATCAATTCGATCCACACGCCATCGGTGCCAATTCATTTCACCCCGTGCTACCAGTATTTGCTCCTGCCTTATGTTTGAATCAAAGAGCACTTCTTTCGATTATTGGTTCTTTCTGAACATTACGTTTTTGCTTCCCCGATGATTTACACTTCTAATTTTATTTTCAACTAACAATAATTCAGAAAGTTATAACCACAAGTTTGTAAGTTTGATACTAGGTCTAAAGGTAGGCCTAGGTCTATAGGTCTAAAGAGATCTAGAAGTCTGGATGTAATCCACATGCATAAAATAATGTACCAGAAATAACAGATATCAGTTTCTAACCTATAAAAGCGTCGAGCCTGAAAGTTAGCAAGTTAAACGTAAAGGGAGACAAATCAATGGGACTCGAAGCATGTAACTGCGGGATTTCCTGCAGGGATCAGAAATAACAAGGTATCGAGTGTGGTTTAGCTGCGAGTTGTATTGATTACGATTATATGAAAAACGTAAGAGGACTCCCCTAGCAACAACAGTGTCGACGAATGTAAACCTAGAAGTGCTGCTTAGAGTACAGAGGGTCTCAGGTGACAGCGGACGGTCTCCAAGCGGATGATGCAGCAGAATTACCATACGAATTAAACTGATCCGTTATTTTCGCGTAATATCCATCGTCATCCTCGGCTTTTCTTATGCGTCCTTTAATTTCAAACGCTTAACGCTTCGACACTGTAAATAGGTAAAAAGATACTTGTCCCGAGCCAGTGTCATCAGACAATCCATATGGTTCTGTTAGTTTCCCGCGTTTCTTGCGGCCTCGTACCTAATGTCTCGGTATTTTCCCAGATTCAATCTGATACACCGAAAAAACCTCCCCGTCCCGGGGTAATGGTCAGTGCCATTAAACAACTGCGGTTTCGTCTCGCTATTCTCCGAAAGGAAACGGCACGAACCGACTGACGCGACTGGTTGTACAGGAAGATCTACGATTAAACGCTTTGCGCGAGGAGGAAGTGCATGTTTTTGCGGCGATCAAGCGCGACAACGGATAAAAGACAGACCAGTTGTACATTTTACATGACGGACGAGAACCGACCACGGTACCTACTGTTCCTGGAAACTTCGACCACAATTGTTTGCCAAGAAACGGGTTATTATCGTCCCTGTTATTGTTACTAGGTTACCAGCTTGCGCTTCGGTACACGTTTTGATTTTTATGCTAATTCGAGTGCAAGCGAAAAAATGTTCACTTATCACAAATTCGCTCATTCTGAACTTGGACAAAAATATATCTTCGATCGATGAAATCAGTAAAACATTCCAAGCTTCATTTTCACCAAGAGTAAACAAGTAACATGGATCAAACGAAAGTCAAACCAACCAAGAAACAAAGGAAAATATCTTGTAGCATGCACAGGGTACTCTCAGTCCAAGAAGAAATGCAAATTCGGGATGAAACTTGAATTTAAATTCTGAAATAGTTATGAATACTCTCCGTATCCCCTGATTCGTCCAATGGACCTTTGCCATTGAAATTGTTTGATGTCCATCCACAGATTTGACATTCAGTGTTGTTTCTGCTCGCATGATAAATGTCTCTGCTATTAAAATGGCCTTGCTCGGAGAAGCGTCTGTGCAGCACAAGGGGGCGAATGAGATCTCCAGATCGTGACTAAAAATGGCGATGCAGGTCGAGCTTTTAGCCGAGGGCAAATCGGGATCGAAATGCTGAGGATGATCAGCTGCACTCGTTTTCACGGTCGTCCGGATAAATCTGACGAGGACACGTATATGGTGGGCGATGTTAGAAAAATTGCTACCAGATTATTTTCTGATTAATTTAGTCGTCTATCGTTTTATCTTGCTTTAACTATATGGTCTTCATTGGTAACTGTCCTTATTAGTCAACATAGAATATAGAATTTACACGAGATTAAAATTCTGTTTTAATTTAAATAGAGCCTAGTTGTATATTTAATTAATTAGAAAATAATTAAATACTTCTTTGGTGATCATGAGAAAAAGAGTGTACATTGGGACCGTTTGTTTTCTCGTTAATTCTACTCGTTAATCACGAATTTTTTCGCCAACCTCCACGATCACGGTGATTGTTTGGCAACGATGAGAGTGGAGGACGCAGGATACAGCTCGAGGCTGATGTACGCGCGTTTAATGCACACCGCATCTACATACGCCACAGGTGCAGGGCCCTGATGCGTTATTAACTTCGAGCTGAAAAGCATTTCTTAACTTACGGTGAATTAGGGCAGAAGTAAATTTGATACGGCATTAAAAATGTGTAACAGTACGAAGATGTACAAAAATACGATATATAAATATGAAGATAAACCTGTGCTATATGAACATGAAGAGCATGTACTAAATATATGAACATGTAGAACGTGTACTAAATATATGAACATGTAGAACGTGTACTAAATATATGAACACGAAGAACACGTACTAAATATACGAATACAAGTAAAGTTAAAAATTGAGTGAACTTAAAAATTGGAATAGGTCTTGCTTGAACTAAGACGATGTCGGAATAAAATTGTCAAGCCTACTTTCGAGTTAACCGTAAATCATAATCAACAGAAGCGATCGAATAAGGTGGACGCAACAACAAAGAACGTTTCGCTGATGAACTTCCGGAGGCGAGAAACTTCTCTCTGACGTTCACATAGAAGAGATACGGGAAGGAAAGGAGTGGAGGAGCCGTAAGCGGTACCGAGGCCTCGGGTAAGAAACCGTAATTGCCAGGCAGAGTGACTTTTGTAGCAGAAATTGCTCTCGTCCGCGATGTGGAAAGCTAGCTACGAGGAGAGAGCAATTCGTGGAGATGCACCGAGGGAAAGAAGAAACGGATCGTTGTACAAGAGCATGGAACTCGAACAAGAAACCGAATTGACCTCGTCCAATTGATCATATTCACCATAAGTCTCACGGTCTCCCATTTCACTTGTCAATTTGAATACGACGATAAAAATTGTCGAAAGGAGGAATTACCAATCGTTGCGATCAGTATGATGATGGAGAACGAGAATCATCGTCAGGATCTCGTTGTTTATTGGCGGAATTACACAGGACTTTATGATATAGTATGCTATAGGAGTTGTGTGTATTATCGGATTCGAGGAAATTAAGGCACGTGGAATAAATAAGGTGTTCGATGCAAAGTATTCGGGGATGATTGGGACTTGGGGACTGGGACGTTCTACATTTGAGTATAGGAAATTAGAAGTCTAAGCATTTGGGAACTGGTCATTTGGTATTCGGGGATGATTAGGACTTGAGGACTGGGAAGTTCTACATTTGAGTATAGGAAATTAGAAGACTAAGATTTGGGAACTGCTCATTTGGTATTCGAGGATGATTGGGACTTGAGGACTGGAAAGTTCCACATTTGAGTATAGGAAATTAGAAGACTAAGATTTGGGAACTGGTCATTTGGGATTCGGGGATAATGGGTACTTGAGGACTGGGAAGTTCTACATTTGAGTATAGGAAATTAGAAGACTAAGGATTTGGGAACTGGTCATTTGATATTCGAGGATAATGGGGACTTGAGGACTGGGAAGTTCTATATTTGAGTATAGGAAATTAGAAGACTAAGATTTGGGAACTGGTCATTTGGGATTCGAGGATGATTAGGACTTGAGAACTGGGAAGTTCTACATTTGAGTATAGGAAATTAGAAAACTAAGATTTTGGAACTAGTCATTTGGGATTCGAGGATGATTGGGACTTGGGGACTGGGAAGTTCTACATTTGATTATCGAAAATTAGAAGACTAAGGATTTGAGAACTGGTCATTTGGTATTCAAGGATGATTGGGACTTGGAAACTGAGAAGTTCTAAATTTGATTATCGAAAATTAGAAGACTAAGATTTGGGAACTAGTCATTTGGGATTCGGGGATTTAGGGTTTCACAGTTATAGATATTTCAGAACTTAGAAGTTGAAGATTTGAACATTGGGCACTTCAGTAATAGGGGCTTGGGAATTGAGTTCGTGAGTACTAGGGGTTTGTCATTCAATATTTGAGTACTAAGGGCTTCAACATTCAGTACTTGAGTACTAGGGGTTTGAACATTATTTGAGAAGTAGGATCTTAAGAATAAAAAATTTGAGAATTGCAGATTCCAGAATTCGAGATCTCCAGGTAAACCTAATCCTCCACACAGTTAGAATGATAGTCGTTTATCAAAATTTTTCCAAACCGCTTCTCCAAAGGGAAATTGTTCGTGAGAACCGTTTTACCATCATCAAGAGCAATTTCATCGGGTAATGGACTCTGCGGAGAGAATAGTAACTTTGTAGCACTGTGTGGGGTGATACAAGAATACCAGCTCACGATGCAGGTCATTTTTCGGTCATCGACCTGGGACGGTAGGGTTGTACGCAACAAAAAGTTTCGTGCGGGCCAGAATTGAGTGCCACTTTGTGGCTATACTTTAAACCTGGAAAACTTTTGTCGAACATTTGAGTTTAAGATAAGTTGCTAAGAGGCTCGTAAAAAGCTCTAACACACGCATAAACGAGCATCATTCTAGAACAAAGAACTTTTATGACCAGACTCTTCGAACCTCTATATGTATACTATTTTATAATTTTCTTACGACGACGTATGATTTATTTGTAAAATTAATCATTCGGAATTATCTACCTAGATCTTCTGTAGGTGTCAGAAATCTTGTGAAATGTAAAATATTACATATTAAAAATCACGGTTCGAAATATGTAGATAATTATAAGATAAAAAAATAATGAATGTTATAACGTTCTAATAAATGTTAGTTAAATTCAAATCTCAGAAATGTGAGATGTACGGTTTGGTTCTACCGTTAAGCAGTTTATGTAAAATAGGGAACGTGCACTGGCTCGAGAGATTTAAATATCCCAAAACGAAGGAACAAAGTAGAGGCGAAGGTAGAGATTTTAAACAGGGATCAACTAGGATAGACATACAATCCCATGGAACCATGCTACGTTAGAAATTCTTATACCAAAGAATTTCCGTATTGCTACCCGACCAATCCGGTTTTGAACCCGGGGCATGTTCGTCAGAAGATAGGGGGAAAAAAACGATTTCGATGCCATTGACGAAAATGATGAGGGACAGGTTACGTGGAAGCCAACATAGTAGAACGTCCAGAACCCCTTTTCCTTCGAAGTTGACCTGAACAGATCTACATTGTGAGAAGACCTTCCGTCCCACGTTAAAACTCTCAGATAAAGAAATAATTTTACGGGGCGAAGGAAACCAAATATCGTAAATCGCAAATTGCGTTGCCGAGAACTGATCTTTCGAATCAATTTTTTCATAGAACAAAGGGTTTAAAGAAAGCACCGTGAATTGACGAGGAAACTCCTGGCACAAAATTGCTTCTCGGAATGCAATTCCCTGGAGAGAAACTACAATTGCTCGAACACGTTGCTCGAGTCAAGATGCTCGCTTTCTGCATTAATAAAACTCGAAGTAAACGCTTCGCAGAAGGCTGAACCTTTTCTCAACGTTATTTTACGCTTCCTGCCTTCCGAACCGACAATCTTCCCTTTTTTCCGCCTTCTTACGACCAATTTCGCGTTGGTACCGCTAAAATTGAGAATTTCAATTCTCGCTGCAATGTACCGTGCTCATGTTTCCGTGATGTTGACAGCGGAGTGACCCTCTCGCTATATTGCCGTGTTAAGGTGCTTAAGTCAATACCATATTTTTATCTGAGGTATCCTAGATTTAATACTCGTTCTTCTCGTAACAAGTATGATTAAACTTTTGAAAATTTAGAAATATTTGGAAGTCTGAAAAATTTGAAAATTTGATCACATGCCTGTTTATGTCGTTAATGATAAAAAATGCTAAGAAGCGTATGTCAAAACGCGTAAGCAATAGGTATATGACAAATGTAGGCATTTATGGCACTATTCCCCTTTGATAAGAGCTCATAATGCAAGTAGAAAAGGGGTCGACGTCTCTTTCGTAAACAGATCGCTTACGCTCAAGGACGTTGGTATAGTACGCACTGTACTACGTGCATACGATTATCCTTTGCAGTGAACCGTGCCAATAATCCTACAGGCAGACTGGTTCGCAAATTAGCATCAATTGATTTTAGAGTAGCTCCAATAAAACGATGATCGTAATTGCACGACGAACTACGTACATATCCTTAATGACTCATCAAAATTTTATTTTACGAGACGTGCATCGCATTTGTGGACTGTTCATTGGACCATTTTCTTCCAAATTACATTCTATTACCTACGTTTACGTTTCGATTTCACGGAATTTTATTTTGGAATTCGATTGAAAGAATCTTTTACTATAATTACATTTTTCCAATTTAAATAAATAGCGGTCGAACAAAAATATCGATAATATATAGAAGTAACAAATGTCTGTAACCCTGGATCCATCGATAAAAAATTAATAACGCGACTTGAATTTTATCTCCCATTTCCCGAAGGTAATTCGAAGTTAGTATGAATCATCGTTAATCCGGTTTCCAGCGAATATCCTTTGCTACATCTTGCTATTTTATTTGACTCGTCACGGTGGAAAACAGTTGTAGCGTTATCACCGGATATTAAATATTACAACGAACTAATTCCCGCCTTTGCCGCGCGAACGACAAACGGAGATTCTTGCCGCAGAAAATGCTAATTACCGTTATTACCGCCACTATCCAACGATCGTTAGAAGGGTGAAACTCAACCCTTCGATGATTGTCCGCATGTGCATACGTGAACGATAAGTTTTACCGACACGTAGCAATTATGCTAGCGTGCAAGAAACTTGAATGATTGATGTCCGTTGCCGAAGCAAGTGTAACCAGCTTTTCTAAATTTTTATTTTACGTACTTATCCGATTCCGTGAATCACGGTTTTATTTCGAGAATAAGACGTACACACCGTTCTTTAGTCATCTCAATTATCACACTTTCTTTTATGCTTGTATGTATTATCAAGATGTATGTAGTACTTACTGTGATGTACATTTCTAATTTTTTTTTCATGAAGCTTGTTTTTTACAATATGTACATGATACGTCATCGATTATGTATATTAAAATTATTGAATGCTCGAGGGCGTCTTCAATTGACACACATGGTGCGTCTTCAGTTGATGCACATGGTGTGTCTTCAATTGACGCACATGATGCGTCATTAAGTGACGGATTTGCTGAGCCTTCAATTGACGCACACAGTGCGTCATCAAGTAACTAACCGCTGTCTTCAACTGACGCACATGGTGCGTCTTCAAGTGACGGACTTGCTGAGCCTTCAATTGACGCACACAGTGCGTCATTAAGTAAGTAACCGCTGTCTTCAATTGACGCACATGATGCGTCATCAAGTAAGTAACCACTGTCTTCAATTGACGCACATGGTGCGCCTTCAAGTGACGGACTTGCTGAGCCTTCAATTGACGCACGCAGTGCGTCATCAAGTAAGTAACCGCTGTCTTCAATTGGCGCACATGATGCGTCATTAAGTGACGGACTTGCTGAGCCTTCAATTGACGTACACAGTGCGTCATCAAGTAAGTAACCACTGTCTTCAACTGACGCACATGGTGCGTCTTCAAGTGACAAACTTGCTGAGCCTTCAATTGATGCACACAGTGCGTCATCAAGTAAGTAACCGCTGTCTTCAATTGACACACATGATGTGTCTTCAAGTGACAAACTTGCTGAGCCTAAATTGACGCACACAGTGCGTCATCAAGTAAGTAACCGCTGTCTTCAATTGACGCACATGATGCGTCTTCAAGTGACAAACTTGCTGAGCCTAAATTGACGCACACAGTGCGTCATCAAATAAGTAACCGCTGTCTTCAATTGACGCACATGATGCGTCTTCAAGTGACGGACTTGCTGAGCCTACAATTGACGCACATGGTGCGTCATCAAATAGCGAACCCGCTGTCATCAATTGACATACATGGAATATCATTTATGGGACGCATCAGCTGTGTCATCGACTGACGCACCATGTGTGTCATGAGGTATAACCACCCCATGCGTCGTTCGGTTTTGTCTGTATTAATCCTTGACAGTCATTTAGAGTCGTGGATGCCATAAGTTATTAGGCTTTTCGTCTGAATTGAATAAGAAACTACATAAATACAAAGCTACTTTACAACCTGTTGACTCTGGATTACTATTTACCGGTGAATGTATTTATTTTGACGTGTACTGTGAATATATCTACAATACAATAGACTCAATGTAAGTACGACTTCAAACTCGTGTAGTATTTTGATCGATTGTCATATTCTTATGTATATGCGAGAACATTACTATTGCTGACTAATAAACATAAGTTTGAACGAAATGATACTAAATAATATAGTATAAATACAGAATATTGTATTTGAAATGCAATCAGATCCACTGTCGGATGTAAGTACATAGGTCTAATAAGTTTCATCGATATTCAGAGTAAAAAGGGTACCGATCGAAGAAACCAGATTCGTACTCTCCGTTGCGGAACGCTTCTTGCGACGTAAACCTAACCTCGCTGCTGCCTTCCTGTCCCAGATTAAACGTCGCGTTAAACGAGAAACGGTATAAACAGAAGGCAAGGAAGCAATTCGTGATTTTTCGTCTTCGTTACCCGATATCACCTTTCCCTGCAGCAGCAAGTGGAGCACGTACACAGTGATTCTCCGGTGCTGCCCTCTACGGTTTCCTTTCATTGGCCTCTTATCTCTTCGGTCGATGGTGAATCACCGGGGCCGAGCAGAAGAAAGAGACAGCAACGAAGAGGTAGAGAGAGGTCCATGGTGATGCTTAGCAGAAGTGTGTGGTGGTCGTGAAATAACCGAGAGAAGGTACACACACACGTACCAACGGAGATAGGAGGGAGAAGGAGAAGAAGAAGGGAGAAAAATCGTGGAGAGAGAAAAGAAGAGTGGGAGAAGAACCATGGACATGGTGTTGACCGGGCTTTGAACCCTGATCCCACTGGAGTACTACGTCGTACTACGGGGTCCCTTTGGTGGGTTTGTTCTTCTTGCTTTACCACCCTCTTTCGTCAACTTCGATACACCATGTGTCCACATAGATATTCTATTGCAAATGTTTACAAACAATTCCAACGTGAAAGTAAACGTGCACTCATCGACGACACGGTAATTAACCTGGATTCCATGAAGGAAAGATGATAAGGAAAGATCAGGAGGGACCAAAGCACCAACAACGTGTATTTTATAAAGAGACACACAGGCGAGCTCCTCGTCTTGCGCATCCTCGAAGGCTTCGAACCACAGCCAACTACCGCTTTGTCCTTACTCGAAGAGGCTGACGGTAGGGGATGGGATGATCCTCGACGATGGTGGGGAAAGAAAGATGAGCAGGGAAGGTGGAGGACCGTTGCACTGACCGGGCTTTGAACCCGCTATGTGGTAAACAACAGGTACGTTGCACCCGTAGCGCAATTTGTAAGAGACGAAACCCGATGAACACTCTTCAGGAAGTCGTACGAAAATAATGCCGAAGACCACTTCGAATAACGTACGACTATATCTGCGGCCGCAACCCCCTTCTTCTTTCAATCCGTGAAACTTCGAGGTTACTTTCGAAAATAGCAGGAGACTTCTTTCTTTCTTTTACAGTAGGAAAACTGGGATTATTTTTGAAGCTTGAATTTTGGGGAAGAAATATACTAAGCAGTAAATAAATTGGGGTTGAAAATTGTTGTGACTACACCTGGTTTATTATTGTTCCTCTATTTTCCACCCTTCGCCTGAACCTTTCTACGAGGTTCTAAATTAAAAGAAATTTTACAGATACTTTTGTCGAATTTTGAGACAGAAAATCAGTGCAGGAAAAATTGAAATTAAAATTCATTATCAGTCTTCTTTTTCACTGAACCCAATTTTTATGTTTGAATACTTGAAGATTATTTCTGGATTTGAATATCAACATCAAAAGTTTCAATTATTTAAATTGACAATTACGATTTCCCCGTTTTCATAGTGTACTTTTAATATTCTCTAACGAGGAAGTGGACTATCGGTTCTAATCGGAGGCAAATGGTATCAGGATGGCACAGCGCTGTCGACTTCCGGTTTACCAAGCGGTTGAAGTTTGATTGAATCTCTTTTACGAGATGGCGTAATATTTCCCGTTATCCGCGCAACAATTACGACTGTATTAAATAAATCCACAGGGTACAGAATTGGAACCAGAAAGAGTTGAAAATCATTTCTGTCGTTAATTGTGAGAATTTTCGAAAGATAAATAATAAGAATTTGTTATGTAAAAATGATGAATTCGTGGAAGGCTGTTCGGTGGCTAAAATAGTATGTCTGAATACGGTGTTTCGACACATCCCAAGGAAGAAATTATCGTGAGTTTACGCAATTTTATGTAAATTTGAATCTGGGT
Source organism: Megachile rotundata (assembly GCF_050947335.1). Lineage (NCBI taxonomy): Eukaryota > Metazoa > Arthropoda > Insecta > Hymenoptera > Megachilidae > Megachile > Megachile rotundata. The sequence continues at coordinate 9,411,624 of NC_134994.1, forward strand.
TTGTTGTGAATCGATAATCCATTGGGCCTAGTTACCGACATTTTTAGTTCCGTACTCGATCACCTACTGTCGCTGCTGTCGCAAAATTCCCAAGAAATCTTTCTACTAAATACATTTTTTCTTCTGAATATAAATTCTGTATAAAACGTACCAATTTTATTTTACTTCAGTTAATTGTGTGATGTATGTTCAAATCACTTTTAAGAATTACTGGATCTCTCTAAAATATTTAATATTTTTAACGAATGTTATAATAGATAAAATGTAAATATTACTTAAAAACTGTGAGTGAAATAAATATTTAAATATTAGCAAGAAGATTGTCCGTTTTACGATTCACACGGTAAGTCGATAACAAAATCGAGGTCACTTCCGGCTTTCGTTCGTGAGACTTTCTTCCACATCAAATTGTACAAAATATAAATTAACTCGTTCAATAATTCATGATACATTCTTTAAAAAATCATTAAAACTTTCCTTGTATTACTTTCATAATACTCAATTTAATAATTTACCCACAAAAACATTTGAACAAAACAGAATAACATAAAATTCGAACGATACAATTACAGGAGTCAAAATAACAACATATGTTTCATTATGTCGCACTAATATTTCCCGACTGCTTCCCCACTCTTTTTTTAATAATAAAACAAATATTGGCATTCAAAAAATGTAGCAATCGTATTGGAGAGTCTACGAGCAGAGAACTCTCATTCAAGAATGAACGTCGAAATGTAAGCGTATCGTCTAAAAATACTGTTGGTGGGCCGAGGTGCGCCTAGCAACAGAGATTGCATAGAAGCATAACTATAGTGAACGTGCGTGTTTATACGTCGAGGCACAACAAGGACACGGGTTACGGGAAAAGGAGCCTGACGGACGTATCGATTCGTTTTAAAAACATTTTCAAAATTACAATCCGCAATTTGTACTCTAACAGAAGTAGAGTGTTTTGTGCATTTTTATTCTTTCGATTTTTATTTTTGTTCGTTTAGGTATCGGTGCTGGTAAGTACACGTATGAGTGGAATTGAAGAATGGAGTAAATTTGTGTTTGGAAATTTTGGGAGATGGGGATTTGGGGAGATGGGAATTTGGAGAGATGGGAATTTAAGATGGAAATTTGGAAAGATGGGAATTTGGAGAGATGGAAATTTGGCGAGATGGGAATTTGGGGAGATGGGAATTTGGGGAGATGGGAATTTGGAGAGATGGGAATTTAGGAAATAGGGGATTTGGAGAGATGGGAATTTGGGGAGATGGGAATTTGGAGAGATGGGAATTTAGGAAATAGGGGATTTGGAGAGATGGGAATTTGAGGAGATGGGAATTTGGAGAGATGGGAATTTGGGGAGATGGGAATTTGGAGAGATGGGAATTTAGGAAATAGGGGATTTGGAGAGATGGGAATTTGGGGAGATGGGAATTTGGAGAGATGGGAATTTGGGGAGATGGGAATTTGGAGAGATGGGAATTTGGAGAGATGGAAATTTGACGAGATGGGAATTTGGGGAGATGGAAATTTGACGAGATGGGAATTTGGGGAGATGGGAATTTTGGGAGATGGGAATTTGGAGTGATGGAAATTTGGGGAAATGGGAATTTAGAAAGATGGGAATTTGAAGAGATGGAAATCTGGAGATTTGGAAATTTGGGGAGATAGGAATTTGAGAAGATGGGAATTTGGAGAGATGAAAATTAGGAGAGTTGGAAATTTGAGAAGCTCGAAATTTGAAGACTTGAAAATTTAGGAAGCCAGAAATTTGAAACCTTGAAATTCCGAAAATTTGAGAACTTCAAGCTCAAAAATTTGTGAAATAGTAAATCTTGAAAATTACCAATAAAACTTGATAAATTCAAAAGTTCAGAGAACTCAGATTCAGAGAAAGGAATAAAATTCATCTACGATAAAATACAAAAGCATATTGTCCGGCCAACAGTAGATGTTTTATATGCACCTCTCGAGAACTGAGAGCGTGTGTCTACTGATAAATATTCAAAAAGGCACAGATTGCAGAAAGACACGTGCAGTTTGAAGTACAGTCCATTTTAGAAGCAACATTCACCTTCTGCTATCAATATTTCAAGAATGAATCTGTATTTATAAAAACATCGAAGAATACATTCGTTATTCGAAAACGTATCCATGACTGATTGTGGCCGCTTGAAGAAAGTGTCTGATTCACCAGAGAAATTCTTGCATAATTGCTTGACCTCGATTTTCAGTTGGTACAAGTATACTCGGCAATTTTAAAATTGAAACGATGTTGCATTAATTTTATGCATATTCTTTTCACCGCGTATATTGATCGCTAATAAATAATCGTAAAATTGAGTGATAAATATTATGAATTAAATATACAATTAAGTAAAATCGAAGCTGTATTTTGTATTCAAGATGCAGAGACCTTGTACCAACATCCTTGCAAAAACGGGTGATCGCTTGCATTTGTCGCGTGTACTTATGCTAATTCGATATTTGAATGACTAGTACAATAACACATTGATAAAATATTGATACGAATTTAAAAAATCACGTTGAATATTTAAACTAATCTGGCGATATTTAAGTGATCAGTACAATAAGACTATCAGTACAAAGACAATATTGATACGTCTTTAAAGAAATCTCGATATGATAAATCAGAAAGTTTCCAAAGGCAGAGGATAATTGATATTTAAAATGTCATTTGTATATGTAAATTCATCCCCATTGAAATTAAAATGTTCGTCAATATTTTCCTGTTTTCGCTGCGGAGAAAGGAAACACACAAAGGACGTGCATTTCAATGCGGCCGGTTTCAGAAAGAATCAAGAATAAAGTCAAAATGTCACTTACCAAATGGTAAATACACGAACACCTGCCTTCTTCTCAAGGCAGCCTCGAGTGGGCCTTCTTTTGCGTACACAGCTTCCGTTGCACCTGTCTCAATTTTTCTCGACAAACAGATTCTCTACCTTTCCCTCTTTTTCTCTCTTTGATCGCTGGAAAATTGCGGTAGGATTCAAGGATTTATGCTCTTTTTATGGGACAAGATAATTTAAAAGGGACAGTGAAGCAAGTTAATTATTCCTTTACATGAAACCATTTTTATGTGGAGTATTGAGATGAATTTTATTTGATTTCTGAGTGTTTAGATAACTGGTAGTGTAGTCTCATTATATGACCGGGGAGCTGTGGGAGTTGGGGAGGTTTGGAAGTGGAAATGTGAGATTACTAGGTTATTTACAAGAATACCTAAATTTCTGAGTTGCTATATTTCCAAATTTCCAGCTCTCTAAATTTTTAAATCACCAAATTTTCAAATCTCCAAATTCCCACCTCTCCAAATTCCCATCTCTCTAAATTCCCATCTCCCCAAATTTTCATCTCTTCAAATTCCCATCTCCCCAAATTTCCATCACTCCAAATTCCCATCTCCTCAAATTCCCATCTCCCCAAATTCCCATCTCTCTAAATTCCCATCTCCCCAAATTTCCAAATCTCCAGATTTCCATCTCTTCAAATTCCCATTTCCCCAAATTTCCATATCTCCAAATTCCCATCTCTCTAAATTCCCATATCTTTAAATTCCCATCTCCCCAAATTCCCATCTCTCTAAATTCCCATCTCCCCAAATTTCCAAATCTCCAGATTTCCATCTCTTCAAATTCCCATTTCCCCAAATTTCCATATCTCCAAATTCCCATCTCTCTAAATTCCCATCTCCCCAAATTCCCATCTTTCTAAATTCCCATCTCCCCAAATTTCCAAATCTCCAGATTTCCATCTCTTCAAATTCCCATTTCCCCAAATTTCCATATTTCCAAATTCCCATCTCTCTAAATTCCCATATCTTTAAATTCCCATCTCCCCAAATTCCCATCTCTCTAAATTCCCATCTCTCCAAATTCCCATCCCCCAAATTCCCATCTCTCTAAATTCCCATCTCCCCAAATTTCCAAATCTCCAGATTTCCATCTCTCTAAATTCCCATCCCCCCAAATTACCATCTTCTCCAATTCCCACCTCCGTAAATTTCCTACTCCCCAAATTCCCTACTCACCAAATCCCTTCTTAAATCCCCAAATCCTCATATCTCCACATTCCTACATCCACAGGTCTTCCCATCTCTTACTCTCAATAAATTCCTATATTCCTTAACTTCCTATAATCCCAAATTTGAGTCCTCAGGTTCCAATATCTCCAATAACAATAACACAAAAATTTACCAAAATCATCACCTTACACAAGTTACACAGTAATAATACAAACTCAGAAAAAGTATAATCCAGAAGTAAAATATACCAACACAATTATAAATTAATATACAAACAATGCAACGCAAGAGGTAGGTTAAAAGAAAAGATACAAATATTCATTCTATTTTTTTTTTTAGATAATTCGTTTTTTTAATAAACATAGGCATTCACTTATGTAGGTTAGTTCTTTAGACTCTCTTACGATTACGGTTTATATATAATAATATTTATATTTATATATTGTCGTTACACATAAAATTTTTCTTACGCAAAATACCAACTGGAAGTGAGGCACTGGGTGTTGTATTTTCTGCTTCCTTTTCTTCAACATTCACTCGCACAGACTATCATCGTCCACTCGACTCTTTCATACTCCTTTTTTCTTCTTTTTTTTTTTCATTTTTTTTCTGTTTTTCTTACCGAGGCTTTACGTCACGTTTGGGAACGCACATACACGTCTAATATACTTATTACAAATAAGAAGTACACGCTAAGTTACGTTTACTGAGATCATACTAATACATCACAGGGTTACATAGACGTAAAGAATTATTCTCTTTTACTATTTTTTCCTTTTTTTTTTCTTCCCTTTCGTTTGATTCCCCGATGGCAGACTGTGCTCTGATCCTTTCAGATCTAACGAGATTCTATAGTCGTTCGATTTTTCGTCTTCCTTTTTGGTTTCACACACTGTAAGATTATTTTCTTCCACTGGTTGATCGTCGCGTTTCGAATTCGAAAATCTTACTGCTCGAAACCGTTTCTTGTTTCAATCTTTTTATCTGGATGTTTTCAGAACCTTTTTAATCACCGTGATTCAGATTTTATTGCTTCAAAACGTGCTTTTGAAATAAAGATGCCTATACAAGCGATTATAAAATATGGACACTGAAATCCAAATACTGATAAATAAATCTAACATCAAAATTTCGACAAAATACCTTCGAGTGTCCAGAATTAAGAGTTTTACTGAATCAGATGTACTGAAACAAGAGGTGGGTCAACGAGACCCTGTCGAGGGATAAAAAGGTTCCTTAAAATAGTTGGCACAAACGACCATAAATACCATCGACTCAATAGCACACTTCGCCCGTGTGAACGACGAAAAAAAATAGCTTGTAACCACCAGTCGTATTTCTGAATGATAATCTCATTGTAAAAGGGAGGGATGAGAAAGAGAAAAGTGAAATTGAGGAAAACACAGGGGGTGAGGGGTACTTCAAGAGGTGTATGGCCTTCGACCAAATTATCGTAAACAAAAAGAAAAAAAAATGTTGTAATAAATCAGCTACCATTAATAAAATCATACCATTTAAGATATACAATTATACATTTTACATTTAAACGCATCGACGAACAAAGAAGGTTTCGTTCGAGAAATCTGTGCTTTTGTTGATAAAAAAATAAAGAAATGTAATCCGCGTAATTTCACAGGTAACCGTTCGAAGAACTCCGGAAGCCACGCGTATGATTTGTACTCTACTAAAAATGCTCGATTACTTCCGGTATACCGTGATGCGCGCGAATTTCGAAACAAACAAAGATAAATCTGCCTCTTCCGCGGAGAACTTTGAACGGTTTTTTCTCACGCAATTACCATTCAATGCCTATAAGTCTGATCGTAAAAAAAAAAACGTTTAAAAAAGAAACGAGATGCAATGGAAATAAACAGATGCAAAAAGAGCCCATTGAAAAGCGAAGATTGCGTTCGCGGTACACATTTACAAATATATACAATAATTTCCTTGAAATTCATTGCCGACGATATAAATAATGATCCTGATTATCTTCCATTTCGTACAGTTTCGAATTTTGCAATCCTCGCTTCGGCTTTTCGGATGCTTAACACTTTGAAGGTCGTTTATGTTACTCTTTAAGAATACCGATAAAATTACTGTGCGAACTTTTTATAATTTACCTTGCTGGTTTTGCCTTGAGACGGAGTTAAAAAGCGTACTATCAAAGTGTTAAGATTTAATGGGTAGCGATGAACCTTGCGCCGGGTACCTAGATACGTTTTGAAACTTAGAGATTCTGTACATTTAAGAATTTACAGATGTGAAAATTCAAGAGTTTGCAATTTTAAAAATATAGAAAATTGTAATGGGTACACAACCACCCACTGAAGCTGTGATACTTAATTCACAAAGTTGTAATTCAAAACATTAAAATTTTAGAAGTGTAGACAATTTTTAATGGGTCAACTACCCCACTGAAGCTCTAATACTTAATTTGCAAAAGTTTCAAATAATTTTATTTTGAAAATTTTTTATCTGGATATAAAAGTACCTGGCACGAGGGTTCAAAGGAAGGTGAGAAGAGGAAAATGAGAAAGATGGGAATGAAGGAGAGCCAAATACGATACAGGTTCATTCAAAGGTAAGGACAAGAAAATCGCGGGGTGATTTGGCATCGGCTGTACTTTCTTAATGTCGTACAGGAGATCAATGCTTAAACATGGGTAACGAGCTGTAACCTAAATCATATCTTTTTCCCCATTTATCAATCTCGAGATTGGTCTCTTTTTACAGTAAAAATTGATGTACATTTCGCGGCCGTTTCAAGGACACTGTCGAAACTACCGCGAAATTTGTAGGATTTTAGAAGTCCGTGGATCTCCAACGAGGAGGAAAGGTCATTGAAGATTCGCGGAATGTTTTGCAAAGCCGAAAAATTCGAAGACCAAACTCGAAGAGAAACTGCACTTACTACCTAATATCTTCCTTAAAATCTATAGGTATCCTAAAATATATTTATATATTTCTTGTCTCCTTACGCTCATAATTATGTATGTACGACATCATTCATCCTTGATTCGTTTCAGTGTCGAACGAACAATATATTACATTAATTTCGCTCTTTTTCGCTTTATATACAGGGTGTGTAATTGGCGCAAATGAAGGTGTGAGTCTACCTGGAAATATCAGTCGATTTAAAGATTTTTCGTATGGGGCTTCCTTTTGAAGTTATTAATTTTTAACGTGCTTCTATGAGGAATAGAAATAAGACAGAAATTAAAATGAATTTCAAGGAGTCTGAAGACTATTGTAATTCCTGGTGTTGCTGTTGTAAAGAAAACCACATACAAAGTACAGTTTTGCAATGGTGTAACCAGTATTATTCTTTTATTAAGACATTTCCAAAAGCCATTTGCTATCCCAGTTACGTCAGTGCCTCCGACTAATTTTTTCAAGTAGCATCACCGATTACCTCACACCCTGTATATCTAAGGTGTCCCACATTTCTCCCAACAGAACAAGAAGCGTACAAAATCCTCTAAATGCCTCGTTACAAAATTAGAAACCTCTAACACCTATCCAAAACCAGCAGCTTCTACTTGTAACAAAAGATTCATGTGCAGCTTTCATACAACAATCTTGCTCTTATAGGAAAAACATGAGACAGCATATAACCTAAACGTTATTCTCTCTATCCTAATACAAAAGATACGGACACGATGAATTACACATATGTATATATAAAAAAAAAAAAAACAAAGAAAAAAAAAGAAAAGAAAAGATAGCAACAACCACGTTGTTTCTTTTGTCCATTGTATCTGGTCGTTGTTATCGGTTGTTGTTGCCGCTTTGTAATTTCCGTACCACGATTACGAAAGTGTTAGAACGAAAAACGTTACTGTTATCATGCGTTTTCGTTACTTCTTTTAAATTTCCCGCCATTGTGCATGGCGGATAAATCTAAACGTGAATGGCACAGCCAACGGACCTAGCGCGTTCTCCTCTGCCACAGAGCTTTCCTTCGTCTTTCTCCATTCCTCCTGGCAGCGATGCGTTTCCGGTCCGAACTTGATGGAAGAAGACGTCGAGGCTGAAGGAGGAAACTTCGAGGCTCTTAGCTACGTATTTGACCCGCGTTACGGGCGATCTTCTCCGGCGGCTCTATCATGCTCTTCGCGCTACCGTTTAGGCTACGTTTACGACTCTTCATGTAGTCTGAAAGCACACACAAACGAAAAAAACATGTATATACGTGCGCCACATACACAGGTACGGGTTATTTTTCGACCTTGTTATCTTCGGGCGATTGAATTTAATTGCAAAATTCGAATGATACCGTAATCGCAGTGAACACGGGACGCGACACTTTGTCAATATTAGAATAACGTTCATGATAAATTGATGAAACACATAAGTCAATAATAGAAAATTATATTAATTGCTCATTTTCAACTTATTTCGTTTACCAATACATTCCGAGTGTTGTGTTTAAAAATATTCGTGTTGCCAAGCACAAAAACGCAAACATATTTTGAAACAAAGCGACTCTTTACAGGTTCCAAAACGTGCAAACAGAAAAAGAATCGAATAAGATTAGCGGTTATTGATCTCTACAATGTCAAATATTAAATATCGAATATCTGCAACTACACGTGTATTAAAAGCAAAATCAAAAGGTGAAACTTATGCCATCTGTACCCACATTTTCATACAGATCGATAAGTTACCTCAGCTACGTTTCGCAGAAACTGGAAAGAATTGACAGAACACGAAACAGTTTTAAATCCGAACGTTTTTTTAATTTTTTTAATCTTGCGCGGGAAATCGCTTGAACGATAACCCCGCGAATATAATAATAATCGACTCACGGTGCCCGTTAATTATATCGGTGGTAGTAGATAAGATAAGGGCGAATCATCGCAAAGTTCGTTAGGGGCTTAAAGCGTGCCACAACGGAAGAAAGAAAGGTGGAACGCGGGAGATGCATGCAATTTTGTTCCTCCTGTACGTTGTTTGCGAACCTTTAATGAGTCACGATATAGGAAGCGTGCACAAAAACGCAGTATGCGACGGTCTGATACTCGTAATCATGACTCATGTCGTATATTCGTTGTAGGAGCCACAACGAATTTCCCGCCACCCCTTTTCACCATTTGGCGAATTTCCACGGGGAAAATTCGGCGCATCTGTTCGATTTCCCTGGGTCCCTTTTCTAAGCGCGATGCCACGCGACAGAAATTATGGAGATTGCGGGGGAACAGCTGTGCCAACGATCATAAACCCTCTTCTGATCTCACGACGCAGCTTTTCGTTAATTCCGTAGAGGGATTTCTAGTTAACCTTTATTGTAATGTTTATCTCTCTTTGGTATCAAGCGCTGAAGCACTACTTTTTACGCGGGATTTGCAACTTTGTATGTAATATAATATTGGACCGTAACGTTTAAATTAATAAAAGTATCTCAAGCTAAATAATTTTGGCAATTCGAGGAAAGTCTATGATAAATATTACTCTTGCTATTTTCTACAATTGCACAAAATTTGAGACAAATCAAGCTGAAGACTGCGCGCTCTTACTTGCAACTGCGCATGCGTGCGCGCATGCGCCTTCAGCCCGCCACGCCGGGAAATTTCAATTTCAACGCATTGATTACCATGAAGGTTACCGGCGTTCGACGTTCTTTACTTCACAATTTTATGTACTTTTATTTGTCGCATCTCTTCTTTCTTTTACAATCTTATAATTCATACTAACTACTTGGATACGTGATTATTTCTTCAAAAATCGAAGAGAGCAAAAAGGGTACGTTCGCAGGGAAGGCGTGCAGGCTTCATCTTTTTATTCAATAACTACCACACAAAATAACTGGTTTCACGTTTCTCAATTTAAACTACACAATTTTCTTAACGACTTTTTTCAGAGAATTTGTACACAGGAGTTAATGTTCCATCTTTTACTCATTAAGTTTTTGCTTCATTTTTAGTATACATCGAACATTGATATTATTAGCAGAAAACGAATTTGTGGATGTGATACGAAGGGAATAACGTGGTAAACAAAAGCTAGAAGTGTCGGCAATTTGCGAATGCGTTAAAGCAGCATGCGGGTTAAAATCGTCGCGTCGAGCAATCACGATTTTAAATACCGATCGTACATCCACCCCAGTTTTCGAGGGATGCGATTGTGAGCACAGCTGATACCCCCATGCGTACAACGCGCAGGAGGCGCACGCGTGAACAAAAGCTGATGCGATCCCAAGGGGTGCACGGAAGAGAAAACGTACGGGGGTGCGACCCAACCCCATATGGACTGTACAGCTGACCGCGTGGCTCATTAATAACGTACGTTAGGAAAATCAGTCGGCGCCCCCATACTCACGGTTGAATCGAGAGTACGTTACACGCGTGCTCGTTCTCCCATATACTAGAAACTGGTCGAACGGGGAGAATTCGGGCCTCACGTATCGAAAGATCAAAACGCGCCTGGTGTATCGATCCAGTTAATCGAATGGCGAGGCTATCGTACGATATTATCGTCAAATAATAACGGTTACAGTCACGCGCAGCACGTGACCGAGTCTATTACCTGTACGGAACGAGCGTTCAAGATAGAACGCTAATTAAACGTTAGCCGACTTTCAATTAAGTAATTATAACAAATATCGTGTTTCTAATTATTACTTTTAATTCGCTCTGTTTACGGGTGATTATTAAGACCTTCAGGATTTTCTTGGACCGTTATTGCAGTATCTACTTGGTACAAAAATACTTCCTCTCTTCCCTAGAAAAATTAGAAGATATTTCTTCGCTGATAACGCTGATAACGCAGCAAAACAATTAATTTCTCCTGTTTTTGTAGAAACCGATTACTCGATACTAGTAGACGTAACGACCAAAACTAATCGCCCTTGTCTGTATCGGTTTTTCTCTAATTGTTCATGCATTTCTTGCGTACTGCGGTGCAAACGTGGACAAGAAAACTCGACGAATAAACAAAACCATAGTCGCGTGCTCTAATGACGCAAAATGTGTTTACACGCGTGTAAGAGATGCATGCATGCGAGACACATGAGGAGTCACGTCCAGAAATAGTCGCGTCGCGTGGGTGGTGTGCACAGCCGAATAATAAATAGGCGAAAAAAATGGGGGGAAATAGACTGAGAGGTGTAGGCACGAACAAGATGGCCGGGTACGCGAGATTCGAACGGGACACGAAAAATCTCACGCCGGGAGACAGCTCTCGTGAATATTTTCTGTCGTAAAGAAAAAAATATATTCGGACACACGGACGACTCTACTGCTTATCGCCACAGTTTTGGAGACTTCCGCAATTTATAAAAAGTCGACTTAATTAACACGTTATTTGTGGACAGTGATGACGTGGTATTACGTCCTCGCATATGTTGGAATATTTTTAGGAATTTCTTGCAATTGCGAGGCTTCGATACAATGGGAACGCAACCTCGAATAATATGACCGCTAATAAAATTTACTACCGAAGAGAATTTTGGGTTCGAACATGCAGAAATGTTTGACTAATCGGCACATGAATTACAAATAATATTTATCGTTATGTCATCCTTGTTTACGCACGATTGCGTTGAATTATCGATATGCTTATCCGTGACAAATAAAAAATATAAAAGACACATTTGCAGCCAAATTATATTTCGCACTTTGTCATCGAGAACGATAGCACGATAGTTTATCTATGGTAGGAATATTTTTATTGTTCGTAATCCGTTTGTTTGTTAGAAATCTAGCGGAGATAATGGTCGAAGATATTTTCTAGGAACAGAAAAATTTCGAAAATATAATTCGATAAGAGGACGGGTTCAATTCATTCTTTTTATCAGGTGCTTACGTAATTACGTAAATTGCAACGACCTTGCCGGTCGGCGAATTAGAATGACCTAGGCTATATGCTTCCCGTATAAATAATGCCAGACAATTTGGACAATGCGCGCGTCGATCGAGCGGAATAATTCAGGAAATCTCGTGTTTGCAAAGCATTGCGTAACATTACGCGCGATATAATGAACAGATTAGCGTTTTTAGTGGCCGAAAAAAAGTATACAACCACGATATCGTAGGCATCTCGTTTCTTTTCGACTTTGGGTGAAAGGAAGCAAGAGCGCAACACAGAAAGCCATTGTTTTGAATGTAGTAAAATTACAACGCAGAAAAAGGGAATAGAAGAAACGTGGAAAACACTTATCGATACCGAGAGCAACCGGTTCAACTTGAAAACAAGCCGTTCATTCACGAACGAGCAGTTGGTCTTTCTCGTTAACCCTTTTTTACTAGAATTTTCTATGTTCGAGAAAAATGATGGAGCGCTTTCAAAGATATTTCTATGCGGTAATAAAACTTGGATACAATATGTACACTGTTTACATTTATACTCTAAGCGTTGTAAGTCGCTTGTTAGGCATGCAAGTCATAGTGCATAATAGAAAAAGAGAAGTTTAGAATCACTGATTAATGGTACTGAAATAGTACCGGTAACATAAAGTTGAAAATATTGGCATACTAATAAAAAGAAAAAAATAAGAGGTATCGCTTACCGGTAATGGTGGACTGTTTCCTCGTGGATAAAACAGGGGTAGTTGGTTCGACGATATACATCTTCTTGTCCGCGTCAAAGTCGAACATGTCGTTCATGGTGACTTCTCCGATTTGCGGTACTCTGGGTTCCTGAGGTGGCGTTCTCTCCGTTTTCTGGAGGATCGGAGTCTTCGGAGATTCTTTACGGAGGATTTTCATGGTGGGCGAGGAATCCCGTACTTTTCTAGGCGTGCTAGGCGCGTGTTTCCTTAAGTAGGGCATACCTCGTAGGGCATAGGGTTCAGGCACCACGTCCTGCGACGTGACCAGTTCCCACTCATACCTCGAGTTGGCTTTAGGTATCTCCAAGTGAAAGTCGAATCCCCATCTCTCGGCGTCGAGCATCGATTGAGCGCGAAGTTCCCGTTCTGCCAATGCACGAGCCGCGGCGTGATCGACGGGTCCAAAAAGGTCCCTTCGAACACGGGCAAGGGCTGCTCTGCTCGGCACCGTTCGTCCTCCACCTAGATTCCTACTCATTTCCGTCATCATCACCGGATTCAACACTCGTGCGCTCATATTTCGTTAGTCTTTTCGCGTCGGCAACGTCGCCGTCCTCCTCGCAGTTACCAATAACTAACCACTCTGTTTTTTTCACCGGCAAAACAGCTTCCCTTTCCACTCGTCCAAAGTCGAAACTTCGTTCAGCGTATTTTGGTTCGTGTTGTGTTGTCGATCCGGGGCACACCGGTTCACACGAAACAACGTTCAAAATCGTTTTTTTTACGCACCGTCTCGTTTACGGAGATGATTCTTCCAGGAATCGTCCATAGAACGTTGAAATACTCGCGGCTCGCGAAAACGTGGCAACGTTGTCGTGGCGCGACCCACCGAATTTCGAATGGCCGTGCTTCTCAGCGTCGCTTCGCGACTACGTTACTCGTTCACTCGCTTACGGACGCGACCGACACTTTGCAACGATGATTTTTCACGGCACACATCCGTGAATCGGCGGATATATCTCGAGACGGAGTATACACACCATCGATGAGCGTGCACGACGAAAACGGAAAGTTTGGCAACACGGTGAACACGCTATTGCGCACCACGGAGCGAGAGACAAGATATCAAAACAGCGGTGATAAATATCTCCGGCTTTCTCACGGTTCGGTACATAGTTTCACGGTTGCCAATGTTTAAGTAACTGTCAATGATCGTGTAGTAAAATTTCCTTTCAGCAATTCTTTTTGTTTTCTTCACGAATTGATCGCCATAGCCCGCGGGAAGAACGATCCGGCAACGTTGCACGCACTTGCGCGTGAGTCTCCAAGCGTGTGTTTCGATGTGTGTTCCCGCTAAGATTACGAGGTTGTTTTTCAAGATTCAAAACCGATCGCTTGGCGGTCCTTTGCCTTCACGATGATCACGGGTCCGTGTTAGATGATGCACAAACATGTATCACTCTCGAGATCGACACAGAAAATAATATTTCACGGTAAACGTTATTGCACACGGCCCGAAAGCACCAATATGCTGTCCGCGAACACGGTGGGGAGCCACTGGAACGAGTTCGATACCGCGTACGATCGAAACGAAAACGGTATCGCGATTCCCGCCAAACACACGACTGTCAAGACACACGCGTGGTTCCAAGTTCGGCGGAAGGTCGTATACGATTGCGCAGTTACGTTAACGCTGACGAGGTGCGTGCGTGCTCTGCAGCTCGCGGAGTTGCGCGAAGACACGTTCTATACGGTTAAAGCGCTCTCTAGCGACTGAAGCGTGCGCCTCTCGCTGCAAGCGACCAAGCCTCCGGTCGGCTCGGTCTTTTTCGGTCGTGCTCGGCTCGCGTTCGGCTGTCACCCCTTTTCCCTCGCTGCGAAGAAACGAAATAACCGCCATTTGCACAGTATAGTCCGTTCGACTCAAGCGCAACACTCGGAGCTTTGAAAATACGTACGTCCGAGATGGTTGTACAGTTATTGGCCCCTTCCACGGCAACATAAACGAGCAGAATGCTGATCGTAACCATTGGACGCGTCCCAGTATGCCAACCTCTGCGCTGGGTATCTTCCAACTCTGCTTCTCTGCGTTGGACGCGCTACCGAGAAGTTAGAGGTAGCACCACGCATTTCCTCTTTTTTTTCATGCTTATCCCTTCGCGTCAAATTCAGCAACTCCGTTCATCTGACCGTAACTGGAGGCTCCATGAAAAATTCTGCTTTCGTAATGATTATGTCTCTATATCTTGCGAATCTGGTACTTATGGTACTTGACGAAAACTGCACCATTAATCATTGGGTGCTTCGTTTTCAAATCTGGGTGTTCATCTACATTTCTTCTTGCTTCATGAAGTTCATGGATAAATTTGTACGAACGAAAAATGACTAAAACGAAAGAAAAGAAATAAAACAGGTTGTGTTGTCAAAGGGGCGAGAAATAAACAAGTCCAACTTTCAAAACAACGGCTGTAATCTTATCACGGACACTCGTACGTGCGTTTATTCGACGGATTTCTATGTTTGCACGGCAATACGTTACGCACGGTGAATTTATTTGCATATTATTCGGATTATCGTCAACATTTATTTTAACTGATAGAAGCTATTATACTCGAACACCATTGGTTACAATTAAAATGCTTCCAAAACCTGAACGCGAAATATTATCTCGTACTAATAATTTGGAAAGGTGAAAAGCAAAAAACCAGACGAAGCATATTTACTTATACCGTATTTATATGCAAATGAATTTATTGCATTGGTCGTCCTTTGCCTCTTTTCCATACTGCAATTTACATTCTTAAGTTGTTTATCCAACGAAATTTTGTTCAAGCCAGCAAGCTAATTAACAAATCTTGATTTATTAAATTTTATGTGTTTCGCAATTGACGCTGCTCGAGCTGCAGCTGTTTGCGTTCAGACACCGTTAGGGATACGAGATCAACAAGGCGAATCGACACTTTTCAATGATAATTGTCAATTTACCTCGTTGCTGTTCTCGTGGCCTGAATCGTTTATGTGCCTTCTGTAAAAGGCAACAGGGAAATGGTTTTCTATCGTGCACGAGATAACTCGCGTCGAGTAAACTGTACGCAGGCGAACGTCACGACCAATCAGAGCGCGCGTTCGCCACGTACGCTCAACGGTGTTAGTGTATGTATCCGTTCGACGCAGTATGGCTGACCAAATGGCGCCACTGTGCGGGCGCGCGAAACTTTCGAACGTTTGAATTTGTTGGGGTCGGAAAACAATTATATCTTCTGTTCTTTTAGTTAGAATTTTAAGTTAGACTGATAGGATAACTCGTCAGTGGTGTAAAAGATATGGAAAGGTTTGTGATGGAGTTGAGGAAAGATTTTTATTTGAATTGACTTTTGGAGTTGGAAAGTTGGTGATTTAACGATTGAAAGAGTTAGATATTTGGGGATTTAGGGATTTGGTAGAGTTAGGAATTGGGGGATTCAAAGATTTAGAGTTCAAAATTCAAGTTTTGGAGGCTAGGAATTTGGTAGAGTTAGAAATTGGGGGATTCGAAGATTTAGAGTTCAAAATTCTAGTTTTAGAGGTTAGGGGTGTAAGAATTTGGGAATAAGGTCTTGAGGATATTTCGGAAGTTAGAGATTAGGGTTTTAGCAATTTAGGGGGTCGAAAGGGGTTCGTGGAATGAAAATTTTGGAAATTTGTGGTTTGGGGGATTTAGGAATTTCAGTAATTAAAAATTTTGAAGTTCAGAGACTTAGAACTTGGGTGATGTGAGAATTTAGTGATTTGGGAGTTTGAAATTAGGTGGATTTATAAACAGTCTCCTAGTTATCCATCATTTAAAGAAATGGCCGATAATTTTAAACGATGGCGAGTAATTAGAATTGTGCAAACAATCATAGAAAGACGAAGTAAAGATTCTCATGAGAGGTGTGGGCCAAGTGTTGTGGGAAATGAAAATCCCACGCAATATTCCGGAAGTGGTGAGGGTGGCACCGGATGCATCTCAATGAAGGGGAGAACGAGCGAATGAGTCGCGTAAAACAATCCTTTTTGCAGAGACTGTGCCGTCGTCTCTCTTTCATCTGCGGTTAGGTGTAGGTACCCGTTTAGCAAGGTATTTCGTTGCACAGGTGTTCTCTCATGGCTTGTCGTGGACGAAGGACGGAAAATAAACACCGTTTCCTTCTATATAGCGTCATCTCCCCTTGCTTGGATCTACTCGACGATGAGCCGTCTAGATTATTTATCAAGGAAACCCGTGTTTATACAACCTGCATAGAAGAGACGGCCGGAAGACGCGTGGCTGCATCTGCGTCCGCGTGTTTACCAACGACCGGAGTCACCTGTTTCATCGTTCGTAGAATTTTCGCTATCAAATCCGTGTTTATCGTCGGTTTTATATTATCTCGTCGCGTGCACACTATAAAATGAAAATGCAACGGTGACGAGTCACTTTTTGTCAAGGCAAGATCGCGGTTACCATCTCGCGAGTTTATGTCACGGTCTTTTAATGTTCTTCGGGATGCTTCATCGAAAAAATTGTCAGCTGTTTTACTACACTTGACAGTTTCATGATTATAAATTCTACGCAACTACTGACTCTTTTAACTTCTTTAGAAATATATCAGTTTGAGTATGCTGTAGAATTACATTAGCACGCTGTAGAATTTTATAAGTTCAACTTGATGGAGTAAATAAAAATTCAAAATGGGGAAAGTTGTAATCACGGAAATGTTTAAATAATTTTTGTATAAAGAGACGTATCGATAGATGACCTTCAGTCTCGTTAACGTTGATTGAAAAAGAAAGTTCGTCAAGTTGGAAAGGTTCAATGGTCCGGTGGAACAATGAAGCTGGTGCACGTTGTACGCCAAATATCTTTTGTCGTAGTCGCGATTGTGCCCACTTCCGTGGGAATTCGCGGAACGGAAGTGCAATTTCTGGCAATGGGGTACACCACCATCGTCGTGACCAGCTTCCATAGTACGAGCAACGCGAAGAAAGAGAAAAATAAAAAAAAAAAAGAAAGACGAATCAACGATTCTTCAGAAGCGATGCCAGGTGCATGAGCTGCCTTCTCACGAGAACTCGAGATTAATTTTAAGAAATCGTGATACTCGTGGAATCGGTCGAGATTGCTTTCGGAAGAAAAGCAAAACAAGTTAAATGGTAGCTTAATGCCATTCTGTAATTAGAGAACGTGTGAACATTTATGTAACGTGGGTTTCTGTTTGTAGGGGCTGAATCGCCACGCATGAACCGTGTAGGTAGAAATTCGGGGTTTTAGGAAATTGGGAAATTGAAAGTTTGGAGGTTTTGGAATTGGGGAGATTTGGAAATTCGGGATTTTGGAAGGTTAGGAAATTGGGACATTTTGGAATTTGGGTGATTGGAAGTTTGGAAATTTGGAAATTTGGAAATTTGGGATTTTAGGAAATTGGAAAATGGGAAATTGAGACATTTTGGAATTTGGGAGATTGGAAGTTTGGAAATTTGGAAATTTGGGATTTTAGGAAATTGGAAAATGGGAAATTGAGACATTTTGGAATTAGGGAGATTGGAAGTTTGGAAATTTGGAAATTCGGGGTTTTAGGAAATTGGGAAATGGGAAGTTGGGACATTTTGGAATTTGGGAGATTGGAAATTTGGAAATTTGGAAATTCGGGGTTTTAGGGAATTGGGAAATGGGAAGTTGGGACATTTTGGAATTTGGGAGATTGGAAGTTTGGAAATTTGGAAATTTGGGATTTTAGAAAATTGGGAAATGGGAAATTGAGACATTTTGGAATTAGGGAGATTGGAAGTTTGGAAATTTGGAAATTCGGGGTTTTAGGAAATTAGGAAATGGGAAGTTGGGACATTTTGGAATTTGGGAGATTGGAAGTTTGGAAATTTGGAAATTTGGAAATTTGGAAATTTGGGATTTTAGGAAATTGGGACATTTTGGAATTTGGAGATTGGAAGTTTGGAAATTTGGGATTTTAGGGAATTGGGAAATTGGAAATTGGGACATTTTGGAATTTGGGAGATTGGAAGTTTGGAAATTTGGAAATTCGGGGTTTTAGGGAATTGGGAAATGGGAAGTTGGGACATTTTGGAATTTAAGAGATTGGAAGTTTGGAAATTTGGAAATTCGGGGTTCTAGGAAATTGGGGATTGGAAGTTTGGAGGTTTCGAAATGGGGGGTGTAGAAGTTTCAACTATTAGAAATTTGGACATTTTGGAATTTGGGAGACTAGAAGTTTGGAGATTTGGAAATTGACTTTAGAATTTTTAGAAATTGTAAATTTGATCATCTTGGAATTTGGATGATTAGAATTTTGGAAATTTGGAAATTGTGGATGTAAAAATTCCACAGACTGGAAGTTTGATCACTTCAGAATTTCTAAGATTAGAAGTTAGGAAATTTGAAGATTGAAAATTTAAAAGTTTCAGTGATTGAAAGTTTCGCAGTCTGGAAGTAGGGTATTTAGAAATTTAGCAGAGTTAAAATTTAGGTTTCCAAAGTATACGAACGAAACTTGAGTTGTGAACTTAATTAAGACTTGCGAATTTGTGAACTCGAAGAATGGGGTTTGAAAGGAATATCTCATAATTGAATTGTAATACTCTTTAATTTCTTTTTCGTAGCAACAAGCATTTATTACCGAGTGAAATATACTCCGTAAGATGCACCCAACAGATGCGTCATTCTGGTGTCTAGAAATTAGGTCGTGCATTCTCGAGCCATATGCTCGAGTCCAATTGGTCCGTATGAATCTTATAATTGCAGCTGTTTTATCAACGTAAGCCGGGTAAAAGAAAGTAACATCAACCATTGATTTATAAATTGATAGATAAATATATTACTTTAAAAAGAAAAATAAAGTACAAAATCGCCGTATAATTTATTTGCATTATAATATCATTCGTTAGTCGATCGTGTATTGCACACACATTGAATAAATATATTAATACCAAGTTAAATAATCGTTGTAAAAATGATATAAAACTACCTATAAATAATACGATAACAAATATCACGTTTTTTAATCGAATTGTTAAAATTTTCTTGTTTAAAAAATAATATTGTCCCTTTGGTTTACTAGCACTGCGGACATTCGATACCATTCAGTCTGACTAGACGTCTAATAACAGGCTAATAAGCCTTTAACTTCGATTCTCAATTCACAATCATCGACTTGCAACGTTAATTTCACTAAAATGTCCTTCTGTTCCGATCGAATGAGTAAATTCTCGGTTTTCACGACAAAGGATGTCACGTAACGCGTCTCACGTACTGTCAGTCATGTTCTCGCCATCTCTGTCCTCCAAGTGTTCCTCCATCGTAACGTCGTCATCCTGCGTGTCCTCTTCCTGCATCGTTCGCAAATTTTCTACTCGATTGCTCGACTCTAAAGGTGTACTGATTTCATTTCCGTGTTCGTCAAGCTTCACCCACATGTAACGACCGGGTAGTGGTTCTTCCTTCTCGAAATCAAAGTTCCAGCGCTCCTTAGCCTGTGCACAAAACCGTGATATTCAAACTGGGGACAGATCATTAACAATTTCAAGTTAAAATTCTTAGGACACTACTTAGCAACAATTATTTTATTCCATTTCTAATTTTAATATTTACTCTGATTTTATTTTTAATTTTAATTTTAATTTTATTATCTAATAGCTAGGATTTCTGGTTGGTATGAGATAGGTACATTCCCTGTTACATAGCAGTCTTTTCTAGATATACAAGGTTGTATAAGTTTGTTGAAATTAATTACGTTTTGCCTATTTTTCCGAGCCTCCTCATAGAAACAGTTTGCAATGTTGTCCTCGACACCTGACTTCCGCCCTGACTCACCCTCGTCGTCCTCGTCATCTTGGAACAGTTTTCTTCGCGCACTATGACCTCTCCTTGCCTCTTGCATGTCGACGTTCGGATACTGTATCGTGAGCCGAGCCCTTCACAAATTTTGCAAACTTTAAAAAAACCTCTTCACATAACAAAATGATTAATTGCGCACAGTTTAGCATATGTAGTGCCTTCAGAGATAGAAGTTTGCATTGGCGTAAGCAGGTAGAAACTGGGGTGGCATTGAATTCATGAGGTATTTGGTTGTTCAATATAATTTTCAAATTCCCTGTCCAATTCTATTAGTACTCAAGCTTTAAATTTCTAAAATTCGAAACTTGCAACTTTCTAATTTTTAAAGACCCTGCTCTCAAATGTACAGTTTTCAAATTTCTAAATTTTCAGATTCCCAAATCCCAAATTTCCAATTGTAAAATCCCCAATTCACTCATTTTCCAATTCCTACATTTTCCAATTCCCACATTTCCCAATTCCCACATTTCCCAATTTCCACATTTCCCAATTTCCACATTCCCCAATTCCCATATTTCTTAATTCCCACATTTCCCAATTCCCACATTTCCCAATTCCCACATTTCCTAATTCCCACATTTCCCAATTCCCACATTTCCCAATTCCCACATTCCCCAATTTCCACATTCTCCAATTTCCACATTTCCCAATTCCCAAATCCCCAATTCTCAAATCCCCAATTCCCACATTCCCCACTTCCCACATTCCCCAATTCCCACATTCTCCACTTCCCACATTCCCCAATTCACACATTTCCCAATTCCCACATTCCCCAATTCCCACATTCCCCAATTCCCACATTCCCCAATTCCCACATTTCCCAATTCCCACATTCCCCAATTTCCACATTCTCCAATTTCCACATTCCCCAATTTCCACATTTCCCAATTCCCAAATCCCCAATTCCCAAATCCTCAATTCCCAAATCCCCAATTCCCAAATCCCCAATTCCCAAATCCCCAATTCCCAAATCCCCAATTCCCAAATCCCCAATTCCCAAATCCCCAATTCCCAAATCCCCAATTCCTAAACCCCCTAATCCTCAAATCCCCAATTCCTAAACCCCCTAATCCTCAAATCCCCAAATCTCCAAATCCCCAATTCCCAAATTCCCAAATTCCCAAATCTCCAATTCCCAAGTCCCCAATTCCCAAATCCCCAATTCCCAAATCCCCAATTCCCAAATCCCCAATTCCCAAATCCCCAATTCCCAAATCCCCAATTCCCAAATCCCCAATTCCCAAATCCCCAATTCCCAAATCCCAAATTCCCAAATCCCCAATTCCCAAATCCCCAATTCCCAAATCCCCAATTCCCAAATCCCCAACTCCCAAATCTCCAAATTCCCAAATTCCGAAAAGCCACATCTCACATGGGTCATCGACACCATCAACCAGGGTGCTCCCAAGGAAATCCTAGTTACGCCAATGATTCTTTATGGTTTGTAAACAATGTGATATGCTCCGAACGAGTTAATGCAACGCGGAGTGCGCGAGTCTAGTCGAGTGACAGCAAAAGAAAAAGAGAGATAGCGAAAGAGAAACCCGTAGCACTCTCGGCCAATGTGCCGTTGAGCGGATGTATTGGAATGCATATCACTTCCTGCATGAATGTACGGCCGCATACCGGATAATAGTTATTATTCCACGTATAGAGGAGATGAACGTTCGTATTGTCAAATCTTCAATCGCCAATAGTCCTGTAATCTTTCTTTCTTTCGTCGAACTAAATACGACGCTTGTCAAACTTTTGTGATTTCTACCTTTTCAAGCATTGTCTTCACTTTTCGGAACTCTTTGAAATGAACAAAAATTACGGAAATATAACAGTTTTATATTATGAAGAAGTTACAAATGAACATAATAAAATAATGCTTAAAAATGGGATGAAATTTTGAAATAGGAAGAGAGGAGGATATAAATCATGCGATAAATGTAGCGGTTATGTTTGACTAACTTCAAGCTAAACGGTAATCAATTATCGCGCTCGTTATCGCTGTACTTCACTGACCTATACGAGGTTGATTGACTAAAGAAAACATCACGACGACCAATTTCTTCCTCGTAAACTACCGTGCGCGACAACCGAGGAGAAAAGAAGAAAAACACGTGTTTACAAGTGGATCACATAACGGAGACATTGTGATTCTTTTCTGGTAATATAGGTTTGTGTTTTATACAGCTCCAATGAAATTGCAACGACGTCTGGCAAGGCTACTGTACGGTGTTTTCATGATGCAAAAGTTAGCGGTACTAGGTTGTGTCACCACACGATTTGTTTCCTTACGCGATCACAAACTGGTTTCGTATCAGAACTTTCGCTACTATCAAATAAACCTCGAGCTTGCTTAAGCAGCGCTGAATAATTACCAGGGCAGACGAGCAGGTGCTAATTTTCACTTAACATGCGATCCCCACACGATTACAAAGTTGCGGTTCAAAAATAGAGCAGGTGCGAATAACAAAAATAGAGTAAGTGTGAGATCTTTTTAAAATCCAAAGAATTAGGTTAATTATTTTTGGAGTTGCAGTTTTGACGGTCTCGCGTCATACTCAATTCTTAATATTATATTTATTTTATTCTCCCGGTGGATCTTGGTTCGCAACGAGCATGTTAATTCAATTGGACTGTGCGTCAGCCAACCATTTAAAGGCTAATTATTCGCAAACGCTGTCAGTCGTTAAAGCTTCACAAGGTTGCTTCTTTTCGCGAAGTTCGCCTAATCAGCCAGGATAGTAACTGTATAAGTACGAAATCAATTACTAATAACATCATACCCTTATCGAGTACTTGGTACTAAACGTAAGCTACATAAGGTACCAAACTTCACAAAGTAACTAAAAGTCCCAAAATTAGAAGTCTTGCAACTTTTGAATGAAAAGTGTATCTTGTGACGCACAGTCAACGAACCCTATTGCCACATGTTACACGGTATACCATGTTAAATGATATGTACACAAAAAATAGCACTGAACTCTATCACCTTGAGGAGATTCTGAACTAATTCCTCTCGCGAAGAAATGCGGTAGTCACAACGTGTCCAGTGGTCAAGATTCACACTGGCTATCATGCAAACGGGCTAACCGATAGCACTCACATCTTCGGCGCAACCTTCATCGTCCAACTGACTTGATAAGGATATCTCCCCAGATAATTTGCGAATTAAATCGTATCACAGATTATGGCACATTCACGATTGATAATTACGATTCAGTGGAGTTCCATTTTAGCGACGTTGCACTGTCAGCTGGCGAAAACTTGTCTCGAATAGCAACGCGATCGATAGTATAGCATCGTTTTCGTCGGGGGTGTGGACTCGCGGCAAACTACGAGGGGGTATTTTAATGCGCGCGCACACGCGCGCAACCAGAGATACAATGCGCATTCGCACGAGTATCGATATTCGACACTTCGATATTTCAAACGATATTCCATCACCCTGCAATCGTATCTCTGTCCTTATACATAGTTCTACATTTTTACTGTACGCTGCAATTAACCCCTCGGAATTGCTCGAGGCTAGCAGACCTGAAACGAGTTTCACACACGTACTTTGCACGATTAATGCAGGTTAGAAATATCCTTACATGTTTGAATTTTGAAGGAAAGCAAAAGGTGTGGATCAGTAGGATTCACCTGACCCATCAGGTAAAAATTGTAATTGTTCCAATGACCTTCATAATAAGGATATTAATTGTACAATTTATTAATGTAACTTGTCTATACAGTTTCTATCCCATTACATTCGAAAGAGTGTTACGACCTTTGAGTGTTGTGACCTTTGAGCGTAATGACTTGGAGTACACGTGACCAAGCAACAGATGCTTCTTAAAATGTCTCCTTAATTTAATTAAAAGATTAAACTACAATAACTATAATTTACCAGTTACCGATAAGTGTTCCAAAAAATCAAAATAAAGTAGTATTTACATCTCACCTAATGTACCCTTCACCCATTTAACAATGTACTAAGTACCTAAGCTCCTAAGTTCCTCTTCTAAGTCCCCTTCTAAGTACCTCGTACATGGATACAAATTTTTGACAGAACTTGCAAATTAACCTAATGTATACCTCAGACATGATATATTATTAATCCCCAGAGCTTCTCAAGATTAAGAATTATCAAGATTGCAAATATCGAAGATATTTATATGTAAATATTGATCGTTCACCTGTTGCGAAGGATACAATGTCGAGGAATTTTCTCGGCCAACTCACATGAAGAAAATAAAAATAAAAAGCGCAACGACGAACGAGAGAATCGCGTGTTGCAGCTGGTGCAACGTTTACACCGCGACTGGCGGAAAGTCAGAATAGTCACTTGCATCCCAGGTGCAGCTGACTAGCCTAGATTTTGCTTGCAGCCTATTACTTGAGAGCAATGGACGCATGCGCGAATATCCATTAAACGAATGCTTCATTGTACACTCGTTTATCCCAGAGCGTAACACTTGTTGTCATTCCGGTTGATGACATCCGTTCATAGAAAACGCCACGTTCTTCCGCGAATCGATAACGTTCCAGGCAAACGGCAGGAAAAAATGGATTGGGTCTGAATCATCGATATTGAAACTTTCTTATTTTTTACGATATATGCATAGAGTTTTGCATTTCCTGAATTTTTTTTTTAAATTAAAAATAAAACAGCTGGTGTCAGACCGGTTACACATTTGTGATGTCGTTTTTACTAAAAAAAATAAAACTTCTGGGTCTCCGTTTTATATTTAAGAGGTATGTCATCAGAGAAAATATGCAATAAATTGAACTGAATGTTTAAATAATTAACTGTGAATTATATAATAATAACTGTGTATGTCTATATACGTTCTGACCGGTTGTCCACAAAATTATCACGAAATGCAAAGGAATTAAAAATTATCTGATATCTGTTTCCAAGGAGCCACCGATTAATCTTTCGATGAATGTAATTCGAAGTTATCAGTGGGCTGACACATCGAATTATTTTCGAACAATAAAACCGATGATCGAAGAGTGATCAATCAATATTTTTAGAACAATAAGAGGTTATCTGGAGGATATATATTTGCCAAAGAGAAAAAGTGAAATGTTACCGTGAGAGTTGTATCTAAAACGACGGGAAATGGAATGTTCGGAAATTCTCACATAGGTACTTTCCGGAGAATTCTTGCGGTGGTAAAAAAGAGTTGCAGTCGAGAACAAGCTCCTCCTAGCATCCTCTTTATATTTGATTTCTTACTTCGCTCTTTCCTGATTTAATTTCATCTTCACGTTTTATAGGGCAAGATTCTCGCACCTTTTTAACACACGCGTATTTTTTATTTTAAAAAAAGTCTTTGATAATTATGTTGACATAGAAGAGGGTTAACTTGTAAACGAGCCAACTTTCAGTCCAAGAAATCTAAGCCCGTAGAAAAATTCTTGATCAATCTATACATGGAAGTTGAGCATTTGGAAAGCGTCCAGGTTAAAGTTTGCAATGTTCACAATGTGTAGCTAAACGTTTGGTGCGTGTGATCGGCATGAACATGTCTCGCTTGACGAGCGAGCCTGATTAATATTAACGCTAGAGTATCGAACCGTTACTAACCAAAAAAAGAAGAACAACTGTAAACGCATATTTCTTTTTCGCACTAAGCCTCGAAACTCCCGTTCGAATTAGTTCCAACTGGATAACTATTTGTTTCCTCCGTCGCTTTCGCCCTTGAAAATTTCGCAATCGAGGTATATGGTCCAAGGTTATTGAAAGCGCATGAACTATGTAAAATAGATGTACTGTTATAATACATTTTGAAGAGATGTAGCGACTTGTATCAATAAAGTCAAGATAAATAGATTAATTTGGGGGGTTGTCACTTGGTTCAAATTTTAATCTTATGATTTCTCAAATTTTCAAATGTCAAAGTTTGGAATTTCTGAATATTAAATTGCTGAGGTTCGAAACATTAAAATTTACTAATTTGCAAGTTCTTATATTTCCAGATTTCTGGAACTACACCCCCCAAATTTCTACATCTCCAAATTTTTGCACCTCCAAATTTGTACACCCCCAAATTTCTATATTCCCAAATTCCTACATCCCCAAATTTCCACATTCCCAAATTTCCACACCTCCAAATTTCTACACCCCTATATTTCCACACCCCCAAATTTCCATACCCCCAAGTTCCCACACCCCCAAATTTCCACACCCCCAAATTTCCATATCCCCAAGTTTCCACACCCCCAAATTTCTACATATCCAAATTTCCACACCCCCAAATTCCCATACCCCCAAGTTCCCACACCCCCAAATTTCTACACATCCAAATTTCCACACCCCCAAATTCCCATGTCCCAAAGTTCCCACACCCCCAAATTTCCACACCCCCAAATTTCCATACCCCCAAGTTCCCACACCCCAAATTTCTACATATCCAAATTTCCACACCCCTAAATTTCCACACCCCCAAATTCCCATACCCCCAAGTTCCCACACCCCCAAATTTCTACATATCCAAATTTCCACACCCCTAAATTCCCACACTCCCAAATTTCCACTCCTCCGAATTTCTACACCCCCCAAATTCCAAAATTTCCACTTCCTCAAACCCCCAAATCGTGAGAAAATAATATTCACAATTTTGCAGTGTCTGATGAATTATTTTTTAGAATAGGGTAAGAAGGTTAACGAGTGAGATACGGTTCCGTGACTGCATAGAGATTATTTCAGTACAAATACATTGTGCGGATATCAAAATCGCATTTACCTTGAACAAGTCCTTAACTCGGTTCGTTATCTCAGTCGTATTAATTGCATAGCTTTTTCAGTATCGTTCGAGTGTATCGTGTCTTATCGTCAGTCCATTTTAACCTTGTTTAATATTATCAAACAGTGGATTCCGTTTAATATTTGAGTGGTCACCGTGTTGACGTCGAAACGATGTTGCTTATCCGAACATGCAACGCGTTTATCTTGCGGACTTAAGTCGCTTCGAACAGAATTGACGTATCGATGACAATCGTTTAATTCACGGTTATCGATTATCGCGATAAATTTTTATGAGATCGAGTGCAGTTAATGGAATTATACATCGAGTGATCATATCTTTATTATTTCAAAGAAATGTTTTTCATTTTGAAATGTACTTTGTAACAAATTATACAAAAATTCTGAACTTGTATTGTCCATCATTTGCATCGTTCGTTATTGATTTATAAAGCGTTACGAAAAAATTCAGGAAGAATAAAAGGAATTGTATGGCGTTCATGAATGGAATGCATATTCATTCATTCCTCGAGAGCAATCGCCGATGCACGTGTAAATTTCGACATATGCTAAAATCTTCCGTGCCAACTGTCGCTTCCTGCGTGTATCCACGGACCTTGAAATATATTCTCGCGAAAAGAAATCACCTCGGTCACGCTTCGTTCAACCAGGAAACTCGTATTAAAGAAAGTGGCCCGTAAATATAGGAATGAAAGGAAGGGATGTCTTCCCGGTTCTTATATTGCGACCAGGGGTTGACATTCTGAATTTCCTGTGTTTTAACGGAATCAGTTAATAGAATTTTAATTACTTTTATTATTACTTGGGGACGGTTGATTTAATGACTCGAAGGGATACTGATTCGGATTTTGGCGTTAGTCCGTTGCGAGTTGATTTAATTTGTTACAATTTGGGGATTTGGAAAAGTGGACATTTAAGAATTTGAAGATTTGATAATTTGAAAATTTACAAAGTGGAGGGATAGAGAATTTAAGTATGTACTAAGAAATTAAAAATTGGGCAATTTCAAAATTTTAGCATTGTACAATTTTTGCATCAAAAAACTTGATGTAAAGATGTCTTCCAGACATCCATTATGTGACACTATACGCATGACAATATTAAAATCCCTTTCCCCAAATCCTACAATAAAATACCACAAAGTTTCATTCAAATCCTTTTTTCCTCGAGTTCCACGTATCAGCACAGATTTCCCTTTTTCAATCATCGTTATTCTTTTTTCGTGAGGCGTCTGTCCTCGGTTTCTATAAATGTCCCGCCCTAACACGATGTCGAGGAGACAGATTGGCCGCACGTGAGACGACGCTCGCTTTCCTCCTCGTGACTTTTCGTCCCTGGAAACACGTCGGATGAAAACGTCCGACAGGAAACATACTGGAGGACGTTTGGAATCGAACGGGCCCTCTGCAACGTTTCTACCCACAGACGTTTAAAACGAACCGGCCACGCACGAGAAGGGAGTGATTTTAAGGGTGTCACCAAGCCGTACAGTCTGCTCTCTAATGGATGGGGTTCGTTGCATTTATTTCCCTTTTTTTGTACGGATGACTCGGTAGATTGGGGGACTGCGTTTGTTTGACTTTGCCGGACTTGTACAAAGGAGAAAATGAGCAAACGTGTTTTCATCGGGCTGAGGTATAGATTGAACGTAACCCTTTGGAGAGACTGGAGGGGTACTTGTGAATATTATGAACTAAATTTTTATCTGATATTATTTGTACTGCAAGAATAAGGAGATAAGCTGTCCCTTACTTTTGTGTGTCAAGTATAATTTTGTAACATGAATTGAACTTAGGTTAACCCTCTTGTAGAGTCTCAAGGGTCAACGGTACTCTTGCATGTCTCGAACTGAACTTTTAATTTGGACTTATTATTTGTGCTATTATTAAAATAAGTTCTTGCTTTTCCTTACTTTCATACATCCATCAAGTACAGTTTCACAAAATGATCGAATGTAGGTTAACCTTTTAGTGAGACTGAAGGGGTAGTTTTCATGTTCAAAAATGGAACTTGTATTATTATTTTGCTGTTTAAAGAGAAATTCTTGCTTTCCCTTTCGCCCGCAAATTTATGATAGAACGGTAATCCGAAAATAGGTTAAACGTAGAGTACTCGGTGTTCGAGTTTTCCGCCGATTTCACGGACGAAAATAGATTCACGTAGGTCGCGGACGCAGCTGCGGATTTCTATCTACTATTTATTTCGTGTTCGCGCCTCGTTCGTCCATTTGAGGCAGGTCAGTGACGTTGTTCGCTGCCCACGTATCGTGTCACCTAACAAACGACACTCTTCTGCGACGACGTTTTTCCGTCGCGGAATATACACAAACGTATAAAGGAAGTCGTGAATTTTGCAAATTTTACGATGACTCTCCGCACTTTTTACTCCTACACCCACGGACCTTCAGACATATGTTGACCGTTCGAAAATCGTGACTGGACGAAATTAGCTTGGTTCGATTCGATCTTGAAGTCATCCCTTAACTCGCTAACGCAAGTGTCAGAAAATTTTTGTGACGCTTTGCAGAATTATTTGTTAACATCTACGTTATTGTGGTTCAATTCATGGAACGATAAAGACGATGAAGATATATTTTTTTATATGGGTCAAATTATGCTGTCTTAGAGTTATCCTAACTTCTGGATACTTGATGGTATTGAAATCAGTATTTCACCTTGGTGTAACAGAGTGTTCTTGACCAATACTTCCCTTGATTTCAATTTTTAATCTCTACTTTCAATTTTCAATATCTACTTCCAATTTTACACTCTACTTTAAATTTCGTAATTTTGCGCTAAAATGACGATACTTATCAGGGTTAAGAAATTCAATACGGGAACATGTCGATGGGTGCGTACATATTGTTCTACCCACAATGACAAGCCCCGTTGGATACTGTTTTCGTGAAAAGATATATCGCTAGAATAAAGGGGAAAGGTGTCTCCCCGGCACTGTGGGTGCATTCAACCTGTCCGGAATTTAAAACCCTCGCACAATAACCTCACCTTTCGTACGCAAGAGAAATCCAAGACTCGGCTTGTGAACTCGAGGAGCACAGGAAAGGCCAAACCAACGATGTAACGTTACACTGTTAAATCCCGTATGAAACGCTAGTCACCAAGTACGCTCATCTACCGTGAGTTACCGGATGCAGGAACGACCGCAACACAGGATCTATGGTTAAGGGATGTTTCTTGTCTGGGATAAACGGTACTCGCTTATTAACCTTAATATGTTGCACGTTCTATTTCTATTTATTTGCTACTCGATTTCAATGTCCTATTCGCTCATTTCGGTGTTTAATTAGCTCTTCATTCTTTATGGGAGATATTATAGGGAGGTATTATAGGGATAAAAGTAGGTATCGAGAGATGTAGAGATATGTAGGTGCAGTTAGGTGTAGTCTGCAGATGTAGAGATTCAGAGTAATTTCAGAGGATATTGGAACTTGGGGATGTGGGGATTTGAGGATGTAAGGATTTAGGTAGATTTACAGGTAGATGTACGGAAAGGGATAGAAATTTAGGGACGTAAGAATCTGTGGATGTAGTGAATTAAGGGTGCAAGGATGTGGGGATGTAGGGATTCAGGATTGTAGAAATTTAGTGCATAAGAATTTATATATGTAAGGATTTGGAGACAGAAGTGTAAGTCAACGAGTAACTAGTGCAATCTAGTGTTATGTAGATGTAGTGATTTGGGGGTGCAGAGATCTGGAGATGAAGGAATTTGCAAATAGATAAATGCAGAGATATCAAAAATGTAAAGATTTGTGTCATATGAAGATCTGAAAATATATCAATGTAGTGATCTACGAATTCAGAAATATTCAACCCCCAATTCGTTCACCCATGACTTATTTTAGTTATAATTCTACAAGCTCCATCGTGACTTCAACAGAATACAAGCTTTCCATTTACAAAATGGTAGAATCGAAATTTTAATGAAAGCGTTGGAGGAATGTAATCTCACCTCAACGTTGCAGCCAGCATGTCGATCCCTACACGCGACTCGCGTTTGTCAAAGAGGTTTTTCGCGACGGGTACCGTTCCGCGCAACTTTACCGCAATAACTGAAGCTTCTTTGGCTACTTTACGAGGTGCAGAACGCCCGCAGCGCTTCTACGTTTTAAGGCGCCTTGCGTGCATCGAACTGCATTCCTTCCATACGCTTAAATCCATTTACGTGTATCTATTTATAAGCGAAACAACGTGTATCCCTCTACTCCCATGTGGAGGCTTACAAACTCGTGCATGGACCATACGCAGAAACACGCGTGACCGTGTGTGCGCTGGGATTTAACCTACGGAAAGGAAGTCTATTTCCGGAAAAAGAGGGAGTTGCTCGAAAATGCCGAGGAACAGCCGGTGTACAGTCTCTTTGGGAACAAGGCATTTCGTCATTTACTATCTTTTAATGTGGTCTTAATTATTTTATCTTAGAGGAGAAATTATTTTCTAATAGGGGAGGATAGGGTAGTTAACCTCATATTATTAATTTCTTTGATAAATTTATTAACAAAAATGATGAGATTGTCGCCAAATGAGATTCATCTCTATGTCACAATAGATTCTAATTTTAATAAAAATTTCAAAATGAAATTTGAACGTTTTGAACTTACATTATCAAATCGTGTAAAAGATAGAAATGTTATACCCTTCACAAACGTTATGTAAGGACACATTTCACTGTCCGTTTACAAGGAACGCATTGGTATCAAAAAAGGTTTAAGAGCCCGCGAAATGCATTAACGGAACTGGCGTAAGAACGTCCCGGCATTTCGCGATAAATTTAAAACGCTTCTATCTCTTAGTCGAATCGTAGCATTTCTTGACCACTTATCTTAAAGTGGATGCACTTTCGGACGAGCAATCGAAAACTGACCGGCTTGCTTTCGAATGATAATGTACCTCGTGGTCGTAGCTGAATTTTAAGTGCTAATCGTTCTCTTCGTGTCGCAAGCTCGGTACAAGCCACTTTCTAGCCGAATTCCATGCTATCTGCATTCTTAACGACTTTGCTGTTTCTTCACCTGTGTTGTCAAGTTTCTATGAAATTAAAACCTATTTTTAATTACTCAAGATTTCTTAAAATATTCTCGAATAGGATAGCAAGTATATAGACGTGAGTATAGGATAGCATAAAACTTGCAACGATAGCATACAATTTTTAACTCCAAAAGGTGAAACAGTAGGTTGGAGTGGTTGGTACAGTGTTAAGAAGAAAACGTGATATCGATAGCAAATATCGGGATATGGGTTCGTGTTCGAATCGCAGGGCGCAGTGCAAACGTTGGTGCACAAAGGGAAGAAGGCTAACAGGCGTTGAACGACTCGCGAGGCAGTTTCGAAGGCAGTGGTACGGAACGAGGGAAACACAAACGGACAACACTCGTTTTTTCGCTCTTTATATTCAGACTGGAAGTGATTTCACGGTTCGAAGGACCTATCTTCGGCCTCCAGACAGGATCTAGGCGAGGCATCCTGCCAACGAAACCCCTCTTCGGAAACCTCGCCTCCTAGCAAAGCGTTGTACTGCCCGTTTATATCCTTTTTATCTTATTTCCTTCGCTATGTTCTGTTTCGTGGACAAGGTACACTTGTCGTTAATGGGGCAACTTTCGCACGCCATCGACAGCGCACGAGAATATAACTCCCTCGTTCGTGGTATGAACATGACACGGGACACGTATCGCGAGCCAACTGTAATTAATTAGACTTACGCATTAGAGTAGCGCTACTTGAACCATTTGGGTCAAGCGAGTTAGAATCGTCTCGCAAGTTAACTAGCTTCTTTGTGTGGAGACTGTAATTTCAGCGTTGGCACTTTGCGTTAATATTACGTTAACACTCTGGTACTATAATTTTGAGCTCTAGAGTTAAACTAATCGTAACTTGGCACTCAGACACTGTAAAGTAGAACTTCTAAAATTTGATGCTCCAACACTCTAATATCCTAGCACTCTCTTTTACCGTTTTAGTATTTTAATATTAATCATCACGTGGACACGAAAAGATTGTCTAGGAGTGTAGGGTCCAGGATAGATTGGAGACTCTTCTTGGAATAACAAGTTGTAGGGCAGGTGCAATAATCGAGTTCGCAACAAAGATTCCCACAATGGGTCCACCGTGAGAGATAGATTGGAAGACGATGGTCGATGGTTCAATACGGTTGGTCAGTTTTTGCGGTAAGTCTTGGTCCATCGAACAGAGGAATCGGAGTAGAGGTTACCGTGGGACATCTGTCCTTACCACACGCTAGAGCATAAGTTTAATCCTTGCAAAAATAACTACAAACTTGCTCTTAAGCTTTCTCTGTCCCTTTACTAGCCTTAGACTTGACCTTCTACTTCTCATGAAGACTTAGAAATCATTCACTCCATCGCTCTAAACATGTATCCACTCCTGTACATCAAAGATCAAATTTGAAGGATTAAAGGTACCAACCTAACACGCGTACCTTCTCACGTAACCACAACCGATAACTTATAATAAGTAAAAGACGTTAATGTTTCTGACAATAAACGTTATTGGAAGAAAATTGGAAGAAAGACTTAGAAATCATTCACTCTATCGCTTAATACTCTAAACGTGTATCCACTCCTGTACATCAAAGATCAAATTTGAAGGATTAAAAGTAACAACCTAACACGCGTACCTTCTCACGTAACCACAACCGATAACTTATAATAAGTAAAAGACGTTAATGTTTCTGACAATGAACGTTATTGGAAGAAAATGATAAATGAAGTGTCCATTGCAAACGGTTATGCAGACCAGTTTCCGTGAACCCGAATAGAAAAGGGTTCAGACTAAGGTCCACTCGATATGAATGTCCTTTAATTAGAGTAGCCAGTTGGTCCCCTCGTGACCCGTGTTTACAGGGTATTAGTTAATATGGAGACCATAGGGCGCTACCGTTGGAAAATGAAATGCCACTTGGCAAGTTCGTTAGGCTATTGTTGATCATCATTGGAATCATCGTGATTTATCGCTATTTCGATTATGCTTCTTGTTCCTGACCAGACATGTACGCTGAAAATATTTAAAGTACCGTCCTTTCTGACCACTCGATATGATTTATTACTGTAGCAGTTACACGTGTCAGGACACCTTGCGACTTCGATAACTTTCATTTTTGTACTTTGTTGCAACGGTCATGTCTTCTCTTTTGAAAAAGAAGTTATGTTCTTAGAAGCGATGGTCTTAGATCACTTTTAAACCACATTTAAGCACGTTATTTAATTAACACATAAATTAATTAAATACGTTAAGTATAAAATAATGTTAGAGTTTTAATTGAAATGAACGACCTTCTAAGCGCGTATCGAATTCCTTCCAGGAACCGCTTACATGTAAACAGGAAAAAAGGAGCAGCCCTAAATGACCGTTAATGAATCGATCGTCGTATAAGAAGTGATCGATTAATCTTAGTTTCGTGAAAGAAAAGAAGTTTGATCGATGGAGCGGGCGATCCATCAACATCGGAAGTTGGGATCAGGTGTAATTTCAAAGAAAGCTTCGACCAATTAAGTGCACACTGAAACTTGTTTTACAATGCGATAAATATTGGTAATTTGCAAATTCGTTTTGGAAATTTTGTCCATTACATGTAGGAATCTAAGCACGTAGGAATTTAAGGACGCAGGAAGAGAATGCAGGAATCTGGGTCGTAGGGATTGCAGGACGTGGGAATCATAGGGGTTGGGTAATACAGGAATGTAGACGGAGATCTTTGCAGGTATTTGAGCATGTAGGAATCTGCACACATGGAGATACAGAGACAGAACGTAATCTAGGGACATAGAAACTGTACAAGAATCTATGAACGTAATTAGGTATCTTGAAGCATAGTTTACGACCTAACTTTTAGCTGAAGCGTGGAAGTAAGGAATCTACGAATACAGATATCCACGTGTAGAAACCTAGATATTACAGAAATCTGCGAATCTAAGGAGAAATATAGACATGAATCTCGAAACCTAGAAATCTAAAATAAATTCAGAGAATATGTAAAGGTATCTGACCACGTCTCTCACCATGGTCTCCCAATTTTTCCCCGTAATTTGCTTCGTGTGCGTCGTAACTCGTCGCCATTTTCTTCTCTGTTTTATTCTACGCCCGAAACTTCTCTCTTTTCTCGAGTAATTGGATATCGCAACGACCAGGTCCTTAACGATCCTGGATACAATAACGCGATGAGATCACGTCCTGTTTTAGGTTTCCAATTATACTTCGAAACGGGAACCCGAACCTTCCCTCTTAATATTCTATGCGTTTATTAAGTGTTAAACGGTGACTAACACTGTGATTCCAATGCCGAATTTTGCAACTCGATACGAATTTTGAAATTCTCAAAATGTTGGAACAAAATATTCGTTGAAACTAGCCGTATTGGTTACCATTATCGAAATGACCAGCTAGGATGACAGCCATTAAAACCATGAACCAGCTGCTTCCCTTCGTACAATTCCCCCCATGGTAGAAGACCCTGCGGTGCATCACGCATTATAATTAACCGTATATACCGTGCTCAACCACCCCCATGTTCAGCCACTTCAAAGATAAGTAAATGCTTGGACACGCGTTTACACAGGGTGTACCAAAAACATGGTACATGGATGGTGAATAAAACTTTGTAAAAAATAATTTTGTCATTCTCTTTTATTTTAATTGCTCGTAATGTTACAAATAGCGAGGTAACTAAGATTGACTAAAACAAAGATCACCGGTAGAGATTTAATATAAATTCTCGAAAGCAAGAAATTAAAATTTGCAACGATTCGACAATCCGAATTGCAAAGAAATACAGGAAATTGAAATAGAATAAATAAAGTATCCTTAAGAAGTTTTTTTAAGGCGGCCATTTTTACTGTGGTAGTGGAACAGCCATATTGGAATTATTTTTCGGTTCCACCCTATAGTTTACCCCACACGTGCTACAGACCACCATGGAACGATTCCAGGTGGATGTTACGAAATGTACGTTACAAAGCGACGTCCATATTACTCAGCTGTCTAATTTTCGACTACTTCTCGGCTTTCGCGTGTCGAACGTTTAAGCGTAGCGAATGACTAAGACACGAACTCTTAGTTAACACATTGTCTGCCGCAGATGCTACATGACACGCTATAATAAAAACTATAAAGGATACAATTTCATCCTTTGCTTAGTACTAGCAATATTCAGTTTACATTAAATACCATGAAATATTGTACTCGGCCATTTTCCTAACGTTGTTCGATATACAGGATGTTACACGGTTTCGTATAAATTTTGCCAGCTTTACAAATGAAAGTACGACGTATGTGGGACACGTATCTACGCGTGTTCACGTTTCAAATTGACTCGAATGTTAATTACAAAAGTATTATACAAAGTTTGTACGAAGGACACCGTGTACATACAATATTTAAATACAGAACAACGAAGGAACATAAACCTTAACAGGGTAATGGTAATCGAGGACACAATGTGTAGTATGAAAGCACGATCGTTTATTAAATTTCCACTTAAACAACTAAATGACTAGACTTTCTTTTCCATAATTCTAAACGGTCAGATATACATTAGGACTTTCTCCATTCTCTCTCGGAAGACGAGATTAAACAGCGTGGAGTTTCACCTGTAGTATTCGATTATTCTTTGGAGGTGCTGCAATTGTTGCTTCGCTCGAGGAAGCATCGATTCAGGCTTTCGATGGCTCACTTATGCTTCAAAGCAACTCCTCGTTTAATGATTAATAAATAATTTCATGGAAGATCACTATCGTATTGCCTCGTTGGGACGCATATGTACGTCGTTCGCAAAAGGGTTATTTATACGAGAAATTTTTATACCCTTTCTCGAAAGCAAGAAATATAAAATTGGTTCCTACGCTTCGCATCGGTGAGCTCATCCAAACCTCCATAAATTAATTTGTGATATGTACAGAAAATAATATTATAGTTAACAATTGATACGCTCTAACGAAGGACATTGGTCGACGATAATTTACAAGCGGCAATAAATATACAGAATTCGGAATAGCGGCGATTTTTCTTCAGTTCTGCGCCGCTTTCTTCGATGATTTCATCGTCGTCTTCGTTGATTTCTCGTTCTGTTGCTTCGCGGAGTCCATCGACGTTGCGAGAGGCTTTTTATTCGCGTCACACACCTTTCGAGCTCGCCAATAATCTGCAACACGAAACGGGACAAGGTTTAGATCAGTAAATGTTGGCGTTCAAACTTCAAGGAAATCTTATTAACGAAATTTCAAATTAGGAGAAATTTTGTGAGCAGGATTCGGATCAAATTTTTTTAAATTCGCTTTTCCAGAAGAGAAAAAATCTCACGCAAAAAATAAACAAATCTAAGACCATATAACCTGTTTAACTTCGCGAGAAAGTATCATCAAGAGACTTTTGTCACAGAATCGAGGGTCAGCTTATTGCAACGTAGCGTAAAACCATGCACGGGGAATACACCACGCGTGAAGCACGAAAATTTCCACAACAAAAGCCGCGAACGAACAAAACGTCTTGTGGACAACCTATTTCTGATCAGGTAGTCACCTGAGCGCCCTTGCTGTTTCCCTTTTTACTCGATCTCTCGTCCCTTTCTCAAACTAGGCAGGTGCGATTCCGCGTTAATGGTATCACGCTGGCAACTTCTTGTTTACATTGTTCGGCTTCTTTTTCTTTCTTTCTTTTTTTGTAACAAGACCGAAAGTAGCGATCCAGATTGAAAGAACCAGAGATCAAGTGAAACAGAAATGATTACCAACAATGCGGTCATTATTTACTTTGCGGAGCAATGTGAGTCTATCGTACTCCATTTTGCTGTGAGTGCAATAACAAGCCAAATAAAGTTTGAAACTTCTAATGTTAAGATCCATTAGACTCAGATGAACTACGATGAAGTTATAAATTATGCACCCTCTGACTTTGAACCGATTGTAAATTAATTCATTATGGTCTGAAAAAAGTGAAGAGTCCTTCGATAGCGACAAGTGCAGTCTCGACAAATCATAGGATTGAGGCCATATGTCGAGGACGCAACGATCCTTTTCCTCGGGTTCTCCCTTTTTCGCACTGGTTCGCCATATGGTGCGCGAAACCGAGCTACCTTAACCAACGTCCTCTGGTTTCTTCCCTCGGCTTGAATTCCGTGTCGAGGATTTCGTCTGTCAACATCTGTTTCCTCGCCTAGTATCCAGAAAATTTTGGTCCAGCAATGGGCCAACCTCTACCTGTCTATATGTTTCGAAACGAGATTCGGGAACAAAGATCGAGATTACCTTTGTCCGTGGTTCCTCTCGTGAAACTACACCCACTTTTCTCTCTTTCTTCCTTCTCGAACGTTTTTCAATCGAAGGATTTCCAACCGAGGATTCCTTAAAAGGAGGTCAGTCTATTTTCGAGGCTTTAAAGAGCACACGTGAAGAACCTGAATCCACCTTCTGTTCCGAATGCACCCGAGAACTTTTCAGGATTTAAACTCAACTCAATTTTTTTAATTTCTAACTTGGAAATATTTTTTTAAGTTTAATATAGAATTTGCAATTCCAGGTGCATTTGCCTTTTAACCCTTGTGTAGACAATTGTGTAGGTATGAATCCATTTTTAACAAATTAGGAAGTTCTAAGTCGATGTAACTTATATGGAATTTCATAATAAGTTTCTCACACGAAATCGTGTAACCTTGTAATACATTCATGTGGAGGAATAAAAGGTGCAGCTTCGAATAGATAGAGCTAATGCAAACGTAAGGAGTACCCTTATTGCGACAGGTGGCGTACGACCTTCCAAAGGTCCCGTTGACGGTATCGCGTGTACGGGAGTTTGATTTAATCGTGGGAAAAGTCGATTTCGTCCTAGTGTCGTAGAAGGGGTTGACAGGTGTCGGTCAAAAATGGGCTCGTTACAGCGTCTCGCACCGTTGACTTTTCGTATGCTTCTGCTTGAAGAACAAACTCTTGCAAGGTGAGTAAACTGTTTCGTTTAACACAGGTCGAGCATGACCAAACCAAGTGGTCTTGTAACGTCCTATCTTTTGTGGAATAAGGTTTAACAATTTGAGGTTTACTAAAGATTTAGTGGGACTTCACAGAATATTAGAACTTTGATTATAAGAAGATTCATCCTTTGAAGCATGCATCTACAAGTGGACCAAGGAGTTAATTCAATAATCATGCATGAATCGAAAGATGTTATTGTTCCCAAACGATCGCCAAGAAAGTGTGCACATGGCCTTGAAACGATATCCAATAGTGCAGGGGCGATAGTTGG
Source organism: Megachile rotundata (assembly GCF_050947335.1). Taxonomy (NCBI): domain Eukaryota; kingdom Metazoa; phylum Arthropoda; class Insecta; order Hymenoptera; family Megachilidae; genus Megachile; species Megachile rotundata. The sequence continues at coordinate 9,451,020 of NC_134994.1, forward strand.
GCTGCATGCTGCATATACGTGTGGTCTCGACAGGACACGTTAGACCCGAAGAAATTCAAGGAATGCGATCGCGAAGTTCTGACTCGAAAACTGAAGCCCTTCGATGACTCAGAGGACCCTTCGGATATTTTGTCCGCCTTCAAACACGCCGGTGACTCACACGGCGTGATTCACTGGGCGACCTGCGAGGATACACTTCGGATACCTTTCTACCTCTTCGCAAGCCGCCCTCGTATTTATACCGAATCGAGCGTTTTAACGTCGATGCCTCGGCAAATACGCTCGAGGAACTTGTTTCGCGCGAATTGATCCAACAAACTTGGACCAGACCATTCGAGATAGACGCGACGCGACGCGACGATCGAGGAAGAGAGAGAAAAGGCGGATCCCGACTACCATGTTAGGTTTGTAATTTTGGAAAGCGATAGTGGTCGGGAGCGGAGGGTCGAAAGTTTCTGGACAGCCGCGTAAAACCAGAAGCTGGAAGCGGTAGGAAGAGGGAAGGCGGAAGAGGTGAGGAGGAGCGAGGCTAGACTATAAGAAAACAGGTCGGAGCCACGCGACCGGCTCTGCGCATGCGCCTTGCACCTTCCCTTCCCTCGCCGAACTTGGTCGCTTTCCCGCCAAAAACCTATGCGATACTCTTCACCGCCACGCTACTTTTTATTCACTTTATTTCGACTTGTACCGACCCTCCCAATCGAATTCCAGATCTACGACCGTTCATACGTAAATGAATAATTTCAAAATAAATAAATTCGGTTAGTAAATAAATGATTTTTCTTTGCAACTTTTTGGTTAAAATATTTAGGCTATTCCTAAGTTGCTACCATTTATGGGAAATTCCGAGAAGCACCGCGGTACCGAGTTTCCTAAGTAGTGCTGAGTCACACTCGATGCATCACGTGTGTCCAAGAACCCACCGGCTCCATTATCTCCCGACACGGGAAATACCAAAGATTTTCGACGCGAAGTTTGGTCACGTTATCGAGAGGCGTGTACTCACCATGAATATTGGTCTGTCTAGAGTACGGATTGCTCCGTTTTTTGGGCGACTGCTCGTACTTGTCGTTGCACTTTCTCTGGTAATTATTCTCCTTGTCCTCGGACCTCGGATCAACGCCCCATCGTTTGGCGAACTTGCTCCTTTCCGCGTCGAGAGCCTCCTGCAGCATTTCCACGGTTTCTCTCGAATTCGGCTTGCCGAACAAGCAACGTGGTACGCGCGAGGCCATGGTCGAGCTGGACAACACCGTGAAGTGAACTTCGCGACAGATCGAAGCTGCCAGCATCTCGAGAACTTCTTATGTTTCGACGATATCGAGACAGAGTTGAATCGGAGCAGGGAAATCGCTTCGACTCTTGAAGAAACGACTCTTGGCTGGTTCTTGAAAAAAACGCGGGATGCTCCGTTTTCTTCGCTCCCGCGTGCACAGGTGTCCTCGGTGACTGGTCTCGAGGGTACTCCGATCGATTTCCTTCGACTTTTCTGTCAGAATTCCTCGGAAAGGCGACGCTCTCTCTCACAAAGGCACGCAAACTGAACTAGATAACTTGGTCCTCACCGTTCGACGGTCAGACTCGTTCTGCTCGGGACTCGAAGACGATGAAGCTTGCTCCGAGTCCGCCGTTTACCGAAGCCACGAGGTTCGCCACCCCACCATCGTCCTTTCAAGTTCAAATCTGATTGGTGCGCGAACGCGAATGCGCAGTAAAAATGGCGCGCACTTACTGTACCGCCGTCTCGCTCGCGCCAACTGTTCCTAACCTCTTCTGACTAACCGACCACGTTTCGCTCCTCGTTTCTTCGTCCCTGTCGCTCTTTCGCTCCTCGAACCGTCCAACGGATTATGCTAAACGATTTTGGCCAGAGAAGGGAAGAAACTCGCGCCATAAAGCTTACCTTTTATTTTTTCTAAGTAGCACGTCGTATAGAGCGATCACGATCGCGGCTGCTGGCTTCGTTGTTCGAATGGGCCGCGCTTTCTTTCGAAAATCGTTTCCTACTTTTCTTCTGATTCTTTCGGGTGGTTCAATTTCGTTCGAATCAGATAGATTTCTAATATCGCGAGGGACCGGTAATGCGTTGGAACCTTCCTGTAAGTTCGGTAGAAGGGTCGCTCGAAGGGGACGTCCTCGAAAGGTTTCGTTAGGCTACAGGTGTTTGGGGATCGCAATTATTTCGAATTACCGACTCACAGATTCGAGAGGTGTTCAATCTTTGTATGTATTTTCGCGGGAAGTCCGGTGTTCTGCGACGAAAAGAAAGGAAAAAACGATCGTCCGAGAGCAGGTGGACCAGACAGAAGGAGGGAGAGGGAACGAAAGAACGAGTTTCGCGTTGAAAATTGACCGTCGCAAACGTTGCAATTCCTTTTCCTTTCGCGAACAGGTCTTTTTTTGCAACAATGCATCCGTTAAGTCATGATCGTATTTAAACCTGACGATCGTAATTTCCGTTTGAACCTACGTCTTAGTCAAACGCGCGGGGATCGTGATACTCGATTCGGATACGTAAATTGTATTACGATACGCAACAGGATAGGGGTTCGTGTTTTCTATGGGGTATTGTGAATGTCAGTCAGCAAAATCGTTCAAGGTCAACATTTTAGTTCAGCACAAGGTCTCGCATTTGATATCCCATTGGGGGCTACTTGGCGCGTCTCGTTTTTTACGACCCTAATCCTTGTTGGCCTCAAAAATCACCTACTGGAAGTATGTCAAATTTTGAGTCTAATAACTGCTACATTGTACTTCTTAACCCATGTGTCGCATTGCTTGACCATCATAATTCCTTGATCATTATAATTGCTTCATTATTACAAATTATCGGCAACGACCAATCGGATTGAAAATTCGTGCAAGCAATTATGAAGCGCAATGTTGCAACTGCGAATGAAGCGAAACTTGGTAAGTAGATCGATCACGACTCAAGGACTCGAACGTGTTTCGTTTGTATCACGGTTTCCAAGCGATGGGGGTAAATTCGACCGTTACAGAAACCGAGTTGAAAAAACACCGTATACCGTCGATGATGCGGGCACGACAGTTTACGTGTGTGAGTAGAATGGACAGGTGAACATCGTGATCACCATGGTCAGCCGGCGTAACGATTATTACCGAGCTCTGTGATTGCTTTAGTAGATTTCTTGCAACATTTCAGCGAACTGCATACGTACCCATCTTTATCAGCAATCGTAGAATTACGACGACACGATATCCGTTGCACGCCTTAACACTTATTACACGCAATTAAAATGGATAAGCACTATCACTTTCTAATCCAGTAACTGAGAATTACACGTACGGTTAACACGTTGATTAAGTAAGTGGTTTACATACGTTACTTTTATTTTTAACAAAAGCTGTTTATTTTCATATCTTGATCTATTAATTTCATCTGTGTCTGAGGAATGTGTCTAATTAAGTGGGTAGTTTTAATTGTATGCGATCTTATGGAAGTGCATCGTATATGGGCAACGTTGAAGAGTAACGCTTTCGATTTTTTCTTCATTGTAATACGCTTCTATTAGTTTAACTGGTGTAAATACTGGAGAGGTTATCAGATTTACTTGGTAATTATTCAATTTACTCTTTCACGCTCATGTTGTGCATACATAACGTACGCTTTAACTTGCAAAATTTGAGCGATGTTCTCTGAAGGAACTGATTAAGAGAATTCTTCGTGCTATCCAAAGAAATTTGTTTACAAAAATAGTCTGTGAGTTTAATTATCGTTGTCTGCATTTGCTAGTTAGAAATCATACATCTATCTGAATATTAGTTATTTTGTCTAGACTTGATTATACACTGTTGTACTATGTAGAATGTGAACATGATGCAGGTGTTTTTCAGCATCATTTTCCAAGAGCAACTGGGTCCTCCAGGGAATGTCTACTTCCTTTGGTCGTTTAAACGCGGGAACATCGATATCCGTGGGGGATTTTCAGTTTGAAGGCTCCGCGCTCCCCAACGAGTCCGTTGCTTCCGGTCCCGGCTAGCCAGACCGGAACACACGGGGAATGCATTGACGTCAGTGCGTGGTCGAAAATTAGAGAGAAACCGATCCGCAGGGGTTCTGCGTCAGGATGTAGTTAATACTGTCGATTTCAATACCCCGAAACCAAGACGATTATGCCTCGATCATTTTCCACGCTTCTGAACGCTCTAATAGATAGTATGTTCAACCCTAAAATGGCGGTGCCGGGTCAATCGTGACCCAAACGGTACTTCGACTATAGCGTTTCCGTACACAGCGGTTTACACTGTGCGCAGTACACTGAACCTACATTTTAAAACACGGAGTTCAAATTTTTGAATGTCGTTCGATTCTAACCTATAAATCGCAAATCGTTGGGAAGTGCAGGAAGGCACGAATTCGAGAAGAAAACAGCTGTCTCACGGACACAGAAATCGCGAATAATGGAATTTGAAAATTTTGGGACTCAATCCTTTAATCGCTGACCGAGCAGCTGGCAGCATGTGTTCCAAACGAAATAAAGAAAAGGAAACTTTTATTCGGCGAATAGCTTTTCTCCTTTAGTCAAATTTCTCGTTCATCTCTGAAATGATGGACGGTTCTTTGAAATCAAAATTTTGTTGCTGTCACTTGTATTCAGAAGACTAAATGTGCTAGTTAGCAAATCTAGTTAACATCGCTTACTGTTTGTTGCATCTTCCACCTCATTTACATCGTTATTTGCATCTACATCATTCATATTATCCTCTACATTATTATTACACACTCAATTATTATTACATGCTACATTACCCTCTACGTTATCCTAATCACTATAATTCCTAGGTAATCATTATAATGACCACAATCTATCATTCTCGTCACGTACACTAGATGTTCAATTTAAGTCCTCGCGTACTTGGAAGTCTTTGCAAAATGTTATCAAATGCAGTTCCTGGATGAAGCAAAGAACGAGGGGGATAAAGATCGAACAAAGAAGGACGTGTCGGCAATCACCTGTGCACTCAGGTATCCTGGAGAGCGCGTAAGAAAACAAAGCTGCCTTTCCACGTGCACGTTCACCCGCCAAGGAAGCCGAAAACAAACAGAATCCCTCGCGTGGGTTCCGTTTGTAAGTGCGCCTTTACAGGGAAATTCGATCTATTCCAACATGTTTGGTCATCTGTCCACGGGGCACGTGGTCCTTCGCCTATCATCCGCTTCCATTCCTGTCTTTAATGATCAAATGCTCTTTCAAATGTTCAGAGGCACTGGTGCACTGCGATAGGGATACGTGAAAAACTTGAAAATTTTAAGAAGACTTACAATCTATAAACTTATAAATTAGGGATACATGAAAGACTTCAAATTTTTAAGAAGACTCAAAATCTATAAACTTATAAATTTAGGAATTCATAAATGCAAGTATAAAAATGAAAAATCGACTAACCCATCACTACCGCACGTTCACATTGGTGCCACGCCCCAGCAGTTGCCCTGACCACGCAAATTTCTAAACATTTTCGATAAATGCCAGCCGTAATCCTTTCTGGTTCCACTACCTGAATCGACGAAACGATTTCGTTAAGGTCCAGTCTCCTCTGCCAGATGGAAATTTCTTGTTTGTGTATCAGTCACAGACCACTACGAGGCTGAGTGACGAAGGGGGTGGCGTCCCAGCTGTTTGGGATGCAGATGCTCTTAAAAATGTGGAATCCGAGGATAGCACGAATCGAGGCACACGCCAACCAGAAAGGTTAAACCGTTGAAGGAAAAGTGCTGTGCCGACGATGCTGTTGACGTTGCTGCTCGCGCTACAACTAATTTACTCTACCATTTAAAATCGACAAGACATCTACGTTCCTTAGACACTCATTTAACAGACTTCCTCAACTCAGACTTTCTAGCCTCAGACTTTCTGTAGACAATAAATTTTAAACAAATGTTGCACTTCAAATTCATAAAATTTCACTCGAGGAAGTTAGGTAACTATTCAAGAGTAGGTTTACAACAAAGGTTTAAACAAAATATCCAACGAGAACAGCGTGTAATTGATCTGAAAAGCGTGTAACCAAACAGAGAGACAGAAGGGGAACAGCGAGAACATTTAACACAGGATGTTCTCTTGTTGATAGTTGTTCCTGCCATCCCGCTACCCTAAATTAGCTTTTCGTGCGAAAGCGAGACCACCGCTTGATAAATGTATATTTAAGCGCACTTTATTAACCCTTTGCCCTCGACGGACCTCGTACACATGCTTGCAAAAAAGTTGTGGAAGATTAGCATAAAATTCGAAGTAAAAGAAAACGGCAGTTATGTCTTCCCGCGGAATTATTTGATCGTAGAGATTTTGTAGGGCGAAACAGAGCAGCGTTAGATACGAACAATAGTAGACGGAAGGCGTGACGGAAAGTTTTCGAGTCTGCCCATCCAGCTGCCCGTTCCTTCAACGGTGCCCTCTCGAAACCTCCTCCGCATGATAGTTTCTTCAGATAGACTGAATACCAGCAGATCTCCCGAAAAGACGCCCCGGAGGGGGTGGAACAGCTGTTCCCCTTGGAAACAGAGCCCTTCTACGTGTTCTACGACGTACTTTCTGTATTTCGCGATTTTTTTACACTTTATCGATCACACCTGTTCCTGTCGAATATCATTATGCATATCGCGCGAAACTGAGTGAAATTATTATGGGGGTTGAACGACATTTATTAATTTATTAGTTCTATAAGAATTGTGAAACTATTACTACAAAATTATGAAATAGAATACAAACGAAATAATATTAAATTAAATTATTGAATATGAAGTATTAAATTATTATAAAAAATAATTTTATAAAGTGTTGTTATCATTATTTATGTTGAAGTAAAATTATTTAGGTTAGCTACAAAATTATGAGATAGAGTACAGAAATAGTGTTAAATTGAATTATTGAATATGAAGCATTAAATTATTATAAAAAATAATTTTATAAAGTGTTGTTATCATTATTTATGTTGAAGTAAAATTATTTAGGTTAGCTACAAAATTATGAGATAGAGTACATTAAATTATTGAATATGAAGCATTAAATTATTATAAAAAATAATTTTATAAAGTGTCGTTATCATTATTTATGTTGAAGTAAAATTATTTAGGTTATCTGTAAAATGATGTAAGTAGTAAATAAAATTAATTTTGTAAAAGTCGTTGAAGCGTGAAATGAAAGCTAGACAGGAACTGGTAGTAGAATTTTATCGGTATTTTTTAAGGATGCGGTAACGTTAGCGGTTGGGGCTCGTGTGGGTGGATGAAAGAGGAGAGAAGAAAGAGAAGAAGCTGGGTCAGGAAACGCAGGATCGCCAGATGCCGAGGGTAATTAAATCGCCGCAAACAGGAGCAGAACCTTTCACGTTGCTTGACGGATGGCAGCCCTCGGGCTGCTACTATTTTCGAAGTTCCTGCGTGTCATACAGCACGCGAATGAAGGTTCCATTTCTTATACTCGTTTTTAAACAGACAATCAAATTTCAAAAATGAAAAGTTTGTAGATTTTTGTAGACAGAACAAAATGAAAGTATTTCATGCTTTGTTGTGAAAATCTTGTTAAGGAAGATTTGCTCCGGACTGTACATGACGCGGTTATTGAATGTCACGTTACAGCCAGATGTCGATGGCAATTAAATCGTTGACTGAACTTCCGTCGATCTGACATTAGACGGGTTCTCGTGTTTCGTCGGTCCAACAAGAAACAGGAAGGACACATCCGTTGAACGGAAGAAAAAACGACACATTCGGGAAGGTCTAAAGATGATCTATATAAAGAAAATTCGATCTCTGTTCACATTTTTTAGCCGTCACAATCTGCGAAGATAAAATGAACATAGATATGTGACACAGTATGCGATAGGATCAAAGTGTTAATTTGATTAATAAAAGGGAGAACGATAACGGAAGCGAAGGAAATCGTTGAATTTCGAAGATGCCTGGGAACAAGGTTCCCGCCAATTTCTTAAAGTGTGCTCGAGGCAGTGTAACGGCCGTTGGTCCGAGATACCTCGAAAGTGGCAGGTGCAACCTGGGCCAAACTTCATTAAACATAATCCCATCTGCGCCCTCATACTTTCAAAACGTCTTGCCAACGTTGCTGTCCCAAGACGAAGAAAGAAGAGGAAGAACTGGAAGCTCCAAAACTGTCGGTTAACGCATTTCAATCTTTTTTTGCGCTTAAACGGACGTGGCACAATTTTGATGGGATCATCTTCGACGTAAATCTGAAGTTTTGTAGAACTCTTATTCTTTTGGTGGTCGAAAAGCTCTTGTTTAGCTTGCTGGTATTATCAAGGTTTAGGTCTATCTTTAAGGTGTTATCAGGTTAGGTCTATGACAGGAAGGTTTCATGAAGTAATGCTCATGTTATGCAAATTTGAAGCTACTTAGCCACTTGCACTATTTTGACAAGTCAGACTCGTAACGCACTCGTACTTCGGCCGTGATTAATTTTACTCGAATTTTTAGTACGCTTCAATTTGAAGTTCATGTCCAATTATAATTTGCATGGTCAACGATTGTATAACATATTAACATAACATTTCAAATTTTTTTGTCTGTATTAATATTGTAGCTGTAATTAGTTCTGACTGACGCACTTGACAAATAAGCTATAGGGCAAGGGGTTAGTTAATAGTCTGTATATAAAATTAATTATCGATAGCAACGAATGATCAGACTGACTGCAACGTTAAGTAATTTCTGAAATATATTGATTGCATAAAAATTTCGGGAAAGAGCACTTCACTATTGAAACTTATAGCTTGACCAAGATGGCCATTTAATATAAAATGGCCGACGCAGCCATTTTATAGGTTGACCAAGATGGCCATTTAATATAAAATGGCCAACGCAGCCATTTTATAGCAAACTTATAAGCTTAACAAAAATCTGGTGAAGTTTCTGGTTAATGTGTCTTGAATTCAAATGAACTACACGAAAGTAAAATATAAAAGGATTTCTTACCTATTTAGCATTTGACTTTCCCTTTAAAGATTTTTATGAACCCTACTCCTGCAGATGTCGAAAAGTGTCAGAGTCAGATACCGAATTTTCACAGGGAAGAGAGTATTCTTGTAAAGGACCAGACTTGGTAGTTTATGGAACTCGTAGGAAAAGGGATCCTGGTCGAACAGTTTCGGTTAAAACACAAATCGTTTCTTGGAAGGAAGATGTAGCCACGTGGCAGATCCTTCTGGCACGCGTGCCTGCTTCTTTTGGACCTTCAAGATTTATCGATATCCGGACACCGTCTGCCGACGTGAGACGAAACAGGATACGAATCCAAAATTTTACCATTATCGATTCGAACCATCCTTGTCCCAATTATCGAAATTTACCTTTACTTTAAACTCGTATATTTCTCATATTTAATTCGCTGTTCGAATTTGCGTAACTCCGCGTCTTGATGGTAGTTTTGTTCTCTAAAATAACAGTGTGGAATCAAGGGTGAATTTGGGGATGTGGTAATACGGAGGTTTAGTAATCTGGTAAAGTAGATATTTGAGGATCTTGGGATTTGAAGACATCGGGAGCTCCAGAGTTCGTAGTCCATGTCATTCGTAACGAACCTACTTTGCAGTCTAATAAATTTGTGTTATACATCATAAATAAATTCCATCGTAAATAATTTGCAATGAAGATTGCAAGAATCTGCGATAAGGTAGGATAGCGATCGAAGCAAACACCATACCGTGCACCGAGCGGCACAATGCGATTGAAAGGAACACTTGCCAGACTACTAAAGGACCCAGGAAAAATCGTCCCTCCCTATTTTCCCATGAACTTGCCGTCTTCGAGCAAAAGGTGGTGCTTAGGTATTTTCCGCAGCTTACGATCGGCAGGACATCGTAAAAGACGACCCAGGCTCGAGGAACGAGGTGCATAATAGGGTTTCCAAGACCTTTAAACTTTAAAGGGACGACCCTCGAACAGCTGACGCGTTTTAAGGTAGCCAGGTATTCGTCTGATAAATTTTGTACGCTTTCAAAAGATTTTACGCGACGAAAAGGTGACGAAGACGCTCGAAAAGGGCGGGAAAACGCGTCTGCTCTGCAATTATTTCAACTATCGTAACTTTCGTGAGAGAAGAGCTACGATGTGTAATTTAAGGCGTAATCGTGTAATTTGATCGGTTTAAATTAATTTTAGGCACTTGTTAAAGTAAAGATTATATGGTACGGTGTAATAATTAATTTTTTACCATTCGGAGACCTGAGGGGGACAGGTTATTTAAAGACTTAAATTGAAGAGTGCCCTTTAAATTTAATAACCGTGTACCTTCGAGCCCACCGGAATACGAGTTCATAAATCTCGTTTTTGTTCGAAATACACAGTTAGGCTTTTATTGATTTCTAAGAAGGTCTCAGGTAAATGATTTCTAAGTATTTGCAGAACTGGTCATTTAAATTCTGCTTAATGATAGTCGATTTCTGTATTGTCACTTCATATTTCAATTTAAAATTCATATCGTTACTATTTCAGATGTTACTATACAGATGTATAATAGTTTTTTCTCAAAATAGAATTTCTTTCGTTTCTATGAAAAATGGAGCTAGTTGATTAACGTGGGAAGCAGCGATGTATATGCGGGGGTGAATTCGAGCCATTTTCTAGCAGCTAATAGATTTTTCTAATAACTTCGGTTCCCACGATAAACTTTACATCCGATGCTCGATGATCGTAAATATTCGTGCAGGCAAATTAACGCTGATTATCGTGGATTTTATGACGGCATCTGCTGTTCGTGATATGATATCCAGGTGCTAAATAGGGGGTGTGTCCAATCTTTGATAATATTTCAACCGGAATCGCCATGAAATACGATCCCTTTCCGGCGATGTACGCATCGAAAAACAAAAGAGATAAAAATTTACCATCTTCCAAAATGGAAATTCAAGAATTTGGAATTTTTTGGAATTTTCAGAATATTTTTAAATATTAAAATCTTGAAACTTTTGGGTTGATTTCAAAATTTCGGGATTTTTGAACATTGGAACTTTGCGAAAGTATTTATATTTTGTTATACAAGGGTAGAAGCCACCCTTCAACGGCAACCCTTATTAAATAACAAGCCTTCACTATTAGTCCCATCTTTATACCTAAATATTCATTATTTCCAGCACACAAAATTTTGCGATTTTTGCATTTAAATCGATTTCCGTTCGCATGAACATGCACATTCACCAGGTAAACAGATAATTGGGGTGGGCGTAACCGTGACGGGACCTAAAGGGTCGATGCATCGAATTGTTTCGTAAAACGGGCTAATTAATGACTACTTTCCCAGCACCATATGTGACCATACTTACACATCTACATGTCACAAAAATGCAACCACAATCGCACAGTCAATAGGAAAAATGAAACAATAGATATTGTTGAAAAGTTATCTGAATAGGGAATCATAGTTTTTCGAGCACCTGGCTTTTAAACCATTTTATTCGTCATTTACAATTATACAATTTACCTTTATCAAATGTTGAACCAAACGTTATTATTTTGTTATTAATGAAACAGAGAGTGTATGTACTTTTGGAGCTTCTTAACTCAGAAATTTAACTTGGTATTTAAAATGTCCCCCAAGGACAACCGAGTGTCAAAATTTGTGATATTAATACTGTAAGAGCTTGAACGCAGTATTGTATCCAAATTGTCATAATTTATTCACAACACATTTACAGAAATACGTACACTAAGTTTCGATTATGTCGGCCTTCTCCTCTTCAGGTACCACATGACTCCATATCCTAGCAAACCCGCGAGAATGAGACCTCCTATAATACCGCCGACGATTGCACCAACATCGCTGCCTGATTCTTCGGTTTCGCAACTCTCCACTAAAAATTGCGAATTATTAAAATAAAAATTATCACTCAAGTGATTTATGAACTTTCATAAAGAAATTATTTAAGAAGACTACTGTTAGAACTCATTTTACCTGCTCTCGTTGCTACTATCTTGTCAGTATTGAACGCGATCAAAGACATCTCGCTGATAGTCACATCGACGCGTTCAACTTTTTTTGTGATCTTAGGAGCACATTTGTACAGCTTACTCACGGAGGAAGTGAATACATTAGCATCTTGGGAAAATGCCACGGCTCTCTGTTTTACTAAAATTAAAGTTTCAAAATTAATATTCTTGGACACTTATTTAAAAATTTAGAAATGGGATCAATCTAATTTACAAGCTTTTAAGTAAGTGTTGAAATTCACAAATTTTCAAGTACTAGATATACAAAGTCACAAATTTTCGAGTATCAAATGTACGAATCTGCAAATACCAGTCCCTCATAAATCTCCTAATTTCGTTTAAATTTTGAAGCAACAATTTCATCAAAATTTTAATGCCACTTGTTCCAAAGTACCTTGTTTCGCATCCTGAAAATTCTTCTCGTCCATGTACCAACTAACATTTATCGAATGAAGCGAAAATCTCGAGTCAGTTCTTTGAAAAGTGAGTATGACAATATTCCTAGTATCAACCGTGTCATAAGTAGCATCAGTCTTTTCTTGCCAGATTAATTTCATCGTAGATGTTGCGTTGTCGCAACTGCCCCCTGCATTAATATCCTTCGGTACAGTTAACGTCTTCACATTAGTCTGAAATAAACGATGATAATCGATAGTTGACGTACAAGATTATACATGTATACAAATGTATGACTTACCCCTGAACCGCTCTTGTCGTAAGATATTCGCAGTGAGATCGTCATGTTTGCTATGATGCAAGCTATGTCTGTTCCTGTCTTCATCACGAAGTAGGTGGATTTCTTGACGGATGGGTCAGGTTCGGGTGCAAGGGTCGTTGGTTCGGTCGGTGGCTCTGTTGGTGGTTCAGTCGTAGTTGTGGTCGTCGTAGTTGTGGTGGTCTCCGGTTCTTTCGGACAACCCTCGTCTAAAATTGATCAAAAGTAACGGTGAAGCTAACATGACTTATTCTGTATAGGACAATTCTGTATAAGAATTGAAGTCTGAACTAAATGGACAAGCCATAGTAACAACCCCTTGCACTATTCAGGTGCGTCAGAACTAATCATAGCAATATTGAAGCAAAGTCGAAATGTTATGTGACTTTGGTATCAATCGTTGACTAATTGCTCTTGAACTACTAATTGAAGATTATTAAAAATTTTAGTAAAATTGATTACGAAGTACGAGTACGTCAGAGTCATTGGACTTGAGCTACTAATTGAAGCTTATTAAAAATTCGAGTAACATTGATCACGAAGTACAAGTGCGTCAGACTAATTAAACTTGAGTTACAAAATGGAGGTTATTAAAAACTCGAGTAACATTGATCACAAAGTACGAGTGCGTCAGAGTCATTGGACTTGAGCTACTAATTGAAGCTTATTAAAAATTCGAGTAACATTGATCACGAAGTACAAGTGCGTCAGACTAATTAAACTTGAGTTACAAAATGGAGGTTATTAAAAACTCGAGTAACATTGATCACAAAGTACGAGTGCGTCAGAGTCATTGGACTTGAGCTACTAATTGAAGCTTATTAAAAATTCGAGTAACATTGATCACGAAGTACAAGTGCGTCAGACTAATTAAACTTGAGTTACAAAATGGAGGTTATTAAAAACTCGAGTAACATTGATCACAAAGTACGAGTGCGTCAGAGTCATTGGACTTGAGCTACTAATTGAAGCTTATTAAAAATTCGAGTAACATTGATCACGAAGTACAAGTGCGTCAGACTAAATAAACTTGAACTACAAAATGGAGCTTACTAAAAACTCGAGTAAAATTAATCACAAAGTACGAGTCAAACTCATAAAAATATTGCAAGGGGTGGATTAAGATATAACTTATCAGACTACCCGTAAATTTCCTTAACTTACGAAATTACCTTGTCTCGTAGAAAGGTCATCATCGTCATTAAAAGCGATAAATGTGACGTTGCTTATGGTCATCTTCAAGCCCCCCGTCATGGGTATCCCATACTGTTCTTTCGTGCAGTTGTACATTCCATTAACCGCATTCGCAGCGAACAACGTCTCAGAGTCCCCTGACTCGCCGGATAATATTGTATCCTGCTCTAAAATTCATCAGGATGATTATGCAACACGAACACTGTGAAACGCGATATCAATCAAATCAATCACTTATACAAGTATATACGTATAAGGTACGTACTAATTGCGTCCGGAAAATCCTTTTTGTCCAAAGAAATTTCGGCTTCTATCTGATTCACGAAGAAGATAGTCGAGTTTCGACGTATGTAAAATAGAATTGACCTCTTTGTGGAGCCCGAGGACCAGTCTAAACGCATTGTTGATGCGAACTTTTCACATGTGCCGGTGGCTTTAAGCGGAGATGGCACAGATATAGGTTTGCTGTCGTTCTAATAATCGAAAATATTTGTTGTTTGTTATTGAGTTTTACAAATATCATTGTGTTCTACGCTTTACCTTATCGTTTGTTTCGTATTGCACGTCTATGGTGATGTCCATGCTCGCCAAAATGCAAGGTACGCCATCAGAGTTCTTTACAACGTACTTGAAGTCTTGCTCTTTAGGGCTGAGTTCTGATTTACAATCCACCGCTGGAAAGTTTGCAACATATTTGAGCTGGCGAAGATTTATGTCACGACTAATTTTTTATCGAAGTTCTAATTTTTATTTTTGAAGTTCAATAAAATTTACGGTACTTATGACAGAATTTGGAGAGGAATTATTATTTCGGGTTAATTGCAAACTATTATGAAACCATGATACCTGTCTTCTTCGAGAAATCGCTGTTAGTATCGAAGGCGACTAACAGCAGGTTGCTAACGTTCATAACAGAATTTTCTAAAGAAATAACTTTGTTCGCGCAACTGTACAGTCCATTTTCTGGCGCGATTAATTCCTGAAATAAGATTGGCGAACGGTCCTTCAATCTTGTGCCTGTATGGAAAGCAATATGCAAGTCGTTAACCATTTGTCCAAATAAATTGCATTTCTACTTCTAAAAGAGAATTATTCTACGTACTAGTAGAGCCAGGGAAATTTTTGCTGTCTGCGTATATGTCGTAGGTTATGCCGCTAACAAATGTTCGTCCATCCTTCATGAATATAATTGTAACCGAATTCTCCGTGTTTTCGGTAACAAACGCTGATTGCTCTTTTGTTGATTCCGGCCAAGTTATGATCATCGTAGTTCGTACTGCGCCGCATTTTCCAGTTACTGTTCTTTCACTCGGAATGCTTTTGATACCTTCTTTAACCTGTATTTGGAAGTGTTTGTGGAATAAGATAAAATTAGATGTTGATATTCGAAATAAGAATGTTTTGAATTTCGAATTATTGGAGTAATTAGAGAGAGGATTGAGTAGAATTAGAATTCACGGTGACATTACTAAATGTCCTGATGAAGGGAAGATCTATGGCGGTATAACGCTTGGTGATATAACATGTGGTAATTTAACATGTGGAGATATGACATGTATAGCTATCTAACATGTGAGGATGTAACATATAGAAATTTAACATATGGTAAAGTAACGCGTGGTAATCGAATGCGTGGAAATACAACACATGGCAATATAACGTGTGGTGATGTAACGCGAGGTGATCTAACGTGTCGAGATATTCCATACATGCAAACCTAACATGTAAGGATGTAACATATAGAAATTTAACATATGGTAAAGTAACGCGTGGCAATCGAATGCGTGGAAATACAACACATGGCAATATAACGTGTGGTGATGTAACGCGAGGTGATCTAACGTGTCGAGATATTCCATACATGCAAATCTAACATGCGAGGATGTAACATATAGAAAGTTAACATATGGTAAAGTAACGCGTGGTAATCGAATGCGTGGAAATACAACACATGGCAATATAACGTGTGGTGATGTAACGCAAGGTGATCTAACGTGTCGAGATATTCCATACATGCAAACCTAACATGTGAGGATGTAACATATAGAAATTTAACATATGTTAAAGTAACGCGTGGTAATCGAATGCGTGGAAGTACAACACATGGCAATATAACGTGTGGTGATGTAACGCGTGGCAATCGAATGCGTGGAAGTACAACACATGGCAATGTAACGTGTGGTGATGTAACGCGAGGTAATCTAACGTGTCGAGATATTCCATACATGCAAATCTAACATGTGAGGATGTAACATATAGAAAGTTAACATATGGTAAAGTAACGCGTGGTAATCGAATGCGTGGAAGTACAACACGTGGCAATATAACGCGTAGTGATATAACACATGATAATAAAAAAATAATGAAATGGGTTTCTGTAGCACAGAATTAAAAATACTTGCCCCATCTTTCGTAGGATATGGAATTGTGAAAGATATGTCCATTTTTGCTAAGATGCAAGATTCGTTTTTATCGTTGTTCAGAAAGTAAGGAAACGTGTCAGTTTTATTTTCAGTCTTAGAACATTGTTTATCTGAAAATTCCCAATTTTTATTCATTTTAGCAAGCTTATGTAGCACCAGTCTAAACGGAGTTCAATTCCTACCCCATTATTAACAGAATTTTAATGATCGTTTTACCTTTACGCATGGAATAATCATTGACCTTGTTGAATGCAATTACAGAAATATTGGCCATTTCAAATTCAATATCGCCAACTTTTATAGTTTCGTTCTCACACTTGTGTAGACCAGTTTTCACAGGTGCAACTAACAAACGAAGATCATTGCCCGAAAACCAATCCCTTGTTCTGTTTTCCTCTAATTTAACAAGAAAGCATTGATTTAGAGAAATTTTGTTTATAGATGATTTAAGTTTTCTTAAATAAATTTACTAAGTTTTATGGAATTTTTGTGTAGTACAGTGATGAGCAAATTTCTGAATTTCTAAATTTCTAAATTTTCAAATTCTCAAATTCCTAAATTTCCAAATTTCCCAAATTCCCAAATTCCCAAATTCCCAAATTTCCAAATTTCCCAAATTCTCAAATTTCCAAATTTCCAAATTTCCCAAATTCTCAAAATCCCAAATTTCCCAAATTCTCAAATTCTCAAATTCCCAAATTTCTAAATTTCCCAAATTCTCAAATTCTTAAATTTTCAAATTTCCCAAATTCCCAAATTTCCCAAACTCCCAAATTTCCAAATTTCCTAAACTCCCAAATCCCCAAATTCCCAAATCCCCAAATTCCCAAATCCCCAAATCTCCAAATCCCCAAATCCCCAAATCCCCAAACCCCCAAATTCCCAAATTCCTAAATTTCCAAATCCCCAAATCCCCAAATCCCCAAACCCCCAAATTCCCAAATTCCTAAATCCTTAAATACCTAAATCTCCAAATCCCCAAATTCCCAAATTCCCAAATTTCCCAAACTCCCAAATTTCCAAATTTCCCAAACTCCCAAATCCCAAAATTCCCAAATCCCCAAATTCCCAAATCCCCAAATCTCCAAATCCCCAAATCCCCAAATCCCCAAACCCCCAAATTCCCAAATTCCTAAATTTCCAAATCCCCAAACCCCCAAACCCCCAAACCCCCAAACCCCCAAATTCCCAAATTCCTAAATCCTCAAATACCTAAATCTCCAAATCCCCAAATTCCCAAATTCTTAAATCACTAACCACCTAATTTAAAAAATCCACAATCCCAAACATTACATAAAAAGGAATCGACATCCCCGTCACCCTATCACCGCACTCCCCACGAGCGTCTTCAAGTTCCTCGGAGAACAACTAATCCCATCACTGTACCCATTTCCAAACCCAAAACAAATGTGAGTACATAGATTGTATCACCTTTTTCCGTGATTCCGGGGAAATTCGTGTTATCCAAATAAATACGAGCTGTGATCGAGTACAGCAAGAAGTTAGTATGGTCGTTGATAAACGTAAACGTAACAACATTATTTTTGACTTTTTCGTCCTTTCCTTGTTTCCAAGTAAAAGTCATTTCGGATTTTGCATCGGAACAAGTACCAGTGGGCTTTTCATCTGCTGGTACCTCTAAAGATCCAGGTACAGTCTGCAAATGAAACTTTTGTTATTCGTGGAAATAAATCAGCCATTTCTTCTTATTTATTTGCAACTTATTATTTACAGTTTACCATTAATCAACTATCTTAATATTGCAGAATAGCAATACACAATTTAGACGTTCTCTTTGCGGTTAAAAAAGCTATTTCATAATATCATACTGAGTAGTGACATATAAAATTGCAGAAGTTATTACAGTTAGTTACATTTTCAGCACATATGTGAAATATGCTCTGTTCGGAATTATAACATTACGTACTAATAAAATATGTATTGAATTCAGGTTTCGCTATTTTTTCTTATTCTTGTAAAAATGATGGATTTGAGAGTTAACTTAATAAGTTAGTAACAAACAGAAATCAAGTATCGAGATTCTTACCCCATTCTCCGTTGTGTATGGTACCGTCATTTTTATTGCCATATTTGCCAGGATACACGGTACACCTCTTTTGTTGGGAACTTGGTATTGGAAATCATCCTTCGTCATCTGCACATCTAAGATATCTTCTTGCATCAAATTCTCATTCGTTTCTATTATTTGCACTGGGTTGTAAGCGCTGCACGACGCTGAAATGTATGGTTAAGTTTAATTAATAATTAAATTGTTACATTGAATCGATGGACATTGTGATGCGATTCAAGAAACTTTCGTCAGGAAATTTTTAGGAAAACAATGCATGAAATCTTTCATCGAAATCATTCAAGTATGCTGTCTTTGGAAACTCGACTTTGATCGATTAATCTTCGTGCAACAGCATAATTTCACGAACTTGAATTCACATTGAAACTATGAACATCGAAATCACTTCCTGTACAATTACACTGTTTATTTCTTTCTTATTTCCCGACATTCAAATTAAATAAACGATAAATTAATATTACAAATGAATTCACTTTCTCATAGCTTTAATATTTATAATACATCATACTGTTCACAAGAAATCAGCCTAATGATTCATACTCTTCACAACGGAAAGCTTTTCCTCAAATATCCTTGCACCACTTGTGAAATCACGAAACTCACCAACAATCAGAAAAGCAGCGAGCAGCAAAAACTGCGCGTGTTTCCGCGCCATGTTTCACGATCGCGCTAACAGTACTCCGGTTTTTCGAATATTCACGATAGAAAAACAGGGAAAATGAGGAAAGGTGTTCGAAGTTGCCGATATAAAGCGAAGAGATTACGTATCCCTACCGTCGACACATTTTTACGTTATCGTTTGCTTTAGAGTAGAACCAGATAACGTGTTATATCTCTAATCTAGCCCTCGTAACGATACGGAACTTTTGTAATTCCAATCTGCTGGATCTCGTATTATAAACACTTTCTGATCGGTATGTCTGCACAGGTAGAAATTAAAAAACGTAATCTCGAATCGTGTTACATTGTATGCGCAGTAAGAAACGTGTATTTATTTTAAGTCATGATTATAACTATAACTTAATCGCTTGTATGATCATAACTTACCGATAAATCATAAGTTAATTCTAAGTGAGTGATTTTCCTTTTAAAGCTGCCATTTTTTACAAACTTGAAGATTAAATAATCTCAATTAAATGAGGTAATTGTAAAATAATTTTTGTTTGAAAGTTTAATAAAATTGATTGCAACAAAAGTAGCATTCGATACATCATGAATTAAATTTGCAGACAAAGGAATTGTTATTCGATCATCGTGCAGTATTACACTTATCGATTCCTTCATGAAGCTTGACAGATCGACCGCGCAACGAGGCTCGCGTTTCACAGTTTTCGATATCGACCGATCAATACTGTGACCAAAATTATCTGACGTTTGCGAGCCTTGCAGCGCAGAAATCAATAAGCAGATAACAATGTTTCAAGCTTAGCACAAACTTGCAATTTGTGCAATTCGAATTTTTATCGACTGTTAATATTGATTTTATTTTCGATTTAAATAGTTGAAAGCTTATACTTTCGAAATTTCGAAAGCTTATATAGGTGAGGTTATAACAGTGAATTACAGTAGCTGAGCGATCGTCAGCTAGTTCATAATCCAATATCAGTCTTAACGTTCTTAAAGTAGTTTTTAATGTGATCGCACGATAAACACATTGTATCATTTCTTTTTAATTTGATATCGATAACGGTATCTGCACACTAACGTAACAGATAATTACATGATCTTAAGAATAACAATGGTTCAAAGTAAAAATAATATTCAAAGACATACAAAAAAATTCATTGGACAAGCATTAAATAATTTTAAAATATAATTTAACAGCTCCAAGATCTTGGTATCTCGGAGGAAACAAAATGGCGTACGCAGCAACGTGTCCACTAACAGACTTTTGTTCACGGACTCGTAAAACGATTATCGGTAACCATAATACCTAACAGCCCTTTGATTTCTGTGATCACGATTTTTCGATTAATACCCCCTACGCAAGAGGGAATGCATAAACGAAAAAAGAAAGAGCGTGGCGTGACAAAAATTGCAACGGATGTGGTTGCACGCGCCCACGACAATCCGTATTAACCGTGTATTAAACGCGTGCAACCCTTCGCTTCCTTTCTGACCAGCCATTATTCCTAGGCAGCTGCCTAATTCACGGTTTCGTCCGATTTTTCTTCTTTCGCCGTTGGCTACTGGCTCGCCGTTTGTTGTGTTCTGTCAAATTTATCGGATCATCGAATGTCGATAACGAGTGACGCGCCGAATCGATAAACTTATTGTTCCACATTATTCGGCACGTGGTTATGTTTTTTAGCTGGTATCGATAAATGTTGCAAAACAACGCAAGGGAGAGATGATTGTACTCGGCAGTGACTACAGTAGCCATAGTACGGGTGCTCATTCGGACATATGGATTTAATTATTTTTGAGTTGACAAATTTTTTAGTTAAATGGCAAAATTATTTGGGTTTCTAATTGTAAAGCTTGCAAATATTAGATGTGTGAATGTACGAAATTTTTCGTGTTTTAATGGAGCTTGAAGGTCTTAGGTGAATTGTGAATTTTTACAGTTTGTTGTCTCTAAATTTCCACATTCACTCTTCTTATCAAGTTGAAGTTTATTACCAAATTTATTACTAAGTTTGAAAATGTCTGAATTCAAAGACCTCCTATGTCCCAAAATTCCTGGGTCTCAGAACTTCTGGAGCCTTGAATCTCTAGATTTCCAAATTTCAAGGTGTGTAAATCCTTGGATCCCAAATCACTTAGATCTCCAACTCACCTAGATCCCCAGATCACCTAAATCCCCAAATCGCCTAGATACCAAGGTCACCTAGATCTCCAGATCACCTAGATCACCAAGTCACCTAGATCTTCAGATCACCTTGATCCCCAGATCACCTAGATCACCAAGTCACCTAAATCTCCAGATCACCTAGATCACCAAGTCACCTAGATCACCAAGTCACCTAGATCTTCAGATCACCTAGATCTCCAGATCACCTAGATCACCAAGTCACCTAGATCTCCAGATCACCTAGATCACCAAGTCACCTAGATCTCCAGATCACCTAGATCACCAAGTCACCTAGATCTCCAGATCACCTATATCCCCAGATCACCTAGATCCCCAGCTCACCTAGATCCCCAGCTCACCTAGATCCCCAGATCACCTAGATCAACAAGTCACCTAGATCTCCAGATCACCTAGATCTCCAGATCACCTAGATCACCAAGTCACCTAGATTTCCAGATCACCTATATCCCCAGATCACCTAGATCCCCAGCTCATCTAGATCTCCAGCTCACCTAGATCCCCAAACCACCTAGATTCCCAAATCACTTAAATCCCCAAATCACCTACACCCCCAAATCCCAGGGTCTCCAAATACCTCCATCCCCAAATTCCTAAATATCCAAATTCCTCCAACTCCTTAAATTCCCAGATTCCTAAACCCCCAAACACCTAAGCTCCCACCCTCATAAATCCCCAATTCTCAGCTACCTAACCCCTCAACCACTCTCCCCAAACTAACCCCCCAAAATTCTTCAAACTGTCCAACTAGAAATTCTCTTTCCTTCATTGCATTTCCCCATATACCATACTTGCTCTTAACTTATCGTGTCTTAGAAAAAACGAACGTGTTAAGTCATCGCTAAGTACACATTACGTGTTCAATTATCGATATTCACAAGGTTTCACGATTCCCTGAAAAATGAAATCATCCCAAACGTCTCTATGACAGACAAATTGCGATCATTACACGTTGACCCGATCCAGATTCCGAATGTCAGCTGTCCTTTGTTTGGTCCCTTCTAAGGATCCCGCTAACAGATCTCTTTATTACGAAAGCAGACTGACCGTCCTTTCGATTCTGCTTGTTTGTCCCGCAATAAACGACATGGCCTGCTCGTTTCGAAATAATAGCATGGAAACCAGCTAGCAGCATGATCTAACTGGCCGTTGCTGGACACACGACCCTTGGCTATTGTAATTCTCGTTCCGGCAATTTTCCAAATTCGACCAGAAACCACTGCTTGGCGGGGGTGTTCATTAGGGTGCGTTGCGCTGTTGGATGTTTACAAATCGTTCCAACAAAAAGGGATGGCCATTTGCGACAGTACACGTGTTTGGGTTAGGTTACCTTTTGTTGCGAGTGCATTGATGACTCACAAAAAGTTGTGAGGGCAATTATTTAGTTTTTGAAATAGAGGTTCAAGTTTTTGAAACATCTTTGTTTAGCTAAATAGGTTTGGGTGACTTTGATTTGTTGTCGAATTGAATCGCGTAGGGGTGGAATGTGAATGAGGGTGCGGCGAGTTGGTACGCGTCGAATTGGGGGCTTTCGAGTTGGGACGCGGCGAGTTGGTGCGCGTCGAATTCAATCACGTGGAATTGGTACGCGTCGAGTTGGTACGCGTCGAATTCAATCACGTGGAATTGGTACGCGTCGAATTCAATCGCGTCGAGTTGGTACGCGTCGAATTGGATCGCATGGAATTGGTACGCGCCGAATTGGATCGCGTGGAATTGGTACGCGTCGAATTCAATCGCATGGAGTTGGTACGCGTCGAATTGGATCGCGTGGAATTGGTACGCGCCGAATTGGATCGCGTGGAATTGGTACGCGTCGAATTCAATCGCGTGGAATTGGTACGCGTCGAGTTGGTTCGCGTGGAGTTGGTACGCGCCGAATTGGATCGCGTGGAATTGGTACGCGTCGAATTCAATCGCGTGGAATTGCTACGCGTCGAGTTGGTTCGCGTGGAGTTGGGACGCATCGAGTTGGTTCGCGTGGAGTTGGTACGCGCTGAATTGGATTGCATGGAATTGGTACGCGCCGAATTGGATCGCGTGGAATTGGTACGCATCGAATTCAATCGCATGGAGTTGGTACGCGTCGAATTCAATCGCATGGAGTTGGTACGCGTCGAATTGGATCGCATGGAGTTGGTACGCGTCGAATTCAATCGCATGGAATTGGTTCGCGCCAAATTCAATCGCGTCGAGTTAGTACGCGCCGAATTGAACCACGTCGAATTAATTCGCTCCGAATTGAACCTCCTCGAGTTGAATCACAACGAATTGAAACCTCCCAATATAAAATACCCCAAAACAACCCCCCTCGATCTAATAATTTCCATAAAACAAAACTTGCGAATCTCAAATGATGAATTCCATACGTCGCCAACTCTAATACCCTTCTACATATACTTCATACTTACACATATAAAAATAACATCATCACCGTCCATAAAAAATGATCCTTCTAACGAATATCAAAATTGCAGCAGCATGAAGCAGTTCATTGAACGATATCGATACATCTGCTTGACACAGCAACAACCCCTTTCAAGTTTATCTGTCCATCATCATTCAACGGCACGATCCATTGAACCATCGCAATCGCAAATAAATCTCTGCAAATCGATCCACAGGATCGATATTGCTCGATCGACCATCTGGCAAAGACACTTTTCGGGGATTGACAACCCTTCTGGACCTTTGAAGACGTTTATGGACGAGTGGTTACCCACAATGGAACGCGAAATGTACACGTGGACGAAGGGGTGAACGGATACGATTGTTCGACGCGTGACGAGAGTTTCCTGTGTCGACGACTATCGTTTACATAGACATTGTTAAAATTCACGTTTGTGTATACATTGTTAAAAGAGATATTTTTTTAAACTTGTACAAAGGTTTTGTGAAACTTCTTAAATTTTCATCTTGATGGTTTGAAGTTTTTCGTGATGTAGTCAATGAAGTTTTTCTTGACATCATCAATTTAGAATCTGCCACAATTCAGTTTAGAATGCTTACAGTGTATAATAAATACTTAAAAGCGAATACATAATTCTGCTTAATCATCCACATATTTTATAATTTTTACAAATAATACAAAAAATGATCAACCCTTTGTTTATAACTCTCGAACATTCTATTGTGCCATTATCATCTTGTATCTCTTGATAAAACGACAAAAGTGCAGTTCAATTACTTAGATATTTTCTTAGATAAATTTTCTTAGATAAAACAAGAAGTCAAAAGTATCTGTCCATCAAAATAGAATCAAAAGTCGGCTCGTATGAAAGGAATCACCAGAACCAGTAAAGTTCAGATTCGATGCTCATGATGTTCACAAGGCAAGTATGCGCCCGTTTAACAGGATAACGCGGGAGGTAGTGATATTAACGTCAAGTGGACGAACGGAATTTTGTCGGAGAAGCAAAGCGTATCTGTAATATGCAAAATAATAACTTGTTACTCTCGCTTTTACTGCGCGAATCCCTCGCCGGTGGTCGATGAAATTTACCGGAACGAAAGCAGCATCAGATAACGCCATTACATTATACCATCCATTTTTCTTTCGCGCTACAATGAATTCTTATCCCCTTCGTTCTTCGACGATTACGAACGGTGAAATTGGTTGTGGATATAGGCGAGGTTTTTGTGGAGGAATTTTGGGGATTTGGGGGTTGGGGATTTCGGGAGTTTGAGTTTTGGTATTTGGAAAAGGGGGGTGGCAAGATGGGGAATTGGGGACTTGGGTGTTTGGAACATTTGCAAGTTGGGGATTTGGGAATTGGAAAATTGGGAATTTGAGAAAAATAGAAGTTGGGGACGTGGGAATTGGAAAATTAGGGATTTGGGAAAAATAGAAGTTGGGGGCGTGGGAATCGGAAAATTAGGGATTTGGGAATTTTGAGTTTTTATGGTTTAGAAATTTGGGAAATGGGGATTCGGAAAATGGGGAATTGGGGGTGTGGGAATTTGGGACCTTTGCAAGTTGGAGACTTGGGAATTGGAAAATTGGGAATTTGAGAAAAATAGAAGTTGGGGACGTGGGAATTGGAAAATTAGGAATTTGGGAAAAATAGAAGTTGGGGACGTGGGAATTGGAAAATTGGGAATTTGGGAAAAATAGAAGTTGGGGACGTGGGAATTGGAAAATTAGGGATTTGGGAAAAATAGAAGTTGGGGGCGTGGGAATTGGAAAATTGGGAATTTGGGAAAAATAGAAGTTGGGGACGTGGGAATTGGACAATTTGGTATTTGAAAAAAATGGAAGTTAGGGGCATGGGAATTGGAAAATTAGGGATTTGGGAAATTTAGAAGTTGGGGGCGTGGAAATTGGAAAATTAGGGATTTGGGAAAAATAGAAGTTGGGGGCGTGGGAATTGGAAAATTAGAGATTTTGGAAAAATGGAAGTTGGGGGCGTGAGAATTAGAAAATTAGGGATTTGGAAAAAATAGAAGTTGGGGACGTGAGAATTGGAAAATTAGGGATTTGGGAAATTTAGAAGTTGGGGGCGTGGTATTGGAAAATTAGAAATTTAGAAGCGTCGACTTTTGATAATTTAGATATTTGGGAAATAGGAATTCGGAAAATGGGGAATTGAGTGTTTGAGAATTTGGGACCATTGCAAGTTGGGGATTTGGGAATTTGGGACTTTTGCAAGTTAGGAAGTTGGAATTGGTAAATTAGACATTTTGAAATTTGGAAATTAAAAAATTAGTAACTCAGAAAATTTATAAATTTAAACTTGCAAAACTAAGGTTATAAATCTAAAAATCAGAACTATGCAAATTTCGAAACTTTCGCAACCTACAGCACCACGTGCACAGTTAATTCCTCTTACACGGTACTGCGTGCAATTACTCGGACATTAACTCCAACTAAATTTCCTGAGCACGTATTAGCATAAGACAATAGGTAGAATTGAACATTTTCTCTAGTACGACACCTGCAAAAACGTTAGCATCGTTTTCACGCGTGAACTTCACGTTCCATGAGCCACCCCTGTTGAACAGTTCCCTCTTATAATTTTCGTGTGAAACTGCAAACAATTGTAGCTTCTTGTAATTTGAATAATTCGCTCTTTGATTGCGTGCTAAAAATTATGCTGTAATTACTAAGTGGGTTTAATGTATTTTAACTGTGTGGTCGTTGCAAGAATTTGAGGATGTCGCGATCGAAAGAGAACATTTTTGTTAGTCTATCCGACAGGAAACGTTGGAGGAATCCTTTGAAAACGTTTCCTTTGATATTCGCTTCCGGATTAAGCCACGATAGGCACGTGTCTTCCTTGTCGACAAAAGGTTTCGGATGTTCGCTTTTTTCTGTTGTTCTAAAGAACCTACGACGCTGTTTCCTTGAAGTTGACATTTTCTATGTGAATCGGTGACATTTCTTTTCTGAATTATGTGTCAGTTATTTCGACAATATGAAATGTTATCAAGAAACTATTAACAAAATATTATCAAAAGGCTAGTCAAATTAGAGAAATTATGTATGTAAATATTAGCTGATCAAGACACCTTCCGGATCTCATATGCACCAAGCGAAGAAGAGCCTTTAAATATTAAAAATAATATTAAGGAATATTTTATAAAATTTGTTAGAACGTAATGGAGTGTCTATCCTCTTCGTCAGGGTCTTCTTTGTGTAATCGTGACCCATTACTTCCATGCTGGGGGCACATGAACCATATGGTCCACGTGACGATGCACGCGTTCTCGATACCCGATCGAGCTATCGAATTCACGAAATTTAAACTTTGCACGCGCGATCGATTCTCTCCGTCCGCGCTTCGTTGGCTTCATGGGAAACAACGTGTCTCTGAATATCCTTTTTACCCTCTGCTCTCCCCATGGAAATATTCGAGTTTCAAGCCCACGCATGAATTTTTCATTACTTCACTCTCCTTGTTTTCTGTATTATTTAACACGTGTATACCGTGAATAATTGTATCATTAACGGGGAGACAAAATGATACGATGCGAGAGGAAATAATGTATTAATGTAGAAAAAAACAATACAATAATTAAAATGAAGGAAAGTAATACAATTGTTAAAATGAAGGAAAATAATGCAATTTTTAAAATGGAGGAAGTTTATACAATTGTTAAAATGAAGGAAAATAATGCAATTTTTAAAATGGAGGCAGGTAATACAATAATTAAAATGAAGCAAGGTAATCCAATAATTAAAATGAAGGAAAATAGTACATTTATTAAAATGAAGGAAGGTTATACAATTATTAAAATGAAAGAAAATAATGCAATTATTAAAATGAAGGAAGGTAATACAATAAATAAAATGAAAGAAAATAATACAATTATTAAAATGAAGGAAGGTAATGCAATTATTAAAATGAAGGAAAATAATACATTTATTAAAATGAAAAAAGGTTATACAATTATTAAAATGAAAGAAAATAATACATTTATTAAAATGAAAAAAGGTTATACAATAATTAAAATGAATGAAAATAATACAATTATTAAAACGAAGTAAGGTAATGCAACAATTAAAATGAAGGAAAATAATACATTTATTAAAATGAAAGAAGGTTATACAATTATTAAAATGAAAGAAAATAATACAACTATTAAAACGAAGTAAGGTAATGCAATAATTAAAATGAATGAAAATAATACAATTATTAAAATGGAGGAAGGTAATACAATAATTAAAATGAAAGAAAATAATACAATTATTAAAATGAAAGAAAGTAATGTAATAATTAAAATGAAGGAAAGCAATACAATAATCAAAATGAATGAAGATAATGCAATATTTAATAAGATTAACAATAATGAAATAATTAGCATGAAAAAACTAATACATAAATTAATTTCTGAAAATCTTCAAATCCCATAGACATTCTACATTAGCTCTGAAACTCATTAGCATTGGCAGCGAACCAAATCAGTCCTGAGCCAAATTAGTATCATTTCGATACCGTTCCTGTATTAACTTCTGTACTATGTTCTCATAAAAATGGAAATAGTTTTATAATTACTGGTATACTAGGGGTGTATGCTCCTGCTGTTGTACTTTTTAATATCTATAAAAAATAATTCTCCTAAAATACATACAACGATTTACCCAATTTATTCTTTTCGCAAATTAGACCTTCAGATGACATCTAAATTACCATGCCATAGGTAGTCATTATTCCGAATTGAAAATCACCGAGGTTGACAAACTGGATTCCCATACAGAAGAACCGAACCGCGAAAGGTTGAAATTCAAATATTCCGTGATTGTTTCAAGCAATTTAACCCTCGACGATCTAGTCGTCAACCCATAGCAATTAACGGTGGGTTCACCAAAGCGTGGCGTTAAATATACATCGATCTTCACCGACCCGAAACGTGGTTCTTTTTGGTCACATTTTGCACAATGCTGTCCCCTGTGCGAATAAATTATGTATAATTCGATCGGTTGCGTTCAAACTGCGAAAACGTTCTCCACAGAAATTCGCAAAGAAATGTACTTGCTAAAAACCAAAAAAAAAATATAATAAGTAAATGAATTTAATACAAAAATTTGCCTACTGAAATTCGTAAAGAAAATAAGAATCTGTTAAAGAGGAAAATAAATATAATAAGTAAATAAATTTAATACATTAATAGATTTAATGCTCAGCACAATGAAAATTTTTAAATTTGCATCGAGTGTTAAACGACTAATCTCTCGAGCATTGTTCTCGCAAATTGTTGTTATCAAAGCTATTTATAGATCAGTTGTCAACCGATGAAAAATCGATATCTCATGAAAAATCAACCCACGAACGATCAGCTACGTATAACAATTATATATCATTCATAATTCATGTTCGGTTCGTTCGTTTTTTTTTGCGCGAAAGAAAAGATTTCGTGGTCGAGCTCGACCGTTACAAGAACGGCATTCGTGTGAGCCGCACCGTGCATTGTTCATTGTGCAACCGCGTGCACCTGCACTTTACGATTGCTAAAAGCGGAAGAACTCCCCCGTGTACACGGTTCACCTGTGCTTTTCTGCACTTTCACGCGTGCAACACGCGCAATAAAAGTTACGAAAGCGTGTCAAAGAGGAAACTCGCGGAGGTGTCTATGGAGCAGTTTATAAGTTAATTTCCTGGCAGGAAACATTCCTTCGTAAATTGGATCAATTTGGAACAGTAATCTGTTATTAAAATCACCGATGAGTACTTCTGTTAGTGGATTAATCTTTTTTAGTTTAATCTTACGATTAATCTTTTAATCATAAGGGGATGATAAGACGACATAATTTAGGGTATGCTAGATTCTATTTTGATTACAAGGTTTCCTTTATTTCTATTGGGTGTTAAATTAAAGATATTTTGCTTGGAGATCGATGATAATATTTTGTACTGACGCGCGCTTTTAAAATGGTGTCACTGCCACCATCTTGTGGAGAACCAAGATAATGAAAATGGAAGTCGCTTTTTCTTGAGAAATTAATAACTCTTGGACTATGAAGCGATTGTTAATTGTTCTGTGATAAATACGTGAGCTGCAGGATATTATTATACTTTATTTAGATGGTTAATAACGATTATTTAAAAAAATTGCTTTGGGTGGACAAATGCTACAACCACCTAGCGGTAGGTCGCTGGAACTAAATCTAATAAATTTTCCTGTAATACTTGATCTTTTAGGGAAACTTCGGAAAGTCGTACAATACTTCTATATGGACCAAACTTCAAAAATAAGCTCTTATTAGCAAAAGGATATCTGTGAGAGTGTTTAGCAACTTAAAAAGATTTGTTGTCATTCCCTACATCATCGACAAGATACAGTATGGTATGCAAACTATTCTGAACACATAATCGTCATCTTTAGACCATAGAAATATATTATAAGCAGCATAAAGTCAATATTAATGAATATACAGCGTATTAATCAATAAAATCGATATTAATTGGGCTTTTAAAAAAAATGGAACAAGTGGCGCCATCTCTCCGGCAAACAGGGTGAACTAGACACTTTTGAAACTGCTCTTTCGTTAGTTCCTACTTCTCGCCACTAGATGGCGCTACGTGTATCCTTTCTGTTCGATACAATTAAATATAGTTAATATTATTAGTTTATTAGCTTGATTAACAATAATACAAATTAAATTACATTGAAGCGTAAGACCAATTAACTTTGAATTATTTTGACTTTACCAAACCATTAGCAATTTTTAACCATTCTTAGGTTAATCCTGAGTCTCTTTCCGTCTCACCCGCCATCTAGTGGTAAAAAAGAGAACTAACGAAACTGCTATCCCAAAACCGTGTACTTCACCCCGTTCGCCGAAGAGATGGCGCCACGCAACCAATTTTTTTATTCCCGCGAATATGTAACTAAAAAACATAAAAATACTCATAGAATAATTTAAACTCATCAAACTTAATCCTTCACGTAACTAAATAGCCTGTCAACACCTTCAGTAAATTATATACTATGAAGTATTACGTAAAATGCAGAACTTTAATCGCTAGACGCAACAGGATCTGACGCGCAAATGGCAGGACACCGTGACTGAATAGTGTTTGAACGTTACTTCCATTTGCATACATTACGAGACACAGCAAATGAAGTAATTTATTTCTTGCAACGCACATTCGATACCTGACAGTTTTATCTGAAGTCCCGTTATAGGTGTCTATAGTTTCCTTCAAGGACCTCAGTTTCGTTCGCGATACATTCGTTTAGCGGTATCGATTACTTTATAAAAAGATTCAAGGAACTGTGCGAAGAAACAATCGCACGAAACAATAATCCGAGTGAACGAAGCTTTTTGACGAATCTCCCTCGACTTCCATCTTCGAACAACAATCTTCTACGTCACGAAAAGAGATCAGGAAGACCCGATGAAATAGCGAAAATATTTGTGGAAATTAGGAAAATTGAACGCTGATAAACGGCGAAGTGCTAGCCTCTATCCACCGATAAATTTATCATTCGTTCCTATTTACATCCGAATCGATAATCGATTCTATGGGCGCAGCTCCAGCTGAGTGCACGTGCACGAGTTTACCAACTAACACGTACGCCACGATTTCCTAACTATACGCTGTTCCAAAGCTGGAAATCTAAGTAGTTTTCTCCTCGGTTAGGTCGTTAGGTGCTCCAGGTTCTTTCTACGCCCACTTCACCCACCCTCGGCTAGGGTTCTTAATTTACTGCCTGATATCGCTGAGATCAAGGAGGGTGGGGGTTGACGACACTGATGAGTTGAGGAAAATTAATTTTTATGGAAGTGGGTCGTTGGGGTTTTGGAGATTTGAGAATTTGGGAGATTGGGAATTTGGGAGATTGAGAATTTGGGGGGTTGGGAATTTGGGGGGTTGGGAATTTGGGGGGTTGGGAATTTGGGGGGTTGGGAATTTGGGGTGTTGGGAATTTGGGAGATTGGGAATTTGGGGGGTTGGGAATTTGGGAGATTGGAATTTGAGAGCTTGAGAATTTGGAAGCTTGAGAATTTGGGAGCTTGAGAATTTGGAAGCTTGAGAATTTGGGAGCTTGAGAATTTGGAAGCTTGAGAATTTGGGAGCTTGAGAATTTGGAGGCTTGAGAAATTGGGAATTTGGGAATTTGGGAGCTTGAGAATTTGGAGGCTTGAGAAATTGGGAATTTGGGAATTTGGGTGCTTGAGAATTTGAGAGCTTGAGAATTTGGAAGCTTGAGAATTTGGGAGCTTAAGAATTTGGAGGCTTGAGAAATTGGGAGCTTGGGAATTTGGGAGCTTGAGAATTTGGAGGATTGAGAAATTGGGAATTTGGGAATTTGGGTGCTTGAGAATTTGAGAGCTTGAGAATTTGGAAGCTTGAGAATTTGGGAGCTTGAGAATTTGAGAGCTTGAGAATTTGGAAGCTTGAGAATTTGGAAGCTTGAGAAATTAGGAATTTGGGAATTTGGGTGCTTGAAAATTTGGAAGCTTGAGAAATTGGGAATTTGGGAATTTGGGTGCTTGAGAATTTGGGAACTTGAGAATTGGGATCTCAAGAATTTGGGAGCTTGAAAATTTGGGAGCATAGGTATTTGGAATTATAGGAATTTGACAATGTAGGTACTTGTGAACGTAAATATTTTGGAAATATAGAAATTTCCAAACTTGAAATTCTAACTGAAGTGTTCCTCCACATCACATCCACTTTTTTCCATCACACCCATTTTAAATCTTGAGCGACATCTCTCCATTAATTACCTTACCGAACGATATCCACAAAGTTGTTTATCGTCGAGCAACCAGACCAAAGCGAGCATTAGCGAGTATCCTGCAATTCCCAGCTGCAATCTCAGGCTTGTCGTCGTTTCTGCCTTGCTAATCCTTTACGTAGACGGAAGGACTAAAAAAGGCGCGAGAAAATCCTGGATACGTGGAACCGGTCGAAAAGAAAGCGGGCCGAACGCTGTCGCGAGGAAGACGGAAACCGGTGACGACAAGCAACCGGTTATGTGGTCGGTCGAAGGGACGAAGAAAAGCGGAGGTTAAAAGGCGAGATGATTTTTCATCGAGGTCGAAGGGCACAGGCGCGAAGAGAATAATAAATAGGATGATGGCGACATCTGGTGGGGGTGCGATAAAAATCTTGAAATTATTCTCTGCTTTTTTTTTTAACATTTTCTTATTACAGTTCAGAATTTAGTATCATTGACCTGTACAACTTTTAAATATTTAATACAATTCTGAAATATTTATTGGAGTTAAATATTTGCTGGAGTATTGAAATATTTATTGGAGTATTGAAATATTTGTTAGAGTCTTGAAATATTTGATGCAGTCTTGAATGCTTTTATAGTTTTACATCTATGGGGTACAGATTTTAAATCGACCTGTGTTGAGTGTTTGAACATAGTATCGAAGGGTTGTTAAGTATATTCAGCCACCTATCAGTTCAGCTTGCAAAAGAAGTTATCGTGACTTGTTACAAAGCACAACAGATAAATGGTACGTGCAGCACTTTAAGATGGCCGACTCGGTCAGCAGGGTCACCGTTTCCGTGACTCCTTTTCGCGCTCCTTTACGACTACAACATCCGGTAACAATCAAATACTACCATTTAGTCCTTTTCCGGAAAAACCACCAGTTTTTCTTCCATAAAGTCGATGGACATTTAGAATTAATTTCAAATCGAGAAACTCCTTTTCAACAGAACAACCCGAGTAATTACGGTTATATCAGAGGTCTCGAGGAAACTGATAAACGTCATTTCCGCTCGCTGAGGGCGGCTCATATTGGCATCGCAAATCCGACGGTCGATCCGGAAGAAATTCTAGTCGTTGAATTCGCGTCAGTTTTATCCGTAATAAAATTATATGCTTGTCCCTTAACGCGATTAACTCGGTATCGACCAGCAAAGGCGCGTCCAGCGTGTCAGATCGCATTGGTTCGACTTCGAAACGGGAAAATAGGTCTTCTTTCCTTCTGGGTCCTTCGAATGCGAGGACGAAAAACGAATCGTCGTGGTTCACTGTCCCTTCACCGACGGAGGGCAACAAATTGTTAGCAATTGCCACTATAATTTGACGTTACTGCTCGTTTATCGTCGGTTACTTTCATGAAGATGGATTAAAACGCGATACGAAAATCATAATTCATCCGGCTCTGGGATGCTTCAGGGTGAATGTAGTTGAGGTTATAACACTCATTTCCGGTTGTATTTCAAGGTTCTTTCGTAAGAAACTTTATTAATTGAAATATTTAACTTAGCACTCTGTGCACATTTGCGAAGAAATTGAAAGGGAAGCTTTTTGAAAGATGAAAGGAATGGTCAATATGTAACTACACAATTAATTGCTGAAAAGCTACACTAAAGACCACGCGGTCTTCTTGTTTTGAACGTTCAAAGAACACATAAGGAACAAAAATTATATTCAGAAATAATTAGTGTAGATTTATGTTTAGATAAAAATTAAAATACCTGCCTGTAACAAGGTCACGCAAATTTTAATGCAAATAAAATTTGTTAAACGGTACTATTTAGGAATAAATATTCCTAAGTTACATTAACGATTTCGAGCAATATGCCAGGTTTCGAGCGTGAAGGATTAATTTTCGAATGCTTGCAGCTGACAGAATACCTATCGTTCGGCAAATCGATCGATCAGTTTCTAATCGAATCCGCGCGACGAGCCTGGTACCGAGACGTCTCGTCTCGTCCGGATCAATCGGATTTCGTGTCTCGTCTTATTCCCGAACGACGTTAATCTTGACAACCATAGAAATTTCTATTTACGTGTCTCCTGCGACATGTCCTCTTTCTCTTTTCCGCGCGTGACTTCGGTTCTCGTGTTTCCGAGACATGTGTATTTTCGTTCGGCTATTTTTCCTTAAGAACGTGACGCTGTTGTCAAAAAAATCGTCAGGGTCGGTTCGAGCGGGTAATCGAAATTAAATCGCACTTAAACACTCTCTTCTAGTGATAACATCGAATTTCATCTTTGTTCAAATGCAAATGTTTACGGTTCAGACACGTGTCTTGTATGAGTCTCTATTTTAGGAGAGAATAGAGGATACAGTGAACTATAATTTTTTTGAAAAAATGCGTTCTGCAGGCAATCGTCTTCCTTTCGATTCGTCAAGTGCACAGAATTTTCCTTCTAGAGTGTCGCGAGTGAAATTGGTTTTGCCGGGAAGATGGGACATAAATGAAACCATAACTTGGAAGGAAATTGAAAAATCGGGATATTAGACTACGGGATGAATTTTTGAAATAGATCAAGGGTCATGAAATTTACGATTTGACAATCTCGAAATATGGAAGGGAATTTGAAAATTTAAAAATTTACAACATTTTAGTATAAGATAATCTACGCCCTACGTTCACCCCATATGAATAGACCGTCATATATTGAGCCCAACCCTTGTTCCTATTTAATTACGCTGGCCATAGCGAACAATGACAGGGTCCCAAAATTGTGCAGACCCAAATAAATTTCAAATTAGCACCCATACAATGTATAGAGGTCCGAAAAGTTTACGACAATGTTTTCGCATGACTCAAGAATAATCCCTAGGCTCCGACAATATTAATTCCCGACCCGAAGAATTATTTTATTTCCCCTGTTTAGTATCTAAACCTTTTTCTCCGAAAGTCCAATTGCTCCCAAACGATTTTTACCTGGGGTTCGAAATCGAAATTTACAACCAAGGATTAATCGGCAGCCAGTCATTAGAGTAGGTATACCCGAGGTAAAACACAGTGGAAAAGCGCTTTCATTCGAAACGCAACCACGATTTCCCCTTAGTAGACGGTCAGTCGGGGGGTCCTGGTATTCCCCGGCGATTTTTCACCGCACTCGTCTCGTCCTCACTTCGTGATTCTTTTCTCGGTGAACGGTCCAGGGCCGCTCGAGAGGTAAACCTTCGAGCAAAACGACTTTCAGAGCCCGCAGTAATGTACTTTCACATTTGCAAGACCGAGGCATTGAATCGTTGGAAACTCGTTTCGTATTGCACGAAAGGAACGGCCGGCCAACACGAACGGAAGGGTACAGAGACAGATCACCTTCGGCAGAAATGATTCTTTTTTTATTTTCGGAACGGTGATGTTTCTCACAACTGGGTTCATTTGAAAAGTCTGGCGGTTTTTCCGGAAAAAATTGGATTTATTGTTGTTTAATTCGATTTGGAGAGGTGGAAGTTTGGGACTTTGGGAATTTGTGGATTCTGGAGTTCAGAGGCTGAGGATCAGGGATTTAAAGGTCTGGAAATTTATAGAATTGTGGACTCAAGGGTTTGTGCATTCGAAACCGTAGAAATTTAGGGACCTGGGATGTTATCATTTATCTAAAGGATTTGATAAGAAGGTTTTGGAATATAAAGGTTTGAAAGTTCAAGAATTTCGACTTTAAAGAATTTGACATCCTATCATTTCAGCAACCCATCTTACAAAGCTTGAAACCTCAAAAGTTTAAAAGTCCAGGTTTGCACACTGGATCCTTCAAAATGAATAAGACTCCAAATGGTATAACTACCATTTACTACAACTTCCCCTGGTCCTCACCCAGTAAGGAAGTCAACGTTGCACCGGAGTATACAGATCGCGGTGAACAGCGAAACTCAAGTGGGACAGATTTCAAAAAAATTGTTTGGTGCCTCGTACGGTCCTGACCAAAGTTTAGAGACGACCGATGAATACGGAGCCGTGGGTACTCTGATATTTAGAGAGCGATCTGTATTCACGTTCTCGCGCAACGCGGCAAGTGCAGTGACCCAGTGACACGTGGAAAATCTTGTCGGTGCATGCATCGTGGAGGAGGCGAATCAGCGACACGCTAGGTGACTTTGCGGGCTAATATCGATGATGACAGAAGCGCGACATCGTTTTTGGCAGAGGAAAAAGTGCATCTGTCGGGGCCACGAGGCGCCGGTGCACATAAATAACCGATGATTTTCATTGTCTTCTACGTGGTCATCAGAATGCGCTTTGGTATCAATTGAACTCTTTGCCAAGATTTACAGGTGCAAAAATCTTCGTCAAAGTATCAAACTCTTTTTTGAAAAGTGACTATTGGTACCACGAAGTTCATCTGACACTCTAGGAATGAATTTAAAGTTAGAAGAAATATGATCTACTTTTAAAATTTAATTAAATTCTAAGAACATTCATGTTATACAAAAATGATCATTTTTAATGTAACCATTGACAATTAGGAAAGAAGTGTCCGCCATCAGAGACCTTAAGATTAAGGGGCTTATATTCTAGCGATATAACATAAAAATGATGAAAACAATGAACACCGTCTCCATTTCGAGTTGATTTTTTCGTCACAGCGAACTTTCTAATCCGCGGCCAGAGTTTCGCAGGATTTTCTCGGCGATCGAATTACCACGCTCCGTGTCGCGTGTCGCTTTGGGAAAAGTAGAAGCCAAAAAGCGTCGTCTAGACGACCGTTTCCTTTTGGATGAACGACTATGCGTATAATACCGAGACGCTGTAATTTTCTCGGAAACAGCGTGGTCGACGGTCTGTCGGTCCGAGAAAGGAGAATAACGGGCCGAATGCCGTTCATTGCGTTTCCAGGTCAGACGGGAGCGCGTGAATTTTCGTACGAAAAACGGCCGCCCGCAGGCTCCAGGACCCCTCTTTCTCT
Source organism: Megachile rotundata (assembly GCF_050947335.1). Taxonomy (NCBI): domain Eukaryota; kingdom Metazoa; phylum Arthropoda; class Insecta; order Hymenoptera; family Megachilidae; genus Megachile; species Megachile rotundata. The sequence goes on from NC_134994.1 coordinate 9,488,283, forward strand.
TTGTCCATTTTCGAAGGTACTTCCCGTGGAACCGTTGAGGGATTTTAAGTAGGGTGCACAACAAAGTGATGGAGTGGGGTGGGTCGAGGCGCAGCAGGGACGATACAGGGTGGGGAGAAAAGGGGCGTATAATCGTAGCCGCGGTATAGCGAGGCCATAATTCAAGGGGGTTTCTCCGTTTGAACGCCCATTTGCAAACGCGATTTTATGAGTTTATTTACAAAGTTATAGCCGATGACTATACCTCTTTGAAAACAATTGTTTTTATTGTGCGTAGCAGCTTTCTCCGTATCGAGCAAAAAAGCAGAACTTATGGTCATCTTGATAAGCATGTGGTTGTACCCTCAAAAAGACTTTGATGTTTATTATGTCGGATACGGTTTCATTTTATTTCATCCTACTTTGATTTTTCCGTATGGACTCAAATTTGGAAATTGTACAAACCCTTTCAAGACTACAAATTTGAAAATGATGAATCTGGTGATCTGTCAAGTGTTCAACTTTGAAAACAAAGTCTGCATGTGTCGATCTCGTAAAATTCAAGGCAAGTCTCACCCTGATTGGAAGCCTATATAACGAGGGTACCGTAAAGCATTGTCGCGCGGGAATTTTCTGATTCGAATTATAAAATTGAGACTTGCTCAAGAACCGCTATCCTCTAATGGCCAATGACGTCACGCGCCACCAGGTACGTGATTAGAACGGGTGGCCTCTAATGGGATCGTGACGTTCGATGCTCTGTACACGGCGGACTACTCACATACATGTTCACTACATATCTTTAAAAATTGTATCACAAAATTTTTCTCTGTTCGATCTCTTTTTCCATCAATGATTAGCGACTACGTCGATTGTTTGATTACGGTAGAAAAAGAACGGCTCTGTCTTTAAATGGCGATTGAGTCGGAAAGATCCGGTTTCACTTGGCTCGCGTGCAAACGGATTATCTTCTAATCTATGAGTCGAAATTTTTCGCACGTTATCGCCTACTTTCCCAGCCGCGCGAGCGGTCGGGCAAATTGTCGGGGGATCCCCATAGGTTCTAACCAGGTCCAGAGATACTGCGACATATAATTATCGGCATTCAGCGATATATCGACAACGTAATTAAGGTATCGTTACGGCTAATGGAAGTGGCTGAGGCAATGATTTTATCATTCGAATCCTGTATAAACTTTGGATAATAATCGAGAACATTATTATTAATAGCAGGTCTGGTTTTGCTGCTAACGAGTTAGTTTTGAGGGCGCCTGCACCGCGTAGGGGGCGGGGGCTCTATTTTTGCGATTTACAAAAAGACAGCCACCGCGGTTATTAATACTGCGTCACTCCAACGAAGTAGCCATAAAGATATCGCCCTCCACGATGCACGGTTGGATCCTTGTGCGGTGTCCTTCCGATCGAACGTGCGTTAAATCCTTCCTATGGTACATATCAAGTACGTTGCAACAACGTTCGTTGCTGCGAAACTTCAGAGTTCAGTTCCGATAAAGCCGATATTCGCGTTATTTCGTCCAGGCATTGTCGTGAAAAATGATCGTGCGTGCCTCGTACAAAAAACAGACACTCGACCTTTCATCGTTGGTTATGACTCGATTAGATTAACAATTAATCGCTAGGCGCGTTTCTCTTTGTTGGCGTCGATCGTGGCACGGCCATGCCACGTCAAAGTGGTCGGATCGTTTGAAATTTTATTCGTTTCCGTGGTCTCGCTACGACGGTCACAAATCGCCGCTTCGACCACCCGTACACACCGTTGCCTCGTGTTTTTTCGTCGAAAATCGGCCTACCGTGGCGCACGGTCGCACGAGAAATCGATGGTGAAAACGAATGCACGAAATACGTTGTTTTATTTCGATGTACCTTACGTTACAATATTAACGAACATTCGAACCCACTCGGAACGTTTCCGCGCATGCGCCGCGAATTTAAGAATGTCCACGAACGAAAACAAAATTTCGCAAAACGTTTGCGATGCCGAACCAGCATTAGCGAATCGCGTCATTTACCGACGTCAGCGCAATTCTAGTTCGAAACGATCGTATGGAAAGTTTAACGTGCACGATCGAACAAAAGACGTACCTACGCGAAGACAATAGATTTCTCTAGGCAAAGTTACGAATTAGGCATTCGAAGAATTGGGAAGCTTTCGAATTTGAAAGTTTGAATTTTTGCAAACTGTGAGATTCGCGTAATCGTGTCAAATAGAAAGCGAGACGATGGCCTGTTATCCTTGCTCTTATCCAAAAGTAAGTACTTGCACGCGTGTACACGATAAAATGTATTTTTCGCGCGGCGATTCGTCCATATGTCTCGCAGATACATAGGATAAAGAGGCCACGATGGTTTCTTAAGCGACGGCGGCTGAGCGCATACGTCAGAGTCCGGCACATGAGTCATTCTCGAGGAAACGGGGACGGGGCGCCTGGTGCGCCCACGATATCGTCGCCCCTGCGCGGAAAGTGAGCGTAGAGCGACGAGCCTTTCCGAAGATGGCCGAAGCAACCCCGTCGTGCGACAGTCGAGCCCGAGCGATCCCCCGATCGCGGTCGTGCGTGCTGGAACGGCAGGTACGGCCAGTCAGTAGTGGATTAGCGGCAACGGGAGCAGCAGCAGGAGCGACGGTGGCGCAACGTTAACGACGAAACGAAACGAGAGAGGAGGTATGACCGTTCGAGTCGTCGGCAGACATCGTCGAGCGTGTAAATAACGTCGCGTCCGTCGCGAGAAGAAGGTGCGCGTGAACGCTGGCTGCTCCACGGAATATGTACGTGATAAAGGTGGGCGAGGGCCGTGCGAAAAAGTGGCAAAAACTGTGAGAGAGGTGCAGTGCCTCCACGTCGGTGGCAGTGGCGGTGTTGGTAGTAGTGGTGCTGGTGGTGTGGTGGTCGTGGCGGTGGTGGTGGTGGTGGCGGTGTGGCGTTGCTGGTGCTACTTCGGTGTGTATGCGCGCGTGTGTTGGTGGGACACGCACTTCGGCGGGGCCGTGGTTCTCGCTCTCTCTCTCTCCTGCTGTCCCGTCTCGTTCCCTCTTTCTCTCTCTCTCTTATCCCTCTGTTCACCGCGACTGCCCTCTTCGTCGCTCCTACGGAGGCCATCGTACCGAAAGCGACCGAGCCAGGCCAGGCACTACGCAAGATGGCTGTGTGTCGCTAACGAGAGACCGACAAACCAGACGGGCAAAAGACAACCCGGGAATAAACGGAACATGCTGCTACGTGATCGTCGGGCCCGTCCCTGAAGAGAGAGACACTGGCCAAGAAACGAGAGGTACGTTTCTCTTTTTTACAGTTTTCATTTCACACCGTCATCCCGTTTTGTTTCGTTTCGCTCTTTCTAACCAATTCCTTCCCCTTTGCTCACAGTGAACAAACGACGCCTTCTTGAATTTTTTCCCAGGACTTTTGCGGTTGACAGGTTGCCGGAGATGCGACTACGCTCGCGTGTCATACGCTGTCCTGTCTCCTTTCGACGATCCTAGACTCCACCGCCTCACGTACTCCTCGCAAGTCAGGCGGGGTAATTGTAAATGCCGTTGGGAATTTGTTTAAGTTGGTAATTCTTGATTATGTGTTTGTTGTAATAAAAAGAGGGAAATATAAAGTGTCCGTTGTAAACTGCCAATTTAAATCATTAGCATCTGTTATACACCTTATCTCATTTTGCTCTCGTACATCGCTGTATTACCTTCTATGTTACAAAACAACTGTCGTGCTGTATACTTAATTAAATACATATTTACTCCATTTAGTTTCCATTTTCTTCCGAGAATTAATGGGTTAAATAATTCTCACAAAAATGTACCAACAGGCATTTGCAATTACCTGAGCTATCATATGTTTCTTACTAAACAACGAGTTATAATTTTTGTTACACAAATTCTTCGATCGTGCAACCGTGCGTTTGCCCGAAACAATCGCTCGTCTTTACGTCGTTGTAATTTATCCACATTCGTGCTCTGACAGTTCAAGTTTTCTCCTCCAACGACATTTTTAGCGTCGATTTAACGAACACGCATAAAGTTACGAAATTCAACCCGGAATCAAGAACATCTGTTGCGAAAAAGAGTCGAAACGGTGAACATAACCTCCAAAGCTAGATACGCGTTAGCTGCGACGAACCACGACGGGTGTGTGCGTGCGCGTTCGAACTCGATAAACAACTTTGTTCGTTTATGAAATTCTGTAACCGTAATCGTCGTTTCGGGCCTGATTTTCCCAGTTACGTCGACACGTTGCATTCCCAAAGTTCGTTGTAACGCGAGCGAACTTCTGCCGACGGAGTGGAAAAGTTTCTGCGTTCCAAAACCCGACGCCGGAGACGAAACATCTGTCGGCCAAGTAACGGCGTCAACGTACGCTGGTAGCCGCATCGTTGAAACGTCTTCGTGTACCGATTTTTACTCGTCACGACGTTTTACGTCGATCGTCGCACATATTGATGATTTCTGCTGAGACTATTCGTCGATTCTGTTGGTCTCGTGTGACGTTCAAGTAGCGTGGAAACTTTCCACCCAGCGTGTTATACGTTCTGATCATCTACAAACACGCGCTCGTTTGCATTTTTCATCACAGGAATGATATTTTTCGCTTCCGTTTCATCGAAGGGATCGTATTCCGCATTTCATAATAAGCGTCATGACTGCGAAGCTGTCAAGGGAAAGAGCAGCTGCTGTTTTTAATTAAACTTTTAAAATTCAGAGTAGAAATAGGCAGATCCATATTAATACACATTGTCAATCATTAACACGTCATTTTTAATGTTTAAAAAAATTCCAAAATGTGTAATATATTATTTACAAAAATGTTGATGTAAATTTATTACTAACACCTTCTCTTCTGAAGCTATTGCACAACCGAATCAAAGATTCTACTTAAGAGTTTTTTCCTTAATCAGAATTGTAAAGTCAAACGATCATGAGAAATAAAGAAACAGTTCTCGAATAGTCGGGAAAAACCATCGTCGATTGAACGCAACGGGGAAAAGCGATTTTAAGGTGGGAAAAAAATAATCGTCGAATCGAATCTTTTTCTCGTGGAACTCTGATTCAAAATCCAATTAGTTTCATCCGTTCCCTGGCCCCTCCACAGCCTCGATTCATCTGCAGATCGATCGGTGCTCTATATTTTCCCCGTTTGATTATCGTTTTCTAATTATCGGCCAGCGTCTGTCGGTTGGCGAAACGTGGAATGATCGGAAGCGACGGCCGCGATCGGGAAACATTTTTATGCCGTTTCGTGTACGTTGCTTTAAATGTGGCCTTTCGAACAGTCATTTCGTCCAAGGAGCCTTCGGTTTGTGACTCGACACGTGCGGTCTTTTTCAGAAGGACACGTCGCGTATATGTATATCCGATGCCGCATTTTTGAACGCCTTCCTTTTTTATCGCGCATGCGCGGTTCGCCCACCAACGCGCGCTCTTCCTTCTTTCTTTTTTTATCTAATAATGAATTTCCTTTGACGTCGAAAAGTATTTAACGTTTCATTACTATAAATGATCGATTGCCTCAATTTATATTCACAATCAGTTTAAACGTTATAATGCAAGATCATATAATCTGTAAAATAAAAGCAGCGTAATTCTTTGATACATTAAACAATTTTACGCCTGTATTAAAAATTAAAATATCAAGGGTATATTGCAGTAAGAATAAAGAATTTCTCTTCTTGTTCTGTGATATGTCTCTGGTGACGCACTTGGTGCGTTCTATAAATTTTAACCAGTGACGCAGCACATGCGTCCCACGCTAAGCAATTCATGACGCACCTTGTATGTCTCATAAAGAATTCAACGTTGACCTGAATTATAAATAAAAATGAACTGTATATTATATGAACTAATAAACAAAATACTTATTCTTAGAAATCGATTTATAAAACAACCTTCATTGACGTGACAGAATAATCTCTACCGACGGTCTCCACAAAAATATTTTTGTTTTCCGGTGAAAGCTTGTCCTGGCTTTTCCTTTTACCGTTCGAATGTTCACCGTTCACTTAATGAATCGTGCTTGTCCTTGTGTGATTATTTCAACTTCTTCTAATAGTATGCTTTTATGATACACTGGTCATAAGTAACTAGTTATTACAACGAAGTTACACATTAGTATATTAAAGTATATTAAACGTATATGAGTATATTAAAGGAGTATATTAAACGTGCGTTACGTTGTTTGGTCGATATGAATGCTGTGGAATGTTACTATGTGACGCGTTGTAACCCCACGCGTAGTAATTCCACACTTTCTAACTCCACGCGTTCTAATTCCACGCGTGGTACCTTCGCGCGTAGTAACTGCACGCGTAGTAATTCCACGCGTGGTACCTTCACGCATAGTAATTTCACGCGTGGTATCTTCACGCGTAGTAATTCCACGCGTGGTACCATCACGCGTAGTAATTCCACGCGTGGTACTTTCACGCGTAGTAACTCCACGCGTAGTAATTCCACGCGTGGTACCTTCACGCGTAGTAACTCCACGCTTAGTAATTCCACGCGTAGTAACTCCACGCGTGGTACCTTCACGCGTAGTAATTCCATGCGTAGTAATTCCACGCGTGGTACCTTCACGCGTAGTAACTCCACGCGTAGTAATTCCATGCGTGGTACCTTCACGCGTAGTAATTCCACGCGTGGTACCTTCACGCGTAGTAATTCCACGCGTGGTGCCTTCACACGTAGTAACTCCACGCGTGGTACCTGCACGCGTAGTAACTCCACGCGTGGTACTTTCACACGTAGTAACTCCACGCATAGTACCTTCACGCGTAGTAATTCCACGCGTAATAATTCCACGCATCATGTCGCCACACATTACTGTACATCTATACATTTTAACTCCACGCATAGTATCGACACATGTTCTAATTCCACCCCTTCTTATTCTACATTTTGCAACGCCACGCGTTACATCTCCATACATTAAACTTCACGTATTATACCGTCACGCGTCCTAATTCCACACTATATATTTCCCCGGCGTTCTAATTCTATACATTACTCTTCCAACGGATACATCGCAAACTCCGAAAACTTTCTTCTCTGAAACGAATATCACCAATCACTCTGACAGTGAACATTTAAATGCATTTTTTGTTTCGAACCGATATAACGACACGTCCTGCACATAACTCGGCTAGTTTATTTATACCATAGTAAATTCAGAGTACACTCACTCGTGCATTTGCCACTCGATACGGCATCGCGCATGAATTCCTCCAAGAGAAGATGACAAAACAAGCCAACCAAATCGTTTATCATTCGCGTAGAATTCGCCTTTTCAGTTCGTCGATCTTTATCTAGCATTGTCTGGTACGAATCCGTAGAACTTGTTCCAAGTTCTCCGTCTGTTCGCTGTAGATGAATCTGCAGTTTCCGGTCGTACAGTTTTGAAACTGGCATCAACGGCACGAAAATTCAAAGACCAACACAATGCGTTGCTGGCCTTCGTACGGCGAAGCGTTCTAGGCAAACAACAGCCTCGATTTGTACGCGTAAACATCGCTCGTACATTTTTGTTGGGATCACGAAAAAGTGGCTTCAAGAAAAGTTGGGTGTGTTTTAGGTGGAAATTTCCGTGGTCGAGGTTAACGTTATCTTTGGTTCTTAACTGTATCGTCGAAGAAAACATGGAATTTTACAGGGAAACCAAGGCCCGTCGAAACGTATAATGTATTTATTGTGTGGTAATCTTAACAATCGGACCGGCCCGCTTGTGGAGTCCCTGTAAAGCCTTTGTTCCTCGAACAAACCGTCTTACATAATATTCTATGTAATGTCGAACAAACCATGTGGCTCGTTTGTTCGCTCGTTTTGGATTTGCGTAAAAATTATAATCGGTCACGCTGGCGATACCTCGTATCAGCGATTCGACATCCCAATTCGAACTTGCACATGCGTTATTACCATTGGCGTAATATTTTTCTTTTTCGAGGAGGGGCTCGGGTGTGGAAATCGCTTTTCGATACGCAACTTGTAGTACGTTTAGTATTGCAAAACCCTTGGTTTCTTCAGAATGGGCTTTGGTTCTTCAGATATTTTATGCGGACCAAATTAGTTAGAGCATTTGACCTGCTTGCAAGTCCAATGAATTTTAAAAGTAAAGACATTTTCCTAACAATTTTTATCGCAGGGCAAATTTCTTGGGTACATGTATGTACAATATGAAATATGTTCGGCAGTCACAAAATCTTTGAACTCGGAAGAATTTTGCAGGATAAATATCACTCGTTGAAGGGAAAAATAAAATGTTATAGGGCCACCTCTATCAAATCTATCAAATAACCGAATTCTGACTAACTGGCTACAACTGCGAAGATAGGAAAAGCGTGGAAAACAGAAACTACGCGTTGCAAAATATTGCGTAGCGGTTTCAGAAGAAATCAATCGGGGTAGCGTAGAAAGCTCACCAGTATAACATGAGCCTCGAGTGGTGCGTGTGATTAAAGCTCGATTCACCATTCAAGTGTACTTTCTTACAATTACTTCAAAATTACGTTAACAGAATCTGCTTTCGAATTGAAAGACTTATCGATTGGTTACAAAAGTTTTGAAAATTGGAGCTCGACACAGTAACAGTTTCTATAATTTTATCGTATTTGCAATCGAAAGTTCCGTTCACAGTTTCACAGAGATATTAGGATTTTTTCGACCAGTTTGAGACATCCAACAGGGTTTTAGATAACATTCGACTTATCATTATCCTGCTCCTACGATTGTTAACATCGTCGTTTCACGTGATACAGTACAAACGAAACCTAACTCGTGATCATCCAATTTGTGGACGAACTGTACAAGCGTACTTGCGATCTAAAGGCAATGTAACACGTAACAGACATTTATTTCGTTGCCACGTGTGGAGGACGTTCGAACTCTTAACTGTTACTTTTAGTTAATTATTAATACTTATTTGCTTGATTACTAATATTTATTTCCTTCTTTCATATTAACTTCTTCCTGTACTTTGAGGAGTCTCACTCGTGACGCACTTACAGCTCAAATATGACAAACCTTACTCAAATTTCGAATACTCTTCATCTTCAAATTTAGGTTCAACTATAAATTACATTATCAAGGATCCCTGAATATAAAGTACGCAGAATATTTTAATTTTCTTTGTTCGTTTTAATGTTATAGCCTTGACTGACGCACTGTTATAGTCATAGTTATAGGTGATGTTATAGTTATAGTCACAGTTATAATTATAGCTATTGTCACAGTAATATTTATAGTTAATGTTGTAGTTATAGTCACAGTTATAGTTATAGCTATAGTCACAGTAATATTTACAGTTAATGTTGTAGTTATAGACATAGTTACAGTTAATGTTATAGTTATAGCTATAGTCACAGTAATATTTATAGTTAATATTGTAGTTATAGTCACAGTTATAGTTATAGTTAATGTTATAGTTATAGTTATAGTCACAGTAATATTTATAGTTAATATTGTAGTTATAGTCATAGTTATAGTTAATGTTATAGTCTTGACTGACGCACCTCATAAATAAACGCTACGTCAAAAGGCTAACAACTACTATTATATTTCATATTACTAGAATAATACATTGAACAGTACAGTACTATAGTAACATGCTATAAACATGTATATATCCTACTATATCCTACGCTCGATACTTTCGCTATCATTCCGATACCCTTCTAAACGTTGCCTTACTATGGACCTTTAGTAGAAACGAATCGATTTCCACAATTTCTTCGTGACTCATCGTTGATTCATACTCCGTAGTGAACTTTTCTAACCAGAGAAAAAGCTTGGCTCGATTTTGGGCTTCCCGCTTATCTATCGGGTTTGAGTCAGCATGCAAACAGAACACGTGAACCGTTTCACGCGATCCGTATTACCGATGAGATCAACTGTACACTCGCATGCGAATATGATTTCTCTTGGGACATTCGAATTTTAGAGCCTAGGATTTGAAATTTGGTGGTTTGGGAATTTGGAAAAATTGGGTTCGGGGGTTGAAAGATTGGGAATTTGGAGATTTGAGAGTTTGAGGGATTGGCAAGTTTGAAGATTTGAAAGGTTTGAGGATTTGGAGATTTGGGGATTTTTGAGGGTTTGGAAAGTTTGGGGTTTGGAAACTTAGGAATTCGGGATTGTGTGGAAATTTGGGATATGAGGAATTTGATGATTTATAAATTTGGGGTGTGAGAATTCGATGACTTGTAAATTTGGGGTGTGAGAATTCTATGATTTGCAATTTCAGTGATTTAGAAATTTGGGACGTGAGAATTCGATGATTTGCAAATTTGGGATGTGAAGATTCGATGATTTGCAAATTTGGGATGTGAAGATTCGACGATTTGTAAATCTGGGGTGTGAGAATTCGACGATTTGTAAATTTGGGATGTGAAGATTCGTCGGTTTGTAAATTTGGTTGGTGAGGATTCGACGATTTGTAAATTTGATATTTACAAATTTGGCGATTTAAAAATTTGGAAATTACAAATTTGGCGATTTAAAAATTTGGAAATTGAAACTGGTGCTTTAGAAACTTGAGACTTTGAGAATTTAAATATTTAAAAATTTAGGTACTTGAGTATTCGAGTATTTTGTACATTTAAGAATCTCTGGTTTGAGAACATAGAAATCTTGAAGTTTGAAGTTCTACTTATTTGAGAATTTTTCAACTTCCAAACTTAAACCAAAAAAAATATAAAGTTTCCATATCCTTTCCAGTGAGTATCAACTCATTTGAGAATATTTCAATTTCCAAACGTGAAGCAAAAAAATTTTAAAGTTTGCATATCTTTCCCTATTTCCTTATTTAATAATTTCTCAATTTCCAAATTTGAAACCAACAAAAAATAAAAAATTTTCCATATCCTTCCCGGCGAAGTTATCTGACCCTCCATCTAATTAAAATCTTTAAAAGTCACATTACCCGATTCATCATCCAAGGGTTAACGATATGCGCAAAGTACATAGTACAGCAGTGGCAAGTTTACAATTTAAATTTTTCGTAGAGCTGATGGAAAGAGATGAAATGGTCGGTACTTTTGAGTCTAGCCTGGTTATTTGCTACTGGGCGCCTCTGGAGCGACATACTCTCGTTATTGGCGGCTCCAAAACGATTAAACGAGTCGTTTGCAGATAACTCAAGAGATCAGCGTCGAGCGTCACCGACCACGCGACTTTGCATTGCAAAGTTTGCCCTCGTGCGTTTTGCGTTTATCGTCGAGACGAGACGGCGTATGTACATCCAGATTTTCCGTTAGCGTATTTTCTTTTTTTCCTTTTTACATTTTTACTTTCGTTGCTTTTTACATCCGTTGCTGTAGCACACGATAATAAAGGTCGGAGTAAACCGAAACTCCTTCTGATCCGCTATATCTCCGCTCAAAACTATTACGTAAAGTAGTTCCTTTTATTACGACGTATCTCGAATGACTTTTCGCTGATCCCGCTTTTCGTCAGTATTGATTATTGTCGCGATTCCGTGAATCGTTTGCGTAGTGGAACTTTTTACGATCACAGATATCGTACAACACTCTTTCACTTATTTTTACCCCGGAAAAGGGTCGCATTGGGGTTGAAATTCTTTACCTTTTTACTAAAACAAATATTTTTACTCGAAAGCACGAGATGGCTAGTGTGACCTCTGCTCTGGGGATCAAAACGCAGTTAATCGCGAATATCTCCTTATCTATCAGTCCCACGACAAAAATAGTTATGAGGAAATTTATAGCTTGAGAAATTCTCTATAAAAAAGGTTATATGGACTTTCTTTGTACGAGCAACCGTTTTCATGCTTGACTTCCACCGAGAGGTCACGAACCCTCAATTTTTTCGAGTCGTCGAAATTGTATGGAATAAAAATAATTTTAATTTCATCAGACACTTTATCAGAGCTTGTATTCATTCTTATGAAAATAAGGATATAAGAACATAATATAATTAACAAAAAGTACGAAACAGATAAACGAAATGACTGGAAAGGCGATCGATTGATGAATTAAATTATTGGCAGTTAACCGGTCTTTAACGCGTAACTGTACATGCGGATCGTTCATAATACGGAGCAACACTATTTCTGACAAACGGCACTATAATTAGAGTCGTGCATGCGGATGAACGAAGGGAAGAGAGAAAAAAGAACAAGCATCGTCAAGACACGTGGGTGAAATCGAGTAAAAATTGTGGAAAGTTTCCAGAGAAACAAAAAAAAAATAGGAATCCTGAAACTTACAGTCGCAACGCCGATAGAGCGTATACTTCACGCCGATTACGTGCAGTTTCTTTTTTCTGTTAGGCGATCGATAAGGATATAGTAACGACCTTATCTTATCGAAAGTTAAATTTCGTAAATTGCAGCTTTACGCTCCAGAGATTAACTTTCTACCGACTTTTGTACGCTGTATCTGCTAATTTCAATTCATTACTATGGAAATTTTGATCCTCTATTCCCTGGAATTATGTTCGATAAATTATGTTCGTAATTCGATAGGTTAAATATATTCGATTGGTTCTATTTTAAATTTGGGGTTCGTAGGCTTAGTGTTAGGTTTGAAAATTTTTGGAAATTTTAGATCCTTGTCTGAAATAAAATTTCACCCAAGTTAACCAAAGACGCCATTCGCTAAAAATAAGCAACGAAGTTGTCTGTGCAAAAGTATGGACAGGGGTTAGGGAACTGTCCAAATTTTCGATCCTTGTCCGAAATAAAATTTCACCCAAGTTAACCAAAGACGCCAAAATTTCCTAAAAATAAGCAACGAAGTTGTCTGTGCAAAAGTATGAACAGGGGTTAGGAACTGTCTAAATTCGGCGGGGATGAAAATTGAAAACCAACCGAAAAATCTTTGCCCTGTTGCAGCTAACTTGGACACTGTCATCACGCGGAAACCTGATATTCGGTCGGTAGATGCCTTTTGAGAGCCGCTGGCCCGAATCAGCGTGGAACCATACAAAGCCACATGTACGTGAAGGAGACACTAAAATATTCATAGTCGTGTGTCGTCGGTGTTTAGTTGTGCTTTCGTACTTTTTATATGTCGCGTGGTTTCCTGGCCGCAATGGCGAACCACGGATTCTTTCGGTTTCTCCTGGTTCGCCTAAATCAGAATGACAAGACACGGCCTCCCTCTTCTTTCGCTAGGATACACCCTGCTGCTCCGACATTAAAAAAAAAAACAAATAACCACGAATTTCTCGTTCGCCGTTTGCCATTTTTATTTCTGTTTATTTTTAGTTTGCTTCTATTTTTCCGTTGTTTACCGCTCGCCCAAATCGCTCCTTAAGCCCGGTACACACTTGGACATTATCGTTTGGCACGATGACCGAACGGTTTTGAGTAATTTAGAAACTTTGTGTAGGAACTGTGTAGATACAGATTGTAGATTCCTGTCATACATTGTCACGTATCCAAACTAGAACCTGCCAATTTCTAGTGAACTTGTGAAAGTTTCTCCTTCGTTCAAACCATATTTTCTAAGTAGATCCTCTGTTGTCAAAAATAAATTCTGACAGTATGAGTAAATCCTTAATTTCCCATAGAAAGTTTGACTGTGCCTATGAATCACCTTCTGTATTTCCGAATTTGTTGTAGAAAAAGTTCGAAGTATCTATGTCATGGAAAACTGCTGTCATTTCTTTTGAATCATCCTGTATTAACCCGAGAAAGATATTTCGAATCGCGAAGAATATGGAATTGCCAGCTTTGAGTCAGCCTGTAGGTCTATGATAAAAGTGTAACCAAAATGGAGTCCACCGCACCGGTATTGAAAGTAGCTCGATAATAAGGACGTATCCCTGTTTTGTGATTACAGGGAATGTGTGACATGTTCATCCAAACACAGCAGACGAGTAGCGTCAACGGCAGCAGCAGCAGCAGCAGCAGCAGCAGTAACAACACCGTTCACCATCACAGCAAGAAACGCAAGTTGGAGTACAACGTGAGTCAGCCGGTGATCCAGCACGCATTGGTCCAATCGACCGGCGACTACCAATTAGACAATACCGGTCTGCAACAACGGTACTCCGTGAACGGTGCTAATACCGCGTTTAGCTCGCTGCACAACAATAATGCGCTGCAGAAGAGTAGCCCGAACCAACAGACCCTGGTACGAGCCTCGACGATCAAGCTCTTAGACACGTACCAACGCTGTGGCCAGAAGGTTGGTGCCACTTCCTGCGATCTACTCTTACCGATAACGTTCTTCCTCTTTCTAACCCGCCTGATCGCATCGCGTTCAGGAAAGTCAACTTCTCTCTCCTCGTTTTCTTGCCGCCCAACGTATAACGCTTCAAGATGAACGCTGCAGATAGAACAGCCAGCTCCATTAATTCTTATCTGGATAGTCTATTTTATGTGCCGTAGACGAACAAATGCAATTTCTTGCGATATAGATGTACCTTGTCTCGCACTCGATATCGCGGGTTTCTATGATGCTGCTATTACAGGGCACTGGGTATCGCGAGTTCCGTTAATTAGATCAAGATCATTAGATCGAGTTATGGGGTTTGAGGAGTAGGATTGTAGGTGTTTAGGGATTAGGGGTATAGGGAGAGAAGCATGGAGGTTTAGGACTTGTCTAACTTAGGGATTCTAGAAGTGTAGAGGTTTTAGGGACATAAAGATGTTTTAGATGCCCATAAGTATAGAGATCCACGAATTTAGAAAACTTGTATAAGGTATCTAGAGGTATAGGTTTTAAGAGTATGGACCTGGAGGCTATTCTCAAGATGTAGGTGTCTAGGTACATAGAAATCTAAGAATCTAAAGATACAGCAGTATCAAGATCTAAAGGTACAGATACAGAGTTCAAGATACAGCGATCTAGAATTACAGGATCCAAGAAGAAACCTAGGACTTAAATTGTAGGGATATCTTTCCAATAGCACACATAAGGCCAACAGCAATTTACCTAACCCCTAACTCTTCGAGCTGGAAAATTCGAACACCGTTTGCGATTGATCAATCGAGCTATCCTTGTATCTCTACCTAATCTTCTTAACGCCTTATCGACGGATGGCATTGTTTTGCGCAAATTGAATATCATCGCCTATTACGAGTGACGCAAGTTGAAGTATGTCAAAGTATCGCGTGCCGTAGATCGTACACAGTTTCTTTCGTATCAGTCGTATGAAATTGTCATTCTTCCAGGTCAAGTTACGTGTACTATAAATCATTGTCGTCGTATCTTTCAGACACGAATTTTAAGAAATGGTCATTAAATCTCGCAGCTAACGGTATATTTCAGAGACGACTTTCACGATGTCTCAATAAATCTTCGAACAAGTATCGCGTTCGGGGTACATTCAGCACCCAAATCCTAGGGATTGTACCCTTCCAGGTGCTTCTTGTCCCCTTTGTATAGACCGTTTCTTTGCCGCTTTCGAGGGTACGGCGGGTTTCACGGCTAGTAACGAATCTGGGCTCAATACTTATGTTCCGAGTATGTCCCTATTTCTGCATCCACCTGGTTACTCTAAGTTTGTATGGAGCTTGGAAGGTTCCCACCGTTCGATTAAACCTTGAAAGAACCTAGAAACTGTCCGAGGTCACAGGAGAAATTAGGAAGAGCCTAAGCAGAACTTGGCAGATCGTCAGATCGACTCTTGTCAAAGAGTCCAAGGATTTTGAGAAAAATTTTAGTAGAAGCCATAGATCTTCAGAAGTTATAGACTTTCTCTAAAACTTACAGCAGAAGTTGTAGAGAACCTAGAGGAATCTGTGAACCTATGAAAACCCTAAGACATCCTTGTAAACAACCAGTGTGAACAAACTACTCTACATTAATTCTCAAAATCACGTTCTACCCTGATTTCTTATTCTGACGTCCAAATTACCCTATTTGCCGTAGAACTACGGTCATTATGGTTATTTTGTATAATACTGTCTGCTTGTCTTCGCTTGTTTTTCTCTTCGTTTCCGTACTCGTTACAATGTTTGCGGTCGCTAAAAATAACACGTATCCTTCGTCGAAAAAGTTATCGTGGTCGATCAATAGTACCTGAAAAAATGAAGTCGAAAATTTGAAGCACCACAAAGACCTCTTTCGATCAATGTTTCGAGTGTGGGTGGAACTAATCGCGAATTGAAATAATTGGTTTCGAGCACAGAGGATGAACAGGTCGTTCGCCAGGTGACTTTTCCGTATGGCGTAGTTGCGTATTGATTACCGTCAAGGCTTCTATTTCATATTGCATACTGTTCGTTGCAATGCACTTCCGTAAGCGATCCTAATACCCGCGAAAAATTTCATGCCAAGGATTTTCGCCGAAACGGGGATCGATACCGCGAAACGTGTTTCATGGAAACTTTCCTCGTTCTTCCATGTTCCTCGTTCGCTATTACGTTCCTCTTCTGCAAGTGCTATTTTCGCGGTACATGTGTTCAGCGAATTTTCATCAACGTTCGATGAATCTGCAACGGGTGTTCGATAAATTTACGGCAACCTTGACTAATCAGCAATGCATGTTTACACCGGAACAATGATTTTTAACTCCATAAAGTTTCGACTATGTGCATAGTTCGCACAAGGTGAGCTCTGAAACGATGCTCCTATTGGTTGAAGTCAAACGTGTTTTTCGTATGGGAGCAAATAGTTGATTACAGGTGTCACATCAATGATAACACAATAAAAAAGTAGTCTTTCAAAACCAGAGCTCATCTTGTGGCATACATGCATACTTCAAGTATCAATAATTTTGAACAACGCGTTGAACTAACTTTCAGCAACGTATGCACCCGTGTGATCGACTAATTTTCAGCAACGTATGCACCCGTGTGTCCGACTAACTTTCAGCAACATTTGCGCCTATAATGCACCCGTCGAGACCACCCCACTTCGACGGACCCAAGGATCGGCGTGGTTGTTGATCATCCCCTCGTCAAGTTCGAAATCACTTCTCCTGTGCTCGTCGTTTTCTCGTCCCTTCCCAACCAAAGCTATCGAAGCGAACTTTACGATATCTTAACGTCCAAAAATTTTTGTATAAGGTGTATTCCTCCTACAGAGAAAAACTTGGTCGAGGGAGGGTAATGGTGACGGCCTGGCAGTCCACTCCGCCAACGCGACGAACGCAGTGGGTAGTACTGTAGTGTCGCAACACCATAATCAACAGCAACAGCAGCTGCAACAACAACAGCAGCAGCAGCAGCAGCAACAACAGCAGCAGCAGCAACAACAACAGCAACATAAGCAGACAGGCATGACGGCGCACAGCAAACAAGTGACCAATGCTGCCAATGGAGGCGGTGGCAGCAACCCCCAGGGCGATGGAGATTACCAATTGGTCCAGCACGAAGTTTTATACTCTATGACTAATCAGTACGAGGTCCTCGAGTTTTTGGGCAGAGGGACTTTTGGACAGGTAAGGAATTATCCCCGAATTTATTGTAGCGCAGGAACTTACCTGAAACTCAATTGTCCTCTTTTGGTTTGTCTGCAGGTCGTAAAATGCTGGAAAAAAGGAACTAATGAGATTGTGGCCATCAAAATTCTAAAGAACCATCCATCGTATGCGCGCCAAGGGCAGATTGAGGTACGCACTCTAACAAATGTCCGGAATTATTTTGTTATGCGACCTATCACATTAACCACTGGTTGAATATAATCGTAATTTTGAACAGGTCTCCATCCTGTCTCGACTCAGTCAGGAAAACGCGGATGAGTTCAACTTTGTGCGCGCTTACGAGTGCTTCCAGCACAAATCCCACACGTGTTTGGTCTTCGAGATGCTAGAACAGAATCTGTATGATTTTCTGAAACAGAACAAATTTTCACCCCTACCGCTCAAATACATCCGACCTATCCTTCAACAAGTCCTCACCGCTCTTTTGAAACTGAAGGTAAGTTGATTGTTTAGCGATGGTATCATTGTGTGGGCGATTCATCGAACTGGGTTTATCGAATGTTCACAGCAATTGGGGTTGATTCACGCGGATCTTAAGCCAGAAAACATCATGCTGGTAGATCCAGTACGTCAACCTTATCGTGTCAAAGTTATTGATTTCGGGTCAGCCTCCCACGTGTCCAAAGCTGTCTGCAACACGTATTTGCAATCGCGATACTACCGTGCACCTGAAATTATACTTGGACTTCCATATTGTGAAGCGATAGATATGTGGTCGCTCGGCTGTGTGGTTGCAGAACTGTTTTTAGGATGGCCTCTGTATCCTGGTAGTTCAGAATACGATCAGATTCGATATATAAGTCAGACTCAAGGCCTACCAACGGAGCACATGTTAAATAATGCCAGTAAAACAACCAAATTCTTTTACAGAGACATGGACAGTGAGTAATCGAGACTTGATCAAGGTCATCGGGTTTCCAGTTGAGTAGATGCTAATCTTTTATCTACTTACAGGTACATATCCATTTTGGCGATTGAAAACACCTGAAGAGCACGAGGCTGAAACGGGCATTAAATCTAAGGAGGCAAGGAAGTATATTTTTAACTGTTTGGACGATATTGGTCAAGTGAATGTTCCGACTGATTTTGAGGGTGGTCAACTTTTGGCTGAGAAAGCGGATAGAAGAGAGTTCATTGACCTCTTGAAGAGGATGCTCACAATGGACCAGGTAGTAATATCTAATTGATGCTTTAATTGCACGTAATCGAAGGATCACCTCTGCTTTTACGTCGTACGAAAAAATATATCTTTGTTCATCGCGTAACTTTGTTGCTTGTAGGAGCGCCGCATAACACCCGGGGAGGCTCTGAACCATGCCTTTGTTACGCTGGCCCATTTAGTCGATTATGCACACTGTAACAATGTTAAGGCTTCCGTCCAAATGATGGAGGTTTGTCGACGGGCAGGTGATTTCACTGCAAGCCCAGCGCATCACCAAGCTCCTCCAGCGCCTCAGCCACCTCCACCAACATCGTTGGTAGCTAACTTTGTGCCGACGACGAATGGCAGTGCCGTAACTTTCACCTTTAACAACCAATTGACCAATCAAGTACAGCGTTTGGTCAGGGAACATCGCACTGCACAAACAGGATATGACAATCTGGTACATAGACAAATCCTCTTTAGCATAGTGCATCACACTCGATGTCATATATCCAACAAAAATTTATTCTTATTATGGATGTATTTTTTTCCAGTATCAAATATACAGTAACAGTAGTCGTCGCGCGACTCAGTACAGTAGTTCGTCTAGCGGATCGAATAGTGGACGAAGCGGAGTGCACGACTTTCCGCATCAGTTGGTGCCTGGTCTGCTTTGTCATCCACCCAGTTATCAAACGATGCCAAGTCCTGCAAAACACGTAGTCGTTGCTCAAGTAAGTGCGATATGCTGATTACCATTGTGATTCAACGCATCCTCTTCGCTTGTTCTTGATCGTTCATTTATATTTCAATCTCCTCTTGCAGCCACCGCAAGCACAACAAGGTCCGCTACAGATCCAACCATCGATTATATCGCAGCAAGCTGTTGCTGCGGCAGCTGCAGCTGCTCAGCAACAGTACGCGGCGGTACCGGTATCAATGGTGGAAACTGGACGTCAAATGTTATTAACGGTAAGTCCAAATTGAACACATTTGAAAACGAAAAAATGCTGATTCTACCCTTAATCTGCAGAACGCTGTACAAACGTCTTGGCCTGGTGGAAGTCGTCAAATGGCTGCCATCGTACCATCCTGGCAGCAGTTGCCACCGCAACACGCAGCCATACAGCAGCCATTGTTGAGCGACGCTGGAGATTGGGGGAGACCTCTTATCGTGGACAGTTCTGCTATTCTGCAGGTACGAGTGGTTGCATGAAGAATAGGGACCTTGGGAATCTAGATTATAATCCACTACCATCCATTTCTCTTAATCTTACTGAAGATTCCCAGCCCCTATGATTTTCGTGTTTAAAACTTGTCGATTTTTAACTAATTTCCCTCGTTTTGGGAAGGATCAGCGGCCAGTATTCCCTGTCACGGAAGTCTACAATACTAGTGCCCTCGTTGAACATCCTTCACAAAGTTGGGGCAAGCGAAGCGTGACGAAACACCATCAGCATCACGTGACGGTACCACAACAGTCTCAGCACAGGCACGAGCATAAAAAGGAGACCCAGCAATTAAGTCCTGTGAAGAAGAGGGTAAAGGAAAGTACACCGCCTAGCAACATGAGACGGCATTCGCCTACGAGTGGTCACTGGCAACAACCACCTATGCAACAGCATCATCACAGCAGCAAACACAGCAGCAGCCATAACGTAGAACATCATCAAGTTACATCCGGTAGACAGCAAACCATCACGATCCACGATACTCCATCGCCAGCCGTTTCTGTTATCACGATTAGCGATAGCGAAGACGAAATACCGGGCAAATGGTAAGTTACCGTTTAACGATTTTTTGGAACTGGTACCGTCAAAAAGTAGTTAGACGCAAATACTGCCCGCAGTTTTTTTATAAGACTTATTTAACGCGAATGCAACGCGATCATTACATTCTAAGTTGGAAAATTCAGTTAGTACCTGTTCAGTTGCTTCGTGAGAACAAATTTAGTATAGCCATGTGATCATACGATGATACACGGTTTATTCAGTGTGTCTGTGTACAGACGTATCATTCTGTACAAAGTAGTCTCGCAGCCAACAAGTTTTTCGTTTATGTAGACCGTATTTATTAGTAATTTATTAGTAGAATAGAAGTAGTTGAATCATGCATGAATATCATTGACAGCTGTGAAGATCGCCAATGCGGAGCCTGTCAAAATTTGGCAACTCGCCTGTCTGGCGATGGACGTCCAGTCCGCGAGGAAGTCATTCGAAGGTACATTAATTGTAATGCAGTAACACGTAATCTTACGCACTAGTACAACGTAAAATGGTTAACGATCACTAAAGAATATGGCATCTAACACAATGCTTGTAACAAAATAACGTTCCCGAAAATTCCGAATATTTAACGAGTGCTTCGAGTATTCATGCTTGCGGGGGAAAAATTTTACAGGACAAACGATTGCACATGCTGCGTTTCAAAAATACGAATAATTCAAAGCTTGGAGCGTCGATTTTTCTCGGCTACGAACTAACAACGTTTCACTCTACAGCCTCTAGCGTTCAATGCCATTTTTTTCATGCTCTGTGTAATCTTTGTTATGAGTTCTGTGGGAAAAAGATCGGTACACTTTGTTCCCCATACAATTGACCCTATTCGTTGTTCATTTCAGTACGCAGTCAACGCCACGCGTCGTTCAACCGATCCAACAAACCCATTCGACCACTCAGCCTCATACCAACGGGCACGTTACGACGCATAGCACGTCCCAGAGGACACAACGGAAAAACATCATCAGTTGTGTAACCGTGGGTGACAGCGATGGCGAAGCTAGTCCAGGCCGAGCGCATACTCATTTGTACCAACATTTGCCGCAACATCCTCAGCATCAACAAACCACGCAGTTAATTAAACATGAGCCCCAACAACAGCACCATGTCAGCAGGTAATTAATTTTAATCGAAACGACTAATACTTTTGACTTATAAAGATATAAGAATTAAGAATATGATAGTATAAATTATGTCATTCATATCACATGACAGTATTCAGTATAGCAGTTGTGTGTGACGTCAATCTTTCTGTTGATTGCAGTAGCAGCTCCGGATATTCTTCACAGTCACAAAAGAAGCGGCTATTGGCAAAAGTACAATCCGAGTGCAATATGGTAAATGTTGCGACAAAACCAGAGCCCGGCGTCGAGTACCTCGCTCCACATCCGTGTCACGCGCCAGCCTGCAAAGAGCCACCGACCTATCAGGTTAAAAATCAATTCATTCGAATATCGATATATCTTTTTTCTTCTGTTGCGGTACTTACGTTCCTTGTGTAGGGAGAAAAATATTTGGCCAGCTGCTTGATCCCTAGTCCCCCGTTTTAGTAATCATTCTTTTGGCAATGTTTTTCTAGGATGATGCCTATGACATGCATGACTACTTCTTGCAGTATGTGACCACGAGTAGCGCGCATCCCCACCTTCAAGAGCAGCACATCGTGTACACGACCGGCACGGACAAGCGGGTATCGTGGCCTGGAAAAAGAGCCGAGTACAAACACGAATACGTTCAACCACCTGCTGCTCATTCGAGAGACCATCAGAAATGGGCGGTAGCGAATACTGTGCATCAGTATAGGTGAGCATACGCGTAGCATGTCATTTAATCAACACGCACACGAAGCATGCAGTATATCGTCTCACTGCATAGATTTAGGAGAAATAACGATAAGAGATAGAACAAATAGAGTATCGCGACAATTATGTGCACGTAGTTATCGAATGCATGTAAGTTTTCTCTTCGAACGAGAAATGACCAAACCGATGACGAGATGTGCACGCCGTCGAGACGAGCTCGGGCAAGTAAACGTAGCATGAATTTCTATATCATTCATAACCATTTGCGCTGTCACAACCCGCAGAGTAGATAAGAATTGACGTATAATTGTGATCTGTCGATAAGTTTAGCAGGTTGAGTGGTAACGCAAATGGTCAATAAGGATCTCATCCGAATAGAAACGAGATCCTCTGTCGGTTTGGTCTCTATCCTCTTAGAGAGACTTCTTAAAGTAAGTAACAGTCGCATGGAAATTGCATAACGAAGGGATGGATTTTGTTTTGGGTTTTGTAGGCAGAGCCAAGTGGTGGGTACGGCAGCCCATCCGGGTCATACCCACAGTCATCATGGGCATCCGGCCCACTTGAGTCCTGGGGGCGGTGGCGGGGGCAGAAGTCCTGCAGGGGGGCCTGTAATAGGAAGTGCCCAGCACCTGGGACAACCCCTGTACCAGGAGTACGCCCATGTGCGTTCAAGAGCCCATGCCGTGCCACCCCCGGTGTACGTAACAGCCGCTCCTTCTCAGGCTCCCACTGCTATCCAGCAGCAACAAGTGCCCACCTATCAGGGATTCACACCCGGGTGGGTACCTAGACACCTAGTTGATGCATGCATGTGTGTACCATTTATTATATTTTCGTTCTAGCGATAGTTTATCATCGTATTGTTTGTTACCTGATCGTTGTTATACCGTAGACTCGTTGCCAGTTACATTAGAGCGTTCCTATGCAACTTCGTTTCTCACTAGTTTGTCGATGGCATGTAACGTTGTAGAACGTATGATACTTTTTATTTTTTATCAGACTATATTTATTTATTTCTTCTTCACGAGACGTCACGGTGTGTAGACCGTTAGTACATTTTTAAACTTTCCACGACTTTATTAGGGATATGCATAAGTCGTCAATTAGTTTGACTTAAGTTGAGTGCTTGGCGTATATTGTACATTGTAAATTGTGGACTTATCTTTTTGAACAATAAAAGAAGCTTTTATTACTCCGAAACAAAATGGCGGACATTTGTTATTACATCGTTATCATAGCTTATCCGATAGTCGGTTGTTATTCGAATTAAGTGATACGTTTAATATGGAGTTATAGTCAGCACATTTTTATAAGAAATCGAAAGCTAATAAATATGTAAATGATTGTATTTAACTTTGAAACAATTGATTACTTATGGGTACCCCTGGTATGTAGAGTCCAGAGTATTCCTCTAGGGAAAACTTCGTTGCTCGATATAACTCGTCGATATAATGTAGTAGATTTTGTAGTAGATTTAAAAATTGCACCAACGTTTCGTGAACCTAAACAGACGACAATTCTAAGTAAAGAAAGTTATTTTTTTTGTTATATATATATATTGTTCCTTGTAAAGTCGAATGCGTATGGAACGAAGAAATAATTTTCTAAATCAAATGTTTCTCATTTTTCCTATTTTTTTTTTTCTAGAGCTTTACGGAGACTTTCTAACGTTCATCATCCCGTTTTTTACAGCTCGTCTCCATTAACGTTGTATGATTCTAGTCGAGCGTTGCCACCACCAGCTCATCACAGCTCGGCCAGGCCGTTGCTGGCAAGTCATGCAGCGCATCCACTGCCTGCACATATGCAGCCAACAGCCGTATACGGATTGGCCCCTCTTTCGCCGGCCAAACATCAATATCAACCTTCTGGTTTGTGGTTCACCGAGTAAACAAAAGAAAAATAAATTATTCCCCTGTCTGTCTGGTTTTTCAGAAGAAGCTCAAAGCGCCGTGTAACGAAGCCGCTATAGATCCGCTTCGACGCAATTTATTTCTCTGTTTTTCCCGTTGCGCGTGCTGACTTAAACGCGAGAAAACGATCGAACGAAAGGGAAAGGAGAGGGAAACAGGGAATTCAAGGATGGTTCAGTTACGTTCTTTTATCCGTGAACGAAGGGGACGATTCCGCGACGCTGTTTTATTATCAACTATGGGAAAAATAAGAAACGCAGTGAAAACGCTGATCGCCTACTACAAAATTGCTACGACTGAAAAAGAGGCTCGATCCGTGTATGTGTGCGTGTGTATGTGATCGAGTTCTTGAAACAAGATGAAGAGTCGTTTATGTCGACTTGAACTTCTTCGACAATCCGTCCTTAAGCTGCGCGATTGTCCCCTTCGAACTGCCCGCACGCAGAGAATCATTGTTTCATTTGAATGGGAGAAAAAGCGAACAGAAACATATATAGGTTGGATGATTAGTACGTAGATTCGATGGCGAAAACGAAACCAGTTCTCTTTGTTTCCGTTTCGTTCGATCACGCGAGCCGGAAACGAGAGCGCAAAATCGAAAGATAAAAGGAGAACGACGCGGAGAAAGTTTGACCGTGTTTCTTTCGTCGTCCCTCCTTTGTACGAGAACAACCAATTGCTTCGATGAATTTGTAATTTGTATTATTTGTTTGTCCAAATGTTGTTTGGTGATATACACGGTCGATGTAAACGATTTTATTCGACTTAGACGGCGCATATTATGTCGATAATAATAGGTGACGACGATATTATGCATTATTATATATATAATAATATACGCTCGACGTTTTGTGCATAAGCTTTTGGAAGAGAGAATAATATCGCGCCAAGAAATTTTTACGAACACACACACACATACAGAGACGCGTGTAGAAAAAAGTATCATGCGATGTCGTCGTGACAACGCGACGATTTAAGCTGATGAAACAAACAAATGGTCGATGTGTGTCGATGATTCGACAAAACTGTTCTGTACTTCGGTGTGCAACAGTTGTATCGATGAATTTCAATTTTTTCTTTCGAGCTTTTACGTAACGGGAATAAGTTTGCATTTCTTTTTTTGTAAATGATACGTCTCCGAACGCGTATCATGCACACACGTTCTTGAATGCTCGTTAACAAACTTATCCTCAACTCGGTAGAATTCATGATAATTTTTTTTTGTTGCTCGTTGAATTTCGACCGAATGGATTTTTGTTCACGAGCGTGTACTGATATGCTTTTTGACAGATATCAAGAGCGTTCTCTTCTGTGAAGTGGACCATCGTCGATGGTGATTCCCGTTTCGTATACACATATACACGTATTACATAGAAACACACATACAGACAGTTTTGAAATTTACCATTGATGAATTTTTAAAATGTGTTCGAAGTTTTATCGATGATAGGGAGGGTTCGTGTTGTCTTAAGCATGGGTGATGTATTCGAGCACCCATCTTTTTTGAAGTTTGAGATTTCGATGTCCATTTCGATTGGAACGTGTGTAATTCTCGTTATTGACAAAAGCTGTGCCTACTCGCAGCAGCCTCAACACTATTTATTTTTATTAAGTGATTCTTATTGTCGTCATCGTAATTACTATTAATTATTATAATTACTATTACTACTACTACTACTACTACTACTATTATTATTATTGCAATTAGGCATCACTGATTTTAAGATAATTTTATTAGACAGTTCGCAGATTTTTTCGTAGGTACCACGTTCTCTGATTAGAATTCGTTTCAAGTAGGATTTCATCTTTTCATTTAATTCGTTTCAGTGTTTTGCATTTCATCGAGAGTTGTAGAGTTCAAGAATGTACTTTGTTCACGTACATTGCACAAATCTCTGGTTTATATAATTAGCATGATCAACAAGGAGGGTGTGAGAAATTCGTTCGGTGTCTGGTGAGATTATAAAAAAGAGAAAACGAAGCCTTCATTGCAAATGTTACGATGTCGAATGGCACACACATACACACAGTACTTTCATATATATTCTGGTGCGAAGTTCTTTTTTTCTAGCAATTTCCTCTACGTTTACATTCGTGGAATCATGTTCTTCCTTCGCGCACTTTGTCCACGTCAGTGTAAAAAGAGAGCAGTTTCCATTGTCTCGTAATTCTTCATACCGCATTCGATGTAGATGTGCATGAACGTCGATTTTGTACATAATCATCCGGAGATATCTATCTTCCTATTATCTTTTTTCGATGTTCGACAACTCCGAGGGGTGGATCGCACGCGCCATTCTTCGACTCGCAACACTTTCGAAAATAAAACTAAAAAAATATGAAAGGTTTCTCTCCCGCGTGCTGACGTGTGTATCTCGTGGATTTTTTAAATGGAATGACGCTTAGGCATTGTTTTGCTAATTATTTTATATACATAGCTGTATGATAAACGTACGGGATATCAGCCGTGGTATGTTGATTAGAGTGATCCATGTCCAGAGTTTAATTAGGAGTATTTTACACGTAGAACGAGCAAGTGTGATTGAGCAAGTGAGACGAATGCATGCGCGGTGTGTGATGAATGGTACAAGTGAATTTTTAGGTACGTTACTATAATCACAAAGAAAAATCTTTTTAATAGATACGACGGTGCTGCCAATTCAATAATTTCAATTGATATTAAATTTCAACGGGGGCACTTTTAACACCTTGCTCGCTGTTACTTTATGTAAATTATTTTACCGTCAGATTAATCTGGAAATCAATTTAGAAATTTTCAAGTTTATACCTTTGAAATGCGGGATTTGTTATATTTGTTCTTAGTCTACTGCACCTTAGTGTTCACTTCGGTTCGTTTCGACACAGTTCGGCTCGAGTCGGCCCCTCCCACTTTTGAAGCTACCTTTGCACGCAGGTGTACACTATGGCAGGTGTACAGCGCGAACTCATACGCCTACAGACGCTAGTTTCATCTATGTTAAATAAAATGAGCTGGTAAGGTGTTAAAAAATGGAACTATACTTTCTCAAAACCAAAAGGCTCCTTTCTTTTAACCGTACCAAATTGCTGTGCAGCCCGTCAGAACGATTGGCCTCGGTAATTTTTATTTGCACGATACAAAAGGAAAAATTGTGTAACCAAGTCGATGTGCCTGTTTAACGATTAATCATATTACACTGAAGATTTGTATTTACTGCAAAGGAGAAAATAGGACCGCCTCTTTGATACACGTATTTAACTGAGATCGCAGTAAAACAAAATGAAATTACAATCAACGTAAGTGTTGCGTGTTAATATCAACAATACACGTTTACGAATACGATATATATATTATTAATTAACACAAGCACGTTTGCGCGCCTATACATGTACATATATTATACGTATGCTTCCATGTAAGCCATGTAGAAATTTAATCGCGTAGAGGAAAAACATTACCCTACCATCTTTTCTCCGTAAGTCGTGAGATAAAAAGAAGTCATATCCTTAGATTTCGCGTTCCATTTAAAAGGAACAAAACTGTTGATGCGCGTGTAATGTATTATAAAACATTAGTTCTCTTTTCTTTTTTCTTCTTCGAACTCGTACATGATGCACAAAGCAACACACGTATAGATTGTATGTATACACGTGACGATCATACGCATATTATAGTCATATCATGCTTCATTTTCGCATCTGTATCGTTCGTTTGCGTGGATAGACGGGAGAAAAGAAAAGCTTTCAGTCAGGTTCGTCGGGTTTCTCATCCAAAGAGCTGGTTTTGACTGACGATATTGTAACATTTATTAACCTTGTTTTTTATTTCTTTGTAACGTTAGCGCATTAAGACTGTAATTGTCGAACCGTGTCCGGATTAACTGCTGATATATATATATATGTATGTATGTGTATGTATATTACCGTAGATGTATATTGTTATTTTAATTAGTTTCACGTTGTTATCGATGTACGAGTAAAAAGAAAAAACACAAAGTATTTGGGTGTAGATTTTTTGTTTAGCTCGCTCGGAGCCGTTACTCTCTTTAACTCTTAGAATATCGTGATCGATGTCATTACTACTAATATTAGAAAAAATGCTTATCGATTATAGAAAATGTATACTATTACGCACGCGGTTATACGTTCATTTTGTTTCTCTTTAATTTTAGTTTCGATAGAATCGTCAGTCAGTACAAGCTCACAGTCATATTTAACTAACTCCTCAGTCGTTATTATTTTTTAATGGGGGACAAAAATAGTAAAAAAAGAACACGTTGATGGATACGTGTAGTAACATGTATACCCGAAGGTTCAGAGAGGAAGAAAAGCATACCGTAATCGTAACGATGATGGTTCTAGTTGTGATATTTTATTAATTATAGTGTCGATATACGTGCGTTATCCTTGGTCTGCTTTCTCGAAAAGACCCAGTTTCCCATCTTCACGTGGACAGTTTCGAAAATTATTTCCGATACGCTGCTCTTCATCCGTTCATTCGAATTTCACTTTTCTTGCAGGGTAGAACTCCTCATTCACTCATTCGGAATTTGGACATTTCGATAGGGGTAAATTTCAGAATCATGAGAAGTTGAGAATTCGTAATTTCAAAAGACATAGTTGATACTGTAGGAATTTTCAGATTTGTAAATGAAAAGAAATTCACAAATGTGAATAAAGGGGATTCTACCTTTCGCCCGTGTTTCATCGCAAATCACAAATTCTCATACAAAGATAAATCGAAATTGAGCCGCGAGCGTAACAGTTTACCTCTTCCTTTCGACACCCCTATTTACACGCTCGAAGCTAGAGATATATACGATTATTTGAATCGTTTTTAAATTTGTACATAGGTTTCTTAATCGCATCAGGGCTAGGATAAAGGGCTAGGGGGGTTTGTGCGTGATTTCTTAGTGTCTAGGTGTAGTGCCTAAAATGTTAACGAGATTGTGTCCAATAGTAAATTTTATTTAGCGTGGAATCTCTAAACGATCGATACGGCGTCCTCAAACGGAACAGAGGCATCGTCTCGCATAAAATTGGTCAACAAAGAACATATTTTTGTAAGTTGATGCTTCGTTCCTTTTGAGAATGCTGGAAATTACGAATGGGGATGTTGAAGACAGCTGTTCGCGTTAAAATGAGATAGGACAAAGAACACGAGAGGAAAAAGGAATCAAAGGGACATCCACGGATAGGATTACGTTTCTTCGTGGATTTAGGATTTAATGTTCATCGCGTTGTATGAATAGTTCATATGAAATTATATTATATATATATTATATATATATACATTATATCATTGTAACAAACAAAGTAACTGACTTTTTTGCGAGGAAATAGCGGTAGTTATAATAAATATATATATATACATATATATATATATATATATATAGGAGAGAACATATTTTTGGAGTTACTACTAGAGGATTGATATCGTAATTGTGCTTTGTAAGTTCTTAAAAAAGAAACGTCTTCTTACGTTATTGGTATTGAAATCGTCGAGGAGGATTGTTCGCGATCGGACCGCATTTACATCGATTTGTTCAAAAGAATTATTTTTTAGAACTTTGCTCACACAATCCATTCACACTGAAAACTTCAACGAATTCGTTTAACACTTTCGAGGGTTATGACCCTCGCTGTAACTTGTGATTACACAGTTGGAAAGTGTCAAGCGTGATTCAGTCATCGAATGACGACGCTGACCCAAGGAAGTACGTCGTGTAATTTCCAAACGATTGAAATTTCCAAATTTCCATCACTGGAAAAATGTCTAAAGAAATAGTGCAAAATTCAGATAACGAGACTGAGAATTTTTTTCCTTTCAGTTCGTATTAAATTTGGGTCATTTTCGCCATTCGTGGATCGACACTTTGACGATCGTTAGTTTTACGAAATCTGTCGTTCGTGGAATGACTTTAATATCTAAATGGAGCCTACTCGCTAATATCAGAAGGTTCCAATATACACTGTAAAATGACTAATTTTTAAATCGCAATCGACAATTGCTACAGTACGTAGAAATAGACTTAAAGTTCATCGTCAAAGTGTCGAAAGAAACAGATCTGTTATTACGAGAATCATTCGTTCTTTTTTCGTCGCTACGAGTAAATGATGTCCGATTAAGCAAAGTAGAAGCGTAACAAAGAAAAAACTAGGAAAAAAGAAAGAAAAATTAGGCTAGAATCGACGATTCACCTATCTGACTGTTCTTCGATGTTCTTAAATGTTCACTATTATACTATGGTAATATGTCGCAGAATAATATTAACGGTAGTACTTGTATTATAAAAAAGTTTGTCGATCTTTAATGCATAATGCTAATCTTAAGGATTTAATTGTAGCTTCGAAAGAGGACAACCAACTCGTGTAAAATGTTAAAAAAATTAACACACAAACACATCACTGCTTAGACGTTGTTATTATAGTTATCGTTAACGATATTTCTCGTCTTTATTGGGTGAAGGAATTTTTTAGATCGATAATTAATCACGGCTTTGGCGTTAGCTGAATAATAGTCTTCGCTGTCGATGAAAGTAGGAAATTTCGTGTTTCGATGTTCGTACGATTTATCAAATATTTTTTTCTGATTCTTTGTGTTTCTTCGCTTAGGGACTCGATCGATCCTTTCGTAGAAACTTTCGAAGTAGGACAAGTTTTTCTACCAGGTCTCTTCGTCTTCGAAACGTTTAGGGAGTTTTAAATACCGTTCGCTGAAATCGTATTAATATCAACATTAAAAATACAGTTTCTTTATGTTGCCACTCGTGTGGCAATGGTTCCGAGATCTAAACCACAATTATCAAAGGTGGCAACATAACGAAAGTTTACTCTATTAATATTAATATTGTTGCGCCGAGGTGTTCCCTCTCGAGTTGCCATAATCGATTGCAATACACAAATTTAAAGCAACGAGAACGATTTATTGAAATATACAAAGTATTCACACGTCTGAATCTTTCGAGGTCTGGCGCGGTTCTGATATTCAAACACCGCGGTTGCTCCCAGCTACCGGAAGTTCTGGCCACTCGATCCGCTCGTCCTGACGACTTCCACGGACCTCTTCAATTCGTAGCCAGGACTAGCTTCACTTCTTCAATCGCGAAGCTGGCTTCACGTCGCAACAATATTAATATTCACGTCCAAGCACCACAGTTTCGACAACATTTTAAAGTAATCCTTTTTCTCAGACAATTCTCAAAACTATCAAATTATTATTTCCCCCGGAAGTGATTTGCAGCGAACGCGTTGAAAATACAGAGAAAATATAAGACAAGTAGAGAAAACAGGTCTATTTAAAACTGTTCTAGTAATATAGAGTTTTCTACGATCGTATGGATAAGCCGGAAACTTGCTGTCGCAGATTCAAGTCTATTCACTATAATGGCTAGTACTGTACATTTATATACCGTATGTTGAATGTTCGTCTTTTGTGTATTTTAATTGTACTATGATAGTGGTAGCGTCATTTATACTATTATTAATAATCGTTAACCATCGTGATTAACACGAAACACTGATTTATTAACGGAGACGTTTTCAACCCCCTTGCTGCGTCATTCAGGACTTATTGTACAGAAAAATGACTTTATTATGTGATATCGTAAATTTCTTTCGTCTGATATAATTTGGGAAGCTTCAATGAACTCGAGGTTATGCGTGACGCGGCAGGGGGTTGACACTTTGATGGTCCACGTACTGATTCTTTACTCACAATGTAAGACTTTGAGAAATAGTTCGCTGTGAATAACGTAGCTCTGTGAAATATAAATTTATCAATAGTCATTTTAGACAGAATATGAAATTATGAAATGTGACCGTCAAAGTGTGTTTTCTTTTCTACGAAAGATTTGCATATAGCATGTGTACAGGTTCGTTTCAATCTTCCACAATGACAGTGATCGAACGTATTCGTTCTTTTTTCTCTTTTCGTTGATCGAAAGAAGGTCTTGGTTCGAAAGAAGAATGGCTGGTTCTAAAAATCTTTCGAAATGATCGTCGTAACGGTTTCAGTCAGAATCTCCTTTTCTTCTTCTAAATTTCCTATATTTTCGTAGCGTGTTTCCGCGATGAATTTTCATCAAGCATTGCCTTATCGCGATTGTTACATTACCATCGATATATATGTATATAATGTAGTTACACTCATTACACGTAACACACGTATACACACACGTTGAGAAGATAAGCGCGCCGTCGATTAATGTTTGCCAAAACTTCTTTATTCGTGTGGATGTAACAGCTGTATAAATGTGTAAATTATCATCGACACGTGCATTCGAATTTAGCCACGAATTTAGCAAACTTCGCTGTTTCGAGGTTCAACAATTTTTTGTCATTGAAAGAATTCAAAAATTTGACCTTTGACAATTCGATTTGAGAATTTAAATTATTACAAAAACTGAAATAATTGTAATTGCAGTATTTTCGCTATCCTGACACCTAAATCAAACATGGCGTCGGCACTGAATGTCCATCTGACTCCATTAAACTCCCGATTAAATTATATGTATAATTTATATATTCAGAAAGGAATTTAAACGTGACTACAATACGAATGCATCGTCTCTTCGTACATCCAGCAACATAGACCCCGATAAATCGATCGCCCAAATCGTTAAAGACGAAGTTTCTAAACGGCGGTATTTAGCGTATAGAACAAAAGAGCGAAGAGTGTTTTTTTCGTTTGTTTTTAAAGCTTTCGCAGGAAGTCTGTCTGTCTCAAAGTATTAAAACTCTCAGGCTGCGCCCGATGGCGCACAGTCGAGGAGTCGTCAGATGAAGATGGTGTTCAACCGATAACCTTTATCGTTTATTCCTTTCCGTAAACTCGAGAATTTCATTAAAAGATACGTGCGTACAAGAAATAATCGTAGAAAAGTTCGGCAATCGATTGATTTAGCAGTAGAGCGTGCCTTATATCCATACTGGATTTTTCTACATTTCCGTTCGACCAATTTGAACGTTTCTTTTACTCGGTTATCTCGTTGAACACCACGTCTCTCTATTTCTCTCTATACATATTATATATATACATCTATACATACCGTGTAATTAAAAAAAAAAACTGAAAAAGAAACAAGAAAAGGGAGAAAATATTCATTGCTTGCGCGTGCGACGAATTATTTCAGAGGTCGACCAGAGTACAAAGCGTAGGTTTAGTTTGGTCTCGGAAATAGTTTGCGCACGTTTACGAAATATACATAATAATTCTACTACGAAATGTCAAAGTGTCGAACGTTAGAGAACCAATCGTCAAGTAAGAGAACACTGCGTTACGATCATATTGTTATCGAGCTGCGAGTCTTGTCAGTTTGGCTTTTGTATACACGACAATAAACGACGGAAAGAAACGAGAAATCAATCAGCAGATAAATCAAAACATAGGCTTTAAATTGTGAACTCCAACGTGCGAGTGATTTACGTAATGCAACCGGTCCCAAAACTCGTCATACTTGATGCAACCGGTGATCGTATCGGAGTGTCAGATTGTCTTTCAAACGGCCAAAATTCTAATTCTAGCTCGTTTACTATCGCAAAATGTTGCAACCTAATAATTTTATGATCAACTTAATATGAATTGTAATTTTGTGATAATTTTAATGTAAGTGAACTTATATTGCCACTGATGTCAAAATTGTCGAAGTATGTTGAGTAAAATTAAAACGCGTGAATGTGTGGGTAAGAAGTATATGACGTGGCAGTATGAGACCGTTAAAATTCTGAGTCGCAAGATTCTGTAAAAAGATTAGTTAATTCTGATAGTAGCGAGCTTCGAATTTGTTCGACAAGAAATAGAATCTTACTTGAACGAACGTTTCTCGATTTTTAAGTCGCGCGCCGTAGGTGCACATATTATATCCTGGGGGCAAGAAGTCTATTTGATATTTATATTTTAATATACACGGGCCGATTATATATATATAATTAGCGTATATGTAATTATTATTCGATAACCTCGACGAGTTGCTGGTCCAGAAATTGCAAACTGTTTGAAAGTTCGGAAAATGTGGACGAGCAGGTTGCCGAGTCGAGAACCACGATTTTCTGTATATTACTGTAGTATAATAATCAAACACTAAAGACTAATGCTTAAGGTGATCGAGATATTGCGTAATGTATTCGAGATATTGCTATGCAGCCTGGAAAATGATAAAAAAAGATGTGAACGTTTGATGCAAATGAAAGAGAGGTACACGTAGAGCGATACAGGCATCACTGTGTTTTAAATGGTTAATAAATACAGACGTGTCCGTGTTTTCGCTCGGACACCTTTTTTGAACAGAGTTCGCTGTGTTACGGTTGTATTATAATTTCTCGTTGTCAAATTCCTATTTTTATTTTCGCTCTCCACTTTCCACGCGTGTCCCCAGTCGATTCATATTAAACATATGAAGATTCAAATCACACGTAATCGACGTACCTGTTTGTATATCAAAGCAACCGTTCGATCGATCCAACGAATCGATCAACGTGGAACACTGATCAAAAGAGTTTAGAGTAAACGAAAAACGTCCCTTTTTTATAACTTTGCATCGAATTCAGCGAACTCCATGAATTCTGTCGAACAGATGAGACAATATTAAACCCTCTTTCCACACCTGTTTCTTCTATCCTCTGGCATGCTTTTATTAACACTGGAATAACCGAGTGACGAATTTTCGATTTTTTATTTTTATACTTCGCTACGCTCACTCGGGGATTGGGGAATTTCAGAATTTTCAAATCCGAGAATTTGTAATGTGGTGATTCAAGAAAACATATTTTGGGAACTGAGTAGTTGAAAATTTTGGAGTTTGAAATATAGGAATATGAAAATTTAAAAATTTGATGAAACTTGAAAATTTGCATTTGGAAGTTTGAAAACTTTAATATGGAAATTGAAGGTCTTTCGTTTATAATTTAATTTGCGTTAAAAACAGACGTTCAACATCGGTTGTTCTAGCGTTAACGCGATACTATTCACGAAACAGTTTCACCCGTGTATATAGCCGCAGATTTTTACGAAGCTCTTAACTAGATATGTTTAGAACCGTAATTCGTGTGTACGATAGAATAGAATGATAGAGAGAAAAGGAGATTTAGCGCAGACTAAACAGCGAACAAACAAATTTAACACTTCTTGTACGATACAAAATTGTTGTGTACTCTTCGACGTAAGTTTCTCGTAGTTTTTTCAATCGTTAGACGATAAGGATAAATATCTGTCCTAAGTAACCGACCAAATGGATAATAGTTATCTTTCGGAATGCTATGGTAAGACCGGTTTCAATTTTTATTTATTTATTTATTACGATTACCGTTCTTTTTCGTTGCAAACGCGGGAAACGATTTCAAAACTCAAGAAAACGAAAGAGATTCGACGACGATAGAAAAATCGAGGATCAGATTTTTTCAAGAGAAAAACGATTTTTGTCATCTCTGTTTAGAAACGAAAGTGGGGTAGTTGTTATTCTTTAGTTTATGGGCATTCAACACTTCGTTTTGTTTTTCGAACAATTCTGTTTTTGTTCGGTGTTAGAAATTGGAGTTCTTAGATCTAAGAAAAAGTTTCATTTCTCTTCGTTCATTCTTGTTTGTTTCATTTCTCGAAAGTGTGTATCGTTCACCTAGATAGTACAACAAGAGTAGAAGTTCCTCGCAAAATACGCTATGAAACAGGACTGTTTTTCATTACGAAACGCGTTCTAAATATCCGTGTAAACGATAATTACAAACATTAGGTGTAGCGGTTCGAATAGAAGAATTTTTTAAATACACAAGCTTCTATCTGTCGCGATACTATGATCGTTTCTCTTCGATCGACGATTGAAAATTGCCTCGATACGAAAGTATTTCGAATTTATGCAATTCAAATACAAATTACTAAGTAAAAAGTTTTCCCGTGTCATTCGTTTTTTTCAGTTACCGACTTACACATTCGTTCACAATATTTTTTGGATTAACAAAAGCAACATATTTTCTAAAAAATAAAAATTGGTAACTAATAAATTTTCTATAATTATAAGGAAATTTTTAGAATTCAAGCTTCCATGAATTTATAATTTGGCTCCATAAAAAATTGTCCACATATGAACAAATGTGTCAGTCAACGGGTGTTAAAAATTATTTATTTAAAAAGAAGAGAACTCGTTCGAGAAATTTCATTTACATTCGTTAACATGTTGTCTGCCATATGCTTAATATAATTCGAATAGCTGGTAATTACTTAATTCAGAATATCGTGGATCTTTTGAACAGTCTAATTCTAATAATCTAAATGTTTCTTTGACTGAATTACTTACGGCAGTCAACATGTTAATTTAATTTTTTAATCCTTGAGATAAGAATAATTTCACGTACTGTCTAAGCATGCGACTGAATAATCAACCTGAAATTATTGCAATATCGCGTAACACGGTAGAGAATAATAGTCAACGATTGTATAAAGAGTACGACATTTATGAGCATTGTTATATAAATATATATATATGTATAAATACGTATACTTGTAATAATTGATAAAACCAGGGTAAACATTATTATTATTTGTGTGTGTAATATTTAAAGAGCGCCCCGTGTGCGGTTCACCGCTCACGATGGTTCCGTGTGTGTCTCTGTAATAGTAAATATGCGTGTTTGCACTTAAGAAATAGAGGAGAGAAAACTGTACATTATATTATTAATAATAATAACGATAAATACGCCCGACACACATCTTACTGTAAATAACAACGGTAATAAGTAAAGAAAAACATTTACGAGGCTGTTTCTCGATTCGTTGACTGCGCCATTACGCTCGCGCGAACGCGTCGAGGAACAAGATTTAAAATTAACATTTAACAAAAAAGAATAACGGTACGAAACAAAGTAGCGTTGCGTGTAACGTTGAGAGAAGAAAAACAAGTAACTTGGTAGACTGTCGTAGATTTTATTATTCGTTATTATTGCTCCTGCCTATTCATAATCTTTGACTGTAATATCTTGTAAACACGTTGGACCAAGTCGTTGTGAGCTCTCTTTAGCTGATAAATTAGAAATCGTTCCGACGAAACGATTCCGTGATCGTCGAAACGCTTTGCACACGTAAGCGGTGCGGGGGCTCACGCTCGAACAGAGAACATATTTCTGGTAGCTTGTATCCTCATAAATATCAATGTCCAAACGATGTAATAAAATACGAATCGTTTTACAATACTAAGAATCAACGTCATTTTCAGAACGTAATTTCCATGCCTGTTTCGTCGCAATCCATTGATTATGTATCTCTCGAGCATAAAAATCCATTTTATCGTCGCAAGAAGTATAAATTCCTAATGAAAAAAATTCTAAAGAGAATTCCAATTGCGCCTGCGCCATAAAGCGCCAAGGATGTCCTTTATTATCTTTTATACTTTGTTCGAATAAATTTTCTGACAATCTCAAACGTCATACAATGCATGGAACATTCTCGAGTATTATTATTTTTATGCTCGAGGACAAAAATTATTCATAAATGTTTTTCTTTATAGCAAAGAAGCTTTGGACAATACAGGCTACAAGAGACACTTGATTCTTCGAGACAAAAAGAAAGAGTCAAGCTCTGCTCGAACTTCTTTTTTTCTATTTTGTACACACAAAACACGCTCACATCGACAGGGCTTGTAACATGGAAGACTTTTCGTAGACCTCGAAACGTATGCTAAATTTTACTCTATCGCGCTACACCTTTTGCAAATCGCTCGACGGACTGTCCGATTATGAGACGACTTTTTAACTGGCAATCAGGTCTGCACACGAGATCTGTAAGTTTGTAACGAATGGAGTTTCTTCGCGAGGCTTGAAAATGAATATCGGAGTGAAACGATCGTAAATCAATTGGCTAACCTTATTTGATAACACGCGTCGTCGTCGCATTCTTTTCGTAATAAAAATTACTACTGTCTTGGTATACATACATGTACCGATAGAGCGATGATAATAATTAACGTAACGACGATACTGTTACAAAGTGAATGTTGCCTTTTGTCGTATTGGTTAATTGTAAACGGAAGAATAGAAGAAAATATTATTGAATCACGTACGATTGTATTAACGACAACTAATAACAATTACTATCTATTGTATTACGATTACTAATAACAATTACTGTGTACAACATGAAGGTTCGTATGATTGTAAATGATATGTGTTGCGTTGATATGTAAACGCGTCCCTTATTATTAAAAATGGGGGCTGTGAAAATAAATCAACCAGACACTTTGTTGGCCTTCTATATTGCCCTGACACAGGAATTATTATTATTATTATATATATACATATATATATATAATTCATTAATTGATACGGGCCGACTGAAATGTTTTTTAATAAACACTAGTGCCTCAAGTTTCCACAAATTTCAGTTATTATTTATTTTTCTTTTTTCGTTCACAGGTATGGTATAAATGCTACTTCTATTTGCACGAAGACGGAATTAATCAGCGGACATGTGCGATTCGTACTACTCGATTCTCTTAAATACCATGTACCATATAAAGTGTCATATAAATCAGATACCACGTACAGTAGTTCCAGTCTCAACAGTCTTGGCTTTCATAGTCACTGTCACCAAGTTCTCTGGTTTAACAGTATCTTTATTTGTCGGCACATGAAACAGATATAGCATAAACCCTGCTATTAAGAGGTGCATTCCAAGAATTATGGCGATATATATTAATCTGTACCTCCCTGAAAATTAATTTACTATATTAGTGTTTTCTTAATGCTATAAAAATTTTAACTTGTCAATAGATAGTACCTTTTATTATAGGTAACAAAGATCTTAATAATACTCCACCAGATAATACAGTTGCTATCACAACTAAACTCCACTGAAGCCAGTCAATTTGTATTATCCATAGAAAAGCTATTGGAATATAGATGGCTAAAGAATACCCATAAAGACATAATAGCTCCAACAGGCTAGGTGTGGAATGTGACTAAAATATACAGTTTTGTTTTAGAGAAAGTATAATACCTTTTAGAGGGATAATGTAATATACCAAACCTCGCTCAATTCTTCTTCTGTATCCCTTGAACTATTGGTCCATTTCAGTGCACCCCATAATGTGAATGGAAGCAACCATGCATATAAAAATATGCAAGTTGCAACCCTGGGTACAGTGTGAAACTCAGACCTCCAGAGATATTTATTTGAAGTAGTTGTTTGCAAGTAAGTAGCTACATTTCCGCTTACAGCTATAGAAAGCACCAGCGTGACACAGATCCAAAATGGACCATACAAATCTGGATTTGGTCTGATATGCGATATCAATAAGTAATCGCTTCTACAAGGAAACATAGACCTTTTAATTCTTTCCCCTACATCCTTTGTATTGACATTGAAAAATCTTTGATAATATTCTATGGTCCAAAAGTTGGGTGCTGATGTAGCTAAAAGAGAACAAAATATGGTTCTGAAAAGGTGTATGAATATTTAATACTTTCTATACCTAAAACATAGTGAGAAGAAAAATAATTCTAATGTGTATTTAGAACTATAGTAAATATTATGAGATAATAAACCTTCAGTTTTATCGGGCATTCCTTCAAAGTCCTCGATAATGCCGATTCCAGTAGCGTCATTTGGTAGGTTACTAAAACCTTGATGTGTGGAAGCATTAATATTTAATTGTGCTTGCCCAATATTTCCTCCATGATTTATCGAAGGAAAATCTTGGAACGAAATAAACTGAGGATCGTTGACGTTTGTTTGATTTCCATCCATATTTATTTTCACTTTTTACTGCCCGTTTGACAAGTACAACATATCCACGTCTCAAAATATCATCATAGACAAAATATGAAATAGACAGTCACCGTATAAGAATTCGCATCCAACGATCTGAACCGATGACTAGAGAAACAGAGAATACTCGAGATTTTAGGCAATCGATATGGTAGTTCTAGAATCCCTCCTTATCTACAGTTGTAATTTCAGTGTGTACTTTTCCGATTTATTCGACAATAGTATGTTTCAAATAGGAACACTAAATCAAGTTAGAATGTTTTACAAATACTAGCAAATTGGAAACATCAATAAATACAGACATTCTATTTAAAGTTTATTTGCATTCTTTTTCTCTTTCTATCGTTAGATGGCTACAATATCTTTCAAAAATACGCATTTATTTGAGAAAATTTTATTTATCGATTTTTATGAATTGCATCGTAATGTATCCCAACGCTCTCGTGCTATAGCAGATAGTGGGAACCACTTGACCGCTATTTTCCCTAGGGAAGTTAGATTTGTCTCGTGTGTACAAGTTAGTTACAAAATTATGTCCAGTTTTTACAGATAGCGCTTATATTGATACGTGGCGGCATCTTGCAACCTTAGTAGAATTCAATCTGAGCGCAACGCGCCATGACACTTGCAGAGGGACGCTGTTTCGCGCCCATGGCTCGAGGGGTTAATAATAAATAACCGATTCCGTCACATGTACGCTACTTCTACGTGCTTTACATCTAGTCTTTAGAATCCTAGGCAGCGCCTATGACAGACGACGTAGATCTCGATAGTGTCGCATACGCGGCTTGCGTTTCTTCAAAGCATAGCTTACGAGCCACCGATTCGTGCAGGTCTCTAAAGCGTTTCAAAAAGAAAGAAAGAGTGAAAGATTGAAAGCGAGCTCAAGGATCCTTGAGCCGTTACTGATGATCGGTTCAAATGTGCTCAGATGCTATATATTCCCATCGAGCTGAGTGCTGAACTGTTCATCCTTTTGTCAATCACTACCCGGGTGCGGAACGGGTGTGTACCACAGTGGTTACGTTTCGTGTATACGTGCATGCCGTGGAATTTTTTCACGGTTTACTTGGATTTATCTTCTGACGCTGTGAAATGCTGACAAGATGGCAACATGCGTACGGCAGTATAGTTGATACGGACACACGGTTTAGTACCTGTAAGTAGAATCCTTTCATATAATTCCTTGCATATCTGCAAAATATTGGAGGTTATATACACGATCACATTTGACATTCACGTTGAACAAAAGATGGATACAACATAAATATACGCCATAGAAATTGAGTCCTTACATCCATATGTAACAAATATTGTTTTAAGGATCGGTGGATTAAGATTTGCGATTGCTTATTAACTACTTCATTCAGATTTTACGGATTAGTTTAATTCATGTTAAACAATTTTTATGCTAATTGCTGTCATCGTTTAGCTTGGATTTTCTTTCGCAATACCAAGTAGGACGGATATGGGCATAAATGGCATACCATATGCAGTAGTGTATATTAGTTTGTACGATTTAAAAATGCATTCGGTCTGGAAAAATGATTGACATAGTATTAATATCTTGAAATAGTAGAAAAGTTTGCACCGGCTATTAATTT
This sequence comes from Megachile rotundata, assembly GCF_050947335.1. NCBI lineage: Eukaryota > Metazoa > Arthropoda > Insecta > Hymenoptera > Megachilidae > Megachile > Megachile rotundata. The sequence goes on from NC_134994.1 coordinate 9,529,640, forward strand.
TTAACGCTCCACAAACTCGATATCGAACGTCTTACTGTTTTACATTTCATTGAATTGATGCTGTGTAGTATTCAATGTCAATGAAACCAGACGAAGGTGTATAGCTGAAAGGTCTCTAGAGTCTATGGGAATCAGGAATACTTTATCAGTGCTTTGGTATTTTGGAACTTAGGAAATAATGTATCAGATTTAAGTGAATCGCAGAAAAGCAATGTTCAAAAATCTGGGTCCGTGAAAGTCTGAAAAGCATCAATAGTCTGATACGAATCTATTTTTCCCGTCGTTCTCGATACTTCGCATTCACGGTGTCTACGTTCATCATCTTTAATTAAGTTCAACGATTACACAAGGACAAAGTTACACGCACGCGAGAATTATTTTGTTTATACGTCACATTAACTATGATCGTCAATGATACCACCTACGTTCTTCTCACCTATATTTATGGAACTTTCGCGCGAATAGGCTGAACGTTGCACTTGGCTACTTGTTGCATAATGCATCGATCACGGAAACCTGACTTAATATCTGCAATGTCTTTGCGTAGACGTTTCTTTCTTACGCGCAATGATTACATTGTAACGCGTATGCGTCGTTAGAACACCCGGTATACACATTCTAATGTACGAAAAGTCGATATTCGTTTCATTTCTTTCATTCAACAATATGGACTCGTGGCCTTGTTATAATTTCACCAGAGATGATCGATAATATACCTAGCGTGTTAATACTAAATACTAGAGTCGATTCGCTCTATCATCCATCCAACTATTGCCCTTACGAATCACGAAAACATAATTAATCTTCACGCGACATGCGAACCGTTCGTTTTGGTACCTCTTAGAGATTGATTACTACAAGTACACCTTTCGTATCTACTCAGGTATTCGTCAGTTGTTTCGTGAATTTCGACTGGTTCCAATGGGAACTTCGGACGATTCATACATAGATTCAATATTTATTAACATTGCTGATATATTGATATACATTGATCACAAGGTTCCTGAAATATTGATACGTGTATAGGATGCCATTCAATTTGTAATACAACGCTACTATGTTTAGCGAACCAACGCATAGTAATAGTGCGTGGAAATACAATGCGGCAAAGTACGTGTCGAAATACAACGCGTGGTGATGCAGTGCGTAAAAAGAACAAGATTTGGCGATACAATACGTAGGAATTTAATACGTAGTGTTAATGTGTGAAGATATAATACGTAGGAGAATAGGGCGCGGCAATATAACGCGCGGCGGCATAACGCACAGGAATAAAATCTGCCGAGATGGAACATATTAAAGTACAATACGTAAAGATATAATACGTTGAAGAATAGCATGTGGTAATATAGCGCGCGGCGATATAACGCATGGCGATATAATGTGAGGGAATAAAATCTATCGAAGTAGAACGTATTACAATACAACGTATAAAAATACAATATGTAGAAGAATAGTATGTGGCGATATAGCGCGTGGCGATATAACGCGCGGCGATATAACGCGCGGCGATATAACGCGTGGCGATATAATGCGAGGAAATAAAATCTGTCGAAATAGAACGTATTACAATACAACGTATAAAAATACAATATGTAGAAGAATAGTATGTGGCGATATAGCGCGTGGTAATATAGCGCGCGGCGATATAACGCGTGGCGATATAATGTGAGGGAATAAAATCTATCGAAGTAGAACGTATTACAATATAACGTATAAAAATATAATATGTAGAAGAATAGTATGTGGCGATATAGCGCGTGGCGATATAACGCGCGGCGATATAACGCGCGGCGATATAACGCGTGGCGATATAATGCGAGGAAATAAAATCTGTCGAAATAGAACGTATTACAATACAACGTATAAAAATACAATATGTAGAAGAATAGTATGTGGCGATATAGCGCGTGGTAATATAGCGCGCGGCGATATAACGCGTGGCGATATAATGTGAGGGAATAAAATCTATCGAAGTAGAACGTATTACAATATAACGTATAAAAATATAATATGTAGAAGAATAGTATGTGGCGATATAGCGCGTGGCGATATAACGCGCGGCGATATAACGCGCGGCGATATAACGCGTGGCGATATAATGCGAGGAAATAAAATCTGTCGAAATAGAACGTATTACAATACAACGTATAAAAATGTAATATGTAGAAGAATAGTATGTGGCGATATAGCGCGTGGCATTATAACGCGAGGAAATAAAATCTGTCGAAATAGAACGTATTAACAATGCGTAAAAATATAAAACGTAGAAGAATAGCGTGCGGCAATATAACGCGTGACCATATAGCAGGCAGAAAGAAAATCCATCGAAATACAACGCGAAATAATTCGATTGAAATATAACGATAAAACGTGTAAGAAAAGAATGCGTGGCGGTAAATCGTACATGTAAACACAGAAGAAAGATTTTTCGCTCACGTGAGCGGCATGTGTTGCTGAACGTTGGCCAGCTTTTCTTTTCGTTTGTCCTAATTTTAAGGAGGGTTAGTGGGTTAAACCACCCGGCTTTGCCCGGGCTTTTCATATCTAGCACGTCACCGTTCGCAGAAGCATCGAAATCAATCGCGAAAGTTCTGTATCTTTTGTCGGAACATTTATGCAAAATTTATTTAAGATTCGTCAAAGGATTTATTGATTTTAAACGCGCGGTGATCGCGCACAATGCGTATCTAGGTTCGCGCGAATAACAGGAACAGGTTTCGTTGCGCCACGTATCCACGAATTCGTGTCAGTGTTGTAAAAATCACCTTGGCAGAAATTCCAGTCTCGACCGTAAAGTTGTTTTGTCAGTGGAATACTGCGCTATGAATTCTGCCAAATGATAATATCACGAACTATTTGGATCATCTAAATAGCCCGTCCTTTTTTCATTTTGGAGCGTCAATTTAACATGATAAAAGCGTCCTACTTCCTCTTTGAACTTCGAAATGAACTTTTTAATACGTTTGTATGAAGTTACATTCTGCAGTATGTTACGGAAAAGCATCGTCCGAATATTTGCGATATGATTTTTATAAAAAAAGAGTAACGAGAGACTGCATGTTACGCAGCATTTTCAAACGACTCGAGAAAAATTCTCGCAAGAATACTTTTTGCCAAGGTTAAAATCGCTCTTACGTCGCACCAACAGGTTGTTCGATATTCGCGAAAGAACGAGCACCCGTTTCGATCACGTGCTCACAACAGATGTTTTCAAAGGCAACCTGTTTCATTGCAATTTGTAGATACATGATCGCGTTGACAACTATAAGATCCTCGCACAGTGCCAATTACAAAAACGTGATTTGGAAGATTGCCTGCATGCGTGATTAAAGCGTAATTCATCGGCATCGTTCCTAAATCTGACGCTCGTTATCCATGATCCATGCTTATGTCTCTTACATTTACTATTCTCGCAAGAGCTATGTCTTTCAAATTATATGTCGATAATAATGTCCGAATTTTAAGATACATTTTTACTTTACGAGCAGTTTCTACAGATAGCTATGAGCATACTATAATTGAGAAATCAAATTATAGAGATGTAATAATAAGATAGAGTGTTGCTATAGTAAAATTGTCGATTAGATTCTCCGCTGCTGATTGCAGGGTGAAATATTAAAAACCGCGAAGATTTAGCTTTGGCACGCTATGCCACTGATTCGTGCGTCCTAAGAAATTTATGTACCAAGTATTCCATTGAGGATTTCATTTACACAGGTTTATCGTCAACATACCGTTTGTAAAAAGATTTGATACCGAAATATTTTTAGGAGCTCTTAAAAATGTGAGTTCAATACTGCACTTAACTTAATAAAACATTGCTTTCTCATCAAATGATATTCAGTGTATAAAATGCCTTATAGTTCTCAGAGTTCAGCCTCCTAGCTCATAATTTAAATACAAATTCTATCTTTAAATTTCATGTGAAAAATCACTGTTTCATATTAGGTTAGCCATCATATTTTAAGGATTACCAAAGATTTCTGAATGAAATTACTTACAAAAGAAATCAATGTTAAAGTTATAGTTCACATTGATTTGTACTTTATAGTACACCTAAACCGCAATTATCACAATTCCCTCGGAACGCAATATGTGAACGCTAATGTGGTGGAAACAGGCAAAAAAGTCGCGTGATCCGTGTAATTGGTATATGGGCGCAACCGTGAGTCTCGAATCTGAAATGAAAGCAGATAAGTCGAAAGAACCGTAACAAACAGGAGCGGCCCTTTATCCATTATTTTTATGGGCGCGTGCACGGAAAAGTGTAGGTGACCATGTACATATTTATGGTGCACTGTAGTGGGTTTCGTGTTTGCGATCGGTAGTCGTGTTGATCCGTCGATACGATACGCGAAATGCCGCACCTTCCATAAAATCTGCTTTCATTTTCAGAGAGCGAATCGGAAAAAATCATGGATTCTATAATTAAAAATATTGGAAAATTGATTTGTATTTCTTTTTTTAATTTTTTTACTAATACTTTACCAGTGGACATTTTTATTGATATTTTACTTTTGGAGTGAAAAATGTGGGTTTCTGTAGGATGGTTATGTAGAGGGACACCTTTGTGTTTAACAATTTTGAGACTTTGAGAGAGGCTTGATGATGTTTTGTACTTTCAAGATCCACAAATACTACAATTTCAATGTACCAAAATTTAAGAATTGTAATGTTGTAAAATGTTAAAGTAACAAGACTTCAATGTCTCAGAATCCTGTAGTACTAAAATTCTGAAATTCTGAAACTCTAAAGTCTCAAAACCTTATAACTACAAAGCTCCTTAATTCCAAACTCTCAACATCCTAAATCTCTAAAGTTTTAATCTCTCCAAATGCCACAGCTCCACAATTCCAAACTCTCAAAGTCCCAAATACTCAAAACTCTAATCTCCCCAAATGCCAAAGCTCTACAATGCCAAACTCTCAAAGTCGCAAATCCTTAAAATTCTAATCTCCTCAAATGCCAAAGCTCCATCATTCCAAACTCTCAAAGTCCCAAATCCTCAAAGTTCTAATCTCCCCAAATGCCAAAGCTCCACAACTCCAAACTCTCAAAGTCCCAAATCCTTAAAATTCTAATCTCCCCAAATGTCAAAGCTCCACAACTCCAAACTCTCAAAGTCCCAAATCCTCAAAGTTCTAATCTCCTCAAATGCCACAGCTCCACAATGCCAAACTCTCAAAGTCCCAAACCCTCAAAGCTCTAATCTCCCCAAATGTCAAAGCTCCACAACTCCAAACTCTCACAATCCCAAATCCTCAAAATTCTAATCTCCTCAAATGCCAAAGTTCCACCATTCCAAACTCCTAAAATTCCAAAGCCAGAAAACCTAAAAACCCCCAAATCCTCAAACTCGAAAGTCCCAAACCTAAATACCCCAAATTATAAAAATCCTAAAACCCCAGAATCAACCCTAAAACCACCACTCCTTCTTTCCCCTAATCACCTGGTTCTCCCTAGATTCCGCTACCATTCCCTAAATAATCCTCAGGTTCTCCTCAAATGTATCGTACTCCTCTCAAAGCAAAATAGGCCTCCATTTAGCTTTCCCCAAAGGTATCCTACTCGTTGCGTGTACATATGTGAACGCGTTTCTCCCAGGAAGGGTGGAAGCATGTATGCAGTTATTCGCGAGAAAATCGATGTATGCGAAAGCACTCTGGAGAATTGACATTTGTACCGATAGAGAGTGTAACGTCCTTTACGAGTCCTAGCAACCCAGATCGCTAAAGGGCGATCCTTGGTAATATCGACTTTTTAAAGAAACTGTATTTCTACTCCGTGACACGAGCCTCTATGCTCTTATATTTTAGAATCGATAAAATTCAATTATTCGACGAACCCCTTGATCAATTCGTTCTTATAACGTTCGACGATCGATTTATTTTCATTATAAATACTTTCCTGCATTTCGTTCTCTGTTATTATCTTTCGGTGGATTAGTTAAAGTTGCAACGGGACGAAGGAAAGACGAAAACAATACTGCATTTCTATCTTACTATGGTGGCATGCAATTTACTGTACTAATATTGAACTTTGCTCTTTCTCTCTGTATTTTCGGTTCTGTATGTTCATCTTTATATGTATATTCATGTTTAAGTTTGTTCTCTTGTGGGTTTGAAACGTATTGTACTGTCGTCTCAATCGTTCAACTTCTGGCAGCTTAACAAATTGTCGATTAACAGATATTTCTTCCTAAGAACATCTGACCTTCTCCATTTATTGAATGTTTTCTTTAAAACCCTCTCTCTAACAATATACATTCGATAAAGAAATTTTGAGGTATCAAAATAAAGTCATACATGACATCTTATATAATCAGCGGAAAAGATAACATTCCTAGTAAAAACAATTTCATGTAACCTTCTCTTGTGTGTATGTTCACTTTGTATACCCACGTCTGCGTTCATAAACTATGGATCGTATATGCAAAATCAACACTTGCAAGGTCCAATTTGATAAAATAGATGTTGCATGGTTTATCCGGTCAGAACGTAAACATAAAATAATTATGCTACACGGACGCAAATAAATGAATAAAGTCAGTGAACTTTCAAGGGTTAGAAAGGGCTGGAGTTTCGAAGTGATTGCAAGCTCGAGTACTCTTGGAGTAACGAGTTCGTACTATTCGTCGTTAATTACTGTTTTAGTGCTTAATTATTGACGAAGTTATGGAGTTGGACGTGGAGTTGGGCTGGGTATTGAAATAGAGGTTCCACTTATTTTTAGAAATTCTTAGATTTCACTCACGGAGTTTCTATATTTTTAGATTTATAAATTTTCAGGTTTTTAGATTTGCAAATTCCTAAATTCTTAAATTTGTGTATTTTGATATTCTTATATCCAGTGTTTAAATTGACAAGTACCTAAATTTCCAGCTTCCTAAATTTTCAGGTTTTTAAATTTGCAAGTTCCTAAATTCTTAAATTTGTATATTTTGATATTCTTATATCCAGTGTTTAAATTGGCAAGTACCTAAATTCCCAGCTTCCTAAATTTTCAAACTTCTAAATGTCCCAGTTCCTAAATTCTCAACTTCCTTTTCTGACCGTTCAAACTTCTAAATGTCCAAGTTCCTAAATTCTTAACTTCCTTTTCTGACCGTTCAAATTCCTAAAAGTCCAAATTCTTAAATCCACAATCACCTACATTTCCAAACACGTAAACGTCCCAATTCCTAAATTCCCAACTTCCAAATTTCCCAATAAAATGCCTGCCACATTCCCAAATCCAGAAATCCTGCAAAACTATTGCTTTTGCTAATTCCAGTATCAACGAACCTAGTCCAAAAAGAGTCCAGTTACGTCAATGCAATAATTAGCGACTCATTAAGTGTCACGCAGAGAGTGATTCGCCTAATTCTCCGGAGTCAATGATGGCCAAGTTCGTGGGAGCAAGTAGAACGCGCAAATGATCGTAGGTGGTGTTTTATATCAAGGTAGAGAGAGGAGGAACCGACGCGTCTGTCAGGTAATAGTATACGTCGTCTCGTCGACATGGAAACCCGCGTCCAGGAACGGAGACAAAGAAGTAGTACACGTGTACGCCTGGCCGAAGGAGCACCGGGAAAAATTAAAATTACGATGGACTACACACTCTGAACCTCGTCGTATCTTTTCTAAACGTTCCGCAAACGAATCACGATTTAATTACCGTTATATCCGTCGAGCAACAGTGTCTCCGAAGTGCAGTTACGAAATCCGTCACTCGTCGACGGTTAATTTGCTCGAAACACTTTTTCCTCGGTTTTCTTCGACGCGATAATAGTCGCTCGAAGGTGCAAAGAGGACTGGTACGCGATTTGCATTTTACCGAGCCACGAGTCGACAAGGTTTCCAGCGGAGAAGAGCTACCATTGATTCAGTGAAACAGAAACTATAGTGGGTGTCGCGTGGAGCTTATCGGCGTAAAATTTTATAATACATGCTCTCGACTGATTTGTATCTGACAGCTTTATGGGGATCGACCAGTGCTTTTCTTCGAGATTAAATATTTGAAAAATCTTCCGCTTCGAAGTTCGAGGTGCTTCAAACTGGAGTTTAGGTATTCGAAACTTTGGAGTTTGAAATTTTTGGTGCTTCGAGTTTCGGAAGTTTGCAATTGGTTCACTTTGAAATTTTGAAGCAACTTTGGCATGCTGGAAGTTACATATTCTGTACTTTCAGGACTTTGACTTCTGACTTTGAATTCTCAGAATTCCAACGTTGGTTCATGAAATTTTAGAGAATTTGTACTAGAATAACAGAGTTATTAGTATTCAGTGAATACGAAAAGAAAAGGTTCAAAGTTGTTCGTGCAGTGCTTAACAAGATTAAGTCTTCAATTTCAATCATGGTGCACCGTTATTATCTCGTTCATTACTATTAATAGAGTCTAAACGATGTTAATGTAATAACTCGAAAAAGTTGCCTTACGTTGCAGCTAACGATGCTTGTTCATAAATCGAGAGGTTGCAATTTGCGTGCGTTTCAGAAAAATCAATGAAAGTGTGTTTACTATCGATCTCGCTGAATGGAATCCTACCTCATTGCTTCGATTCTTACTTGTGCTAGAATTTCAAGTTAAACTGCATATTTCAAGTTAAATTTCTATTTAAATAATTACAAAATTTGTAATTTACTTATTACTTGTATTTTTTGTTGATCTGACAGTGAAGTCCAAAGTGAAATTAAATAATGATTCTTCGATTATTGCTTGTTGTATTTCATAGAAATTTAAATGATTATAAAATTTGTGATTTACGGATTACTTGTATTTTCTGTTGATCTGACATTGAAGTCCAAAGTGAAATTAAATAATGATTCTTCGATTATTGCTTGTTGTATTTCATAGAAATTTAAATGATTATAAAATTTGTGATTTACGGATTACTTGTATTTTCTGTTGATCTGACATTGAAGTCCAAAGTGAAATTAAATAATGATTCTTCGATTAGTGCTTGTTGTATTTCATAGAAATTTAAATGATTATAAAATTTGTGATTTACGGATTACTTGTATTTTCTGTTGATCTGACATTGAAGTCCAAAGTGAAATTAAATAATGATTCTTCGATTATTGCTTGTTGTATTTCATAGAAATTTAAATAATTACAAAATTTGTCATTTACTTATTACTTGTATTTTTTGTTGATCTGATATTGAAGTCCAAAGTGAAATTAAATAATGAAGTAAATTCTTGCTTGTTGTATTTCATAAAAGTTCAAGTAATTACAAAATTTGTAATTTACTGATTAATTGTATTTTCTGTTGATCTGATACTGAAGTCCCAAGTGAAATAACGAAGTCACTACTTACGAAATGACTTTTACGATATTTTCTGAAACTTGCTGATATTCTCGCTGATATCCGATATCATCGTTCAAGCATAATTTCGATAAGGTGTTACAAAAGTGATAAGTTCTGATAATCAATAACCTGAAATTTCGATCTCTAGGAATAGATCTTCTCTTCAAAGAAAAGTTTCGAGTGCCTTATCTTCCGATACTATCGTTTCAAAAATTGAACCGTGCTCATATTTCTAGCACTTCGGCGAATGCGTTTCAAATCTTGAGTAACAAGTCTTGAGTTTCAAACCAGGAGTAACTTGTACCTCAACTAAAATTGCGCGGCAAACTTTCAAACTTCGTAAAATTCTGTTCAAGACTTGCCTAACAGAAGCTTGCGTTTACTACTGAATCGTGAATAATCGTAATCAGTGACTCTATGAAACATTGTGAACAATACTTTCTTTTCTCTACAAACACAATTGGCGTTTATTATTCAAGAACAACTTCGTCACAAGTGAGATAACATCGCCAAGTAACTTAAAGTGCAGGAATGGAGTGTATACGTTTGCGTGTACATGTCAGTTAAGACCCGATAACGTGATAATAAGTTTCAACGACAGGAATCATAAACGGATCGAAGACGGCTGCTAGAAATCCGCCTTGGCCTACTCGGCTGAAAGTCGTGAGTAGCAAATTCAGCTTCCAACCATAAATTAATTCATAAATCGTAACGCGGTGAAAACGGGCGTTTGTTGGATTAGAGAATAATTAATACTCAGATCGTAGATAGTTTGCGGTGACATTTCCATCTCATTACTAATTTACTGGCGCTATTAAAAACGCTGTTTTAATTATAACGCCTGATATAACTCTCGATGATGGAACGCGGTGCAAGCCGCACATGGCAATTCGATACGTCGCTGTACAAAGCGTCGTAAAACAACTCGTTGCAATACTACGTTTTGATGCAGAGCGTCGCAAAATAACGCGTGGTACAAGCTACGATAACCTCACAAAACAACTGAGACGACGGTATATAAAGCACTCTGATACAACGTGTTGAGATACGTTATATTGTAATCTCAATGAAACCTGTACAATAACTGAAAACTGATGTGAATCATCAATGTGTTTGAAAATCTTATAAATGGCAATATAACGAGAGTCTATTATATCTTATGGTCTGCGGTACAACACGTTGAGATACTTAATGTAATCTTAATGAGTCCCTTACAATAATTGAAAACCGATATGAATCATCATCGTGTGTGAAAATCTTCTAAATTGCAATATAATGAGAGTCTACCATATCCTATAATCCACAACGTATTATGATACATAATCTTAATGAAAGTCGTACAATATCTGAAACCCGACATAAATCATCAACGTGTATGAAAATTTTCTAAATGGCAATATAACGAGAGTCTATCATATCCTATGATTCGTGATACAACTCGTTGAGATACGTAATGTAATCTTAATGAATCCCTTACAATAATTGAAAACCGATATGAATCATCAACGTGTGTGAAAATTTTCTAAATTGCAATATAACGAGAGTCTACCATATCCTATAATCCACAACGTATTATGATTCATAATCTTAATGAAAGTCGTACAATATCTGAAACCCGACATAAATCATCAACGTGTATGAAAATTTTCTAAATGGCAATATAACGAGAGTCTATCATATCCTATGATTCGTGATACAACTCGTTGAGATACGTAATGTAATCTTAATGAATCCCTTACAATAATTGAAAACCGATATGAATCATCAACGCGTATGAAAATCTTCTAAATTGCAATATAACGAGAGTCTACCATATCCTATAATCCACAACGTATTATGATTCATAATCTTAATGAAAGTCGTACAATATCTGAAACCCGACATAAATCATCAACGTGTATGAAAATTTTCTAAATGGCAATATAACGAGAGTCTATCATATCCTATGATTCGTGATACAACTCATTGATATACGTAATGTAATCTTAATGAATCCCTTACAATAATTGAAAACCGATATGAATCATCAACGTGTGTGAAAATCTTGTAACCTGCAATATAACGAGAGTCTACCATATCTTATGATCCGCGACGTGTTGAGATACGTAATCTTAATGAAACCCGTACAATAACTAAAAACCAATATAAATCATTAACGTATATAAAAATCTTATAAATGGCAATATAACGAGAGTCTACCATATCCTAAGATTTCTACAGTATTTCACAAAGCATGAAATATTCTACCATTGAAGATGCTCAGTGAATAAAATATTTCGAGATCCATAGATCGTCGATCGGAAATATGATGTTCGAATTTTGCGTACGCCTCTGCTGAAACGGAAATAGAACTCGAAAGACAGTTAGTATGTCAAGGGAAATTTTCCGTAAAGTTGCAGACAATCATCAGTACTGGTACAGCGACAGTTGATTTATTAACGTCCAGTATCCGAACAATCATTTTGTTCTCATTTCTTTCAGACGTCTGCAAATAGAATTTCTCTCTATTTACCAGGACGTCGATGCTTCGTTTCCATTACCTATTCGTGCCAGTACGATGAGTTTTTGCAAGGTGAACTATTGTGAAGTTACCGATACATAAAATACCGATATGCACAATTAGCGATGCGTTATCATCACGGTTGGTAATGTAACCGTTAATTGTCGCGGAGCATGACGGTGCTTGGGTCGTAAATTGTTCCCGTGCACGCCCATAGTATCAATATTTGCTATCGCTTTGAACGATATCGTTCAAAGCATGGAGACGGTATTTTAAAAATATTCTGGATTTTTTTGAGGGGGGTCTTTTATCGCTTCGTACTCATATTTAATCGTAATTCGTGATTCATCGCGTACAAAGAAGCGCCATTAAATAAACCATGACTCGTGCAGCGAACTCGAAATTGTTCGTAAACGTTTGCTCATCAAGCTCCCCTAAAATATGTAGCATACGAATCGTGTATTCTTGACTTCGTTATATCATCGTTTCTTTACGTTTCATCGAGTTCTAGTAATAAACATATTTCAGCTCGTAAACGCTTTCAATGCGTCACGTAATAAATTCGTGTCATACGATTCATCGCGTTAGACGATTGCGGCACGCGACAGGTAATTAACAGTAGCGAATCAAGAGACTGGCTTAATTTACAAATCGAATACACGCGCTGTATCGTTCGATACCGGGTAGGAGCAACGAAAGGTTAATGTAATCTCCGGAACTAATAATGATCGCCGCCTACGAGTTATGAAGCGAAAATGCCAAACAAAGACTGCCAGTAACAACGGCAAGGTATGCCCCAGACACTGATTTCACCCAAACTTCGCGCAATTACGGTACAGTAATATTTCTCCGAAATAAACTCTTTGAAATTCTGCAGAAATTACAAACTTTCTTCATATCTAGTTGACTTAAATTGCGTTAATGGAAAATCCAGGTTAATCCGTTACAGAGTGCTAGTTATGTTCCATAATCGCGTTGATTAGCTCGTGCTTTACAACTTCAGGAAATTTTGCATCTGAGGCTGGTTAAATAATTAATTATGCATTACTGGGATGTAGGAGTATTATGTAAGGATACATAAGGATAGATAGATCTAGGGTTGGGGTGATGAAGATCTAACGTTTGTGATCTAAAGTGGTCCCAGAACAGTTAACAACTTTAGATGTTAATCTATTGAGACATAAAATTGAGTGTCTGGCTCCTATATGTTTATGGACACAGATATGGAGATACAGATCTAAAGTTTAAAGTGATTTAACTCATTAGTGGTCCCAGAACAGTTAGCAGCTTTGGATGTAAATCTATTGAGACATAAAATTGAGTATTGGAGTTCTAGATGTTTATGGACACAGATACAGAGATTTAACTTGACATAAAACTAATATTTTGCTGTTGTAACATTACTTTTAGGTCCATAACCGTGAAAAGTTTGGACCAAATGTGGTCAAAAGGTCGTGCACTCCCCTTTTTTCACCGTTTGCCAACTCATGTGCGAATAAAAAAAGGTTAATGTGGTTGAACCCTAAGAACCCTTACGTGTAAATCCTATAATCTGAAGGTTGAGAGAAGTAACCAGAATTAACAAATCTGTATTAATTTAGGCCCCGCTGCATTCAATGCAACCAACTGCCAGGGGGAGCCCCCGGGTTCCCAGTCCTGGCGCGTTACGTCCATTCACACCTCCGGACCTCTCCTCCATACCTCATATGGACGGTACGCCATCTCAAAACAGTGTTCGTAACAATTTCTCACCTGCGCCCGTTCGAGCCAACGATGGACATCACGAACAAACCGGCCCTTATATCATCGGTAGTCCTATCGACCTAGGGAGTATCGACAACGTAGATAATATCGGCCTGCGGATAGATCCTTTGGCCAGTGGACGTCGAAATCGAGAACATATCGAACTACAGGAGGCTGCGATTGGCGAGACCACTTCTGAAGGTAAGTTCTTTCTACGTTATAAAAACTAACCTACAGGAAAATTTCTCTTATTTGAATTGTACTCGCTGGTCGATTTAGATAACGTTCATCGAATGCAAAATAAATGAGTACAACGAAAATACTGACGTACGTAGTGAAAGATTGAGATCGCAACGTTGAACGATCGTAAAGATACACGTTCTCATAAAAATGTACGCGAAAACGATAGCCATCGATAAGGTTTATAGTCTCAGTGGCATCCGTAATGACGAAGGTCAAGTACGTAACTTTCTATGACGCTGGAATATCTGGAAGTCTATCGGAATGCCTAATGCTCTAATTCAAAACCTGTTCGATATTGTTGAACGAACAGGATCGATTGCTTGATTTCATCTATGTTTTTATATCGTTGCAAAGTAGTTCATTTGATCTGATATTTCCTCGCAACTACGCGATGCATCGTTATGTTTTCATCAAAGTGGCATGAGCGGATTTTCCAATAAGGTTTGATATCATTCGTGCGGAGCTACCCACCCCCTTTGGCTCTCACCCTAGCCGGAACTGTCCTTGGCCCACAGTCTACTCGCGTCGAGGTTGTTTATTGATGCAACCTTAACGTTCCTGTATTCCCGGCGAGTGCTGCTCGAGTATAGCACGGTGCTGACGCCAACTTGTTGCAGATACCAGGCGCATGCGTTTTAGGGCGAACACGTGTGCAGTGCTGTCGCATTTTGCGCACAATCCCCCCCTTTAACACTGGCGTATCACACCGTTTTGGAACCCTTTTCTAAACACTCGAGTTTTCATCCTTGAATGCTGCGGAGGGTTCGAGGTCCCATTGTTTTAAATTGCACACGTGTGCAGTTTCTACACTGACGTATCAAGACATTGAGGAGCCCTCCTCATAAGTCAATTCCGATTGTTATTAGAGGTTCACACTTCTAACCTTTTTTAGAAATTTTTAAATTAATTTATGTTTCTAGTTTCCTATACTGTATACTGATGTATAGATTCTTTTTAGATACTTTCAGATTTGAATTTCTTAAAATTATTGCAGGTAGTTGCAGATATTTTTCAATATTCTTTGATCTCCTTAAATCTGGATGCCCTTAAAAATACCTGGAGATGTCTGTAAATTTCTGAGTATTTTTAGACCCCGCATTTTTAGACGCCCTTCAAATTTATATTTAATTTCATGAATCTCTAAATTTATCTGTTTATAATTTTTTAACCAGTAGAATATTTTGCTAGCGTGCAAGTTCAAAACTTGAAGTGCTCCATTTTGGTCGATCCGTCGCTATACGCGCTTCGTAGGTCTAGGTTACGATTGACCCGGCACCGCAGTTACTACACTGCATATTTCTCGAATCCGAAAGGCGGATGTTTTCGACAACTCGTCATGCGATAAATAAAAATTCTGCTTTTGTATTTTCATTGATTCCCTGAATAATCGAATATAAATCGAGGATTAAAGATTATTCGTGAAACGTTGACGACCTATCGAACCGTATATACCTCGGTAAAGAAGTAGCTGATGGCTAGTGCCACCTACGTACTACAGTCAGTCTGACGAGGAAATTTGCAAGCGTAATGTGGTCATGGATATTTTTGACTGGCGAATGTTCGTGAATTAGGCTCGGTTTCGGTTTAATATTATTATCTACGGATTAATACGGTGTACTGTATTACGCGTACTCACGTTTTATGCCGAGTATGGTAGGGGTGTGGCGTCAAGCACGAGCCTTCTTCCGGCACGATGACGCAGATACGTAGCTTGTTTAACCGATCGTTATCTCGTACAGAAAAGTGTTCTGTTAGTGTATGTTAACTGTCAGACGCACAGGTTTCCACAAAATGTGCATATTATCTTTTCTTCGTCGAGCTAACGAGATTCTCGGGGACGATGAAAAAATGCCAAACTAATATAGTGAATTAATTTCGATCTAATTTGGTCGACAGTGAAGCATTCGAGTGTAAATTTGTTTACTGTTCCACGGTTATCTTGATCCCATTTAATCTGATAGTTCAAAACTCCACCTCCGATTTCTACATAGTTACACAACTTAGTAACGGTGACGTACGAATGGATAATATATCGCCGGAAGTAATTATTAAATGATTGGTGCCGAGAAACTATGGGATCTATGAGCTCAAACATTTTGTGTACACGCATCTCGCGATATGATACGTGACAGTATCAGAGAATAACTATCTAACGCCTACGGACTAGCTCGATGTTACACAATGTTTGTTTTCTGTAATGTAATTTAAAATGTTAGGTACGTGGGATTGGTAACAATGTGTAACTCACATGTTCAGTGGTGAGCATGACGCATAGGTTTCCCTAGAGCAAATTACGTAGGGGTAAGAAACGCACCACCCGTTTTAGTTTCTCCAATTTTTACAATTCACTAAATTTTCAACTTAGTGTAGATACTTGAAAACCCCCTCCAACTTTCTTAAAAAAGTTTTCGTTGCACCTGTGTATATATGCATCTGATATTGGGCGTATACGTTAAGACACTTCGATATATTTATAATTCCGACACGTTTAAATTATGATAAGCAAAAAGTTACGTATGAAGTCAAAATCCAAAGTTTAATTCTCACAACGTATAGTAAATTTTGTTAATTATTTTATGCTGTTTCTTTGCTGTATAATCGTAAAATCGATTATTGTATAAGCACACATCAAATGGGAAATTATTTTCGTCCAACCGGCGTTTAAGTAATTCTCTACCGGTCTGTATTTATTGACCGCGATAAGAATTTTTTATAGAATTCCTCTTTAGATATGCAGCTATAACCTCCAAGATGTTAGCGCAAGCTACGTCAACGTTTTCTTGAATAACATAGCACAGTGACCAAGTTCTTCTTCACAGTTTGATCATCGAGTCCACGTCGTATAATTTGAACAAATGTAATAACAGTCAAATAGAATTTCTGATTTTATAACCTTGAATTATTGGCGATTAATCCATACGTGATGATCAGTTGTATTGGTATGTTATCTTATCGCGTGTTAAATTTGAATCATATTGCCGAAGGGAAGTGATGTGAAAGACATTTCATCTAACAAACAACAATATGGAAGTAGCGAGTACGAAGGTGATACAATGGTTCAACGAACTCAGAGCTCGTTTTCATCTTTATTTGTACGCTCAAAATCGTAAGTCAACATATTACGAAAACGTAACATGATTGAAGTACCACGTGATCACTAGATAAACAGATAAGAAACATTTTTAGAGATGCTTGGTAAAAAATATGAGCAGGGCCGGCGCGTACTGGGTCTTTTTAATTCATGACCAATCGAATAAATAAATTATGTAATAAATCTTATAGGTTTAAGATATTTTTTATAATATAATAAAGGACTTATATACCCTCTGCGCGCCGGTTCGGATAGCTCTAAGCGAAAAATTTTTTGTAATGTCTATTGAATTAATTTTAGGGAAATGTATATAAAAATTAACTTTGTAAATTGTAACAAAAAATATTAGGATAATACGAAAGTCTTGTGTATTGGTTTTGTTATAGTTGGTCCTATAAGAGCAGAAAATGGTGGGTCCCAAGGTGACGATCGGCGGTCATCGCAACACGATAGTAGCGAGGAAAGGGTGGTTTTCATAAATGCTCCTCATCAGCCTGCAAAATACAAAAATAATCACATTACTACCGCAAAGTACTCATTTCTTTCGTTCATACCTATGTTCCTTTTTGAACAATTTCGTCGATACAGTAATTGCTTCTTCCTGTTCATCGCCCTTATGCAGGTATTAAAATTTACAAATACATCCATGTTAATATTTCTCAGATTCTAATGTTCACCTTTAATTTCAGCAAATACCGGATGTATCACCTACAGGTCGTTATACAACTTTGGTTCCATTAATTTTTATTCTTAGTGTGTCTGCATTGAAAGAAATAATTGAAGATATTGTAGGTATTTTTCACTATAGTTGTATCTTAATTCTTATTAGATATTTGAATAGCATTATTTGTTACAGAAAAGGCATAGGGCAGATGATGAGATCAATATGCGTGAAGTAGAGGTTTTGAGAGATGGGCATTGGCAATGGATTCAGTGGCGGCATGTTGCAGTTGGTGATGTAGTTAAGGTTAGATCTTGTTTTCATCAAGATTATTCATACTACCGCTGTTCATTGCATTCTAGAGTCATTTTGTTTGATATGCATAGGTCCGTAACAATAATTTCTTCCCTGCTGACTTGATCTTGTTATCATCATCGGAGCCACAGGGTATGTCTTTCATAGAGACTGCCAATTTGGATGGAGAAACAAATTTGAAGATACGGCAAGCCCATCCTGACACTGCCAGTCTCTTGGATACTGCAGAATTAATGAATTTTCGTGCAAATATTCAGTGTGAGCCACCAAACAGGCATCTGTATGAGTTTCATGGAGTATTAAGGGAAACTAATAAACAGTATGGATATTTTCTGTATACATTTTCAATTAAATGGTTTGAAATTCATTGAAACAATATGAGCATATGTTCTTTAGAAGCGTAGCTTTGGGACCTGATCAAGTATTGCTTCGTGGAGCAATGCTAAGGAATACGCGTTGGGTTTTTGGTGTAGTAATCTATACAGGGCATGATACAAAACTTATGCAGAATAATACTACAACTGCACCTCTCAAAAGGTCTACATTGGACCGACTGACCAATACACAAATACTCATGTTGTTCTTTATACTTCTTTTATTGTGCCTTCTGTCTGCAGTATGCAATGTTATATGGACGAAAAGTAATAGTGATGGATTGTGGTATTTAGGTTTACAAGGTAACTTATTGATCTTCTTTATGTTTTTGCAAGTCACGATTTTATAACTGAATAATCTTTATTTATTTCAGAGGAAATGACTAAAAATTTTGCTTTTAATCTTTTAACATTCATTATTTTATTCAACAATTTAATTCCCATTTCATTGCAAGTTACATTGGAAGTTGTAAGATTTGTTCAAGCCACATTTATCAATATGGACATTGAAATGTACCATGCAGAAACTGACACTCCTGCAATGGCTCGTACAAGTAATCTTAATGAAGAACTTGGTATGGTTAATTATGTTTTTACCGATAAAACTGGAACTCTGACAAAAAACGTGATGGAATTTAAAAGGTGTTCAATTGGAGGAAAGATGTATGAGTAAGTATGTTAAAACATGTGATCTTTTGTCTTATATTTATTCCCATTATTTTTTACTAAATAGTAATGCCTTACAGTTTGCCAGATCCTATAAATGAGAATGAAGGTGGCAGTAGTGCTAATAGCGAATTAATTAAGGACATTATCGAAGGAAGATCAGTACAAGATTCTTCTCGTCCTGCCGATAAAAAAGCCGCGTATCATGCAAAGATACTCCACGAATTTATGATCATGCTCTCAGTATGTCACACTGTTATTCCCGAAAAAATAGATGATACTATCATATATCATGCTGCATCTCCTGGTAATTTACACACAGTTCTGTTCCTTAATATACGATTTCTGATTTATTTATCTACATTTTATTTGTTGCATAGATGAAAGGGCATTAGTAGATGGAGCACGCAAATTTAATTACGTGTTCGATACAAGAACGCCTAGCTACGTGGAAGTAATAGCTCTAGGCGAAAGGCTTCGGTACGAAATATTAAATGTAATAGAATTCACGTCAGCTAGGAAAAGAATGTCGGTAATTGTTAAAACGCCAGACGGAAAAATCAAACTTTTTTGTAAAGGCGCAGATTCCGTTATTTATGAAAGATTATCTCCACCCTCTGTAGAAGATAATGATCCCGAACAGACTGGTTCGAACGACTTTCGTGATGTAACCTTGGAACATTTGGAAGCGTTTGCAACTGAAGGTCTAAGAACACTTTGTTTCGCTGCTGCGGATATACCTGAAACTTTGTATCAGGTAAGCGTCATATCTACTTTATCACACTTCATTTTGCATTTATTAAAACTTTTTTCTTAATCAGTGGTGGCGAGAAACTTATCACAATGCAACAATTAGTTTAGCAAATCGTGAAAGTATGATCGAAAACGCCGCGAATCTTATCGAAACAAAATTAAGGTTATTAGGAGCGACTGCTATCGAAGATCAATTACAAGATCAAGTGAGTGAATTTATATATATTTTCGTGTTTGTAATTTGCGTAATTGTAATACTCGTGATTTCATAGGTACCAGAAACGATACAGTCTCTTCTACAAGCTGATATTAATGTATGGGTATTAACTGGTGACAAGCAGGAAACTGCTATTAATATTGGCTACTCTTGTAAATTGATTACTCATGGAATGCCATTGTATATTATTAATGAACTATCTTTAGATGTAAGGGAGAATGCTATTATTTTTGATCGTATAAATTCATGTGGACGTTTTGTAGAATAATATTTTGCACTTACAGAAAACTAGAGAGGTTATAATTCAACGTTGTCTTGATTTTGGGATCGATCTAAAATGTCAAAACGATGTAGCTCTCATCATCGATGGGAATACATTAGACTTCGCATTATCCTGTGATATTAGAATGGATTTTTTGGATTTATGTTCATCTTGTAAAGTTGTTATATGTTGTAGAGTTTC
This sequence comes from Megachile rotundata, assembly GCF_050947335.1. Classification (NCBI taxonomy): domain Eukaryota; kingdom Metazoa; phylum Arthropoda; class Insecta; order Hymenoptera; family Megachilidae; genus Megachile; species Megachile rotundata. The sequence continues at coordinate 9,549,958 of NC_134994.1, forward strand.
ACCAATGCAAAAGGCAGAGGTATAATAAATCTTGATATGTTACTTTCTCAAAGGAGAAAGACACAGTTTAGTAACATAATAATTTTCCAGGTTGTCGATTTAATTACGAGTAATAAAAAAGCCGTCACACTTGCAATCGGAGATGGCGCAAATGATGTAGCCATGATTCAGAAAGCTCATATTGGTGTTGGTAAGTTTACTAATTTTTTACTTCTATTGGAAGAAGAATACATGCTACTAACATATGTTATTTATTTGTAGGAATTTCAGGCGTTGAAGGTCTTCAGGCAGCTTGCGCTTCAGACTATTCTATCGCGCAGTTTCGTTTTCTGAAACGTTTATTATTTGTCCATGGTTCTTGGAACTATAGCAGAATGTGTAAATTGATACTATACTCGTTTTACAAAAATATTTGCCTCTACGTTATTGAATTGTGGTTTGCTATTTCCTCCGGCTGGTCCGGACAAATCCTTTTTGAACGATGGTCTATAGGTCTCTATAATGTTGTAAGTAACAGAGTCCCTGTGCAAATTACAGTGCAAATTTAAAATGTCGCAAGATGTAATAGAGGTGTTTCACAACAGGTATTTACGGCAGCACCTCCATTAGCGATGGGACTTTTTGATAAAGTATGTTCCGCAGAGACTCATTTAGCTCATCCTGCATTGTATGCAACAAAGAATACTGGGGAATCTTCGTTTAATATTAAGGTGATCTCAACAATATGTTTCGCAATATGGGCCTCAGGCCCATCTTAGTCTTTATCTAGTTAATGCTTATAACATTATGCCTTACACCGAATTGTTTATACAGGTGTTTTGGATTTGGATCGCAAATGCTTTAATACATTCGTCTCTTCTCTATTGGTTGTCGTTGATGGTTCTGAAAGAAGGCGTCATCTGGTCGAACGGTAGAGATGGTGGATATATAATGCTAGGGAATTTTGTGTATACTGTACGTTTTACTTTACTACGGTTGATATGTTTCTATTGGAAATATCATTATATCTAGATTCGTCAATAGTATGTTGTAGTGACTGTATGTGGGAAGGCAGGTTTAATAATAAATTCTTGGACGTGGGTTACTCATGTAGCAACGTGGGGATCTATTGCACTTTGGTTCTTATTTATTTTGATTTACAGGTAATTTTCATGATATATATTTGCATTTATATTCACGTTGAGAGAATCATCGAAACTATTTTGATAAATTTCAGCAATTTCTGGCCTGCTTTGAACGTGGGAGCTGTAATGGTGGGTAACGATCGGATGTTGTTTTCGTCACCCGTATTTTGGCTGAGTTTGATACTTATACCATCGGCAGTACTGCTCTTGGATGTTACAGTTAAAGCGTAAGTTATATTTCAGTATCGATATCGGTAGATCATATCCCTAAATAATCAGTACAATGTGTACGAAATAATTTCAATTACAGAGTGAAAAATACAATATGGAAGTCTGTAACCGCGGCAGCCAGGGAAAACGAAATTAGAAAATCTGATCCCGGAGACATATTCAACAGCCATGATTACAGAAGCTCGTAAGTATTGTTACACTTAATATTATTTTTTTATATAAAATAAAATTAGCGGTTTAGTACGCGTGATTCTCAATAATGAGGAATGTTCTTAGTAATTTATATCGATAAAGTACTAATAATATTTCTCCCATGTTTATAAATTTGCCTATATTAAGATGGTGTACATACTGCATGAAATATTGGTAGATAATCTGGAAAAAGTCCATTCTTTTAATGTTCAATATGCATGGCTTAATCAGTGTCATATTGTAAAAATAAAGGTCGATCAAATGAACATCTATTTATCAGCATACGATAATTGATTTTCATAGTTTTCAAAATTTAATCTCGACTAACCAATCATCTAGGTGCATGCATATAGCGGTATATTGTCTCAGCCTTGATGAGTTATATTTCTGATCTGCTTTCGTAGTAATTTTTTTCAAAATGCAATCATTTTTTTTATATTTTTATTTAAAAGTTTTTAACAAAAACGCTACATTTAATTATTAAGAATTCTCGATTGAGTGGACATATAAAAATTGCAACAGGAGGTCATGTTCGAGGAGGCGATGGTTAATTTGGTGTTGGGCCTCGGTCTGGTCGCCAAGAAGGCGAAATAAGATCAGAATCTACCCACTAACGATCGCGGCGCGTGATTTATGGTTCACTCATCATACAGAATACTTTTCGTCTACATCATCCCATGTTCCATCTTCCTAAAGACTTTCAACAAACTCCTGTCCAATGTGGATTCCGTAAGCATTCCGATATCTTACAATCCTTTATCCTTTAGCTTCCAAAATTGTACCTGTTAACTATTTTTATACAATGTCGAGTATTATATGTATCGTGTTGTTTTGTACATGTGTAGTACAACGTCTATTATACATTTGTATATAAATGAGATAAATAATGTTTTCTTCTCTTCCCACCTATAGATTTAGCATCAGTTTAGAAGTTTAAGTAGCAAGTAACGAAGGAGTATATTCATTTAACATAGCTCTTTTTAAATAACATCATAAAACGTCTCATCTTCATCTATAATATATCACATCTAACATTTTATCATTCTCTCTAGAATTTTTAGCAGTAAGTAACGAATGTTTCATGTGTGTGAATAGTAGTATAAGTCGAAGCTTTTAACGATACCATGCATATTTTATTACTGCACAATTCTAATTTTGTCCGTGCATAGAAAGTCAGGAACATTGTAACTAATTACATTGAGATTGAATTAATTGTCTTGTTGATTACATACGTGTCCAGTATCAAGTGCTGTTTGTTAATGCGGTTTTCTGGTATGTTTTATTCGCGGTATCCCGTGAAGGCCTGTGCATGCCATCGCCGACCTCGCGAGGTGTAAGTACCCCCAGTAGCTGGTAACTCACAGTGCTCCTGTTAATCGTACATTTACAGGCGAAAGCACCGCTAATTAATCGATTCGCATGATCGTTCCACGTTTCGCTTGCAACAGCACCGCGGTATGAGTAATCACTCTCACTATATTTTTCTATCACTTCAAATATGGTCTTTCTGTGTAGGATTTTCTTCAACGAAAATTTTTAGATAAACTGGTGCTAACAAATTTTCATTGTTCTAATTTTTAGATAAATTAGAACAAGTTTTCAGTGAATAGTCTATGATAAATTAGTGTTTTAGATATAGAATGTACAGTGTTATTCTACACCTCTGAATCAATGATCAACATTACTTCCAAGAGGTAAAGTTCTATGTTTCTGAAGACTTATCTTCTCAAGCGCTACAAGTGGTAGTGAACCTCACCTTGATTTTAAAGGTCAAGGTCAAGGTTTTACAAGTCTGATTCGCATCTAGAGGGGATGTAAAATAAAATAACAGGGTGTGAATCAGAAAGACATACAAATTACAGATTCTGAAGACTTATCTTCTCAAGCAAACGGTAGTACCTCACCTTGATTTTGAAGGTCAAGGTTTTAAAAGTTTAATTTGCATCAAGTTCAGGGGATGTAAAATAAAATAGGGTGTGAATCAGAAAGACGTGCACCGTCTGTTTAACGATCGCACCGCATGTACCATAGACAAAGTAACCATCAGACCGGTCAGAAAGTTGAGGAAAAAAATTAGATAAGACGCGTAAGGATGAGGACAACCGCTATCCAGACGAGTGTTTCTAAAACGAATTTTTGTTTGAATGCACGGCTTTACAGATTGACGGAGACGGCTCGGCTACTGAAAAACGTAAAAAGCGTTTTCACCAGGCGATCAAACGCCGCCTCCAGAGTTAATGTCGAGGTGGAGCTATCACGTAAGTTGTTTTATCTGTAGTATCACGACGGGCCAACAGAAATAACGGAATGAATTAACATGGAAGAACTTTTGTACAGTTTCTTTGTCTGATTAAGCTCCATCGTTTGGTATATTCTTTTTATTTTATCTCTTACTAAACGCACTGTAATCTCAGAGCACGCGCTTCGTTTCTTTCACGGCTTTCGCCTTATTCGATAGAAAGTTCTTCGATCGGGCAAATACTCGCACGCGCACTGTTTTACTAACGTACGCTTTTAACTGTGTACATACGCTTTACGGTTATACTTAGGCTATCTTGTAGTTTCTTTAACTCTTTGCACTCGAAGGTTATTAGTGGTTTATAAATATTTGATGGTGATTTAGAAATATTTGAGCAGCATTGTTTTGCTCGAGGTTTTGGGATTTTTGAATGGTGGGACTTTGTTCATAGAATTATGAAGTTGAGGACTCTTTTTGTTAGTTGGGGACTTTCGAATTGGGTATATTGGAAATTTGGGATCTGGCTTTGAAACTTTGGATCTAGAAATTTAGACTCGTCAAATTTTGTGATCTTAGAAGTTTGAATCTTTGGTGAATTGAAACTTTGAAACCTGGGGACTTAGGAATCTAGCGACATCTCATGTCACCTAGAATTTTGTATCATTTAGAATTTTCAAATCTTTTAAAAACAGTAGGGTTGGAATTAAAAACTGAAATATTTCAGAAGAAGATGATATTTCGAGTGCGGAAGGTTAAGTCTTCTTTTCAGTCTAACATCTATTAATTCTCTAACGTAGAATATTAAACTTCTAACAGTAGAAACGTAGTTTTAACATCTAACCCAGTAGTGCATGCATGTTGACTAGTTAAATGTTGTAACAGCGGAGATTAATAGGTTGCGCTCTTTATTATTGCGCATGCTACGCCATGCAGATGGATTTGCATTCTCTCAAGAGGAAGGAGGATCGGTGACCCAGACGGACGTGATCAGAGCTTACGATACAAATCTTCCGAAACCTGGCGGCATGTGATCTTAATGTAACTAAACAACTATACGGATGTACATTATAATAGATAATTTTATTCAAGCGAATGAACAAAAAAACAAAATAGGTATTTGGGAAAATATGGTCTCGTAAAAGATGCCCTACGTAACGCCTGTCTACGTTTCAACGACTGACTGTTATGGTTATAATACTTGTAAAAGCATTGGCGTAACTATAGGGGGACCAGGATGAACCTATACCCTCTAGCATATCGATTTTGCTAACTTAGCTGATATCATATCTTCTGATTTTTAAATTAATACTTTTTCTAAGTCATAAATAGTTTTCTGGATTTTCAAGGTTCTACATTAACAAATTTTGAAGGTCCTATATACCTAAATTATTATGTCAACAATTCCAAACTTGTCAAATTCCTGTATCCTCAAATTCCTGTGTCCTCAATTACAAAATTCACACATGTTCAAATCCTCACATCCTCAAATCCACATATGTCCAAATTCTCACATGTCCAAATCCTCACATCCCCAAATTCTCACATGTCGAAATCTTCACATCCCTAAATCCTCACATCCCCAAATTCTCACATGTCCAAATCCCCACATCCCCAAATTCTCATATGTCCAAATTCTCACATGTCCAAATCCTCACATCCCCAAATTCTCACATGTCGAAATCTTCACATCCCTAAATCCTCACATCTCCAAATTCTCACATGTCCAAATCCTCACATTCCCAAATCCTCATATGTCCAAATTCTCACATGTCCAAATCCTCACATCCCCAAATTCTCACATCCCCAAATCCTCACATGTCCTAATCCTCACATCCCCAAATTCTCACATGTCAAAATCCTCACATCCCCAAATCCTCACATCCCCAAATTCTCACACATCCAAATCCTCACATCCCCAAATCCTCACATCCCCAAATTCTCACACATCCAAATCCTCACATCCCCAAATCCCCAAATCCCCAAATCCCCAAATTCCCAATCTCCCAATCCCAAATATCCACCTTCTCAAAATGTCCCACCTTCTAAATTCTCAGTAAATTTATTTTTCTGATAGTCTGAAAAAAATGGAGGATGCCTGGTCACTTTAGTTGAAGGTTACGCGAATGCGTAGAAGAGAGAAACGTTTTCCACGATCGACGGGCCTCGCAACAAATAGTATTAGAAAGACTATCAAAACGAAAATTTTTCAAGAAGTATTCATCTATTTTGAACTCCTAGATCACGCGCGAATGAAGACAGAGAATTTTAACGGTACCTTAGATAATTCTTTTTGATACTCTACGAGATTTATTGTATTGTATTTAATCGTATAACTTCGGACCTCGTCTTGTGAAACCTCATATTGTAATCTTCGTGGCGACACGAAATGCTGATCGTGCATTTGTGATGAGCGCATTTTATCTTACGATTAGTTCGAAATTTAGGATGTTACGGCTGAGATGTCTTTAGATTTCTTTTTCATTTGTTTCGTGGTTCAACTTGGTTTTATTGCGTTGAATAGAAACGATGTAGAGTTTAATAGATGGAAAGATTCATTTTTATGCAAACGGCAATATATAAAGTGATACAGTTTTGTTCTGTTGAGGATGATGATGAAATTGTATACACGTTGAAGAAAATCATAGTTAACAATAGTCTATATTTTCTTATGTTCTTAACACGTTGACAGTGTATGCTATTGTGTATTTTGTGTGAGATGGGAACGTTTACTTGTACTAACCTAGATTTATTAACGTGTCACTCTATTGTAACTAATTGCAAATCTTGCAGTTTATGATGTTTCAGAACTGTAAGTCAGATCAAATATCTAAATGGACAAATTTGCAAATTCCCAAAGTATTTGGGTTCCAAACTAGAGTTTCAACTCCTTGAATTTCCAAAATCTTAAAGTTCTAAATGTACAAATCCTCAAATTCCTGAGTTGTCACATCTCTTAATCCTTATATCCTCAAATTCTCACATGTCTAAATTCTCACATACCCAAATTCTCACATGTCCAAATCCTTACATCCTCAAATTCTCACATGTCCAATTTCTCATACACCCAAATCTTCACATATGCAAATCCTCACATCCCCAAATTCTCACATGTCCAAATCCTCACATACGCAAATCCTCACATCCCCAAATTCTCACATATGCAAATCCTCACATGTCCAAATTCTCACACACCCAAATTCTCACATGTCCAAATCCTCACATCCCTAAATCCTCACATGCCCAAATTCTCACACACCCAAATTCTCACATGTCCAAATCCTCACATCCTTAAATCCTCACATGCCCAAATTCTCACACACCCAAATCCTCACATGTCCAAATTCTCACACCTCCAAATCCCCACATCTCCATATCCTTCCACCTCCAAATCCTCAAACCTTTCACTACTCAAATTTCCAAATCCAAAAGTTCCAAACCTCAAATCCCTGATGAATGCAAGTCCCTAAAAAATGCAGGGCAATCGCCCTAAAAGCAGTACTGAAGGTGTGCCATAGTAGATCTAAGACTTCGCCATACAACTCAACGTGTTAAGTAAAGATTTCGATGTTCCACTGATCGAGATACATGAAAAAACGTGCCAGTGAAAGTTTATTCCGACTTCTGTGTTTCTCCTCCCATCAATCCTTATTTCTTAAATTTTCGACTGTATATTTTATTATTGTAAATACGACGATTGCGTTGTTATCTAGTCAACAGTTTGACATGAATCTTTCCGTTCGAGATTCACTCTTCCGCCCATCATGAACACTCTCGTTTGATTTGTAACGACTGAATGGAGATTTGTTAAACGAGACAATGTGTGTGCATATGTATAGCAACAATTGTATGCATTATGCTTGAAATACGTATACTAAATATATACATAACATATATATATATATAAACTATGTTCGGAATAAAATGATGATGAAAAATTTGATGTTATCTGGTTACAATTGTTATCATTGTCGGGATTGTTCGATTAAGCTTGAGTGTATAAGTGGATCGGAAATTTTTATTAAAAACAATGATATAAATATGTAAGTACAAAGAAAGCATATGTAGATACACTGTGCCAGCAAGCGCTCGATGTATATAAAATGTGTATATATATATAAATCTCTCTCTTTCTCTCTTTCTTTATATATATATAAATTTACTTAATTTCTACAATTCTTCTGCATCTTTTATTTCCTCTCTAAAGTCGTTTTTTTTTTAATCTGTGCTACAGAATACAGCATACCCCTGATCGACGATGACGAGATTAACAATGGCGACGGATTGTTCGAAGAGTACCTAAGTTGCGTTGAGAAACCTGAACATTTCTATGGGAGACTTTAATTAATAAGGTTCTTCGATATAATACGTAACAATTCTACCTCGATTCGTACAATGGTGACGAACTCTATTTTAAAAAATTTTGTTGCCTCGTTAATTTATAGTTCTACTTTTAACCTTTAGATTATTATTTATAAATATTTTGTACAAGGTTCGCCACCATACTTTTGATACTTTCCCACCAGTATCTTTAGCATTCTTTCACTTCGTCCTTTTTCTACTTTAATACTCTCGATCAAGTGATCATCGGCGGTTCCAGTTTCATACTAATAAAGAAGTTCTCTCGATCCTCTCTGTATCTATTTTTTAATAGAAACTCACGGGTGAACGAGTGTCCCGGAAAATCGAACACCGAAGCTCGTTTCTGACAATCCACCAACCAAGATACAACCTCGAGGACTCGTCTCATCCTAGGATCCATGTTCCTCCACTTCTCCTCTTCTTCCACACAAGCCCTGCGTTGGAGAACAATATTGTTCCACCGGTAAAAATATTTCCACGCTAAGTCCTGTTCCCTAGATGTCCACAACAAATCTGTCTTCTCCTCGTAAATCGTTTTTTGGTCCCCTTTTATTCTAGTCAAAACAGACTCCAGTATACGTTTACTCAATCCTTGTTTTTGTTCTAAATCCTGATTACTTTTCAGACATGCATCATTGTTGAGTGACTTTTGGATGAAACGATTGGGACTGCGACTTGCATTTTTCATATGACTGGAATTACTTTGCTGTTGGGATTCTGGATTTAGACCGAGAACTCTTGTTAGAAGATCACCGACGTACGGCAGGGAAGGGACGTTTCTTTCCGCTTTTGTCCATGCTCGGCGATATACGGAGCAACAGGGATTTTTGTAGATCTTGCTGAGCCGTTCCATCATTTCGTATCTGGATTTATAGGAATCGTAAGATTTATAGGAAGAGGAAGGTTAGGATTACTTTTGCGATAGATTAACATGTGTTAGATTGTCATTGTATTCACGAATTAGATTTACTACAAATATTCACCCGTTGTATTACCACATGTCAGATTACTACGTATTACATTTGCTATACACTGTATCTCCACGCGTTAGATCACCATATGTTATTTTTTCTGATATATTGTACTACCACGCGTGGTATCACTAAGCGTTAAATTTTCTACATGTCCAAATTTCTGTTCATTGTACCACGTTACTACCAATTAGCTACGTGTCCAAATTTCTACTCATTGTACCACGTTACTACCAATTAGCTACGTGTCCAAATTTCTACTCATTGTACCACGTTACTACCAATTAGCTACGTGTTCAAATTTCTGTTCATTGTAACACGTTACTACCAATTAGCTACGTGTCCAAATTTCTACTCATTGTACCACGTTACTACCAATTAGCTACGTGTCAAAATTTCTACTCATTGTACCACGTTACTACCAATTTGCTACGTGTCCTTTCTACTCATGGTATCACGTTACTACCAATTAGCTACGTGTCCAAATTTCTACTCATTGTACCACGTTACTACCAATTAGCTACGTGTACAAATTTCTGTTCATTGTAACACGTTACTACCAATTAGCTACGTGTCCAAATTTCTACTCATTGTACCACGTTACTACCAATTAGCTACGTGTCAAAATTTCTACTCATTGTACCACGTTACTACCAATTTGCTACGTGTCCTTTCTACTCATGGTACCACGTTACTACCAATTAGCTACGTGTCCTTTCTATTCATTGTACCACGTTACTACCAATTAGCTACGTGTTCTTTCTACTCATGGTACCACGTTACTACCAATTAGCTACGTGTCCTTTCTATTCATTGTACCACGTTACTACCAATTAGCTACGTGTCCTTTCTACTCATTGTACCACGTTACTACCAATTAGCTATGTGTCCAAATTTCTATTCACTGTACCCGATTACCTACCTATTAGCATGATGCGTTCGCAAATAGGACCAACTGCTCCGTAGCCTATAAATAGGCGGCGCCTGTAACCCAGCCAAAATGGACCTGCACGAATGAAAATTTCCCATAGCGAAACACTTGTTAGCGGCATTAACGAATCTCGCGATGACTCTACTCCTCATGGCTAACTTCCTCGTCGCTAGAACCTCGCTAACAGTCAAACAAGACACTCGATGACTGAAGGCTATCCAGGCTGCTAAATTAGGAGCGTTTCTGGAGTTTCTTTGGAAGACCAAGATCTCGATCTCCTCGGAGGGAATTCGGACGAAAAGATCACGATCTATGAGGGTCAGTTGCGTGGCCAGTATAGTACTATCTATATCCCAGATCGTGACTCTGAAGTCCATCCTTAATAATCTTCTTAGTTGTAGAGTTGCACTTGACTCTTCGTCTTGAACTTTCTTCTTCTTTCTGTATGTTCCGTTGCTTGAGAAGATTCGTCCTAGAAGACTGGGTTTCTCTTCGGTGCTGATGATGGACTCTTCTTCGCACGGACACTTTTTCTTTCTCTGAAATAGTTTGCGTTTCGGTCGGTCCTTTTCTTGGCGAAAATTTCTTAGGTGGTTCAAGTGTTGCCTCAGCTCCCTGAGAGGATTAATGAGACCTAGTTTCAGTTTGTACTTGCGTTTTTGTTAAGACGGGTATCCACTTGTTGCTGGATAACTCGTCCATTTAGTAGCATTAAAGCTGAACAGTGTCAGATTGAAATAGGATGATAGTCAGATTGAATAGGTTGCTGTATAATTTGTCCACCTAATAGCATTGAAGCTGGACAGTGTCAGATTGAAACCATTCATATTGTTAATGAATATCAATGCTATATTTTTATTTGTAAAGTAATGAATACAATGAAGCTGATGTCATACAGATGCTGTCGCACACAACAATATCTATATCCAACTTCATATCAAAATCTGACAGAAGCACGCGTATTTGCAATAAGCGAATACCCGTCACCAACTACCTGTAAGCAGCCGCCGCAGGTCTAGGTCTGTACCAATAATCCGGAGTCCAAAATAATATCACTCGTCCCTTGGCAGCGGTCCCAACCGACCCAAACCTACCCAACTGCAAAGAAGTATGAGAAACACTGGTCCCGAGTTGTCTACGCGATACAGGAAGTCTCAGTTCCGAGTCAACGGGTTGTCTACGAACGGTGACCAGACTGAACGATCTACGGCCTTGTAGAAGCGTCCTCTCTCCAGGTTGCACGGACCAGGGGCCGAGAGCGTAAAGAAAATGCGCCGCCGTGCAGAGACCGTATCTTCTGAAGTGTCTGAAACGTTTCGTGGACCTGCACCGACCTTTCTCTTCGCCTTCCCAGACTTTCACGCCACTCTCCATGAGAACGTACAGATTCATCATGTTCTTCTCGTTCGACCTTGAAGCTTCGTAACACTGTCGATCCCTGCGTGTGGGACCTAGGACCAACCCGGAGTGGCATTTCTCTGGAACTCCAATTCCGAAACGGGATATCCTCTTTGCTAAACACTTGTCGGGACTTTCGGATTGTTTTTCTTTCTTTGCTGACGACTCGTACAGTGTCTGTTCGTTGTACCAGACGTTCCGTTTCTCGTCCAAGAGTCTCCCCTGCAGGCGATTGCAAGGACAACTCTGACAGGCCACGGAGAACTTCTTCGCGTTGTAATATTTGCGACTGTGGTCCCTAATGAACAGCACGTCACACAGTCCACCGTTCTTGTCCTTAGAGCATCTGCAGGTCGGCCAACTTTTGGTGGCCTTCTCCAATCGGTTCGGAGACAGATCTCTCAGTTCATCCTTGATTATCTCGAGACTCGCGCCAGCAAATCGCACGGGAATCGGTGTGTAGTGACCATTGGCCAACTCGTTGTAAGAAGGACCCAGGTACAAGTCCTTTCTGGTCCACGTTGGAGGTATATGATCACCTGCTCCTCCGTAATGGGCCCATATTCTGTTTTCGGTATAACTTCTGTGAAATACGATTATATAAAAAGAAAGTACTTGCACCACCTGCATTTTGTTTTTTTTCCTTTGTCAGCGTCTCTTTGGATCTCGATCTCCGATGATAGGATGTACAGGGTTGAACTACTCGATGAGCTTGCGGCTGTGGTTTCTGATAGGGAACTTCCATCCACTGCTCTTGAGAGTAGATGGTCTATGTGTTTGCACCATTTCTGCCACATAAGGTTTCTTCTCTGAATGCCGGAGAGCTCGTAATAAGTCGTCCTTCCATCGACGAATCTAATTACGTTAGATAGTACGTTGATAATTACGAGATAATTACGTTGAGGTGATGTAGGCTTTTCTTAGTTAAGTGGAAGTGTAAGAATGGAATTTATGTTTATGTCACAGAATTTTTATAGTAAGAAGGGTTCTATGTTTAGGTATTTTTAGATATGTCTAGGTCTAAGGTATGTCTAGATCTACATATATAGAACATGTTCTCATATACTTAAATCGTGTAGCAAATCGTCTTGTAACAAGTTGGAATATTTCAAAGGAAGAATTATCTGTATCGAGCAGTCTCCTTTTTTACTAAACGTCTACCTTGCCTTTAAAGTTTTGCGACGTCTCCTGTTGAAAACGCTGAGGGTAACATATTGCAAAGGATACACCGATATCAGCTCAAAGCTCTCGATACTAGGGTCCAGATCATGAGGACAAATAAAATCTGGTGTCCCTCTAAAAACATCCGCAGCTATGATCAACTTAGTGGACGTGAGACCAAGCGAAACCTGACGGATTCCTCGTCCGCTTCTAGTTGTTTCAGCGAAAGAAGACTCCACGATGATGGTATCAGAAAAGTCTGTGTACTCCGAAGCTAATAGCCTTTGTATTCTGTTCTCTTCCATTTCGCGATTTCTCTGACGAGCAAGATTATTGTTTGCGTTCATGGCGTTTTGTTTAACGAAATACTGGGATCGTTAGAAGGAATCATCTAAAGAATTCGACGGGACTGGAGAATTTTTTTGACACTTTGATTGCGACGGGTTGTTGAGGAGGTTGTTTTTTGAGGAGAGGTTAATATACGAGTCTCGTGTGCTCAAATAGTTGAGACATGACAGAGGGCGTTTATTTTGCTGTGTTCTTGGATAGGCTTGAATGTGGTTGTAGGAAATTGTAAGTTACGAGTACAGTAGAGTGCAGATGTAGCTCGTCTGAAGAAAATGGCGGGAGACGACAGATCGAAGGTTGAAAATTTGGTACGTTGAGGTTTTGGGAGTTTGAAGTCTTGAAGGGTGCGGATTTTTGAATTTAGGTACTTGCAAGTTTGGAATTTTGGAGGTTTCCAATTTTTAAATTTATGTACTTGGAGGTTTGAAATTTTGAAGGTTCACATCTTGTAATTTAGGTACTTTGAAGTTTGGAAATTTGGAGGTTTCTAATTTTTAAATTCAGGCACTTGGAAGTTTAAAATGTTAAAAGTTCAGATCTTGAAATTTAGGTACTTGGGAGTTTGGAAATTTGGAGGTTTCCAATTTTAAAATTCAAGTACTTGGAAGTTTGAAATGTTGAAAGTTCAGATCTTGAAGTTTAGATACTCGGAAGTTTGGAAATTTGGTGCTTTCCAATTTTATAATTTAGGTACTTGGAGGTTTGGAATTTTAGAGTCTTTAAAACCTTGAGACTTCGAACATATGATGGTACAACCATATATGCAGTATGTAATAATATAAAACTACAAGTACAAGTACAATATAAATATTGAGCTACAAGTACCTACGACGATAGTTGACACTGACAGGGAATATGCAATAAAAAACAAACAAACTTTATTACATACAATCGTGTTTATTTTTCAGTTCGATGCCTCCATCGAGCACGACTCGTACATAGTCGTCGACGGAGGAGACTAAGCTTTAAAGACAACGTATTCTACGGTGGTAAAAGGTTTCGTAGTGCGTTGTCCCGGTTAATTAAGGGTGTTTAGCCTTTTTTTTAACTCCTTACTCGCTATAATACGGTAATAAATAACATATAAAAAAAGACGTACAGGTAAAAGACGTAAAAAAGAAGCTCGCCAATAGGGGGAGCGGTCTTTCATCTAGAATAAAATCGATGTAGGTTCAAAGAACGTGCAAAAATGTACAAAGTGGCAGAGGTACATGGTGGACTCCTAATCGGTATGTTCGACTTAAACGACGGCTAACTTCTTATCGATTATTATTATTCTCTGGATTCACTTTTATGGTGACTTTGTTGTTCAGAGCGGATGCTAGCTTCTCGACGTTGCTTTGAGGCAGCTTTCCGGGCTCTGGGTTCGTTGTTTCGTTGTTCGACATTGGGGTGTTCTCGGGTATCGGCTTGATCGATGGTTGAGTTTCCTGCAATAAGATAATACAATTATTTTCCGACTTTTTCACGTTTTTTAATAGGAAGCTTCTTTTGGTCGGTACTGGGAGATTTGGGACTTGGGAGATTTGACACTTGAGAAATTTGGAACTTGAGAAATTTGGAATTTGGGAAACTTGGAACTTGGGAGATTTGACACGTGAGAAATTTGGAATTTGGGAAACTTGGGACTTGGGAAATTTGGGACTTAGGAAATTTGGAACTTGGGAAATTTGGAATTTGGGAAACTTGGGACTTGGGAAATTTGGAACTTGGGAAATTTGGGACTTGGGAGATTTGACACTTGAGAAATTTGGAATTTGGAAAATTTGGGACTTGGGAAATTTGGGACTTAGGAAATTTGGAACTTGGGAAATTTGGGACTTGGGAGATTTGGGACTTAGGAAATTTGGAACTTGGGAAATTTGGAATTTGGGAAACTTGGGACTTAGGAAATTTGGAACTTGGAAAATTTAGGACTTGGGAGATTTGACACTTGAGAAATTTGGGAATTGAGAAATTTGGAATTTGGAAAATTTGGGACTTGGGAAATTTGGCATTTGAGAAATTTGGGAACTGAGAAATTTGGAATTTGGGAAATTTGGGACTTGGGAAATTTGGAATTTGGAAAATTTGGAACTTGGCAATAAGATAATACAATTATTCTCCGACTTTTTCATGTTTTTTAATAGGAAGCTTCTTTCGGTCAGTACTGGGTTGTTTCTTTAGCAATATTGGAAATTTTCAAAAATCGTTCCTCTAAGAAATTAAAAAATTTAGAAATTCCTAAAATAAATTAGAAGTCTGTTGGAAAAGCAATTCATACAATAAATATGGACACCTTTGTTCTCGGAACAAATATATTCCACAACATTGCGAAAGCCGGTACCGTTATCTACGAGCGATAGTAACTGCATATCTTCATTAACACACTTCCGCTCTGTTTCCACAGTTCATATTCCAATAACAGTTTCACCAAAGTTAATACATCCTACTCACCCCGTCAGTCTTTTTCCTTAGATTCGATCTCTGCAACGTGGCAGCGAGCTCGTTCTGCAACCTGGAGACCACTGGCCCGTTCGCCAGTTCGTCATTTCCGTTCCTCTCCGATCGCTGCTGCGACAGGAAGTCCAACTTGGAGGGTTGTTTAGCCTCCCCTTCGTACGCTCCTATTCTAATAGCCACTTTTCCAGCGGCAGGTTTCAAGTTCTGTGGGTTCGGAGGTGCGGGTATCGTCTTCGAACTTTCTACAGGACTCGTGGATTCCTTTCCGTTAACCTGCGGCTTGCTTCCGGTGTGTCGAGGACTTCCGTTCGACGTCGGCGCGGAATTTTGGATGGGGAAATAGGTTGGCGGTGGTTTCGGAATCACTGGGTTCGCTTCTTTTAATTTGAAGGACTCGATGCTTTGCATCTCTACGGAGTCCTCGTTGGTTTTGGCTTTGGAAGGAAGCGGAAGAGGTGGAGCGGGAGGCGCCGGGGGTGCTGGGGGTGCTGGGGGTGCTGGAGGTGCGGGTGGTGCCGGGGGAATTGTTGCTGGTGCTGTGTTTAACACCCTTTTCTCCTGTTCCTGTTTAATGTTCGATATTTTAGTTTGCAAAATAAAGAATGTGAGGTTAAGTGTTTTAATTATAAAATAAAGTAAAATGTTTATTTTGGATGTACTTTAAATAGTACTGAACTTAAACTGTATTTTAAATAGTGGACAGTCATTGATAATTCTTTACTCATAAATTTGTTTGTTAATCTGATATATGTATATGAATATTCCTCCTGTATAATTTAAGTAGTTAGTAGACCACGGATGTTTATGCATTTCAAACATACATAGTATATTTATAGTAGCATATAGTAGTAAACATAGATATAATTTACAGAATAATTTATGTGTATGATTTATTCATCTTTTGCAGACCTCGTGTATTATAAATGCGTGAACATTCGCAGTCTGATCATTAAATATGACCTACGGTAATGAACCTAGGAATCGCAAGTGCATTTATAAAGTAGGACTTGTTTGATTACGTTTTACACTTTCTTTAACTTTAACTCTATAGCGTGAGAATGAAGCAATTAAAAGAACTACTATATCTACGTTAATGAAATTATGAATTGAATTTACAAAGTGTCAAATTGAAAATTCGAAAACTTGTATATTTAAAATATTTGTTCAATTTCTTTGAAGTTACGAAAGGTAATAAATCTTGTACATTGCGTTGAAATGTTAAGGCGATGCTATCGATATCCATTAATTATTGTTATCCACAACACGTAAATTAACGTTCCTTTCAGCGATACAATATTAATCAGAAGCGTGAAATATCACAAAACGTAACTAACATTGTACGGCGTAATGGTAACCAACACTCCGCTTCTCTTCCGTTCACTGTTTCGATGGTTCATGTTTTCAAAGCTTCGCTACCATTTTTTCTATTAACTTTCCTTTCCGGCAGCGATGCGTAACTTGCAGCGTTATCGTCACTTAATTGCCAGTCTAATAACGTTCTTAAACCACACACGATCACTACGTTATTCTTCCAAGTAGCTTGTTATATTCCATAAAGAGTTTCTGTGGTCAGATCACACTTTTTATTTAATTACATTCGCGGTATTAGCTCGATGACCACCTTGAAACCGATCGCACGCCGCACTCGAGTCGACTGAAGTCACGAGCTCCTCGAGCAGTTACATAAACTCTATTATTTTGCACTTTTGCCGCAAATTGTAAGATGCGGTCGGATAGGGAAAACCGTGGAAGAAGCGGACGTATTCGTGGCAGCGAGGCCGATGATTGATAAATTACTGAACCGTCTAATAAATACGTTTGATTGCCTGATAACTCGATTATGTAACCGCGACGAACATACATACAAACTTTTTCCGTAGGAGCATTGAACGTAATCGAAGAAAGAAAACTGTTCGATTGGCATTTGTAACGATAATCTAGCGATTGGCAGATCGTTAATTAATGAAATCGAGGGAACCTGGGATTCGATTTAGAAAGCCTTCACTGGTACACTGTTATCGTTCATCGTCTTAATTAGGTGGTTATGCTTCGTAGTCTCGATTTGGTGGATTTGGTGAATTTGGTGGATTCGGACGGACACAATTCTGATTACAGATGGCGGGGTCCTTAAGAGGGAAATACGTAAGAAATTGAAGGTTTTGGGAGTACCCAGAAAGTGGTAGTTTTGCATTTTATTGTGGGACTTCGGGACTTGAAGACTTTTCAGACTTGATGATAAGGGGACTTAGAAATTTTGGAACACTAGGAGTATAGGATTTTTGACTGTAGGAACATAGGTGTTTGAATTGTTGGACTATTGCAATTTTGGTTTTTAGGATAACATCAGAAGTTTGGGACCTGGAGACGTCCAGACTTGAAGATAAGGGGATTTAGAAATTTTCGAACACTAGGAGTATAGGATTTTTGACTGTAGGAACATAGGTGTTTGAATTGTTGGACTATTGCAATTTTGGTTTTTAGGATAACATCAGAAGTTTGGGACCTGGAGACGTCCAGACTTGAAGATAAGGGGATTTAGAAATTTTGGAACACTAGAAGTATAGGATTTTTGACTGTGGGAACATAGGTGTTTGAATTGTTGGACTCTTGCAATTTTGGTTTTTAGGATATGACACCTGAAGTTTGGGACTTCGTGATGTCCAGACTTGAAGATGAGGAGACTTAGAAATTTTACAATGCTAGAGGTATAGGATTTTTGAGTTTAGGAATATAGGTGTGTGAATTGTTAGACTATTGCAAGTTTGGTTTTTAAGATATGACATCTGAAGTTTGGTACTTGGTGATGTCCAGACTTGAAGATGAGGAGACTTAGAAATTTTGCAATACTAGAAGTATAGGATTTTTGACTGTGGGAACATAGGTGTTTGAATTGTTGGACTATTGCAATTTTGGTTTTTAGGATAACATCAGAAGTTTGGGACTTGGTGATGTCCAGACTTGAAGATGAGGAGACTTAGAATTTTTAGAATGCTAGGAGTAAAGGATTTTTGAGTTTAGGAGTATAGGTGTGTAAATTGTTAGACTATTGCAATTTTGGTTTTTAGGATATGACATCTGAAGTTTAGTACTTGGTGATGTCCAGACTTGAAGATAATGAGACTTAGAATTTTTAGAATGCTAGGAGTAAAGGATTTTTGACTTCAAGAATATAGGCGTTTGAATTGTTGGACAATTGCGATGTTGGTTTTTAGGATAACATCAGAAGGTTTTGACTTTAGGTCTGTTAGACATAAACATTATAGAATCTCAGTTTTAATGCCACATTTTTAACATGTTTTTTTTTAATATCGTCCTGAAATCTGTTTCCAAGATATCACTTCTATGTATGATACAAATGAAGCACAGAATCTCGAAGATTTTAAAATCAATTCACACGTATCTTCACCTTTATCGCGATCGATCCGAACGGAAACGCACGAAAAACAAGCGTGATCGTAAGATACGAATATTATCTCATCGCAGGAACGATGCAGAAAGATACGCACTTAAGAAACGTGGCTCGTACATAAATTGAACCGCAGCTGAGCACCGGTGCGCTCGCGAGTTCAGTTTCTTTCGAGCGTCAAACAATGACTGTTCCGAAGTCTTTGTAATTTCGAGTCTTTATCTTTCAAGTTTGCTTTGGCAGATCTCCTCGGTGGTTGTGTAATTACCATCGTAAGAAACCGTGGCTGAATATCGTCGAAGCGAAAGAGACCGTATTTGCCTTTATATTTTCCCCCACTTTTTTTCTCTTTTATATCAATATTTAATTTGCCTCGGTTGCCAAGCAGTGAGTTTGTTCGAGATACGTTTCCCTTTTTTTTCCTTCGTTTCTTTCTCTTTCGTTGCAAATTTAATTCCACGTGGTGCTAATAAGATTTTTAATTAGACGCTCGTCGGTTATTCCTAGTTTCCGCTTTTTCCGAGCATCGCCCTCCGCGATCGCGTCCGAGGAATTTTACCTACGCTCGAGATCTTTTCTTTAATTAGATGCTGGTAGACGAAGAAAGGACGGTGAAAGTATACTAAATGGCTATGCTAAATATCCTGTGCATACGATTAGAATCTCTTTGAAAATCGCCATCTTGACGACGCAAGATCGTTATCGAACAATCTTTCTGTTAGATCATCAGATTCGCCATTAGATCACTGACGATCGAAAATCTTGATGAAATACAATTAGTTAAGATATTTGGATCAGTAGAAAATCATTTTAATCCTGCGAACAGGTTAAAAATTCTGAGATTTCCGTAATTTGTGTTCCGTAAAAAATGAGTATCATAAAATACGCAATTATATTTGACACGCTTGAGAATTTGATCAAAAGTGGTCTACTAACACAATGCAATTGAATACAATGTAAATGTTAATTCAGTCTAATGAATACAATTTTGAAGTATACTTACAAAAGTTCCCTAGCTAATTATCTTTTGCAAACACAATAACACAATTCATCATCGATATTATTATAAAAGCAAACATTCCGTTCGCGAAATTAAAAAATTTACAGAAATTTAAGAAACGAACATTGTTACACAGTGCACCAGATTATTAATAACACAGGTGTGAATAGATGTGGAGAATGATTTAAAAAAAAAATATTGAAAAAGGATCACGTACTGCGGTATACGAAAGGAACGCTAATTTACCATAAAGATAAGCTTATCATTCTCTTACCTGCTCCGGTGTCTGATCTGAAAAATGAACTTTTTGCTGAGTGGAGTTGAACATCTTTCGGTGAGCACGCTTGAATTCTTCCATCAACTGCAAACAATTTAAAACGTGCCTTAGTTTGCTTCTTTAAAATCATCATCGTTGGTACTGATTTTTTTTTTTATGAAGAGAATGTGGTGATTTCAGGTGGTTTTATTAGGTGAGATTTGGGGATTTAGGGATTTGGGGATTTAGGGATTTGGGGATTTAGGGATTTGGGGTTTTGGGAAATTTGGGACTTGGGAGATTTGGGACTTGGGAAATTTGGGACTTGGGAGATTTGGGACTTGGGAGATTTGGGACTTGGGAGATTTGGGACTTGGGAGATTTGGGACTTGGGAAATTTGGGACTTGGGAGATTTGGGACTTGGGAGATTTTTTGGGACTTGGGAAATTTGGGACTTGGGAGATTTGACACTTGAGAAATTTGGGACTTGGGAGATTTGACACTTGAGAAATTTGGGAATTGGGAGATTTGATACTTGAGAAATTTGGGAATTGGGAGATTTGACACTTGAGAAATTTGGAATTTGGGAAATTTGGGACTTGGGAGATTTGGGACTTGGGAAATTTGGGATTTAGGAAATTTAGGACTTGGGAAATTTGGAATTTGGAAAATTTGGGACTTGGGTGATTTGGGACTTAGGAAATTTGGGACTTGGGAAATTTGGGACTTAGGAAATTTGGGACTTGGGAAATTTGACACTTGAGAAATTTGGGACTTGGGAGATTTGACACTTGAGAAATTTGGGAATTGGGAGATTTGACACTTGAGAAATTTGGGAATTGGGAGATTTGACACTTGAGAAATTTGGAATTTGGGAAATTTGGAACTTGGGAAATTTGGAATTTGGAAAATTTGGGATTTGGGAGATTTGGGACTTAGGAAATTTGGGACTTGGGAAATTTGGGACTTAGGAAATTTGGGACTTGGGAGATTTGACACTTGAGAAATTTGGAACTTGAGAAATTTGGAATTTGAGAAATTTGGGACTTGGGAGATTTGACACTTGAGAAATTTGGAATTTGGGAAATTTGGGACTTGGGAAATTTGGCATTTGAGAAATTTGGAACCTGGGAAATTTGGAACTTAGGACTTGATAATTTCATCATTTAAAAATCTTAACATCCAAATACTTGACAACATAAAAATAAAAAATTCTAAAACTCGAAGATCTGAAGTTTGCTTAACAATTTCAGAAATATAGAGTATAAAGGATTTAGAAACACTAGAAACTTAAAATGAAACTACCATCACATATAAAGAGCACCTGAGATATTTCATACCGCAAGAACAGCGTGAAAAAGTCGCACGTAAAAGTAACCAGTGCAATTTCACTTGTAAACTTGCAAAAGGCTCCGCAAAAAGAATGGTACACGTTAAAGTAGCGAGTGCAGCCAGCTTTATCCGCGTTCGGTTATAAACTGAAGTCTGGAGCGTAGTGGAGCGAGCAGCGCCTGTGAATCCGCGTTTCGGGCGTTCATCAACGAAACTTCGATAGCTCGCAACATCGTGCAATAATTTTTAATTAGATCGACTCTCTACTCGTTATTACCGCGCGTTTCAACAACGTCTTTAACGACGTCTATTACCTCTTTTCATTTTTGTATCTCATGTTCATTAGAAAAGTAAGAGTTCTTCTATTAGAGTGCATATCATTTTTTGTAGCAGCGATCGAACGTCGATTGCTATTAAAGTTGATGTACAACGTAATGGACAATTAATTACACGGGCAATTAAGCAACGTTGGAAGCGAATGAACCTTTTGCACTGATACGTACAAGTGTTCGAGATAGGAAGAGATTGAGTGGGTGTTGCTGATAACAACATCTGGTTCTCACGTTAAGGGTAGAATGATTCGCGTCCTTTGTGTTAGTATAATCGCATTAAAAGCGCGATCAAGTCAATGCGTGTAATCGAGTTTAATTGGAGGGTCAGAGAGTTGAATTAACTCGCTGCGAACGGAGGTGATATATGGAAGGAATCATTATTGCGATTTATTGAGGATATACTTTTATCCGTTTCTCACAATTAGTATGGATTTTCGAGTGTTCTTATACTGACTTTATGAACGAGGTGTGTACTGTACATTTTTGTGTTGTCAAGGTTTGTTAAATTGTTAAACATTAAATTGGTACTTTTTAATTTGTCAAGGTTTTAAATATTCAAACTGGCAATTTTTAATTTGTCAAGCTTTTAAATATTCAAATTGGCAATTTTAATTTGTCAAGGTTTTAAACATTCAAATTGGCAATTTTTAATTTGTGAAACTCTGAAACATTTAAATTGACACTTTTTAATTTGTCAAATTCTTAAACATTCAACTTGGCACTTTTTAATAGTCAAATTTTTAAATGTTCATCTCTTCAACTTTCCAGATTCTAATATTTCTATATTGTCAAATCCTTGAAGCTTTAAATATATAAGGTGCCAGATATCTAAATTCCCAAATACTGAACTCTCAAAGCCCTAAATCTCTGAATACCCAAATGTCCAAATATCTAATCTAAACCATCGAATACTCAAGTTCAAATATTTGAATCTTCAAATATCCAAATTGTCAAATCTCTAAAGTGTCAAATAACCAAATTCTCAAATCCTTAAACCTCTAAATTCCTAAATCCATGAATCCCTAAATCTCCAAATCCTTAAAGCTCTAAATTTCTAAATTCCCAAATCCCTAAATCTCCAAATCCTTAAAGCTCTAAATTTCTAAATTCCCAAATCCCTATATCTCTAAACTTCCAAATCCCTAAATCCCCAAATTCCTAAATCTTCAAATCCTTGAAGCTCCAAATCTCCAAATCCCCAAATCTCTAAATCTCCAAATCCTTAAAGCTCTAAATTCCCAAATCCCTAAATCCCTAAACTTCCAAATCCTTAAATCCCCAAATTCCTAAATCTTCAAATCCTTGAAGCTCCAAATCTCCAAATCCCCAAATCTCTAAATCTCCAAATCCTTAAAGCTCTAAATTCCCAAATCCCTAAATCCCTAAACTTCCAAATCCGTAAATCCCCAAATTCCTAAATCTTCAAATCCTTGAAGCTCCAAATCTCCAAATCCCCAAATCCCTAAATCTCCAAATCCTTAAAGCCCTAAATTTCTAAATTCCCAAATCCCTAAATCCCCAAATTCCTAAATTTTCAAATCCTTGAAGCTCCAAATCTCCAAATCCCTAAATCCCTACCAAATGTTCCAGACATAAATTCACACGCAAACGAGAAACTATATCTCATAGGTTACTGACCTTGTCATGCGTGACTTTCTGTTCCTGCGCCCGCAAAGCTTCCGGATTCTGCGGCTTCCGTGGCTCCATATTCTTCTCCTTGTTCGCGGCTTCCGTCTTAGCAGCGTTGTTCATGCTCCTCTATAAATCACAAATATCCGTAATCCTATCTACGTATCGACAATACGGTGTCTCGTGAAACACTGATCGACTTAGTCATCCTTATTACGAGGGGGTGGCTACGTCATAATCGATAACTCGAGATAACAGTTTCCAATTTCTTGCAAGACGAAATTATTTAATCTTGCAATAATTCGTTGCAGTTATCTTGGAAACGAACTATAAAGACAATTGTTATCTTCAGAGATAATGCGTTATCTTGCAGGATAATCAGTACGAATCACGATGTTCTAGGAACTTTTTATTCGAAATAACCATTACTGTACCTGAAGATAAGACTATAATGTTGAAATACAAGGTTTAACATCCTACTACAAGATATATACATGTATCTATGTTCTGTTCACAACTAAGGTACTAATCTTTGTTTCAAAAGTGTATAATCTGTGGATGAACATATTTTCAAGATTTTTCAAACTGTAATGCACGATGTGGTTACATCAGTACCATAATAAATAACGATACCTACACTGATTTTGAAAAAACTGCACTTAAACGAGAAGTATTGTGCAAGGTTACTAAGTCAGTCTCATAAAAATAGCAGTATACTGAGTTTGGACAGACTGTATTTAAACGGGAAGCAATAAACAAGGTTGTTAAATCAATATCTCTAAAATAACGGTTTGGTATATTCAGTTTGGAGTGACAGTACTTCAACGACAGTAATAAACAAAGTCATTAAGCCACTATCTTTAAAGTAATAGTTCCTTCAGTCGCTGTGGACAGACTGTACTTCAACTTAAGACTAGCAAGGTTATTATATCAATATGTTTAAAATAATAATTTAGTCAGTTCTGACAGATGGTTCTAACCTTAATGAACAAGTTTATTATATGCATATGTTTGAAATAACAATTTAGTCAGTTCTGAGACTTAATAAACAAAGTTATTACACGAATACGTTTGAAGTAACAATTTAGTCAGTTCTGACACTTAATGAACAAGGTTATTATATGAACATGTCTGAAATAACAATTTAGTCAGACCTAAGACTTAATGAACAAGGTTATTATATCTTTAAAATAACAGTTCGGTCAGTCATCACTTAAAATGAAGAAAGTTATTATGAAAATAGTTTGTACGAGCTTGTGTAGACTGTACCAAAACGGCAAGTAATAAACGTCCGCAAGATCGGAGAAAGGAATCGTAGAATCTGGTCGGCGAGGATCGATCGGTTGAAAAATCGGCATTCCAGTAACGCAACCAGTAATGCTCGCGAGCAAACCGAGTAACGCGATACACACGCGGTGCGTGGATCGGCGTATTACTCGGTTTCATAAAAGAAAAAAGGAAGATCCCATGATCGTACCTGCTGCGCCCGCCTCTGCAATTCTTGCGTTATGGCGGTGCTTAGGTCGGTGCAGGCGATCGGCGATGTCCTTGTGGCGCAATTGCGGGACGTCGGGTGTGCGGTGGTCGCTGTGTCGTTGGTTTTATTGGTCCCGGTCGAGGTGGCAGTCATCGAACCGTAAGAAACCGTCGACGGAGGCTCGCAAGAGGACGTCGACAGCGACGAGGACGTCGAAGCTGAATCTTTGCTGCAGGACGACTCCAGGCTCGACTCGGTTTCCGTCGAGCCTGTGCTACCCATCGACATCGTACTACCCATTTGCATACCCATGGCGTTCATTGGCTTCGTTTCTGTAAAACATTGTGTCCCTTTATGGCAACCGTAAAGTATTTTCTGGGATAGCAATTGTATCAGAAAGTTTTGCTGTTGTTTGGGAATTTAGAAATTCAGGAACTTGAAGAATTTGGAAATTTAGGAATTTAGAAATATGAGAAATTGAAGTATTTGGAAACTTCAAACTCTGGTGAGCTTTCAATTTGAAAATTTTTGTCTGATACATCTTACGTCTCATTTTCCTCGAAGATGTAATCCATATTTTAATGAAGGTGTCAGTAAAATTAATTAACAAACCTGCAGGCCATTTATAAGGAAGCGGTGGCGGAGGTGCAGGTGGACACACTGATTGATGAACCTCCACTGTCGTCACCGTTTTCCTTTCTCCTTCTTGCGTGCCATTTTCCTGGAACAAGATCAAATAACGCTCAGTCTCCTACGTATATAGAAATATCATAGTTTCGCTGTGTAATTAGATAAATCACGCTAATTCGACCTAATAGCCGGTTATGAGAGGACTCGGAGTTAGAAAGCGCGTTTCGAGCGTTCGTTAATTATCAATTTACAAGGATCCTTTCTATTTTGTTCCTTAAACTTTCTTGGCTAAAAATATTTCATTCACATATTTGTTTCGATGAAATACATTTTGAGTATCGATATTAAATGTAAGAATGGAGGGTAGGAATATTGAATTGGCGTTGATGGCGGCCATTTTGCATTGCTGTGATTACAAAATGGGTGACATGTTACTCTTTCACTAAATTATACGATAATGATTTGATCAATTCATGGACGTATAAGAGACATAATTATAATTGCATGATACATATGAAATTGTACAATTACATGATAGACATAATTCTGACTACATTATAAATAATATGACAATGTGTTTACACATGAAATTCAGTAATAGATATAACTACGATACGATAAGTTATCTGATGACGTCTACATTTTAGCAGAAGATAAATATGTGAGAATATACTTACTTTGGGAGCGTGATACGGTGGAATATCATCGGCAGGTCCATCATAAATGACATCCTGCCTGATATTATCCCGTCGATACGCCAAACGACGATTAGCCTCGTCACGTGGATTGGCATCAAAATCATGGACCTCGTAATCGATCCTAGGAGCCACGGGATCGTAAAGTGGCTCGTTGTCGATGTCATCCTCGTAAGCGTCACGCGAATTCGGGCGACCCGGTCCTCCCATAAACCTATGGTTTTGATTCTGGTTCTGATTTATACGAATCACGGTGGTGTTATTTGGTTTTCGTGTCCACTCTTGCCCCTGTGAATACGTAACTTGTCATTCTTCCACTCTTAATTTTTTTACAGCGAAATTTTGTCATAACTTATTTACCTGATCAGTGTTGGGCCACTCCGAGGAACTGCAACTGCTGGTGGACAAAGCAAGCGGGCAGCAGATCCTGAAATATTGGTGAACACGTGTTTAATTGTTCACGAAGCGCACGTGGTACTTTCTAATTCCAATTAAAGGAGGAGGTTAAGGATGAACGTTTGGCCAGGAATTCGTCGTGGAGGAGTAACGATTGTTATCGCGAAATGTCCTATTAATAGAACGACTTTCTCCCACTATAAATTCACCGATGCCTCGATAACGGTTGCTAACGAGATAGATATCCGGTACCGTAAAGCGCGGGCGATAGTTTGCCTGATTTCGACAAATAAACGCTCGACCCGTTCATGTTAATTCCAGTGCTGGTTCATTACTATTACTAGTTCAATACTAGTTCAATACTAATTCACTTCCATACTGTGGTGCACTCATAGACATATGCAATGTAAACGGTTTAAGTCGTAAGCATCCAGTGGTGAATTAGGCTTTTCCTATATTCCCTTTCTGTATTCTCTACTCCCTCTATCTTCAAGGTTCTATATTTCCCTGCTCTGTAATTTCCCCAACTTGCATACTCATAACCCCTTCTGTCTCCATCTCCGAATTTCTATACATTCCTCAATTCCATGTACCCATATCTCCACATTCCCCAATCTCTATACTCCCCCTTTCTGATATGTGGCATCCCGATAAATGACTGCCCCATTTCTGCACTATCTCCATACTATCTCCACACTACAATTTCTACAATGTATACCACTTCTATACACAACTATACAACTTCTAAAGTCTATGTACTCTCTCTCTAATTACCTATTTAATCTTTATGCTACCTAAACTTCAATTTCTAAGCTATCTAAGCTATGCTAAGCTATATTTCTGATATATGACACGTAAGATTTATAGCTACTGACCTTCCGTTTCTGTTGCAGACGTCATCGCGAGGATACCGAGGATGCATTCTTGGGTCCTGGTGATGCTGCGGCGAGTAGGAAGAATTTTGTTGAGGCTGTGGACTTGCCGCGGCCATGCTCGAGGTTTCAGAGTCGTAACCGCTCGAGCCACGAGTCCACAGTGGCTCCGGGCAGTCGTAAAGGTGATTTGGCGTGGGTCGCTGCACTATTAGGTCCAGAATGGCAGAACTTCTCATTACCTCGATGGCACGTTCGAACGGAAGATCGGTTAGTCTTTGTCCGTTGCACCAAATTATCACGTCGCCTGCTTTCAAGCCTGCTGCTCTGGCTGGCCCGTCGTCTCTTGTGCCCTAAATCAATTTTCCCTCGTTAATTCTCTCAGCTCATTATCCATTTATCTGCTCAAGTGTTTCCTGACAAATATGATCAAATTTGTTCGTACGAGTAGGGTCTGTTTATTAATAGAAAAAAGGGAGCTTGAAAAGGGGACCTACAGAGGTTTATTTTAAACAAAGCAACATGTCAAAGATAATTAAGTTTGATTTTTCACTTTCTAAA
Organism: Megachile rotundata; assembly: GCF_050947335.1. NCBI lineage: Eukaryota > Metazoa > Arthropoda > Insecta > Hymenoptera > Megachilidae > Megachile > Megachile rotundata. The sequence continues at coordinate 9,577,941 of NC_134994.1, forward strand.
ATGTAAAATTAGTAATGTTAACACAAGTCAGAAATTTGCTCGTCCAGAAGTTATTGTATTTTATTTGCATGCAAAGGTTCTTTACACAGGGTTTGAAAGGTCTGAAGGCCTGTTTACGCTAAATACATTCTGAGAAATATCTCGGGCCTATTTGTCAGAAAACGCTCGTACTGGAAGCATAGTTTAACGTCTGGTTAATTAATGAACGTAGAATGTAAATTATGGTTAACCTGAACGGTGAGGCCGGGTACGATGCCTCTGCACACTCCGCAACCTAAACGGCCCTTCTCTCCGACAAGAATTCGAATTCTGACTTCAGTGCTCGGCACAGCACCCAAACCAGTTTCGTTGTACTGTAGCTGTTGCTGTTGTTGTTGTACCATGTGCCAGGTGACCGGATCGTTTGGATTGCTGTGCGAACCATAAAGTTCCTTTATAAACGTGGAAACATTGTACCTACTGTAACTCGTTACTTATAAAACGGTACAACAATGTTCTTGAGCTACAATCATTTTATTGCATAAATTTTGTCTATACTAAAACACAAGAGGACGCATGTGGTTAATAGACAAATATACAGAGAAGTGTTCATTCTTGAACAAGTCCCTTTTTTCTTGTACTTAAATTGCCAGTTCTTGAATATCACTTGCAATACTTGTATCTGTGGCAATATTTGTTCAACGAAATAGCATAAGGTCGTAAAATGTTAAAAAAATCATTGACCGTAAAACGTCATAAAAAAAACTGAAGGAAGCAGGTCTTAAGCGTTCCACATTTAACGATGCTTACTCTTTCACAGGTATCATTCCCACGCCTGTAAGAAACAACGTCGGAATTAGTTCGCATGATCAACGTACAAAAAGCATATTCAAGAGTGAGAAAGGTGGGTTAATTACTTCGTATCTTGAGGACGAGCACTTGCTGATTCTTCGCGAGTAGCGCGACTTCCTGGTGGACCGCATCCTCCACCGGATACCCGTTCACCCTAATGATCTGATCGCCGACCTGCGCAAAAAAGCTGACAAAGTGAAACCAACGAAAGACGCCGCGAAATGGAGCAGAAAGCTGGCCAGCACTTTCGCAATCGCAACATCGATTCGTATCGTTTAATGCGTATCGAATGAACCGGTTGGATCGCTATCAAGTTAGAACAGGCATTTACCCTTAATCCGTTTCTATGAGCCTCGCTTCCTGGTTGCACGTCGCTCACGTAAAATCCAGCTGCGTATTCTCTGCCGCCTCTCAGGGAAAAACCGAATCCCGATGCTCCACGCCTTCGGAGCCTCACGTTACGGGTGACACCTATGACGGCCATTCTACCGCCTCCCGTGGGATTGCCGGGACCACCGGCCGATGGGACCATAGCACCGGGCGCGCCGGATGAACCACCGGACCTATCGCAATTTAGGATATATTATGTTAGATGTCGTCGAGGTTGCATTGGATGATTGGTGGTGGGGACATAGGAAATTGGGGAGGGGAGATTTTTTGGGAGGTTGGGATTTGGGGATGTGGGAATTTGGGGACGTGAGATTTTTGGGAGATTGGAATTTGGAGATGTGGGAATTTGGAAATATGAGATTTTTGGGAGGTTGGGATTTGGGGACGGGAGATTTCTGGGAGGTTGAGAATTTGGGGATGTAGGAATTTGGGATATACGAATTTGGAAATTGTGGAATTGGGAATTTTAGAATTGGGAATTGTGGAATTGGGAATTTTGGAATTAGAAATTTTGGAATTGGGAATTGTGGAATTGGGTATTGTGGAATTGGGTATTGTGGAATTGGGAATTGTGGAATTGGGAATTTTGGAATTGGGTATTATGGAATTGGGAATTGTGGAATTGGGAATTGTGGAATTGGGAATTTTGGAATTGGGAATTGTGGAATTGGGAATTTTGGAATTGGGAATTTTGGAATTAGGTATTGTGGAATTGGGAATTATGGAATTGGGAATTGTGGAATTGGGAATATTAGAACTGAGAATTATGGAATTGGGAATTGTGGAATTGGGAATTGTGGAATTGGGAATTGTGGAATTGGGAATTGTGGAATTGGGAATTGTGGAATTGGGAATTGGGAATTGTGGAATTGGGAATTGTGGAATTGGGAATTGTGGAATTGGGAATTGTGGAATTGGGAATTTTGGAATTGGGAATTTTGGAATTAGGTATTGTGGAATTAGGAATTTTGGAATTGGGAATTGTGGAATTCGGAATTGGGAATTGTGGAATTGTGGAATTGGGAATTTTGGAATTGGGAATTGGGAATTGTGGAATTGGGAATTGTGGAATTGGAAATTGTGAAATTGGGAATAGTGGAATTGGGAATTTTGGAATTGAGAATTTTGGAATTGGAAATTTTGGAATTTAGGATACAGAAACTGGGAACATAGAAATTCAGCACACATGGTTTTATCACATATGAATAGGTACGCATTCATTCGAACTATACAAATTGCAGATATTTCAATTCCAGAATACACAAATTAACCACCCCCAAAAATTCAATAACCCAAAACTCCATAACTACGAAAATGACTAAATTTAATTGCACTGAAAATGCAATAGACTCCATCATGAAATGAACAGGTAAATTGCAACAAAAGCAAGCTATCGAACCGTGCAAACAGGCGTCATTAAATACGAATTGTCGAACGTTATCACCGAGCCCGATTCATTTAATCGAACAAGCTCACGAGCACACGTATTCACTCGATATTATTTTATTCAGAATACAAGCGACTTTAATGAACCTCCTCTTTTCGTTACGTAAAACTAGCAACATTACTTTCACGGTTTTATTCCCGTGCGTTGCGCGTTCTGCGAAATCACACGAGACAGTACACGGCTCGCTAATAACGACAATTACTTTTACAGCTGAACATCGTGCGGTCGTATTCAGCGAACGGTGGAAAGTTTCGATTCCCGTGTCAGTCAGGATGCGTTTACACGTGTATCTCGAATATGATATACCGTAGATGCATTAACTTGCATACCTGCGGCGAGACAGTCATGCGACTCGAATGCCTATCGAGGGTGGCGGTGATGGTCGCGGTTTCAACCTTACCGATCGATTGATTTACTCTCGATTTTACTGCTAATCGGGTAATTAACCTTTCATGAGATCTTACGGAGCGATTATGCCTTTGGGAATTGCTAGTTTTGGTACTTCAGGAAATTGGAATTTTGGGAGATGTAGTTTAGGGTATCTAGGATCTGGGTTATTTGGGTCATGAGGTATTTAGGATCTAGGATATGAAATTATGGGATGTGGAAATTGGAATTTTTCTTTGGTCTTCAGGACTTAAAAAAATAATAAATTTCTAGCACATGCGTTATACTTCATATCCCTCCATCTGTGAAATCATAATCTCTGAGAACCTGACTTTAGATCTAAAAGTATTCTACAATTCTAAGAATGCCAGGAATGAATCCACAATCAGGAAAATCCGTTCAGCACACAGTATAATAATGTGACGAGTTCGACGTAGCTCGAATAATTGTCGATGAAAAATGTGATAATCGGACGAATAATGGAGCACGGTAGCTTTGTACGTTCGCGAGTAAGTTTTTCCAGCTGGGAAATAAATGGCCACACCTGGCGGTACTATTGCCGGTCTCCGCGAAGAGAGAACGAAGCTGACAGAAGCGGAGGAGTCGAGGCAAATTCCAGCAGGCAGACGGAAAAGACTCCGTGGCAAAAGGAGGAGGTTACATGGAAGCGAACGAACAAGGAAAGAGAGACACTTTATGCTCCCTAATGACGTCGGGAATCCATCTTGCGTCGGACATTGAAAAGATTACGTGCAGTATGAAGGGCCGTCGTAGATTGTCGGACGTTGCAGGACACGAGGATGACACCCAGGTAAATGACAGTCATTAGAAAGAACGAGACACTAGTTTAAAATGACTCCGCCTCGCCGGAGGGCCCGACGTCTTCTACGAGGCTTCGTGCCTTCGTTTCTTTTGCTCGTCGAACGTTCGTACTGAAGGCAAAAGGAAATTCCATCGTCTGCAGTTTCCTATGCCGCCTTTGCTTTTTTCTACGTTTTCTGACTACGTGTCTTTAGTTTTTCCGGTACAAACATCCGTAATGGAATTAGATCTTCAACTGTGCTTCATGGTTTTGTGAAACTCTTCCGGGGGTGGATTGAGACTTCTACGTTTACGGTGTTAGTATCGTTGGGAAGTAGTTGGGGCTTTTGGAAATTTTGGAGGTTGACGATTTGGGGGTGTGAGAATTTGGGGATGTGAGGATTTGGACATGTGAGAATTTGGACATGTGAGGATTTTGTCATGTGAAGATTTGGATGTGTGAGAATTTGGGGATGTGAGAATTTGGACATGTGAGGATTTGGGGATGTGAGGATTTGGACATGTGAGAATTTGGACATATGAGGATTTGGGGATGTGAGGATTTGGACATGTGAGGATTTGGATGTGTGAGAATTTGGGGATGTGAGAATTTGGGGATGAGAGAATTTGGGGATGTGAGGATTTGGACATGTGAGAATTTGGACATACGAGGATTTGGACATGTGAGGATTTTGACATGTGTGGATTTGGAGATGTGAGGATTTGGACATATGTGAATTTGGGGATATGAGGATTTAGGGATGTGAGTGTTTGGAGTCGTGAAGACTTGAGGATGTGAACATATGAAGATGTGAAGACTTGAGGATGTGAACATATGGAGATGTGAAGACTTGAGGATGTGAACATATGGAGATGTGAAGACTTGAAAATGCGAGTGTCTCTAGATTTGAAGATCTCGGGGTCCAAATGTAGCTATTTAGCAAATATGAAATTGAGGATTTGGTCATTCGATGATTGAAGAAATGAGGATTTGGGGATACGAACTCTTAGGTATTCAATCTTCAACCATTTCCAAACACAAGAAAATCATTATCCATTCCTCCCACACATTGTCTCTTACACAAAGAAATTCCTACAACTGCACCGGGTACTAATAGATTTCGGAGTATCCCACTTTCTATTCGCGTAAAATACTATTTACGACATAATTACCTCAAGCACTTATTATAGACAAAATTACAAATTTCCTTATCGAGAATGTTCCTGAAACATAGTTTCAATGCAAGATATAGTCAGCTCCGTTAACGTGTTTCTACACGCTCCCCCTGTTCGATGTTGAAAGACGGGTCCCCTGATTCATCGATCAGCGGCAGACAAGAGAAAAGTAGCGCGAAAAAGGCATAAAAAGAGACATCCTCTTTTTCTCGGGTGAAATACCTGTCGACGACGACACCTACAGGCGATCTTACCGAGATTTCTCGTTCAGGGATCACTGACACGAAGGCAACTTGTTACGAGCTGTTAACGTATTTTTAACGTGTTCCTCGCGACGTCTTCTTAAGACAGTCTTGGCTGTTTTGTTCAAGTGGTCTTCATGGACGCGTTGGAAAATAGTCGGACTTGCAGTAGCTTTTCAACGACTACGCTTGGCGCCGTTGCTCGACAGCTCGGTAAACGCGACCATGTGTCCTCCTTTCGTAAGAACCTCTCTCGAAAAAAGCGTTCATCTAACGATCCCTAAGCTTCGAGCTCCGAGCGCTTTTCTGTTAATTATACCTTTTGTCCAAGATTTAGGCTGACATGATTTAAGGACATCGAATTGCACTTGTGGTATGGATGCTTCAAATGTATTTCTTAAGAGGTGACTTGAGTTCGATGATGAAGAGATCACTTGAGTTTGATGATCACTTGAGTTCAATGATCACTTGAGGCAGTCGATATTCAAGATGGCTGATTTTTGTTGCAATAAAAGATAGACCCACTGAGTCTATCTTGACACAATGTTTGAGTTAATCAGATGTGGAGACAGTCATTTTATGTTTAAAATATTAATGAAACTTTTAGACAGACTTTGTCGAATTGTAAGTATTAAAATATGCTGTAAGTCATTTAGAGATACCTTTGTGTCATCAAGTGAAGACTAAGACAGCTCTGGAGAAACACTGTCTACTAGGACTAGCAAAGGCAGTTTGAAGACTATCCATGAATTCACGTAGTCAAGATTTCTTCGTTACTCAAGAAATAAATTAATATACAGCGTCGTTAAGCGATACTTCTCATAAATGTCAGGTTTCGACACGAGAATGAATACACGTGCTTCTCTATTAAAGCTATTATCAATACCGATAAATGATAACCAAGGTCTCAGGCCGAACTGCATCGGAAAAAAGGTCTTGAAGAACGCAATCTCTTATGTAATCTCGAGGACAACGGACGCGTGTAGATTGTCAATGTTCGCGGTACAAGAAGCCAGGCCATCGATATAAACAGACATACCGTTACTGTCGTCGCTATCGGTATTTAACGATCGACCCACGAAAGTGTTACGACTGTCACGAACCTCTTCCACGCCTTTCAGTTCGATATTGGTAGCCGTTTCTATCTGAAAAGACCGAACAACTTGTCAAAGAGCTCGTTGGCCCATTATCACATGTATTCCCGTCAGAATCCAGTATTCCGTTCACATTTTATGTTAACAGGGAAGACCTCGGAGTCCAAAGGTGAAGAAGTAATATTCAACGAGATGTTTTTATCGGGGTAACGTTGCTGCTGCTTTTGGAGGGAAAGCGGAGGGAACGTTGCACGATAAACGTTGCCCGTTTCAACGGAATTATTCCGTTTCTTAATACGTAAGTGCCTACCGTTGCGGTAATAAACGTGAGGCAACCTCGATGCGTTCGAAGCGTCACGCGCGAATTATGGCCGTTGAATGCTGAGCGGTTCTGCGGAACGAATCGTCGCCATTTTTCTTGGATACTTTCGGTGCTGATTGTCGGAGGGAGTGTTAGGGAGGAAGGGAGGGTTAGGCGGAGTCTAGAGATCTGGGAATTTTGAGGATTCAAGGTTTTGATAGTTTTTGGATAGTATTGGGATTTTGAAATTTTGGTAATTTGGGACTTCGGGATTTTGGGATTTTGGAATTTCGAGAGATTAGGACCTTGGAATATTAGAATTTTGAGACCTTGAAACTTTGGTGCTTTCGGAAATTTGGTAATTTGGGATTTTGGGAGTTTGGTACTTTAGGGAATTTGGGGCTCTTGGGGTCTCGAGAGATTAGGAGCTTGGAATTTTATAATTTCAAGACTTTGGAATTTTGGTACTTTCGAAAATTTGGTAATTTGGGATTTTGGGGTCTCGTGGGATGGGACTTTGGAATTTTAGAATTTTGGTACTTGCAGAGATTTGGTAATTTGGGATTTTGGGAGTTTGGGGTTTCGAGGGATGGAACTTTGGAATTTTAGAATTTTGATACTTTCGAAAATTTGGTAATTTGGGATTTTGGAAGTTTGGTACTTTAGGGAATTTGGGGCTCTTGGAGTCTCGAGAAATTAGGACCTTGGAATTTTACAATTTCAAGACTTTGGAATTTTGGTACTTGCGGAAATTTGGTAATCTGGGATTTTGGGAGTTTGGGGTTTCGAGGGATGGGACCTTGGAATTTTAGAATTTTGGTACTTTCGAAAATTTGGTAATTTGGGATTTTGGGAGTTTGGTACTTTAGGGAATTTGGGGCTCTTGGGGTCTCGAGAGATTAGGACCTTGGAATTTTACAATTTCAAGACTTTGGAATTGTGGTACTTGCGGAAATTTGGTAATTTGGGATTTTGGGAGTTTGGGGTCTCAAGGGACTTTGGAATTTTAGAATTTTGGTACTTTAGGGAATTTGGTAATTTGGGAACTTGGGGCTCTTGGGGTCTCGAGAGATTAGGACCTTGGAAATTTACAATTTCAAGACTTTGGAATTTTGGTACTTTAAGGACTTTGCTAGTTTGGGATTTTGAAGGTTGGAACTTTAAGACTTTAGAATTTTGGTACTTTTGGAACTTTAGAATTTAGGGACTTTGTGAGATTGGAACATTGGAGTTTCAGAGTTTTGGAAGACCTAGTATTAGAAGTATATTCTAATATTTTAAGGTTATGGAATTTTTTACGTTTACGTCTCTGAACATTTAGCACCTTACAATACTGCGACTTAAGAATTTAGGAACCATGGAAATTTCGTATTTCTAATATTAGAAGATGGAAACTCTAGAAGTTCCATCTAGAGAAAGTTTGAAAATAAACAAAAGAACTTTCATATAATAAAAAAGGGTGTACACTCTTGATTCGCATTCATGTCGCTCGTACCAAACAGCTGTATCGGCGAGACAATTACAATGCTCTCGGAGCACGTAGCACTCGAATACCGATCATTCGTGCGAGCGTAAACGTAATGAAGTATAACAGGACCCTTGAATTATCGAATCAAGATTCCGTTCACGGTTTATGATAATTACGAGACGTGCGAAGGGTCTTGGGTCTCATTGAACTTCCAACGCAACAGAAACGTAGCTGTACTTTTTCATCAATGACGTTTCGATATAATTAATAGACTCTCTATTAAATAACAGAAGTAGACAGTTCCTTGAAATAACAGAAGTAGATAGTTCCTTGAAGTAACACAAGAAATTTTTCCTAGAAATGTTATTGTTGGATATATTATTCCTTTGACGTTATTAATTGGTCATTAATTTTTCCATCATATGATCATTAATAAGTAATTTAATTAACTGCTAAGTAATCATCTGATATTAGTTCGATGCGTTATGAAATAGGAAATTAAATGTAGTTTATGCGAGACGCTGTTGTAATGCAGCTTATTAAGAATGAATGTATTGCTCAATTACAGAGGAACATTAAGAGACATTAATGCTAGTCGGATGGATACGCAGGGCTGAGTATGTGTTGAGAACATATTTTTGTGTATGTCTATATATTTTTTAGATATCTTCAAACACGTGAACTTACAGATTCTTCAATTTCTAAGGTCTTAAACTTAATTCTAAATCTTCACATTGCTACGCTATCAAAATCCTAAATTTTCAAATGCCATGTCATTGAGTTCTGCCAGATCCAAAATTCTAAATCTTCAAGTTTCCACATCACGAAATTTTTAGCCCTCCAAAATCCTCAACTCCCTAAATCACCTAGTTAAGACTCTCCTGCACAACACTAAAAGCCCCTAAATCTCCAAGTCTCCAAATTCCCAAATACCTCAATCACATTTGTCAACTTCCTCAAAAAGAACCTGCTCCATCGGTACGTGCTTCCCGTACAAAGAGCGCGATTTTACGTAAGAAAGTGAGATCCGACATGTTTCCAAGAAAGCGAATATCGAATTGATCGGCTCGGTTTATAAATCGTTCACTTTTTCTTTCTCAGTCCGTGACACGGGTTTCTCGTATGATCACGCGAGTTCAGGCTTTCATATTACTCGCCGAGGGATGCCCGGAACGTCCAGCTCGCTAACAATGCAGAGAAAGTGGATGCAAGCTGCGGAGAACACGGAAAGACACGCCCTGAGTATTCGAGTCCCGTTTCTCGTTTCGTATTAGATTGCAAATACATAAATAACGCCGGGTCACGATTTTGCCACACGATGATTTCATTTTTATGGAATTCCAAGGAGATCGGGGGAAAAAAGCAGCCGTGCGGTTTGGACAGACTGTTGTAAAACATCGATACGTTCAGGTGTGTAAATTATTGGCGAAACGTGCCGTGATGAGCGGCAGTAATTAATTACGGAATGACTGGATAATTGTACCGTTTGTATACTATTTATTCTGCGAGAAATGATAATTTATTGCTGTACATGTTTCATTTTTTATTTTCTCTTTCGAGACGTTTATGATTTTATGACGTTTGTAAATTGATCTCGTGGCACGTGGATCTTCGGTAATTATGACTTTGAAATCAACGATAGGTGCATTACTCGATATTTCAGAATTATTATCGAATTTTAAAAAATTTGTTTTAACATCTGCTGTGTATTGACACGTTGTTCTAACTTCTTTGCATATCATCTGATAAAGTTACATTTTATCAACCAGTTCTTGTAAGTGAATTATACCGAACAGGTAGTTGTCTAATTTAAAAAAATTCTCAGGAAAAATAAGAAATGACACGAAGCGAATATTTATACAATTACGAAAGTGTATCTGAAAATTCCAACCGCAAAATAATTTCAAAGATCGAATTAATACTTTTCCTCTCGAGTCAAACCCCAATGTTAAACGCTTTAATTAAGATCTGATCGCGTTCATAACTCTAATCATTTACTTAATTGAATTTAATTACGAGTATCTCGTTAACGAAGAATCTGCAATTTTACAAAAAATTTCCCACTGTTGTTAATCCGATAACTTCCTCTTGTTTCTCTCGAGCGAATATGCATCAATGGTGTACATGAAAATAGGCTTGCCACAACAAATCGATGTTGCATCAAAGCTAGGGACTGTCAGAGACCCGTAGTCTAAAGTTTATCAAACCACGAAATTGCTTGTAAGCTGACAATGAAAACCAATATCGGTGTTCCGATACTCGAGTGATCCATTATGTAAGAATAAGATAGAGCGTTGTTCAGAGTACCGATACTCGAGGATAATATTCTTTTAATTGACGTTTCTCGATTACATGATTTTCGTGGCTGTTTCTTCTTTCACGAATACATTCCCTATCTCGTGCACGCGTGTAATTAACCACGGACGGCAAATTAATGGGAAGATCGAGTGAGCTTGTATTTCAGAAAAATTGCATATTACTGGTTTTTCTGGTTTCTCTTTCGCCGGCGTGGGTAAAACGCATCGAAAAGGATTAATGGACAAAAAGAACGATAGAACAAAGCCAATCGGGAAGAATAAATTACTGCAGGAATAATGACCTTCAACGCTAAACTTCTTCCATTAAATATATGTAGCAGACATGCATGCATATATGTGCATGTGTAGACACTACACTAGATGTATAGATACAGTCTTTTGTGTACGGTGAAAGCATGTCTTGTATGTTTAATTAAGTGCTCGGTGCTTCATTTTTTGAAATTTATTTCTATATCGCAGAAATAAACAAGTTTGGTAATATCAGCTTTTGAATTTGGCGCCAAGAAAGAAGATGTCGCAGTCAGTCAATAAAATAGTCAGTCTTTGTACAAATATTTATTCTCTCCTCAAGATACTTTCTGGCCATTTTATTTGAAAAGAATCTTAATTTGTTTTCAATTAAATTGATAGTTTTTAATTGTTGTTCATTTTGGCGGGAAATTCAAAAACGTAATATGAGCACAGAAATTAAATTGGTTATGACAGTCTTAATGAATCTGCCTCAAGTTTATCTCCTTCTGTCAAAATATGTCAAAACTTGTTCTAACAGTGACTTGTTTTAACGCTTCATCCACGTGTACTCCAGTAAACATCCTAAAGTTTTAAAAACAGATCCCGTTTATCCACTCTTCAATTACTCCAAAGCAGTAAAACTTGGATTTACTGCAAACGAGTTTAATAAATTGTGCCGAAGCGAGCAACTAATTTCTAAGTTGGTTCGATTGTACAAGTTAATTGTCGATGGGCAATATTCTTGTACCGTCGCGAAACGAGGTAATTGATATCGAAGTGTGTTCAGAACGAAATTGCGGTCGTTTAGCCGGCATCCCGGGAACCTGTTACCGTGAATCACGCATCGCGTTACAATTTCCGAGCAAAATTCATTTTCGTTACGGCCGAATTGCCGGCTTAACCGTGCTCGAAGCCTCGAGGAATCAGATGGCAGCCAGGAAAGAAAAGGGCAACGATTTAGAATCGCGGGCGTGTTTCGCGTTTCTTCTCTTCACGCGCGACCGATCTCGAGAATTCGCGCCTCTGATCGATCTATCGCTACGGGGTCGTTGATCCACGATGTCGCAATTCCTCCTTAGAACAACATTCATCTTCCAAATTCATAAAAGTATGCACCTGATCAAAATTATTTCAGAACCAGCTCCATGTTCGAAGGTTTTTTTCAAAATCTGTTCATTCATCATTTTGTCTACGAACGTTTACGATACATGATCGATGAGCAGATTTTAAAGCAACGATCCATGATTTGACGACGAACGATTTAGCATGTAACGTGTTCAACATCTGCAAGTTCTTATCTTTGAGTTAAGCGTCTTTTATAATTAGTGATGCTAACAGGTGCCCAACATAGCAAATCAAAAGAAAGATGGCGGTTAGTAATCTATAAGGTTGCAGACCGAAAGATATTGACATAAGTCAGGGTGTTAAACGGGTGCTAGAAATTCGGTGACTCACGCGTGGTTTTTTTGTCAAATCCGGGGATGAGTGAAAAATTACATAGCGCCTGTCGGTAAAGTCGATAAACCGGATATCGCTGATCAGAGAATCGAATTACTGTAATCAAGTTTCCTTCGCGTCCTTTTATTTGCCATTAACTCGATATTGAACGGCCGACGTTGGCCTTGAGATATTTCCAATATTCTTGTTTATTGGATGCACAGCTACCACGAAGAAGGAGCGTTGAAAAGTGTGATAGCGAACGATCTAAAGTTCACTGGATCATTGTTCGACTTCGTGACTTTAAGGAACGTGGTAGAAGTTCAAACCAGATATAATACACGGTTAATGGAATGCATTTGTAAGATTTAAGAACTTTCAAATTTAATCCTAACCTTTCGACCGTGTTACTCCGCCATTTTGGGTTTCACACGAACCTCTGATTTAAATTTAAACCGTATTTTGCTTGATGAAAGTGCAAACGCGTGTAGTTACTCGTTTTCAAGCGGTGTCGATAAAAAGTTCAAGAGGGTACGTCAAAAAAATTAGCATTTCATTCCCTGATTATACTGGAGCGTTAAAAATATTACACCACATCCTGACACAGATTCTGTGCATAACTGTAGTTCCGTATAATTAATTTCCAGCGAAACGCATCGAGCGTATCGAAGCACTGGCTGTTAATACTCAATAAAGGAATCTCGAATAATAACGATTATACTGAATCTTCGGTGCTCGTTACAGCCGGACAAAACCGTGTTCCAACTTTCACCGAGGAAGAGAAAAACTCGGTAAAAATGCTGATAGGGACAATTGTCCGATAGCAAAACGAGAGAGAGCACGGATAACGATAGAAAGCGTTACGGCAGAGTTCATTTGCGGTTTTGTGGAAAATTCCCAAATTCCTAAACTTCACCCATGGAACTTGTCTATTTGGAGTTTGTTAAATTGTCGATTTGAAGTTTGGTAATTTGTCTATTTGATAATTTGGAAATTTGTAAAATCTCTAGTTTACAAATGTCCATCTGCGCTTTAGAAAGCGATGGCAAGTAAAACGAATTCAATTAGCGAGCCCGCGCCAGATATCTCGATTACACGTGAAAATTGAACGCCGCAATTAACGATTTTTGTTCTATCGAGTCGATCAGCGAGAAACGTCGATGTCTAACGAACGAGTTTAGCGCCAGTCTATAATGACATGTCATTAACTCGGAAAGTCGTAAGTGCCAGCTGCGTCCTGTCTTGAACCGCCATATGTTTTATGGTCGCGTGGGTTATACTGAAACGTGTGCGAAATTACATAGAAATTCGTAACGGATATCTTGTTTTATAAAATCGATCGATTTGTAGAAACTCGTGTGGTTGTCGAAAAAATCCTCGGTCGTCCTTGGAGAAAGTTGTACCCGTAAGAAAATTAGCTCTAATTGACAGACGGTATTAAATCGATAAGAACTATCGCGATTCACGGTTCGGTTGCACTCCAATTAGGTGGACGTTACAAGGTCGATAACCAGGCGGCTAAATATCGAAGTTTGTGGCCGCTTAATGGGTGTCACTGACCCGCTGACACACATCGTCCTCTTGGAGAGGTGCTCACAGGTTTCTTGCTCGGCTGCTTACTTCCTCGCGGATACTTTTATAGGAAGCCACCGTATGTCAACGATCGTTCTGTCGATCCGTATATCGATACTTGAAGTCACAAAAAAAAGAAACAGACTCAACTTGAAGGATTTATTGATTTTCTAGGTCCAGTTGTCTAGATCTCGCATATGACTCTGACATAACGAAAATAAATGGTGGGTCATCGGAAGATTTATAACAGCGCCCATGTAACCAAAAACTTACTTTCACGAAGGATCACGTAATTCGTTGTTTTGACATCGAGCCCACAGTTTTTCCTTTTAATTATTCAATACGAATCGCGTAACGAAAATTAACGCAGAGATATGATCTACCGTCGTAACACGTCTCACTTTCCATCGCGTGAAAGTGAATCTTCCGTTTCATAAGTCCAAAAAGGACACGAGTGGTCAGTTACACCGGTCGAATTGATGCTCGTGTTACACCGCCAGCGATTCTCCCCGACAAGAAGAAGAAAAGACCTGCAAGGTTGCAGGACTTTCTTGAGTCATGTATTTAAACCGCAACATCTTAATTTTTCTTGAGATTCACTGATATCGTACTGTTTATAGGGACATCTTTCGTATGCGGTCAGACTTGAAACATTTTATGACGGGAGATGTACGACAAAGTTGAGGACATGTACATGCAACGTAAGTAAACACATATTCACATATGCATATGCATTGAAGTATTCAGATGCATTCATGTGTTCATACATATATTCATACATATATCTATGTGTAGATATGTTCATACATATGTTTATACATGTTCAGACATATGTTCATACATGTGTTCATACATATGTTCATACATATGTTCATACATGTGTTCATACATATGTTCATACATATAATTATACATATGTTCATACTTGTGTTCATACATATGATCATGCATATGTTCATACATGTGTTCATACATATGATCATACATATGTTCATACATGTGTTCATACATATGATCATACATATGTTCATACATGTGTTCATACATATGATCATACATATGTTCATACATGTGTTCATACATATGCTCATACATATGTTCATACATATATGTACGTACACATATGTTCATACATATGTTTATACATATGTTCATATATATGTATGTCTATACATATATTCATACATATATCTATACATATGTTCATATATATGTATGGACATTTTCATGCCTGATTATTTGAATGCAACCTCAAAACGTGAAGAATGCAAAAATTTTTTATGCAACGGAAAGTAAAAGAAGTTACATCTAAAAACGCAAGCGATAATCTATGCGCATCGGCGCGCATAAATTGCGTTAGTTTCGCAATAAACAAAGGGAAATCGATCCTCGTTTTATTTTAATTTAGACGTATGATTCTTATTGTATGTGATAGAAAGTTCAGGGAGTTAGCTCGTTCGGAAATTAGAATAAAATATCCGAAATGGAAATGTAATAACCAAAATGTAATAGAAGAGTGATCAAGAATGATTGGTTCATTAGTGCAACGTGACAGTAACAATAACTCGCATCTTAATCAACGTTCTCCGTTGAAACATGTCGTTTCTGGAACGCGGAACGAAACAACAAAAGTGGTTCTGTTAACGAGCCACTCGGATCGGCCTTCGAAAGCCACTCGAACGCTACAGATACGCTTTTCGCGTAACAAGCACAAATTGCTGAAGAACGAAGCTCGAAGCCTAACGAGGAAATATTTGCCCTGACGTCCGAACGCATTTGCATTTCATGAAGTTTCGAACGAGAGCCAGAGCAGGCGTCTCGAAAGGAAGGCTCGCGAAAATTATCGGCAGGCATTCCCGTTAGACACGCAAAAGAAATTATTTACCATTCTATCGGTATTGCGCGGCATTAAAGGCCATAATCGGACGCCTAGGGACGAACTGAAACTTTACGATCGTCGGATGATCACCGTTACCGTTCACCGCAAACACGGCGAACCAATATTGTGGTTCTCCTCGACGTTTCATCTCTTGCTACGACAACGATGAAAAGAAACGGTAACGAGCTCTGTAAATCGCTCGCGTTTCAAAAGAATCGCGGAAACAAAACGACGGCTGCATTCCTTTCTTCGCGAGAAACAGAGATCTATGATCGATACGTCGCGTACATTATCATGATCGATCGCTCGGACGCCTTCGAATACCTCGATCAAAGTGTCCATGAGCTTTTTATCGTCTACCATGAATAAGTGTCGACTCGCTCGTATCCTTTGACTAAGAACACAGATAAATTGCAATGTAAGATTCCAAGGACGAGTTAAGGGTTGGGAATTAATTACGAGTTACGAGTATCGTCAGAAACATCGCCTATTACTTACGCTTCGTCGCAGAAACAGAGCACAGTTACGAAGTATTTACCAAGAGATTGAATAACCAACTGGAAGTGATCCCTAGCAATGTTATAAAATGAACGGGAACTAGAGTCTCCTTTTACGTCTAATGGTTAAGGGATCTTAATTTAAGCACTCCGTTTTCTCCGGTGTGTCTTATAAGGAAAGGAAAGTTTCAGGCGTCAATTCGTTAATCCAACCTCTTCGGGCTAGAATGTATACACGTAACCCTGTTGGGTCGATATGCACCTACTTGAAGAAGTTACGTAACGCAACGCTCGAAGCGCAACGATTCCTATTCGTTATAATCGCTGGGCGTAATATGCAATCCCAGGAATTCGATCCGATACTGTGTGTGGCTTAACACAGTGATGGTCAGCTGATAAATTGCCAGTTTCTAATTTGAAAATTTGAAAGTTCTTACATTTCTAAATTCTTTGGAAATTTTCAAATTGCAAATTTTATTTGTGGTAAAATTAAGGTTTCGATCTTTGTCCAACACTGATTTAGCAACCTCGTGTTCCTTAGAAATTCATAGCAGCTACGATTCGTTCTCATTAATCGAACCGGTGTTCCAAACTACTGTTCCTCCGCTTAGCAGATTATAACAGGTACCGTATCATGATCGACCGTGCTTTCAATGGTAATGCACCACGTCATTGACACGTAAAGATCGCGACCACACATCGGCTCTCGCGTGTAAAGGAGAACACGAGTGTTTACACTCATGGATCATAAACAGCCCGGGCATGGAAGGAAAAGGTGTGAGCCGACCTTTGCCGGCGTTGATTACTACGAAAACACTGGCAATCCACTTCGGTAAATTCAGCGAACCGTGCGACTGACGACCTCCTTTTCTGTTCCTTTAATTACCAAAGGTCTTCAACTGCTTGCAATAATATCGCTCCATTTTTCCCCTAGCCGCGATGGAAAACAAAGAAATCATGAGAAGGCTGCTCGCAATAAACACGGCTTTCTATTTGGAGCGATTTTACTCATCCTCGATGAGGTAACGTGAAAGCGACGTATCGAGCGTTATCATCGAGATTAGCCCGTTGATGAAACAACTGACAGCTTACCACATTCTAACGACTAAATTCTGCTTGGCTAATGTTGCCTTGTGCCGACGTATCGAGTCAGCTAACATTTTTAAATGACCTTTCCCATGACACAAGTGCTCGCACTCGCGTTGCTTCAACCTGCGGATAAATTACCGTCGAAGTGTTCTTACGTGCATTCGCACACGTTTATCTCGTTTATACTAGCCAATTGTTCGATAACGGATCGAGAAGGAAAACAAAAGCACGAGAGTTTTCTCGATGCGTTACACGAGTGATTCGATGATCAATTCAATTACTCGATGATTACTCTTTCACTCTATCTAGGTCAGGTTCCGAGCTTCGATATTGGAAAACAACTGAATTACGTTCCTTTGAATCGAAGAAAAGCTGACAGAGATCAGAGTATTAACAACTTTATTGTACGAGAGTATGACGGGTACCTCGATCTCGTCGGGAAAAAGTGAAATGAAAAAAATGCCGTGGTATTCGCTTGGGAATTGCTGATACTCAACGGGGGGAAAAAGACGCGTATAGAAAGGACGATAGAAAAGGAGGGGCGCCACGTATTTGCTTCATTTCCACGAGAGGTTAGCCACCACGTAACCGGCATCGCAATCCCTAATTATGCAACCTTCTTCTTCTTCTTCTTTCATCCAAGTCATATCTCCCGTCGATATTCTCTTGGTTTGCCCGCGAAGGTAGCGTGAATTTTCTCACGCACCTGAGTTTCCGAATGCCGAACTCGATTGATCGCTATTACCGCAGTATTTCTACTATTTTGCGCGCTGTTTAACACCTGTTAATAGAACGCATGCGATATAGTTTTTCTTTATGTCAGACGTTTGCAATTGCACTTTGCAGCAACTAAATTACCTTTTCCTGCCGCAGTTCTTATTTAAGGCGGAAATAAACTGGGAGCAGTATCTTCGTGAGTTTGAAATTTCAAACTTTGCCGCGCATATTCACTGTGACACGTAGTCAATTTCGAAACTAGTTAAATACGTTAATCATAAAACAACTGTGCAACCCTTTTTAAATTTGCAACTGCACTTTGGTGCAATTGAAAACTGTTTACTCGTTGTTTGTGTTTTATTAAAAGTAATACAAATCAAGTGCGCACATGTTTAAAACTATAATTATCTACTGCGCATGCGCACCGCAACATTCAGCAGTCTTTACTTGAGAACAATTAATTTGATTTGTCATTTATAAAGTAGTTAAATGTATAGCTTTTCTTCTGCAGTAAATTTTTAAATATATACATACTATCACAATTGGATTTTTCATTCTCCTTCTCACTTTCAATTAAAAGAATCGTGTCAGTGCCCACGCGAATTCAAAATTTCTAATGGCCGCCGCGCATGCGCAGTGTGATGATCTAGCAGTCGCGACTTGACCGTTCGTTTAATTTGTCGTTCGCGAAACAATTGCTCAATATTCAGTTACGTGTCGGGGTTTGTGAGTGTGGTAATGAAACGATAACGATCATGAACGTGTCTCGAGTTTCCACGTCCCAATTGACATTGAAACGCATACAAGGACGACGTAGTCTTTGGAATTTCTTCGTGCGCGAGTTTCTTCGATCGTGTTACGCGGGATTCTGTTTCGATCGATGCGTGCAGGTTATGTGCGTTCAAAACCGCGTTGTCAATACGAATGAAACAAATTGTGTTGTTCGTTGGAATAAAGAGGATACAATTGAAAGAAGAATCTTATTAATGAGAGGTTCGGCAAGGAGATAGGACTCGAGGAGGTTACGTGTACGTCACCGATCGAAGCTGATGTGAAAGTATCATCGAAAGGGTGAGTCAAAGAAAAGTATTCACGAAAAAAGTATGCGTTTTCATGGGAAAGTCAGGAGCAAAGTTTTCACGCGAGGCGATGTTGCACGTTCTAAGTGCTTATTTTGCAACGTCTGAAATATTCGCAATATTTATCGTTCGCCTTAATGGTTCGACTATCGACTAAGCGTTTCACTTGCGACTAGAAATTGCACGAACCTATTACCATGAATTAAAATTTATGAATTCTTTATTAGACGTTTCGTCGATATTTTCCAAGAAAGATTTCCCGCCATTTATCGTTCGACTTTTACGCGCGAAGAAACGATTCAAATACACAGGTTAAAAAGTGTTCGTTGTTTTTGTCGTGCCACCACTGTGTTGTAGAGTAAGTGGTTCAGCCTTGAGTAGGTAATTGTAAACAAATGGGGTGATCGACCTCGATGCAAGCCTTGAAACTCGCTCTCGGAATTCTTGATATTGGGAAGCATTTCGATTGCGTGATTCAAACGACAGGACGCGAACTAGACTGCATACGTGGATCGTTTCGCAGATGAGCGAGCGTGGTGCGATTAATCTTGTTCAACGCTCATCCCGGCACGCTACATACCGCTATTACCGTCTTGCTCGCGTTGTCATTAACTGAAACTCGAGACAATGGACCGTTGCACAAGTCGCGACACAATTGTCGGAAAAGGTAGAAAAGCGTCGGGCAAAGGATTCGTAACAAGAATCCCAGAATTGTACTGGATGCAACGTTTTGCTGTGAGAATCGAGCACAGGTGTTCTTTAGTACCGGCAAGGCGTTGTAATGTGGGGCGATATATGTACGATGCCTTGATATCCGACGCGTCTCTATAAAACGCGGTGCAGTGGATCGATATAGGACGCGTCGATATAATAATCTATACGAGTATATGGATATGCAACGATAACAACTCAGCAAGAAACTCTCACGTCCACGTACAGGAGGAATTGCGATACAACGCGTGGTAATATATCTGGTAGCTTTCAGCAATATCACGTTATTAACGAATTTATATTAATTCATGTAATTTATTTATACTGATATTTATGTATACTAATATTTTACTAAAAATATTAATAAAATATTAAAAATACACTAAACTCGTAAACTTGCAATTTCAACCTTGTAAATCTCGTAAATCCAAACGATCATGAAGGAGAAAGTCGTCCTTGAAACTATTTGCTCGTGATAAGCACGGATAAACTCGTTCGGAATCACGAAATCCTGAAATCTCGTGGATCCGCCTTGAGTAGAAATCGACAGTATCCGTAATCCAGCTTACGGATATCTATTCGTGAAACGAGCCTGTTGCTCGCAAACTCTCGAAACGCGTCTCTACACACTTTCGATAGTAGCAGGTAAAAATTCGCGGCCGTTTTTCCTAGCTCTTATTTGCGGTCACCTGAGCAGTGTAAATAAAAGTGAAATTGCTGGTCTTTGCAATTTGCGATAGTAAACTATAACTTTCACTGGAACTTTCGTTGCTAGCTGTCGAAAGAGCCATCGTTCGATTCGCGATGAAGTACACGCGAATCATTATTGTCATCCATCCGGGAAAAGCGAGAGCCATCTGTCGTAATTGCGAACGATAAACTTCTGATCGTTAGGTCCATACTGCTTGAGAGATCTATTCGAAAAAAGAGGGAAATCGACGGATTGTACGTTACTGCGGGGTTGATGGAACGGAGCAAATGGTCTGGAGGTAATTGGTATTTGCTTTGGGATCGGTGATTTGGTCAGTGATTCAGATAATTTGAAATTTGGCGATTTGTGGATCAGTAAGGATACTCTGGACATAAGGACTTCGTTTAGGAGTTGTTTTAGGAGAATTATTCATTAAAAATTTATAATTTGAAAGTCGTTTTAAGGAGAGTTTGCACAGAGTCGAGGAATGAATATACAAGGTGTTTCACATTTAAATATTAAAGTAAAATATTAAACTATCTCCTTGAATTGGAGGGTAGCTAACGTGATTCTGAATAAGATTTCCCTTTGCAAAAATTGAATTTGAAGCTCCGTTTTTGAGTTATTAAGGAAAAATAAGGAAGCAATCAGAGTGCGAGGATTACGCATGCGCAGACGCGAGAGCGACAGCTTTGCCTAGCGTCTGCGCATGCGTAATCCTCGCACTCTGACTGCTTCCTTATTTTTCCTTAATAATTCAAAAACGAGGCTTCAAATCCCATTTCTGCAAAGGAAAATTTTATTCAGAATCACATCAGCTACCCCCCATTTCAAAGACCTACACTAATTCTGAAACACCCTGTAGATCCTTCCATTTCCTACAAAAGAGAGATTCACGAATTTTATTTAAAATCGATAGCGCAAATCCCATAGTCCACGTCGTTCATCACCTGCTTCCCAAGATTCTACTCGCATCTGGATGTTATCGGTATTCAGTTCCGAATGGGAATGCTTCGATCGAATAACACGATGTCTCGGTACGCGCATACCGATACTCGCTCGCACATCAAGAGCGGTCGAGATAATCGCGCGGCAAGTTCTTAAAGGACGACGAGGTGTATCTTTATACTAAGCCAATTTAAATACCTTTCCGTGGTATAGTGACTTCTTTTCCTAACTCTGCGGTGGAAACTCGTATCCTGTGTAATTATACGCGGGCTTTAATAATGACTTACGAACTGTCAGCGGCCCTTCGTTTGTTTGTTTAATGCCACCGATACGTGCATCGAGGCCGACGTTGTTGTTGCATTAAATTGCATCGTGCTAATCTACCGACCTTACCACGACGCAACCTCGAGATTTTTAACGGGGAATCCTCTCGCGTTGCAAACCGCGATCGGTGATTCTGCACTTTCGTTTTCGATTGTGTTGCGATCTGCGACTTTGCAGTTTCAGAATTCTATTTGGAAGTTCCTGATTGGAGTTGTTAAGATTTTGGGGCTTGTCAAAGACTTGGTACTTTGTGGGATTGGATTTTGGGACTTGAAAGTACTGGGATTTGTAATTTTGTTATTTTGAAACTTTGAAGCCCTTGAAGTTGAGGAGTCTTGCAGATGACTCCTAAGAAGTCTTGTAACCTTGAAACCTTGGAGGACTTGAAGTTTACATCTCAAGTTTTTTTGTATCTTCGTGATTTTTAAAATTTAATTCTGTTTGGACTTAAAGTTACTTAGAAATCTTTGCAAGTTAGAAACTTTGAAACTTTGGTAGTTTAAGGCCAAGCACCCTTAGAACTTAATCACTGAGTCTCTACAATAGCATCGCATAATTTAAATTTTCCTTGACTGCACCTCTGTACCTCCATTGCCTGGAGATGCCTCCTGTTTTCCCTTTCTGCCGATTTAATCCGGTCATCGATATCATCCGTGTCAACACCGTTTATCCTAATGAATGGCGCATTGTCGATTCGCGAAATACCCGAAAGCCACATAGGCGTTCTACGAAGCGGATTAACATTCATCGATTCAAGTACCCAGGTATTTCGAGACGTACGACGACAAAGGGAGGAGCAAAGGATTATGCATCGGGTACAGTCATTATACTCGTGACTGTGTATACGAGACACGGCAATAACAGTGCATTAACCATAGCGTCATGCATTGGAGAAGACGATAATGAGAGAGGTGCATGCACCGGGGCTTCCTTACGGGGCTCGATACCACCGATTTTTTGCTTCCGAGAATCGCAGAAAACGTCTCCTTTTTGCCCAAGTTTCTTTTTTCGCGATCGGTGAAAACGTATCGAGATCGCGTTGCTTTTAATGGAATACCGAGACGCAGACACCGAATGGAATATCGAGATTCCAAACGCTGATATTCTTGCATGGAGAGAAAAAAGATTAGAGCAATTCAGGCCGGAGAAAAGAATATAGATGTTCCACTTGCATGCGATGGGAAACTTGAAGAAGGTAGATGAAAAAGATGGGCTGAGATTTACTTGGCGTTTCAAATTTCAGACTTTGGCGAAGATTGAAATATTTTATGCAACTGGAATATCTCTGAATTTTCAAGGACCACTGTCTCAAGCTCGTGAAACACCGTGAAACACCATCAAACACCGTCATCTAGACGGTTCATCTAGATAAAATCTAAAAAAGTACATTATAGAGTAAAAAAGGAGCAGCTAGCAGAGTGTATAAATTGGCATCAATTATTAATAAATGCAAATGCCTCGACAAGTCCCCACAGTCGATAATTTCTTCGCAGTATCGACAAGAGACTTCCATTTTGAACGATCATTTACCCCTGCGTTGAATATCCTTCGACGTCCAGCAAAACTTTTTTATAATTCCTTGACGCTGTCGTCAAATCTTGAACCACATAACAAGAAGACTCAGCGACGGTGAGAGCGCCGTTTTAGAAAGGAACGAAAGGCTGAAACGGTTGCGATTAATCAATTCCTCGAAAACGAGCACCGAGGCTTCTCTCCGCTGTAGTCGCGGTAGCCCGAGGAGTTCCAAAGTGGCGGTAAAAACGCTTATGAAAAAAAAGAAAGGAAAGAGGGGCAAGTGGGTTTTATACTCGTGAATGACTTCCTCTCGATCGATCTTCCGGGTTCCTGCGGTAAATGCTCGTAACCAATATCGTTTCTCTAAAACGAGTCGAGACTCTCCATTGTCCGTTGAACGTTCGAGTTCATTTGGAAAGCTGGAAGCTGGTGATTTGGGCGCTTTGGGATTTTAGGATTTGGTGGATGGGGGCTTGGGATATTTGGGAATTTGGGGATTTGGAAATTCGGGGATTTGGGAATTTAGGGATTTGGAAATTTGGGGATCTGGATATTTGGGAATTTAGGGATTTGGAAATTTGGGGATCTGGATATTTGGGAATTTAGGGATTTGGAAATTTGGGGATCTGGATATTTGGGAATTCAGGGATTTGGAAATTTGGGGATCTGGATATTTGGGATTTTAGGGATTTGGAAATTCGGGGATTTGGGAATTTAGGGATTTGGAAATTTGGGGATCTGGATATTTGGGAATTTAGGGATTTGGAAATTTGGGGATCTGGATATTTAGGAATTTAGGGATTTGGAAATTCGGGGATTTGGGAATTTAGGGATTTGGAAATTTGGGGATCTGGATATTTGGGAATTTAGGGATTTGGAAATTTGGGGACTTAGGAGTTTGGGAACTTGGGAATGTGGGGACTTAGAAACGTGGGGACTTAGGAATGTGGGGACTTGGCAATGTGGGGACTTAGGAATGTGGGGCTTAGCAATGTGGGGACTTGGCAATGTGGGAACTTGGAAATGTGGGGACTTAGCAATATGGGGACTTAGCAATGTGAGGACTTAGCAATATGGAGACTTGGAAATGTGGGGACTTAGCAATATGGGGACTTAGCAATGTGAGGGCTTAGCAATATGGGGACTTCGAAATGTGGGGACTTAGCAATGTGGGGATTTGGGAATGTGAGAACTTAGCAATGTGGGAACTTGACAATATAGGGACTTGCGAATATGAGAACTTGGAGAACATATACATACGAAAGTCTAAAACCAGAAAGTTCGAACCCAGAAAAATTGAAGACCATCAGAAAACTTGCGAATGAATCTCCATCAAAAGATTAGCAAATGCAGAAATATTTCCTACCATCCGCACCGTGTTATTACGCCTAACAACCAAGTCGATAAAGTAGTATAATTTTCGTGCAGTTTCCTGTTTTTCTAAAGTTGCACGATAAAGATGGCGGCGTAATTACCGAAGGAAGTATCCCGCGATTTTATGAATGATCGTAGTAGACATATGAATGAGAGAAGAAGCGGCTCCCGTAGAACAAGCCTTTTTCAATAATGTTGTTTATCCGGGGAAAGAGAGAGAGATCGCAGTTAACTTGGTTTTGCGTCGTATCGAATCGAAACTCGTTTTACTAGTCGGTCGTTATGGAATACCGGTGAATCGAGCCTCGCTCGCTACTTACGTGGAACCCGGAAGATCGATTGGACGGAAGTGGTGCATGTAACATCGATCCTGATTCTCATAAATAGGCGACAGTAATTAATTGCGTGGCTCGTTGCTTTGAAGTTTATATCGCGTTTAGAATCACTGGGTCTCCAGTTTCAGCGCGATTGATCTTAATTCGCCAACGGGAGACGAAGTGATTAAATCAATCACTTGATTGTTCGTTAACGTGCCTCGAAATAAACCGTTTACGGGTGATATAGAAAGTGTATTGATCAACGGACAACTTTTGTTAACTCTAAATAAGGAATAGATGAAGGAGAGTATAGTCGATAAATACGACTAATGCTATTTTATGGTTGTATCGGTCGTTCGCTGTTTAATACTGATATACCGAGTTCATTGAGTTTTGAGACTCTAGAGGTAGCCTAGTGTATCGTTCATGTAGATGTTAATCGAAGCGTTGCGAATAGTGAAAAATCTTCGTGGGAATCGTGAAGTGGAATTGTGAAGTACTGCTATTCTAGGAGGATATGAAATCATACAAATCAAGGTGGATGTCCCAGAGAATCCCATGGAGGACTTAGGGTATCTAGAGAGCTCTCAGATGATCCTAAATTATTCTAGAATATCTTGGAAGTGCTGAGGATTCAGAGAACTTCAAGATCCTCCAGAGAACTTACAGAATACCAGGGAGTCCTCGTAGCACTAGGATCATCCTAAATTAATCTAAGAAACCTTAGAGTGAATGTAGAGTCCTATGCTACGTAATCTCAGTTGTAGAGAATTCTACATGTGATATGAACTGTGCAACGTTCAGAGTTTCAAAGCTTTGGTGATATTTTGTGAGGCACGTTTGGAAGCTCGTGGACCACTTCCGATCGATCGATCTTCCGGGTTCCATGGGAGTAATAAACGCTCGACTTGGCGGTAACCGATATCCGACGAGTAAAACTCGTTTCGGTGCGGGCATAAAGGGGGCAGACAGGGCAGACACTCTCTCATGGATTGGCCGTGTAACCCTATAGGAAACCTTCGACGAGTTTCACTTTGCAGCTCTCCGTTACCGGATTCGCGTCCCTGGCTCCCTGTCACGGATACAGGCAAAACGTAACGCCGGTTGCAACAACGACGCTCCGGCTGTATCGCACGCAGCCTCCTATCGAGCGCATCGCGAGACCGTAGTTGCATGGCCGCGTGTGAATGCACTTCTAACAACGCAACGCGCATCGGCCTAATACGACCGCGACTATGGCCTTATTCTTCCGCCAGCCTCGCCAAGTGTCACGCTTATCTTGGAAAAGTAGAGAGGACGACCGGTCGACGTGTTATTCTCGTTCCCTCTTTTCCTTTTTTCGCCGCTTGCTCCAGTTAAACAATGTTCTCCTCCGAATGCCATCTCGAACGTTCAACTTTGTTTAGTCTCTCCACTTGTTCGCGCGATATCACCTTTTAACGTACCTACGCTTTACCTTCTTTTCGTGTACTTTTACGTTCATGTTATTTCAACGGCCATGTTATTCTATACAATTGTAGCATTTTTTGATCATAAACGTTATTCCAACAGCCATGTTATTCTATACAATTGTAGCAGTTTTAGATCATAAAAATACACCTATACGAATAAGCTTTCTTGGCAAGCTATCGATGTTCACCTAAGGTGAATGCATTGATGGAGGAGCTAAAATTTGCAAGCACAAGAAGTATAAAATACAGCAAATCAATCGGAATGATTACAGATAGTAATCAATTACCACTGCGGTAGATGACCGCAGTAGATTCAGACAAGCACGTCTGGCAATACCCATCGAGGATTTCCCGCCTGGATTTGGCGGTTTTATATCATCTTCGACGCAACATGGAACGGCTTTAGATTGGACGATACGGGTGATGCAGTGGTTCAAGGGAAAAAGTAGATGCTCGATATGAGTGGCGAGGTGTCCATAGAAAACGGGATTACGTGGAATTTATCGACTTTCGTTCCACGGCTATCCGGCTGGCGATCGTGTGCCGCCTCGAATTCCGTGGACGTCGACAGCTACCAACAACGCTTGACTTATGTACCAAGAAAAACGTACGATTCTATGGCAGTCATCCGTTGGAACAGTTACTTTTTCGATGACAATAGAGAGTTCAAACGGGCTTTACAGGCGTGCTCCGTTCAGCACCGGCCGCGGCCTACATCCGAGATCCCAGCTAATGAATCATACATGAGCACCATATTCGAGACACTGAACACGGAGCAACGAACGCTAAGACAAACCCTCTCGAACGTTACTTCCTGGGATCGCAAGGACGTTAAGAAATTAGCTGACCAGCAACGCATTCCTGGCGTGTACGTCTCGTGGAAAAATTACTGTTATCGATACACTCTGACTGTTACGGGAAAATTCTGCTCTCTGTTCTGTACTACTGGTTAAAGTTTTATATTGTCCAAGATAAAATTGCTTTACTTCCTAATATTCCTTGGACCAAGTTAGACTTCAAACAATATCTGTAGGTCTTAATGTACATCCAATGTATATCAATTTATCCCAATGTATGAGAATTTCAAATCATAACAATAATTTCAGATAAATTTGCTTTATTTTCTAATATTCCTTGGGCCAAGTTAGACTTCGAACAATATCTGTAGGTCTTAATGAACATCCAATGTATACCAATTTATCCCAATGCATGAGAATTTCAAATCATAACAATAATTTCAGATAAAATTGCTTTATTTTCTAATATTCCTTGGACCAAGTTAGACTTCGAACAATATCTGTAGGTCTTAATGAACATCCAATGTATACCAATTTATCCCAATGTATGAGAATTGAAAATCATAAAAAATATTCCATTCTAAAATATCCCATTCTAAAATTTTCCAAGTTGCGAATCCTCGAACTTTCCACAATGTGATCTATTGCGAAATGTTATAAATAAATCTAGACAGATAAGAATCCCAGTTACGCCAATGCAGCAGCGCGTATCAGCTTGGAAATAGCATCGGTCGCGTATCGGGAATTATAATCGTAGCCTTTACTATCTGTTCGTGATACGGAACGATCTGCGAAGACTAACGAGATTTTTCGATCGCGAATCAGCGGTGATCCTGAGAGATGTATCGATTGTGAGCTCGCCGCTCGCTGGCAGACAGTGTGCAGGGGACAAGAACCATTTCCTACACGGGGATGCACTCTATGCCAGTCGTAGAGGGGTCAAAGATACCGAGGGTAACGCGACTGAAATTAATGCGGAATGACTAAGCTGCTTATCGACCGGAACCAAGGAGCGTACCGCTCGCACGCGTTCTATTGATAAAATATTCCTACTGGTACCTGTATTTCTCTCATTCCTGTACCTTGCTATTTTTATTTACCTTAGTTATTTACGGAATTATGAAATAGCGTCGAGGATGGTTAACAAATTTTAGTTGCTTAATTTGTCACGGTTGAAACTTACTGTGGAAAGATAATTTATTATACACCTTATGTCAGGAAGTATCGTTAAGTGATAAGAACAGAAATATTGCAATACATTTGCGTAGATAAAAGGTGCTTAGATTTTTGTGAAAAATGTGGTTGATAAAATTCGGCAGAATTTATAATGGTGGCCTTCGATAAGTGGAGGGCGTCACTGTGATATTCAAATGAGTTAGGGACACCATGGGTGCAGATAGACACGACGAGGTTATGAGAGAAAAAAAGAGAGAAGCATGGGTGTGGGGAGGAAGAAGGGAGAGTTTGAGAGGGAAAGAGAGAGAAGAGGAATAGAGAATGACCGCACTTAGGTCCTTTCGTTACGGAGCGTAGGAATATGCCGCGGTCAATGGCTGCGGTATCCGCAGGTTCAAGGAAAGCGGGCTGGTCCGATTCGACATCGTGTCGTTCTGCGTGGAACTGAACAGGTGACGCGCTCATGAAAATACAGGTTAATAGAATGCCGTCTAGAAAGAGTCTCGGAATTAATGGCACGCGTTCTCGTTCGTAGAAACGTTTTGAAATACCATCTCGATCCGTGTCGAATAGCTGTTGCAGACATTGTACCGCCATTTTTACCTTTGTATCGATAATTGCAAATTCCATTTAATTAATATTTGTTCTTCTAATTTTAATATTATTGTAGATCGTATAAAAATTTTGGGTTTGCAAATTCTTTGATTAGAAACTTCTAAATTATTCATTTCTAAATTTGTACATTTTATGTTCTATTTCCTAAATGTTCATGTATCTAAATTCTTAAATTTGTCAAATAGTTGAATAGTCAGTGTAACAAAATACATTTCCAATTTCACAAAACACCTAAATTCTCAGCTTTGCAAAGTAGTTAAAAGTTCTACAATTTCCCGAAACTCCAGTTTCCTACATTTCCTAAATTTCTAAGTCAAATTGAAGCATCGACTTTGAGAACATGAATCATCACAACACCGTGCACACGAATGCCCAGGTCCTGCCCCTCACAAACATACACCACCGTCACAATGTAAAACAAATCGAAACATGCTAATCACCTGTGATAACCGAGCGTTTTCCATTACCGTGGCAACAAATATTATTGTTAGGAGGTCTTTGGTAAACAGGTAGAGCCATTCGCAGGCACTTTGCAACGGGGCTTATCGATCACGTACGCGAAACAGACCGGCAATTTTCTCGTCGTACGGAAATTGAAAGATTCGATTACGTCGTAGCGGCGGGCACAACGCCCTACGTGCAAACAGCAGCCGCCCCGTGCAAAGGCACACTTTTTCCCTGCCGCACTCCATTTTTCACCCGATCTTAAACGGAGCCGGTGAAATCGATTTCGATCGCGCTTCTTCGTGGACGAAAACAGCCGGGTAGAAAAACGGAGTGTGGCTAGTCGATCTACCGGTCGAACACTTCGCCGCTGTTGGAGGACACCTCGTCGAACCCTTTGGCCGGGAAGCCGAGCTGCATAGCAACAAACCGATCGATCGAACCGGGCTGGCAATTTTGACAATGTTTTTTCGGGATGTCGAGAGACAAAAGGGGACCCGGCTCTCGAGGCGAAGCCTTCGCCGGCGACTCGAGTTTATCGATCTTAAAGTTTCCCATACCGGTGCATGAAGGCGGTCGACATGTTACTATCCATGGGGTGGTGGTTCCATAAATCGCAGCCCTCCTATGGTAACACGGCTTTTTAACACTCGCCCGTTTGCCCGCCGTGGCACCCGCTGCACCCTCTCAGCCAAGGGTGTGACGATTCCCGCGTTACGAATCTTCCAGATACGTAGTCGCGAGCGCGTATCCCGGGGGAACTGGCGCGGTATCGGTACGTGGATGGCAACAACCGTGTGCCAACACCTGCACGACTTGGCAGGTTGAAACCGTCGGTTGAACTGAAGTCAGAATGCGCATTCGTCGGTTTCCATGGTAGTGGCTGGTGATGGTGGTGGTGGTGGTGGTTGTGGTGGTGGTGATGGTGAAGAAGGTGGTGGTGGTGCAGTGGAGGAGCCCGGTAGCTCTGACGATGGTGGGGATTGACAGAACAAACCGTCTGCCCGGCTATGGCTGCCGCGTTCACAACAGCCTCATGGAAATCAGCCTTAAGGATCATTCACATGCTGCACCTCCATACACTCTATATTACATTCACAAACTTTTTCATATTTTACAATCTCATCATTTAGATACATTGCAAATTTCGGATCTGTAATTTGTGCGTTTAAAAATTTCAAGATCTGACAACGCAACAATTTCTGGAATTTGGTTTGGACTTTCAGGAATTTACGATTGGTGGCTTGAAAATTAGAATCCTAAGATTTGGTAGTTCTCTTTTGCTGGCTCTTCAAGTCTCAAATTTGGAGACCAGGAAATTTGTGTATCCAACAATTGTTAAAATTAAAATTGCAGGATCTGATCTTCAAGGATTGGGTATGTTATACAAGGACTTGAAAATCGTCCGCTATGAAAGAAGTTGCAGCGAAACACTCAATCTCCGCTAAAATCCGTTTCTGAAAAGAAGCAACAAGATTGTACACGTGTATTAATTTAATCAAGATCCCGAGTTACCCGGACCGAAAATAATCAGCAGAAGCACTGAGTTTCTGCAAACGCGGGATTTCCAGGATGGATTGTTCGAGCAAAGAGCTCTCTCGATAGAGTTTCGCGAAGTCTGCTAAGATAACGAAGGAGAAGAGTAGAAAAGCATAATCATAGCGCAGAAAGAAGACTGGTGCATTAAGAAGCTCCATTTAAACCAGCTTCTTCGTTGTCTGCGGCAGGTTTCGGAGATGCTTTCTGACGCAAGAAAAGAAGCGAAAAATGTACAACCTTTATCGATTTGTTTAAATGCACAATAAGAAACCTCGATTTAACTCTCGATCGCATTGTGCAGTTTCTTTGAATACGAGGGATATTTATTAAAATTACAAAGAATTTCTGGTAGACGAAGAAATTACGAAGAAAATTGTACCGTCGAGAAATGTAGGATTCACAGACCGTTTCGTCTTGAATAAATACATCGAATAATAGATCTTGATAATTGCAACCTTGCAAGATCGACTTACCGATTTGACGTACGTGCTCTGCAGAGCGGCTCACGTTCTGTCGGATTACTATACAGGTGAAGTGGTAAAGGAAAAAGGCGGATCGTTTTATAACCGATTACGCGATTGACGGCAGATACGCCGAGAGGAAAATATATTTGCGTGGTTTCGCTATCCTGATGCTGTAATCGCGACGGGCGCCTACAAGAACGTATTAAAGTTCAACACACGTGCTTTGTGTTCGAAAAAGGGAACAGAGGAAGGAATCGTTTGACTCGATCAAACAGCCTCCGTACACTCGGTTACGAATACTGAAAATCTGTCGACATTTTATGCAGGAAACACACCTTAAAAGGTAGTCACGTGATGAATTTTTGATCGATTGGTAGTTTAAATCGGTTGAAAATTCTATTGAATCCCAATGTATGCAACAGTATGTGTTCGACAAAATTGATAGTACGTGAATATATGTGTTTGGCAGTCAAAAGACGTAACTTGCACTCATAATAATTGGAAACCTGTTAGAAGCTTGAAAACAGCCATATTTGTCATGAAAGCAAGCAGACCACAGTGAAATGAATCTACGCGTTCTCCCCCGAACATCCTTTTCATTTCGCGTAGCAACGAAGTCGAAGTGAGGTCAGGAATATCCTCAGAACTTTTCGTTATTACTTGCTTTTCTATTTAATTCCTCCTAGCATTCTATTTTTCTTTCCACCCTCCACCCGAAGGCTAAGACCGTACTGCACGGGAAATCTCTTTGCTGCTCTACTTTTAGCCCCGTGAGATTTCTTGTTCGTCTTCGAAACGAGAATGCACCACCGGACCCGTGTATACCTCGTGGATGCACTTTTTCCACGTGAATTCGGCCGAGTGAATCACTCCCATTGCTGCCTGGCCATTTTTCGCGGTGAATAACGGTGAAACGCAAATATTTGAGAAGAAGCCGGGCTGAAAAAACGTTCCCGTAACTCGGTTGATTAATTGACACGTCAAATAAAGCATGACCGAAAGCGGCCTCGCCATGGTCACGGTGTATTAAATGTTATCATCATTAGTGTAATTTAATGTTCTTCGTTTCGATCGACCAGGCTCGATCCGTTTACGAACTTTTCTCTTTCTGGGTTTCTTACGTTTTTGTTAACGAATACCTTTCGTTTTATACTGCAATTCGAGCAATCGTTTCATTTGTCCTCGTCCAAAAATGGCACTACGATATCCACATGTATGTGGATACTGATATGTGATATGAACATGTAAGATTAACTTGGTACATATTATACATTACATATTATAATATATTATACATGTTATACATGTTATACATATTATACACGTTCTTCATATGATACATACTATACACATTCTTCGTATGATACATATTATACACATTTTACATATGTTACATATTATACATATTCTTCATATGATACATATTGTACACATTCTTCATATGATACATATTGTACACATTCTTCATATGTTATATATTATATATATTTTTCATATGGTACATATTATATACATTCTTCATATGATACATATTATACACATTCTTCATATGATACATATTATACATATTCTTCATATGATACATATTATACACATTCTTCATATGTTACATATTATACATATTTTTCATATGGTACATATTATATACATTCTTCATGTGATACATATTATGCACATTCTTCATATGATACATATTATATACATTCTTCATATGTTACGTATTATACATATTCTTCATATGATACATATTATACATATTTTTCATATGGTACATATTATATACATTCTTCATGTGATACATATTATGCACATTCTTCATATGATACATATTATATACATTCTTCATATGTTACGTATTATACATATTCTTCATATGATACATATTATACACATTCTTCATATGTTACATATTATACACATTCTTCATATGATACATATTATACACATTTTACATATGTTACATATTATACATATTCTTCATATGATACATATTATACACATTCTTCTTATGTTATATATTATACATATTTTTCATATGATACATATTATATACATTCCTCATGTGATACATATTATGCACATTCTTCATATGATACATATTATACATATCATATGTATTACACCTATCATACATTACATTACATATGTTCACATATACAATACATCAAACAAATTGAAATTACGATGTAGCCCATAATCCTCACAATGTAGCTCATGACGTGTAAATAAATTGCAGAACGAGAAGTGCAGATACAAAGTTGCAGAGCGATTAGCAGGGTTAATGCTGTTAGTTGTATACAGTAGTAGCGTTTAGGAAAATGTCGCGCCGCCAACAATGGTTAGGTACATGATGCAAACACGACGATATTAGCTTGCATAATAGTTAGGTCTGCAGCCAATTGCATTGGCCTACTCGTAGTTGCCTCCCGAGTTCGAGTACAATTTAATTTGCAACGGAACACAGACTGAAGTGGCTCCGTAGTTCTCCGTTTCACCTGGACGATTCCCTCGGTTCCGGCCTATTCGAATTTAATGCTCGAGACGAAATCAATACGTAGATATCTCTCGTCTACTCTCTATTTCCCTGCATCCGACGTTTCTCTCTCTGTTTCTCTCTCTCTTTCTTCCCTTGTTTCCTCTCTGTCGGGGCAACGTCAGCAGGGCGGAAAGTGTGCCAATAAAGAAAAAAAGGGCAGCTAGAAACAACGAAAAATCCTCGCTATAAAATTCAATTTTTTCCTTTTCGCTCAGACATGCAGATCTATTCTGCAGTTCGAAGTTAAACGAGAAAGTGTAAAAATTTACAAAAATATATCTGAACATGTACAATCACCTCACTACCTTAACATGTTCATGTTGTTTCACCATCTTTGATTTATCGCTAGAATCAAAATTAAATTAGACAAATTGCAAAACAAATAGAAAGACATAATATGCCGATATATCACACCCACTTAATACCCGGCGCAATTTCTGTCATCGTCCAAGTAATTTGCACACCTAATGCACCTGGAGAGAAGAACACGAAAAGCAAATCGCTCGTTAAAGATTTATCCTGGTGTTTCGCAACGAAGCAAATAGTAGGTAAAGATTGAGATAGATCAGGGAACGAAGAGGCATCATTCTCGATTTCAATCGTTCGAACGATTTTCAATTGTCCTGGCGTGGGACGGTGTGCAAGAAACGCAAGAAAGAATGGACGGAAGTATACAGGGTGTCTCAAAATATTGAAAAATCTATCATTATCATTTCAGAACAAATCTTTACTTTAAATATTTTAAAACTCACTCTTGGATTTGAAGTATTTTTCAAATGAAATATTATGTGAATATCTTCGTATACGAAAATATAGAATAAAACAAGTTTAACACGTCTTGGAAATAATTTTGAAATAAAACTTCAAGGGTGAGAAAGTTGTAAAATATCCACAAGTAAATTTTTTGTCCTTTCATCCTATTTTAATATAACCCCAAAAAGTTGATGTTGAAGCTGACAATTTTATCTCTCAATGCAATAAATAAATATGAAGGTCCTCTAAATATAATAAACGAATATAAAGGTCTTTTGATATACTTGCTCTGTGAGTTATCCTGTTGCACCGATACTTGACTATGAGAGTATTAATTGTGAAACAGCCTGTATACGTGGGTATCCGAGAAGATCTCGGGACGAGTAGCATTATCGACGAGTAGCGTGTTGCGATTCATTTGTCATTGTCCGAGAGGGGCCTTCTTTGTGGCAACGCGCGGGAATCGCACACGGCATATGAGCTTATTCGGTGAAGAAAGAGAATAATCGCAAGCGTGTATCGCGTACGCACGCACGCACGCACGCGTGGGA
Source organism: Megachile rotundata (assembly GCF_050947335.1). Taxonomy (NCBI): domain Eukaryota; kingdom Metazoa; phylum Arthropoda; class Insecta; order Hymenoptera; family Megachilidae; genus Megachile; species Megachile rotundata. The sequence goes on from NC_134994.1 coordinate 9,613,103, forward strand.
TTACGACACGATTTCACACTCCCGAGCGTTTTGCGTATATACCTAGAACGGCGAAACAGCGTGAAAACTTGTCGTGAATCGTGTATAAGTATGTGGGCCGACGTGTGCCCGAACCTGCGGGGCAAATAATACCACTGCAGAAAATCGTGGTGAAAGTCGTGTTCAAATTGAAAAAAACGAAGACCCGTCGTCGGACGGTGGAATTTCGTTCCGATTTTCAGTGCGGTTTGTATCGCTATTTATTCCACCGAGACTAATTGGGGAATGCATGGATTCGGATGGTTAGAAGTTTGGAATTTTCAGTATTTGGAAATTTGGAAGTTTTGGGATTTGAGAGTTTGAGAGTTTTGGGTATTTGACTCTTTAGAAATTTAGACATGTGGAATTGGGGAATGTGGAAGTTGGAGGATGTGGAGTTGGGGAATGTGGAAGTTGGAGGATGTGGAGTTGGAGAATGTGGAAGTTGGAGGATGTGGAATTGGGGAATGTGGAAGTTGGAGGATGTGGAGTTGGGGAATGTGGAATTAGGGGAATGTGGAATTGAGGAATGTGAAAGTTGGGGAATGTGGAATTGAGAGATGTTGAATTGGGGGAATGTGGAATTGGAGGAAGGTGGAATTAGGGGAATGTGGAATTGAGGAATGTGGAAGTTGGGGAATGTGGAATTGGAGGAAGATGGAATTGGGGAATGTGGAATTGGAGGAAGGTGGAATTAGGGGAATGTGGAACTGAGGAATGTAAAAGTTGGGGAATGTGGAATTGGATGAAGGTGGAATTAGGGGAATGTGGAATTGGAAAAAGGTGGAATTAGGGGAATGTGGAATTGAGGAATGTGAAAGTTGGGGAATGTGGAAGTTGGAGGATGTGGAGTTGGAGAATGTGGAAGTTGGAGGATGTGGAGTTGGGGAATGTGGAATTGAGAGATGTTGAATTGGGGGAATGTGGAATTGGAGGAAGGTGGAATTAGGGGAATGTGGAATTGAGGAATGTGGAAGTTGGGGAATGTGGAATTGGAGGAAGATGGAATTGGGGAATGTAGAATTGGGGAACGTAAAGTTTGGGGATGTGGAAGATGGGGAATGTGGAATTGGGACATGTGGAATTGGGGGAATGTGGAATTGTAGATATGAAAATTCGAGAGTATGGAATTGGGTAATGCAAAAATTGTCGAATGTGGTATTCGGAAACTTAGAAATTGCCAAAATCGATTTATGATATTTGAAGAACTTGAGCCTCGCATGCTCAAAACATTTCCATCGCAACAAATAGCTCCCCGATGAAAGACAACAATTGCCCCAAACTGATTACCCGGAAAAACAGAGAAAAGAGGTGAAAGATTATCGACGATGGAAAAGCCTACAACACGCACGGGTGGTTAGAGCGCCTTCAGAATGGCAGCCAGTCACGCCTGTGCGCAAAGACACGCGTAGGGTGACGCATGTTGGGGTGAATAAACCTAAAGGGAAGCAAGGACGTGTTGAGTCGCACAACGGCCATGATACACGAGCGGAAAATTACGAACTCACACTGTCTAGCAGGGAGTCTCGACACGGAATAATTAGAATTACGGTATAGACGCGTTTATACTTAGTTTGTCGACGAGGAAACTCCATCAAACCTTCATAACGAGGTTGCTCGATCGAAATGGAATTGTATCTAGACATTTTTTGGGAGATTGTACACAGTGTCTTTGGTGCACCAAATTTTTGGGGGACTGTACAACTTGCCCTGGAGTCATGAAAAATTTGACAGAAATTCAGCTCCATGCGCACGTGTCCCCGTGAATGTTTTAATACGCGAACAGAGACGTGGTCCTGCCGGGAGGTATAACGTAAAATGGTTGCGGAAAATCACCTGTAAATGTTTCGGCGTGAGGAATGTTTTATTTGTTCTTGGGAGCGAGTTGAGATTTATTGGATTTACATTTTGGTTGCGAAATAATATTGAAATATGTAGGGTGTAGTAGAGTCTCGTTATATGGCTGTGATAGCAATTGTTTATTGAGGTGACTTCTTGAATTGGTAATGTGGGTCGGTGACAAATACAATTCTTAGTAAATACAATACATGACAAATACACCCCATGACCATATAACTAGTGGCTATATAAGAAGAGGTAATGGCGTATGCAACATAGATTGAAAGTATACGAGAATTAAAAATTGTCTAGATTTTTACGCGTTAAATGATCGAAAGTTTTCGCGAATGACTGTACCGTCGTTCGATAATTAAACGGAAAATAAAAAGACGGCTGATAGAGTGCGATGAAGGTTTATTTTGGCGAGACGCCTGTATTACGGCAACCCGTCGTGCTTTAATGCAAGGAGGCGCACAGCCTGACAACAAAGGGGTGAATAAGCTGTAGGCAAACATAGAGCAGCCAGCCGCTTATTGGAAACGCAGACTTTGAAATTCTAAACTTCGGTCCTTCTACTAATATACTACGTCTGATTTCGTATTTGCTTTGGAGTTTACCAGAGTTAACTCTATATCCATCTCTAGCCCGCTCAACGTTTCATTTATCATTCTCGCTGCGAGCTAAATTTAATTCGACAATTGAAAACCAACAGCGAATTCTGAATATGCGTCGTTAAAATTTCACTGGTTGAATTAAACAGAGGGTGTTCGATACATATTTCATGCATTCGATGCGTACAATAATTGAAATGTAAATGTGAGTCGATTAAAGATGAATAGAGTCCGAATCGATGAAAAAATTGCTGTGTTATTCAGACGGAAATTTCTTCCTTCCGGTGTACAATGACCAGACGGGATATCGACGCGCGACACGGCTTCTATGGGACTCGGTCCATGGGTGTCTTTCTATCGGAGATTCGCGTACCGGCTGTTTCCGAAACAAAAGCTATATACGCTCTCTCATTACCGAAGATTGTAGCCACGTTACTCGACTTTTTTCCATTTCCAGCAGAACACAAGCTACGATGGAGAAAACGAGGAAAATAGGACCGGCTCTTTTGCTTCTTCCTCGAATTCTAGCTGCAACCATAATGAACGCCACAGACGCTATGTGCATTAGATGTACAGTACGATAAATTAAAAAAAATTGTGGAACTATATTTATAGAAATGTGGAATAGTCGATACACCTCTATGAAATTCTTGCTTCGATAAGAACAAATTTATCTTTGGATTATTATCGATTTGTTTGTTAACTTTGTTTAGGTGGAATATCACGTCCTGTGTACGGACGGGCAAATCGTTCAAAGAGAATTATTGCATGCATGTCCATTTCGGTGGATGAGCGAGATGTGTTGAATGCAAGGGGGAATATTTGAACAGGGATCGTGAAAGGGAAAACGCCCTGACGCATGCACGACCCGCTAACAAAATTAACCAACGATCGAGTGTCCTCGGCAAAATCAACGGTGGAAAATTCGATGAACTTCGTGATAGCGTAGGGAAAGTATTCAGATTTAGAAGAGAAAGCTTGGTTCGTGAAAGGTCTGTCGTTTGCTACAGCGCGAACGAAATTTAACGAGACGAATATATAAAATTGCCAGGAGTAAACCTTGAAATGCAGTTTCGGTGATCTTTGTACACGTTTGTTTATTTAATACACGTATAAGGTACATATCTGCGTTACCATACAAATTACACGTAATACGCTATGTAATTAAACGAGAATACTCAAAATGTTTCTTATAAATTACAAAAGAAAAATAAAGGGAAAAGTCGTAAGAGGTACAAGTAATTCTAAGCGTAACAAAAATGGTGAAATCTGTACATTGGAAAGTAGATGCGCGTGAAGATGCATTTTGATTCTCGTACTTCAGCTTAGGTTCACTCAAATGACGATGATTATGAATTCATGAGTCGCTCGAGGACGGCTGACATATCCACTTCTTCTTCGTTAACTCGACGCTGAAGAACGAAGCTGCCTTTACAGCACACAACTCTCTTGTGTTCATTCTATCATCTTGAAGAGCGCGCAAGAGAATATCATACCGAAGAACTGCAACATTCAAAATTACCAGACGTTAAAATGGAAAATTGACTCTCTTGATACTAGAATTAATAATTGATTTATATTGCCGCTTGTGGAAGTACTACGCGTAGAATTACCGCGCGTTATATTGCCATTTGTGGAAATACTACGTGCTGTATTACCACGCGTTATATTGCCACTCGTGGAATTACTACGCGTAAAATTACCACGCGTTATATTGCCACTCGTGGAATTACTACGCGCAGAATTACCACGCGTTATATTGCCACTTGTGGAATTACTACGCGTAGAATTACCATGCGTTATATTGCCACTCGTGGAATTACTACGCGCTGTATTACCACGCGTTATATTGCCACTCGTGGAATTACCACGCGCTGTATTACCACGCGTTATATTGCCACTCGTGGAATTACCACGTGTTATATTGCCACTCGTGGAATTACTACGCGCTGTATTACCACGCGTTATATTGCCACTCGTGGAATTACCACGCGCTGTATTACCACGCGTTATATTGCCACTCGTGGAATTACCACGTGTTATATTGCCACTCGTGGAATTACTACGCGCTGTATTACCACGCGTTATATTGCCACTCGTGGAATTACCACGCGCTGTATTACCACGCGTTATATTGCCACTCGTGGAATTACCACGCGTTATATTGCCACTCAAGGAGTTACCATGCGTTATATTACCGCGCTCAAAATTACCAGGTGTTATATTGCCATTCGTGGAGTTATTACGCACTGTATTATCACGCATTATATTTCCTCGCGTTATATCGCCGTGGCTGAAATTACTACGCATGGAGTTGCAATTTTAAATTCTTTGTATTGAATTACCACGCGTTCAATTACCAAGTGTTGAAGTACCACTTGTGATATTGCCGAATTACAAAATAAATTTTATTGTGGCACTCGGCTTCATTATGAACGTACCAGTGAATCAACAGTCAAATGATCTCAAACTTCAGATTACTTTGGATAATAAACAATTTTCCATCGATATCGGATTTAACGAGTGCGCATAAAAGGAAAAGTGTTTTGGCGGCTAAGTTAACGCGTTTCTTAATGAATTTTCACCGAAGGCAGATTCGATTAAAATGCAAATGAAAAAGAGAAAGTCCCACCATCAGACACGCGACGGCAATTCCAGCGCCACCCATGATTGTTGCGTGCTTCTGCATGTAAATCTGCGTTCCATTGATGCAACCGACCAGATAGGCGTTCGAGGGATTCACTGTGTCCGGTCCAGCGCTACAGTTGAATCTCTGCAAATAAAGATCGATGAGGGCAACGTGAGGAAACAATTCGGCCTGAGAAAGTCGATCGAACCGGGTGAAAGCGTGAGAGGCGAAACAACTTCGAGGTCGATTAAGAGATTGCCACGGAGCGGATGCTTTTCTGGACGTAATCGATAGATCGTGACTGTTTCGAAACTCGGTGGAATCGTTTGTCGGGTCTTTCCTGATTGTTTCGAGTAGATTTACGAATGATTTCAGTCAGATTCGAGTCACGAGACAATTATACCTTATTACACATAATGAGGGAAGCGGTATTCTTGGTCACGTGTGGATACGTTGTGCATGCAGTATTAGATTAGTAGTAAATTATTATACACTGCTATACCACTATAAATATTTCATAGTATCAATAACTATCATTTTTCATTAAAATTGACTTAAAGTTACAACGCTTTCTTGTGAAACGTTTAATCACAATTATCAACAGTCGATACAATTAGAGATCTGTTAAACCGGCCGAAGGTATCTTTGCAATTAAATAAAAAGTCCGAGAGACTTTCAGTTTTCAAATCGTTTTCACTTACGATCTCTCGTGAAAGTACCCACTCGAAATTTATGTGACAAAGATATAGAACGTGGATACTTTTGTTCGTAGACGTTCATGAATTATGGAAGCAGACGCAAATTAGAAGCAAGCTTTTATACCAGACAAATTCAGTTTTCTCGTCAGTTCTTCAAATATAATTGAATCCCATGAAGGTAATAACGCTAGACGGACGAGGTGCACGAGTAGCATAAATCACTAATTACTGCAATTACATATGCACGGATTCGTCAACGGTATCCGAAGAACGAGCTCGTTAAGAAAATTAAGGCTTACCTGGTTAGGTTGTATCTCGCGACAGCAGCTCTGTGGCACGTTCAGTCCCTGAGTTCCCCAGTCTCTCCAACCGTTTACACCGCAGCAGTGGAGCTGAAATCGAGACGCAAAAAAAGTCGTCAGACGCCAACCTACTTCAAATTATATAGAATTAATCGCGTGAAATTTTTTTAACGCTTCAAACGAATTTCTTTGCCTTTATTAGGGTGACGAGGGCATAGGCTTTGATTTTGGGGGAAAGTTGGAAATTTTCATATTTTAAATTTCTAAATTTTTCAAGTTTTTGCACTCCCAAATTTCTGAAAGCCCCAAATCTACAAATCATTGGATATTCAAGATTTCAAATTTTTAAATCTCAAATCTTTACGTTCCCAAATTCCCACATTCCCAATTCCCACATTCCCACATTCCCCAATTCCCACATTCCTCAATTCCCACATTTCCCAATTCCCACATTCCCCAATTCCCACATTCCCCAATTCCCACATTCCCCAATTACCAACTCTCCAAATTCCCAAATCTCCAATTCCCACATTCCTCAATTCCCACATTCCCTAATTCCCACATTCCCCAATTCCCACATTCCGCAATTCCCACATTCCGCAATTCCCACATTCCCCAATTCCCACATTCCCCAATTCCCACATTTCCCAATTCCCACATTTTCCAATTTCCACATTCCCCAATTACCAACTCTCCAAATTCCCACATTCCTCAATTCCCACATTCCCTAATTCCCACATTCCCCAATTCCCACATTCCGCAATTCCCACTTTCCTCAATTCCTACATTCCTCAATTCCCACATTCCCCAATTCCCAACTCTCCAAATTCCCAAGTCCCCATATTTCTCTAACTCCCAAATACCTAAACTCCCAAATCCCCAATTCTACAAGTCCCTAACTATAACGCTCTCAATCCTACTCACCGTGGATTGCGTAGTGTCCCACGCGTCCCTGACAGATTTACGACTATCATAAACCCTCATCGAACTAGCCATCTCTCTTTCGAGGCCCTGCACCAGCTTCTCACGGAACACGTACGCGAGCACTCCGCCAATTAACATCGTCACGAACAAAAGGAATACGATGATGAAGTACTGAAATCATAATCACATCACGTTTATTCGAACTCTGGATTGATTCTAGACAGTGTATAAATATTCTACCGTAAGCAGCATGCATTTCACTTCACGAGATGCACCGATGCAACCGAAGAAGGAGATGATGGCTACGAGTACTCCGCCAGCCAGCAACACGTATATAGCACCTGTTAGCAAATCGTTCCCAACTAGCTCGCCTATCCATGGAACTTTATCCAGCAGGGCCCATGTTGCTAGTCCGACTATTGCAACTCCACCGATCTGAAAATGTAGTTGTATTAGTTGTTGGGTTATGAAGTTTATGTGGATCATGAAGTTTGTATGGATTATGAAGGTAGTGTGGATCATGAAGTTCATATGGATCATGAAGTTCATGTGGATTATGAAGTTCATGTGGATTATGAAGTTCATGTGGATCATGAAGTTGGAGAGGATCATAAAGTTCATGTAGATCATAAAGTTGAAGCGGATCATAAAGTTCATGTGGATCATGAAGTTCATATGGATCATGAAGTTCATGTGGATCATGAAGTTGGAGAGGATCATAAAGTTCATGTAGATCATGAAGTTGGAGCGGATCATAAAGTTCATGTGGATCATGAAGTTCATATGGATCAGAAAGTTCATGTGGATCATGAAGTTCATATGGATCATGAAGTTCATTTGGATCATGAAGTTCATCTGGATCATGAAATGTACTCCAAAGAATTAAATTACAACGATTGATGTATAGTTGCAAACGTAAAAAATGTTCATAGAAGAAATGATGATATAAGGGAAGAGAATTGTACTTGCTGGTTTTTCATTTGTATTTGCAAACATCTCTGAGAACAGCAAATGTCAAAACCTCCTCCTATCTCTATCTAAACGCTTTCTACGTTGCACGCAAATATACTAATCAATAATAATGACTCATGTACAAAATGGCAGCTTACAAAAATTACGAAGTTGACGAAGAACAAGGAGTACTTCATACAGCGTCCGCAGCTGTCCATTTCCGTCCCGTATCCCATTTTCGTTGCTTACTCGAGCTGCAAACAAACCGGTAAAATTAAATATACAAATGACAGATAATTGCTATGAACGCAAGTAGTGATGTAAACTTTTTTCCCAATATTCCCACAATTTCTCAAGATTGACCCTGCAAGTCGTTTTGGAAGCGAGTCCGCAATACTTAGAAAGTGTTGGAATGTTGTTTTGCAAGTGCAACAATTCCTTACAAGGATCGAACGATCGCGTAATCTTCGTCATTGTGATTCCTAAAGGCGACCAGACGTTTAGTAATTGTTTCCGCGCTGATGTCACGAGCAAGACTCTTTCATGATGATCGTCCTCAATTTTTTCCTTCCGTCGACCTACATTCTTATTAGCAATTGGTCGTGATTACCTTTAATTTTTATATCAATTAAGTGTTCGATCAACAACGCAAGTTTTGATGTTTCGAAGACCCGTTGACGTGCCAACCTGATCGATACGTATCTTATATTCCAGTAATTCGAAGACCTATCGTGTGCTCAACCTTTGTGACGACCCATGAACTTTTATTCATTCCCCTTGAATTTTCCTCGGATTTCCATATATGACCAACGCGACAACCTTGAGACTTTCACGAGTCCTTAACGCGACAATGTAAGTTGCACAATTCTGAAAAGCTGTATTTATGAAATATGTTACGACCCAGATTTCGGAAGGACGATAAAAACAGCATCCATTAAACAGATCACGCAAATCCTGTTGTTTTGATGCGCTGTAAATCAGTTTCAAGATCATCGTAGTCGATGAGTAAGCAGCGAAGCGTTTATTGTTGCATGAATCATCCACACGCGTTATTACTGTTAACTAACTCACGGATCTACGTGACGTAACAGTCGCGATCGATTTACTTTGCATATCGTGACCATTGAGCACGATCGGAAGGTAACTTTCAATCCTTATGGGACGAATTAGTTGTACACCTGTCGGCCATCATGACCTTCCTGGAGGCGTACGATGATAGCTATGAGATGTAGGTCACCTCGAAGCGTTAAAAAATGAATTTCGAGGATCGTATCTGTTAACGACTCCATATTTTTAAAGTTTCATGATGTCAATTTTGTAGACATTATCCAATTGCAGTCGCGTTATCTCGCACAATTTTCCTCAACTCGTTTGACCTAGATAAAGAAAAGTCGAGTTCGGATGCTTCGTGACAGGAAAAAGAATTACGTTGTTTACGTGAAACAACGATAGCAGCATCCTGACGCCGATATTTCGACCTTCGTTTCTCATTGACAACCATCGACTTCCTTCTTCATTTGTATCTTCGTGGAAATTATAGTATTCAAATCAAATTATAGTATTATTTTTTCGCGCGACTCGAAAAGATATTTACAATGGTTGCATCAAAAAGGTAATTACGGTGACGTAACTGAGACAATGGTAGTCATCTAAGGAATAATTACAATAAAACTGAAGTATGGATTCAAATATTGCGAGCTAATAAATTTGAGCTATTGAACTATTATCTGAATAATAAGCTAAAGAGCTTGGTACTCATTTTTAGAATTTAAAGAAAATACACCTTTGACCATCATTGTCCACACAGTAGGTAATGGTCACAACATAAAAAATATTTCTATAAGAGTTTTCATAAGTGAAAAACATCTGCAACTGACTTGCATAAATGTTATTTTACAATAAGTTCTACCCATCGTCCAATCCGACTATAATAAAAATCCATGCAACAGATACGAAGACACTTTCGTGTTCCAGAGGTCAATCGTTCCAATTACGATGCACACTGTTCATTATCCTTGATTACCCAAAGTTACATCACAATTAATGTTAGTTTACTGTGCCGGAAAACAATAAAAATACAACGTTGCGTGACATTGTCCATACGTGTCCTTGTCTATCGATTTCCTTCGTCACCATGGAAAAACGTTCTAATACCATAATCGTGACAGAAGTTTTCTAACTTGCGATCCTGATAAAGATAAGCCTTTCGTGTTCGCGACCGATGACCTTTGACCGTTATTCTCAGGTGTATAGCATTCTTTATTTACGGTAGACCCTTATGTTACCACAAAGAGTATAAGGAGTTGTAATTGGTGAATTGGAAATGAATTGAACAAATGACTTTTTTGATATTGTGAGTTTCGTGGATGAGTCTGGTAATAGAGTAGAGTATGTAATAAATGCAATGCGAGGTGATATAACGCGAGGCAAATGCGTGGTAGATATAGTACGCAAGGAGTAGGTGTGGAAAGTGGAAATATGATGCGTGACGTTTACAGCACGTGGAAATACAACTCGTGGAATTGCGACACGTAGAAATACTACACGTAGTAACTATGACGTGTGGAAATGCAGTCTGTGTAGAATTACGATGCGTAGATATACCACGTGCAGAAATACAACGCGTGGAAATACGGCGCGTGGAAGTACGGTGTGTGGCAATTACAGCGCGTGGAAATACGACTCGTGGAAATACGGCGCGTGGAGATTACAGCGCGTGGAGATTACAGCGCGTGGAAATACGGCGCGTGGAAATTACAGCACGTGGAAATTACAGCGCGTGGAAATTACAGCGCGTGGAAATTACAGCGCGTGGAAATACGGCGCGTGGAAATTACAGCGCGACAAAATACGGCGCGTGGAAATTACAGCACGTGAAAATAGGACGCATGGAAATTACAGCGCGTGGAAATACGACGCATGGAAATACGACGCGTAAGAAATACGACGCGTGGAAATACGGCGCGTAGAAATTACAGCGCGTGGAAATACGACGCGTGGAAATTACAGCGCGTGGAAATACGACGCATGGAAATTACAGAGCGTGGAAATACAACGCATGGAGATTACAGCGCGTGGAAATACGACGCGTGGAGATTACAGCGCGTGGAAATACGATGCGTAGAAATACGACGCATGGAGATTACAGCGCGGGGAAATACGACGCGTGGAGATTACAGCGCGTGGAAATACGACGCATGGAAATTACAGAGCGTGGAAATACAACGCATGGAGATTACAGCGCGTGGAAATACGATGCGTAGAAATACGACGCGTGGAAATTACAGCGCGTGGAAATACGACGCGTGGAAATTACAACGCGTGGAAATGCGACGCGTGGAAATTACAGCGCATGGAAATACGACGCATAGAAATACCATTACACCAAGTATTACTAATCATCATAATTACTTAGGCAGTGCGTGATTCTCCTACCAATGTCCTAAATCAAGACTTGCACGGTGCATGAAAAGTAATGTGTCCTTACAGTACCCAGCTATAAAAGTTAAGTTGTCAATCAGTGATAACCCCGACACTAAACTCGTCGCAAACCACGCAACAGGTAATCACTAGAAGTGTGTTAACATTGCATAACATTATGTTGGTAATGGTATTGCGATGTTGATACACTGGTTTTGCAACAGTCTGTAGAAGTTCAGTGGAGACTCGGTCACGCACCGGCATACTGGCTTAAAGGCACGTTACTGGAGAGAGAAAGTGAGCTGCTCCCTTCGTATTAAGTAATCCATGGGCGATGTAAAACGTAAAAATAATAAAACCGACCGGACCTGCATTGTGGTGACGTCACTGGACGCTTCCTTCCCCCTTCTAACACGTAATAGAAGCTGGCCGGCATGTAAGGAACTTTAATTAGGGCAGCGTAGTACCTTTTCTCGTCGCGAACGTGTCCAAGCAACTTCTACTTATCGATCACTCTCGTGAACGTCGTTACCGGCCTTATTACTCTCATCTAACGAAACGACGCACTTTCTATTTTGTCTTGGCTGATAGGTAGATGTTTAATGATAATTAAGACTTATCTCAATTATCACATTCCTTTCATATTTGCAATCGTCATTATAGGATTCAGATTCCTGGAATTATGGGATTAGGAATTAGGAATATTTACTGGGGTTAGGAACATTTACGAGATACTGATCTGAGATTTTGGTTCAGAGATAGTAATCTGGAGATATTTTAGGGTATGGACGATTTTTATATTAGTTGTATTCTTGGATCATTGGATCTGAAGTCTTGGAGCATTGAGGTAACAAGGTATTTAATGGAATATAGAATACAATATAGATCTCCTTCCTCCCATTCCAAATACGGCGCGTGGAAATACGGCGCGTGGAGATTACAGCGCGTGGAAATATGGCGCGTGGAAATACGGCGCGTGGAAATACGACGCGTGGAAATACGACGCGTGGAGATTACAGCGCATGGAAATATGGCGCGTGGAAATACGGCGCGTGGAAATACGGCGCGCGGCGGTTACAACGCGTGGAAATACGGCGCGTGGAGATTACAGCGCGTGGAAATACGGCGCGTGGAGATTACAACGCGTGGAAATACGGCGCATGGAAATTACAACGCGTGGAAATACGGCATATGGAGATTACAGCGCGTGGAAATACGGCGCGGAGGAATACGGCGCGTGGAGATTACAGCGTGTGGAAATACGGCGCGTGGCGATTACAACGCATGGAAATACGGCGCGTGGAAATACGACGCGTGGCGATTACAACGCGTGGAAATACGGCGCGAGGAGATTACAGCGCGTGGAAATACGGCGCGTGGAGATTACAGCGCGTGGAAATACGGCGCGTGGAGATCTATATTGTACCGTATTTCCACGCGCCATATTCAGAATGAGAGGAAGAAGGTCTATATTAGAATCTAGTACTGTTATGATGTGGACACATTTGGATCCATGGATATTAGATTTAGGAGTATCTGGATCAAGTGATGGTCTGAGAGTATTAGAGTCCTGTAGTCTAAACAGATCTAGGTGTCTGAAGAGATACATTTGAACCTAGATCAAATCTAAAGATCGTCAATTGATCGAGGTTATAGAAAACATGTATCAGTGTGTTGGCGGTGCCGGTCACCGATGACCCCCAATTGCAGTTAACGTGTTAACAAGTGAAATCGAGAAGAAGTAATGGTAGACGCAGCAAGCGTCATCATAACCAGAGCCCAGTGATCGTAATATATAATACGGAGCATATAAAACCAGACGACCTCGGTTCCAACGTAACTTTCGACCGACTGAAAGGATCCCTCCCTTTGGCTTTTTCTTCGATCGTTTTTTTTTTCGCCTCTTAGCCGGCAACCCTTCTTTCCTTTGTAGGTCAGACTTCTCCATGTTATAACGTACCTTTCAGCGGATACCGTTCGATCGTATCGCCGCTATGAAATAATATTTTCGCTCTCGCGTTCATCGATTTCGATTCATACGACGATACAAACGGTCTATATTTAACCTGCAGTCAATTAGATTCAACGGGTTCAATAGTTTTTACTTGTAACCCATAACAAGTTCACTGCCGCAGGGGAATTGGGCGTGCGTAGCCAGACATCACTTTCACGTTATTAATCAATATTAACCTCGTTAATTAACCAACTCCTTTTGAAATTTTCGGAATTTAATTTATACTGTTTGCTTTCTCTTTTTCAAGTGCTCTTATTTAATCACTCAATTAGTATTTAATTACTTAAAACTCAAGAAGTCGTTTTGTACATAGGAGAAATGTATTTTTAACGATTTCTTAGTCGAGAAAAAATCGCTCTAAAGCAGAATGTTTCACCAAGGTTCCGTTGATTCTCCAGTCGTTACGTTCCTTCTCCGGCATAATTTAACGGGCTAGACGTTTAGCAAACGATGCTTGGCAAATGTCTCCGGAGAAAACGATTCTCGTGAAGTCATGACTCCGCGACGTAAAATGGGCGTCTTACTGTGCGTCAATGATGCAGGTATACACGATGATGTCAATTTCGATAGTTTGTTTCCATTTTATGAGTCATACGTTACTATATTCTACGTTGTAATATACTGAAGTCTTATACACTTTTTTATTAAAAGAGACATTACGGTTTTAACGATATAAGATTATACTATTACTCTCGTTATATTGCCTTGGGCAAGAGCTGATTACTTTCTCTTTTAATATTGCGGTAGGCACGTTTACAACAGGTGAATATGCGATCGTAAATTTAGTATACGTGTGGTATTCGACACATGGTGGATACAACGCATGGTGAATACAATGAGAAATAAATGCAATGTGTGGAATTCAATATATTGCGAATACAACATGTGGAATTCAATATATTGTGAATACAACATGTGGAATTCAATATATTGCATATACAACATGTGGAGTTTAATATATTGCAAATACAACATGTGGAATTCAATATATTGCGAATACAACATGTGGATTTTAATATATTGCGAATACAACATGTGGAGTTTAATATATTGCGAATACAACATGTGGAGTTTAATATATTGCGAATACAACATGTGGAATTCAATATATTGCATATACAACATGTGGAATTCAATATATTGCGAATACAACATGTAGAATTCAATATATTGCGAATACAACATGTGGAATTCAATATATTGCATATACAACATGTGAAGTTTAATATATTGCAAATACAACACGTGACGAATGCAACGCGTAGCAAATACAACGTACAAGAACACAATAATGAAAACAACCCTAATATGATGTGTGAATACACAAATTTACAACGTGTCGAATATAATGTATGAATACAACACATGACGAATACAACCCATAGCAAATGCAACATATAAGAACACAATAACAACCCATACCAAATATGATGTGTGAATACATCAAATCCAACACGTGGCGAAGTGTGAAGATAACACTCGAAAATACGAATGATAACTCATACTGAGTCATGCAATAAGAATGCAAACTACGCATCCCCAACAAATTAAAACCTGAATCAAACCTAAATAATCGCAGTTATGTAAATCGTGCCATACTGCAGTCCCCTACAACGCATTTACAACGCACAGATAAAGTCGCGACAAACGTACGCTCGTAACAATATGGATGCTGGAAAACCTCTGGTCAAGATTTATGACCACATTCATCTTCCCCATTTTTTTTCTCAAATATGTACTTTTCAACGCATGCGCCATGTTTGTTAAACATTTCGATCGAACGATCGAAATCGTAATCCTGTTCGCGCGCCGTATGTCGAAATCGAATTGGAGCGTTACCACGCTTCATAATCCACGAATTATCGAGATTGCACTTCCTGATGAATTTTCCTTTGTCCGAAAAAAGCTGAGCAGGAATTCGTCATCGATAAATTTGCAGACTCGACGCTTTGAATAAATAGAAAATTTTGAACTGGTTACAGGTCGATCGCCTTACAGATATACGTTGGAACGCATAACCGGGAAAGTCGTTAAAGGGTTTCTACTCACATCGTGTCGTATGCCGAGCACCCTATTTCGTTCTCACAGAGATAAACAATTTCCTTTGTCGATGAAACGTGACACCGTTTCGCGTAACACTGCTCTGACTGTTGCTCGTTAATACGATAAAAATCACTGACCGATTTGTTTCACGATTTTCGTTAATTGGCACGTTAACCTCTCGGACACGAAGCTGCGACTCAAGTATCGTTGTGGACACGCGCGATTTCAGGCCGGGTCTGAGTGAAACTGAAATGGTAAAACCGACTCGAGTTCTCTCTTTCTCCCCCTGTTTCTCCCTCTCTCTCTTACAACGCTTTCTGTGTTGCTCGGTCTCCTTGATTATCTCCCTCTCTTTCACATATTATTTCTCTCCTCGTTCCCTGTTAAATGCTCTGTCCTACTCCTTTTACCTCTCGCTCTATGTTCTTATTCGAATCTCCCTTTTCTACCGCGAGTCATCGTTTACCATACTGTACCTGTGTGTACACAACGCAGTCTTCGCTTCTATGTGCCGCGTGTACCCATTGTACCATCGGACGTGCGGAGAATCCCGGGGAGGGAGCTACCGAAAGTGGGGTACAACGCCGGGAAAAATCCGGCTATCCCCACATTTGCAAATTTAATATTTTGCTATTCTTCTTGGGATCGGAGGATTTTCAAATTTGGGGAGTTTGAAATTTGGGAAGGTTGGAATTTGGAGAGTTTGGAATTTGAGGAGTTTGGAACTAGAGGAGGTCGAAATTTGGGAAACTTGGAATTTGGGGAGCTTGGAATTTGGGGAGTTTGGAATTTAGGGAATTTGGAACTTGCAGAGTTTGGAATTTTGAGAATTTGGAATTTGAGGAGTTTGGAATTAGAGGAGTTTGAAATTTGGGAAACTTGGAATTTGGGAAGCTTGAAATTTGGGGAATTTGGAACTTAGAGAGTTTGGAATTTGGAGAGTATGGAATTTGGGGAATTTGGAATTGGGGGAGTTTGGAATTTGGAGAACTTGGAATTTGAGGAGCTTGAAATTTGGAGAATTTGGAATTTGGGGAATTTGGAATTTGGGGAATTTGGAATTGGGGGAGCTTGAAATTTGGAGAATTTGGAATTTGGGGAATTTGGAATTTGGGGAATTTGGAATTGGGGGAGCTTGAAATTTGGAGAATTTGGAATTTGGGGAATTTGGAATTTGGGGAATTTGGAATTTGGGGAATTTGGAATTGGGAGAGTTTGGAATTTGAGGAGTTTGGAAATTTGGGAGCTTAGAATTTGGGAAATTTGGAATTTGGGAAACTTGGAATTTGGGGAGCTTGGAATTTAGTGAATTTGGAATTTGGGGAACTTGGAATTTGGGGAATTTAGAATTTGAGGAATTTGGAATTTGAGAAGCTTGGAATTTGGAAATTTGAAAACAATTAATTTAACAAGCTAAATGAGGAATTTAGAAATCCGCATGTTTTCGCACTACACGACCCAAAATTGAAGCAAACGGAATGCGCTTTCCACAACATTTCTAACAATTTGAAGAAAGTCAACATTGCACCAGATTGTACATGGCGTCTCTAGTCATTGCGTGTGAAATATATGCACCAAGATACATCTCGTATTCTCGTAGCGTGCCAGATGAAGTACCCTCGTGTAGCTAGTAGATATCAAGTATGTAGGTACTTTTATATGGGACACTAATCTGACAATGAGTAAGGTCTCCGTTGTCGCCAACTAGTCCGCATATCGATGTAGCCATTTATTTCAATTGGTCGATATTCGCTATATTTCGTGCACCTTTCTATCTGTCTCTTGGTTTAATACATTAACTACATCGTAGAAATGTTCATAAGTTTTTAAATACATAAAAATTAATAATATAAGTAGCATGTCTTTTAATAATAATTTGCTATATTCTGATATTACAATACTAGTAGATGCAACCAAAAATATTCCATTAACGATATAAAGTAAAAAGTTAGTTGATTTCGTACAAGAAGTAAACTTCTACTGCAATATAACGTGCAGAAACACAATCGTATCGGTACACGATAAAATAACTCATGGATGTGATTACATGTGATATAATACAACTCACATCACAACGTATGTACATATACATGAATATACATATGTGTGAATGTGAATATCTGTAGGTAGACAAAAACAGGTTCTTTTTTATTATCGATTTCGTAATTCATGTTAATCCTTATAAATAGCAGCAACAAGTTGTATATCGTGAGCATAATTTAATTAATGCGTGCGAGTGATAACTTCATTTCGCAAAAAAAACATAAATGTCCCCCGATGTTATTTATATCCAGACTGGCCTACCTTCACGATAAGGTTATATTTAAATAGTGTTTTTACATTTGAACAATTGTAAATTGTTGGTGAAATATGGGTGGGTCTTGTTCTTAATCATGCCTATATGCTTCCGTCATCTCCTAAGTTAGTCCCTATCTGATCTAATTCCATCGTTGTTCAAACGGAGCTCCACCCGAGCAATAATCGTCAGCTCAAATTGGACCGATCAGCAGTTAATGACTTTTTTATACTTCGTTACTATAGAGGTTGTCGGTGATAGTGACCTCTCGTGAAACTACCGTAATTGGTTTACGAGCGTTATTACAGGTTTCTGCTTCGTTTTTCAACGTTTCAACCACGCACAATTTATGCATTCTATATTATTCTCCTGATACTAAAATTTTAGTCAATTTACATATGAGATTTAATTTATGTATGTAGGAATAGCGGCTGTACAATCGATGGAATTTCAAGGATTCGAAGAACGCTGCTCTCACAATTCGCTGAAACATGATTTTAGAACTTGATGCGTAAAACGTGACCTATTTTCTGCTCGTGCAATCATTTTCACTATCATTCTTAAATAATCTACTACATGCAATTATACCAATCTGTACAAATTGTTCTTTGCGATCTCTTTTGAAATCTCTATTACATTATTAGTTTCACTTTGCACTTATTAAACACAATTACTTTTAGAATTTGTTTCATTACATAACCTCTCTCATATTTATACACAACTTTACACTTTTATATTATTTAAATTTTTTACAAGCATCTATTTTATTTAATTGCTTTCTTTCAGACAAAATACCGTTAAATTTTTTAATAAATAAACAACGAAGAAGAAAAATAAATTGTGTATACGTGTAATTAGTAAAATGAGCACATAAGCGAAAATTGTGTGTCTGCAATGCTGAAAGATTCCACGATAGGTAATTTGTTGCTAATTATTAAAGTAATGACAATGCCAGTGTTTAAACAACAAACGATGTATCGATAGTGACGTATTACTGTACAATACCGATATATCGATCTTAAAATCACGGTAGAATAAATGTTCAAGATGGTGGCAGAAAATTGGAGGTTCCATAGGCGCGGTTCCTTTTGTTCGTTACTTCGAAGAAGCAGGTGGCATCAAACCGTATAATAAACGGTGTTCGATACCTGCGAAAGCATTCGATTTTGGTTTTATAGTCGTCGATTTTTCAAAAACATATTTCCTATTGGTTTACACGTCAGCTGACACATGTTTATGTACAAGTTGAATACATGCATGTAACGCTCATGAAATTTCTCCTAATAAAGTTGGCAAACTGAACCGATTGTTTCTTTGGAAAAATTTGCCTCAAAAAACAAAATGACTGTGGATATTATGGAAAAGTTAAAGGATAAGGGGTGGTGCGTATAGAAACTAATACATGGTGATGTTTGTTAAAACTGTAAAGAACAAAATATCTTTTTAAATTTGGATACATAAATATATATGAACATTTTAATTAGGTACATTACAGACCATGGTTATACTATTGCGAGTGACTCTGGAAATATTACTGACTTGCAAAAGATCGTTAAACGATTATTGGATGTAAGTATATTAAATTTTGGCTTATAGACATAACGATATACTTTTATTTCCTTACTTCTTGTGTAGCTCGATTTAAGAGAAATTGGTAGTGGACTCGGAGATATTAATCAGGGTAATATTGTGTTGCAAATACAAAAATTACGTAATGTTGCTGCCCCTAAAAACAATGAGGAATCGCGTGCAGCTCCACGTTTATTGAAATTATTTTTAACCGATGGTAAAAATAATTATCAAGCTGTAGAAGTTGAACATATTTCATTTTTGAGGTAAAAATTGCATGCTTGTATCATTTATATAGAAAGCAAGTACGTTTAATGGAACTAATTATATTGTAGTTTAAATACACCTCCTGGGACAAAAATATTGCTTGGGTTGGGTAGTTTACCAATGTCTCATGGAATTATCTTACTTAGACCATCACATATAGCACAAGTGCTTGGAGGAAAAGTGACGAATCTTGTGGAAAAATGGGAACTGAACAAAGTAGGTTACTTGATTTAGTGTTCGGTTAAGAGTCTTGTCTCCAAACTGCTGAATGTGAATGTATTAATATACATGGAATTCAAATCTCCTTTTACAACAGAAATTGGCATTGCATACAAGAGCAAGGTCTACAGAAGAAGGTGGACCACCACCGTGGATACCATTTGGAAAAAAGATTATAAAAGTTTCTGAACATGATAAAAATTTTAAAGCTTTAGCTGAGAAAGAAAAAGCTAGTAAAGAAAATGCAGAGTTTGAAGCTCAACGTAAGGATGCTATAGCAGAAGCTGCTAAGCAAGGTAGCAAGAAAGTATTTGGTGGTGGAAACAAACAGGTATATTACATTAAGGACTAACAAAGAGATGGATATCAAGGTGATCATGAGCATTCTGCAGCTTCTTAAATTCATACATTTATTTCACAGCTTTTAGATTACAGTGTACAAAAAATAGTAGACCAAGGATTTTCTGTAGAACAGGCAGAATATGCATTAAAAGTCAATCGAAATAATGTTGATAAAGCTCTGAAAAGTTTGCAAAAAGCAGACAGTAAACATAGGTATGTCTATCAGCTGCTATTTGAACAAATCGAATATTAACAACCTTTCTTACCAGTACTTTTAATCATTTCAGTACATTTAAAGAATCTCGCGAACCGCGTGAACCACGAAATAAACGATTCGAAAAGAAATCTGAAGAAAGTAAACCAAGTAGTGGAAAAATATCTCTTTTTGATTTTCTTGAAGATAAATTACCTTTGCAGTCTGAATCTGTGGAAACAAGTATTCCATCCCAGAATAGTTATACACAAAATACAGAAAATAGTCATGACAGAATTGAGTCTAAAAATAACGAAGCACCAGGCGGAAAAAGTGGAAGGTATATTTTTGTAATACGGTTGAGTATCGTGATTAAAACAATAACTAAAAATGTTTTAACAGAGCCCAAAAAGGTGGACGTGGATATCAAGTACCCCCAAGGCATTCAGAAGAAAACAGGAGCAGTAAAAAATCAAATTTTAATAGCATTGCAACTCCACAATTTTCTCAGTACAATGGAGGAAACCATTCCCAACAAAATAAGCCGCCAAGATTCCAACGGAATCAAGACAGTCATAATCACCCTCAACAAGATACTGGAATTAAAACGTATCAGAAATCTCAATCTAACGATTCCCGAACTTCCGGTATACACGCGCGTACAGACGGAACAAATATTACCAATGCTAGTAATTATTATAAAGCTCCACAAGATCAACAGGGAAAAAGTTTTGGTACTAGCAGGAATTATAATCATCATGAGCTTGATGCCAGGAATAGGCAAACTTATGATGCTTCTTACGGTAGGCATAATCGAGCACAAGAAGATGGAACACATAGAACTTACCCTCCGAGTACAACTGATAAAAATTACAAAAACCAACTGAACAGATTTCAACCGAATGACAATTCCGGTGGTAAAGGGACTATTGGACCCAACGGCCAAAGAGGTCCAAATCAATACAGTAACAATCAAAATGCGAATGTTTCTGTTGGCAGTACTTGGGTTTGGCGAGTAGGTGACAAATGTCTAGCCAAATACTGGGAAGATAACAGGGTAAAGTAATACATCTATGTGCGTGTTAAAACATTAATTTATTCTTTATAATTATTTTAATTGATATTTCTAACATACAGTATTACACCGCGAAAGTAACCGGTGTATCCGACAGGACATGTGTTGTTCAATTCAAAGGATTTGAGAACTATGAAGAAGTGCTACAAGTGGACTGTTTACCTTTAACAAATGATGTACGTAGAATAATCTTAATTTTATCATTTGTTATGTAGAACAAGTAATAAACATTTTGTTTTAATTACATTAGCATCAAGTTGCTCAAGATTACGCGTTGGATCAAAAGCAGTTGGATCAGCGATTTAATAACAGACAACTTCGTTACGATCAAACACAAAATCATATAACTGGTAAATTAATGAAAGATAGATATTTCTGTTTTTCTTAAAATAAGTAAGAACTTACTTAATTCATAAAAATTTTTATAGCAGGAATGGAATTTCGTAGAGGCGGAAATGGAGTCGTTCCGGCGAATAAAACTGGTGGTTATAATAAGAAACGTAATCAGCAACGAAGTACACAGCCCATTTATCAACCTCCAGCACAACGATGCCAGAACTCTATGCCTATGAATACTCCGAACAATACCTTACTTTAATGTAACATTAAAGTTTTTAGCGAAAGTACTGAACTTCACTAAATTATTGATTGTAGTTGTGTTATTTTTGAAAATTGACCTTATAAGAAAAATATGGCATACTTTTTATGTATGGTGGTTTAAGTCAATAGGTCAATAGTTTAAGACGCGACATGAATAAGTCTTGTGCCACAAATAACTCATAAATTAAACATCTAATATGTGTATAATTATATCCTTCATTTCCTTATGTACTGAAAGTGAAACTAATGGCTAAAAACATTAATGTAAGGTATTTATTATATTACCTAGACATCAAAATATTTATATTGTAGAATAATTGCATACTAATAACAAAAAAAAATAATGCAGCATTTCGATATTTCATCCATTTTCGCTAAAACATTAACATTCAATCCAAATGCATAATGTAAAAATTGTGCTGTATATTATTTGTAATTAATTTGTAATTGTAGATATTTAGAGTAAATTACAGTTGTGAAAAAAATATGTTTAAATTTATAAAAATTGTTTCTCATTTGCTGGCTCAGTATCTGTTACAATGCATTTTTCTTTCGTATCATTCAGAAAGCTCCCGTACTATTTTCGTATCGCTTTCTATCGATTAAAACATGTTTTTATGTTATTTATTTGAGACGCATATATAAATGCGCAACTGTTTGATTTCAATAAACAAATCTGCAACTCTAATCAGCGTTGGATGTTTCATCCATTTAATTTAAATGCGCTGTATATTATTTGATAATTATAATTTACAATTTATATCGTAAAGGGTAGTAAACATTCATTTATTCGAGTGCCATCTATCATGATAAGAAATGTATCAAAATTTATATATGGCGGGTGCGCCATGTCATCTCTGTTTACAAATTTACTGATATATTTCCTAAATATATATCATTTCGACCTAATTTTATGTATTGAAAAAGTGCTATTTAGTGACCAGGGTGATTGAAACCGTCCTATTGTTTTATCCCCTGGCTACTGGAAATGCCACCGCTATCCGGAGGTTTCGGTGAACAGATAGAGGTTAGCTTTTCAAATTTATACGCTCATCCTCTTATTAGAACATTCGATTTAATTACACTCAATTACAGGATTACGAGGTATTAAATTTACTTGGAAAGGGTGGCTTTGCTAGTGTATATCGAGCAAAATGTCTTCGCAGCGGCATGGAAGTTGCGATAAAAATGGTAATTCATTTTTTTTAGGTTAAATACTGACGCGTCGTTCAAAATTCCTCCGATTAATTGTATGTGATTTATGTATGCATATTAATATCTCTCTAGATCGACAAAAAGTTGATGCAGGCTGCTGGGATGGTGGGTAGAGTGCGTCAAGAAGTAGCAATACATTCTAGATTGAAACATCCAGCAGTACTTGAATTATATACATTTTTTGAAGATGCCAATTATGTTTATTTGGTATTAGAATTGTGTCATAATGGAGAGCTTCAACGTTTTCTTAAATTGCAAGGCTCTAATGCATTACCTGAAGAGCAAGGTACCTATAATATAAGTGTGAAAGCAAGTGATAGTTTCACATATATTGCACAAAGTCTTCTTGTTTCAGCTGGTCGTATAATTAGACAAGTAGTACAGGGTTTATTATATTTACATTCACACCAAATACTTCATAGAGATATGTCCTTGTCTAATTTACTTCTAACCAGAGATATGCAAGTGGTAAGAAAAATGAATATGTTGTCGACCTTCTTAGACTGACCTAGAAGCATTAAGCACAGTTAAATTTTAATTTATAGAAAATAGCAGATTTTGGGTTGGCTACTCAATTGACAAGGCCTGATGAGAAACACTTAACAATGTGTGGTACTCCTAATTATATATCACCTGAGGTTTGTTAAGTAATTTATGTAAAAACTTTGTGCAGAAGTTGGTGTAGATAGAACATATTTGTCTGTATATAGATAGCAACAAGATCATCACATGGTTTGGAAGCAGATGTATGGAGTTTAGGATGTATGTTATATACCTTACTGGTTGGCAAACCACCATTTGATACTGATGCTGTTAAGAGTACTTTAACGCGCGTTGTGATGGCTGATTATGTAATGCCGGCTCATTTATCAGACAATGCTAAAGATCTCATTGATAAGTTATTAAAAAAGAATCCGAAAGATAGAATTCGTTTGCGCGACATTCCGAAACATCCATTTATAATTAATTTAGAAAGGAACAAATTGATGAATGTAAGTTATCTACACAATACGTTTTATATACAAATTGATCCTCCAATCATATTAAATATTCACATTGATAGGAGAAAAATGGTATGGGTAAAGGATTATTGGTGGATGGTATGCTCGATTCAGGAGTCGGAAGAACGTTGTCTTCCTACGGGAGACCGAGAATGCGTTCCAAGTCCGAAGAACGAATGTCAACGGCGCCTATGATGTCCAATGGACTTGGGCCAATGTTCAGTGCAAGGAGCGAAGCTTTATCCGAACCCATTACAAAGACAAATTTATATAAGGCAAATTGTGTTGATTATCGTGCAAAAGAAAATTCTGTATTGACAGGAATTCCACCGCCCCAAAGTAGGGTGTTTTCACAGAATGAATACAGTAATTGCGACGCGTATGAAGACAGCGAGAAACAGAAGAAGGAGAAATATAGAAAAAAGGAAAAGACTGAGCATTGTTTTGAGAATACTGAAGACGGCGGAAAATTACAAGTCTCGCCTTTATGTTCAGAGAGACTTCAACCTACTAGACATAGAACGAAAAATGCGATCCTTACTATTCTAGACAACGGAGAAGTGTGCATTGAATTTATTAAACGTCGGAATGGTGTGGTATGTATAAAGAATTAAAATAAGTGTAATGAATCATTGTAATGTAATTGTTCACTGGTCACAGGAAAAAATAAGCGAAGTGTGTCGTATATCGGGTGATGGCTTAAGAGTTATTCTGTATAAACCAGTTGCTTCAACGGAAGTGGGTAATCAACCACCCCCATTACCAGCTCGTGGTGCAGATAGCATTTACTCCTATGAAAATTTACCCTTACGTCATCATAGGAAATACGTGTATGCCTCACGTTTTATAAAACTTGTGAGAGCTAAAACGCCAAAACTAACGCTATATACGCAACGATCAAAGTGCCTTTTTATGGAAAATGGACCACATCCGGATTGTGAAGTCCACTTCTATAATGGAGTAAAGGTAAAATAATTATGATTTTTATGTTGGTGATCGATAGATGATGACTTTGATCGTTGCTGCAGGTTGTGCGCGTTGACGGTAACGTAAAAATATCTGAACGAAGTGACGGTCCTACTTATATAGAAGGTGAATTTCCGCCTCATTTTGATGAATATTATGAACATTATTCGGAGTGCTATCAGCGGTGCTTATTGCTCGAATCTACGTTAACGTCTCTAGAAGCTGCTACTGGACATTCTTGTTTTCCTGTTATAATTGGACGTAGGCCTAGTACGGCCTTAAATGATTCGCCTTGCATGCAAGGAAAAGAAAATGTTTCGCAGACTACGAACAGTACGCCTGTGGTATGTGGTCTTCAAGAAAATGTATATAAGTTTCTTGCAAAATGTAATCCACTGTTTGGTGTTTCAGATGCCATCTTTTGATGCTAGTTCTGTCATTTCAACGGTGGCATCGCGGTCGCGAAAAATGAATTCTATAAGTAATTTAAACACTAATACTTATAAGATAATGATCCCGGGTATAGGTACTGCGACGCAGTTATCTTCTGGAGATATTCGCGTTGATTATAAGGATGGTTCTGCTTTGACTGTAAGTACTTATTTTTATACAACGAGAATATCTTGATTAACTGTATGTGATATTTTTAGGTAAGTCCTCAAACCTATGGTGGTGGCATAGTTTACGAGAGTAACAATGGTATGGTTACAAAATATAATCAAAATTACCAACAAAACTCGGAAGTGCCACATATTGTTAGGGAAAAATTGCGTCATCTGCCGGTAGTTATTAAATATCTTGTTCAACCGAAGCACAAGAATATCCGGTAGTTGTTACTATATTATATATTTAGGGAATTGAATATTTTGTATAGAATATAGATTTAGAGTAGTATAATTATAATAGAAATAATTATTTTTATAGATTTATAAAGTATATTATATTACCTACTTACAACATGATGGACTTTTTAAGTATAATAAAAAATATATATTTTAATATTTTTATGTTTGTGTTATGTGTGTATGTGTCTATTGTGATCAAATGGACCTCTAAAACCTCAGAATTTGGGAATTTGTAGTTTTGAAAATTGCTATCAAAATATGAATTAAAATTTTAGTAAATTTCTGTCAAGAAAATACTGAATTTGATTTACTACGTTTTAGCATTCCCTCTAATTATCCGTAAGGTTGTATGAGGCCAACGTCCCATTCACTTTTACCTCCCGTCGCCATCTTGACTCGTTTTAAAGGGTCATTGAAAAACACAGAAACGATATTGTAGAATTAAAAATCTGTAACTTAAACGGTTACCAGCACCATACACTACATTCTGTTTCAAAGTTTTCTTTCAAGTTCCATACATAAAATACACAAAATTATTTTCGTTTCTGAAAATCAATATGCAACAGTTTGTCTGAAGTACTGGAAGGGTCTTCAACAAATGAGGTCTTCATAAATGAGTGGTATGACGTGCGGATGTATAATTAAGAGAAGTGTGTGGGACGTGGGATGTTATTCACTAATACAGCGGAACGACATTCAATTGCAACAATAAGTGAGAGAATTCTAACATTATATTCTCAGTCAGCTACGGACAGTGTCCATTTATAACTATTCTAACCCTGAACAACAATAAACTCGAAACATGGGTAAGTAAACTTTATATACTTCAGAATATATTTTGTTTGAGAAAAGGCGCTTCTTACTGAATTTCAACCCTCGTTACTCAGAATTAGATATCGTAGAAAAACGCGTACGATGCACATCGTAATCTTATCTATATATATTATATACAAGATTACTCATTCATTGGTTCAGTCATCGTTTCACGCCTCGTTCGAACAGGTGTTTAAGTCACTTATAGTTAAAGATGAGAGATCAACAAGACATAATTGATAGTTTACCATTGCGTAGACGATTTGAAAGTAATATTAGTATTGATAGATTTTCTGAAAAAAGTCTTCATGATCTTGATAGTGAAGATCGGTCTTGTAGTAAGTTTATACTTTTTAGAAATATATATCCTATAGCACAGTCCAGTGACAAATCGTAAGGATAGTTTCATTTATAGAAACAATATTTACCTTTTCCAGGGAACGTGTGCAATGATTGTATGTCCAGAGTACCATATGCAACTCTTATTGCAACTATAATGTGTTGCTTAGGAGTGGGCATATTTTGTGGTACAATGTACAGAGGTGTTACATTGGGATCTTTAATGATGGATCAGGTAGGATTTAGTAACTTCTTGCAATGTTGGGACACACTTTATTGTACATTTAAAATGTTTACTAATAATTATATATTTATAAGGTATTTCATTTACGACTTGGGTGGTTAGAAGCTGTGCAGCTAACTTTTGCAACAATTGGTGCTTGTATGGCAGCTTTAGGTTTTATGATATTGTGTGTTGGTTGTCTAGCAACCGGAGCTACTAGACATAAAGTGTACAAAGCATGGAGATCCAGAGTCGGTGGACGTATTTCTTGTGCTGTTGTACGTATTTCTTTTACCACATACTTCTAGAAGAGAAGTAACACAATACAGTATATGTTCTGTTTTTCAGTTCATGACAATCACATACATACTTCAACTAGGTTGGCTCGTAATCTTTGCATTCTTGGTTATAATTACATGGGTTTTCACTATATTCTGGGGATTATGCAACAATCCTGGTGTTTCAAAATATGAACAGTGTATTGATTTCACTCAATTCAGTAAGTTTCTTTGAATTATAGATAAAAAAATTTTTTATAGATAAAAAAAATTGTATACATAATCTAATTATTACAGGTTTCATATTCCCAAATAATACAAGAATAGAGGACATGAAAGTATGTGGACCACAAGAAGTAAAATTGTTCTGTAAAGATTTTGTTGAAAGAGCAGTGGTGATGTTCATTTTGGCCACAGTAGCTACAATGTTGGTGGTTTTAAGTTTGATACACT